>NC_139348.1:83685084-84330989 GCF_055883805.1 Amblyomma maculatum | reverse complement strand
CGAGCGCGGTGAATTAGGGGTTTGATTGCTTTATTAGTAAAGCAAATAACTTGGCATCGTTCACCGCCACAGGTGCCAGTGTTTCGCGGAGCCTGGAGCGCGGAGCATTTCTCTGTGTCACTCGTCATGAGCTCGGTTCCTTGCCGAGTTAGACCTGTCGGGTAAACTAAATGAAGGTAAATTTCAGCACAAAAATATTCGATTAGGCATTTGGCAGTATTAGACTCCTAAGTAAATTTGTGTATATAGTAGCAAGTAATGTCGATTACACACACACACACACACACACACGTTTAGAATACATATATATGGATGTGTACCTTTATGCGTGTGTATTCGACTATCTTATAGAGGCATTTATTTTGCTTTCATTTCATGCTTAAGCATTATATATGAGCAGAAAACTATATTCATTGTTACTTAGCAGTATTCGCAGGCCGTGCTGCAGAGGTTGATGAAGTGCGACTGACTGCCAAAAGAAGACGACGCTGAGGGTGGTTAGATCTGAGGTGCCATCAACGTTAGTTGTTTGGACTGCTATCAGACTGTGCAACTTCCTCATAAAATCTCTTGGTGGATGTGAATTCATTCGTACCTCTGTGTCAAGCTTGATCTCAGCAGCGGTCGCCTTCTCTGTACCACCGCAATGTCAACTGACGCCGCAACCTCTACGGCCGCCGCACCTGCGATCGTTATGGCCCTCCCCGTCACCCGGGAACCTTCTACGGGACCGACGACGTTGAGGTAGACGACTGGCTCGCCCTAGTTGAACGCGTCAGCAAGCACAACAGTTCGGATTCGACACTAATGCTCACGAATGGCATCTTTTACTGGACTGTAGCCACGCGCATGTAGTTCGAAACTGATGAAGATGAGCTCTCGAACTGAGAAAAAAAAAGGAGAGGGAGATGACCTCAATTCTCGGCATATCTGCAAACAGAAGCTGCACGACCTGTTCGGAAAGCCTATTGGCCGCCACCTCCTCGCCAAAAAAGCACTCGCATGTCGCGCACGAACGTATATAGAGTCTCATTTTACATTCAGGCCGTCCTATCTCTGTGCCCAAAATTGAAAAAGCCGCGTAGTAAAAGGCATTGTCGAAGATTAAGCCTGTGATTGTTCCACCGTGTACTCTGTGCTGCAGATGTGGTGACGTTTCGACAAAGCGAAACAGACGAACATCTCATCGTCTCGACCGGCTGTCGAACATGGCTGCTAGCTCATCCACGGTTGATCTTCGACTTCTCGACCACCTACTAGCGACAGTGCTTCGACCTGCATCGTCCGCCAATAGCTTGAGGAAATGAGTCGCGCAGCTGCACTATCGCATGCTCCCGACAATATCCTGGCTAAGATATCACTCATTCACGCTGTCGTTCGCCAAGAGTGTGAAAATAGGCTTCTCTCCTGCCAGCGTGACCGACACCATGATTCAGGACCTGCCACTCCAGTGTTTGCTGCTGCTTCATCTAACACCGGTTTGTATATCGGTATCTCAATCAATCCGAATGAATGGCGTACCCCTGAACATCGCCCCATCTGCTTTAGTTGTTCACGCGTTGACCACATTCTCCGTACCTGCCTTAGCCGTTGGTACACGCCATCTCGTTAGTTCACCTACTTCTACAGCGGAGAGTATGACCCCGCTATTCCTCACCTCGCCCCGAGCAGACCCGTGTTGGCCCCGGTGCCTTTGTTCTTGTTGCCATCAGTTCGCCATCCCCGCATGCTTAATGCTCACGCTCTCCTTTCCCTCGCCGCAGGGTTTCACCATCCTATCCCACCCCTTACCAAAAAACTAGCCAATACAGCTCTATGAAGTGACGCTGTTTTTCTGACCCAGAGTGGAAATCCTCTGCGAACCCTTGCACAACCAAATAGCCGCATCGACATCCTTGTGGAAAAAGTTCCGTTTCTGCTCTAATCGATACCGGCACCCAACTTCTCGTTCTCAGTTCCTCATTTCTTCATCGTCTCAAGGAAGTCCTTACGCCACCCGTCTCGTTCACAGTTCGCTTCGCCAATGACAGCTCCGCCGCAGCGGTTGGTACGTGTGTGGCGCGAGCTACATTTTCTGCCCTTCATGCCCCAGTGTTGTCACCGTCCTTCACGAATGCCCCCATGACTTTATGCTTGGAATCGACGTTTTAACAGCCCACTCTGCCCTCATTGACTGCGCTACCGGCCTACTTCGTTTGGACATTCCGCTCTACTCTGCAGACCCCTCCTGCTCACCCCGCCTTTGATAAGCCCAGTTCCAGCGCCGTCCTCGTGAAACTACCATTTGCACCCCTATCTCCCCATTACCACCCGTCCCAAACGGCGACTATCTGGCGAGTCACCCTGCAGCGACACACACCCTTCCTCATCAAATTGTGCATATCTCCTAGAACCGCACCACTTTCCCGGTCTATAACTTCAGCTTGTCAACTAAAGTTCTGCCAGAGAGAATTTCACTGGCTGCGCTGTCCCCGGTCACTGATTGTACCATTTCAGTTCTTACTACAGATCACCTCACTGCTGTCACTGCAGCCCCTCTCTCATCCTCACATCGCGCCATGATCTTGTTAACAGCATGATTCAAGCTGATCTATGACCTAAATTCGCCGAGGAGTTATACAAGATATTTCTCACAGGGACCTTTTTCACTTCCGTACCCGCCTGTTGCGTCAAACTACAGTTGTAATCAACTGCAATGACACCAGTGGCGCCAGTCCTATCGACAGGTGGTGCTATTGTGTTTCGCTTGATGAGCAACGCGGCATTCAAACAGAGGTCTAGAAGATGTTGTCGGACGACATACTCGAGCCTTGCAGTAGCTCCTGGCATCCCCTGTCGTATTGGTCAAGCAGAAATATAACAGTTGGAAATTCTACTATGCCTATCGCCATTTGAATAAGATAACCACATTATTAGCAATGGCTTAGCTCTGCTATGCCTGGATGTACGTAACGTAAAACGCCCGCGGGAGTGGGATTTGGTAAGATCCTGTCTTTCAGACCTCTCCTGCGGCTGCTCTGGGAAAGCGATTTGTTGTGACCGTACATCGCGCGGCCTTTGTGGAATGTAATCAGCATTACATTGAACGCCCTTACGTTCACCGGCGCTCTATATTTCGTTTACAGGAACAGAAAGGCGCTGTACATGTCACTCGCCGAATCTTGAGATCTGAGCTGCCATAAACGCTAATTTTTCGGCCTGCTATTGTACTGTAGAACTTCCCTGTAACAATATAAATATAATGTATATATTTATATGTATTGTAACATTCTTGACCTCAACACATAAAGCAACGTTACTGAGCCAAAAGAACGGTGCACGAGAGCCAGCTGGCACCTACACTCCAATACACTTCCGCGTCGTCCTCCTACACCAAGTTAAGCATCTTCATTTATCTAGTATGTAAACTTTGCACCCCTTCCGGAAACGAAGCCCTCCAGGCGATTCAGATGTTGTTTTCATGAGAACGACACGCCTTCAGGTGGCGACATTCCTCCCCTCACTTTTCGCCGAACATCGCTCACTCACCGTAAGGAGTTCGATCCGAAAATTAAAATGTGGAGGTAGGTTCTGGTGATGTTGGTTGTCATAGTGAGGTCTTGATTTGTCTGTCTTCTAATGCGAAATAGCGCCGTCACGCTTATAATCCAGACAGAGATTCCGCTAAACACGGGTCATCGTTAGCGGAAAATGGGAGGATGGTGTCGAGGGTATATAGAGTATACGCAGTGCCTGGTGTCATCGACGGCACCGGAACCACGGAAGAATGCAAACATTATCTTCATTCATAAGAAAGGGAACTCTAAGGACCTTAAAAATTGCAGACCAATCATCGTACTGTCTGTTACGTATAAGGTATCTACTAAGGTAATCGCTAATAGAATCAGGACAACCTTAGACTGCAATCAAGCAAAGGATCAAGCAGGTTTTCGGAAACGGTACTGTACTATCGATCATATCCATACCATCAATGAGGTGATAGAAAAATGCACGGAATATAACCAGCCCTTATACATAGCATTCATTGATTACGAAAAAGCATTTGACTCAGTTGAACCCTCAGCGGTGATGCAGGGATTGCGAAATTAGGGGGTAGACGAGCCATACGTGAAAGTGTTGGAAGATATATATATAGTCGCTGCACAGAAACCATAGTTCTGCATGAAGAAAGTAACAAAGTTGCCATAAAGAAAGGCGTTAGGCAAAGGGAGACAATCTCGTCAGTACTGTTCACAGCTTGCTTAGAGGAAGTATTCAGAGACTTGCAATGGGAGCCGTTAGGGATAAGGGTAGGTGGAAAATACCTCAGTAATCTGCGATTTGCTGATGACATTGCCTTGCTAAGCAACTCTGGGGATGAACTGCAAATTATTATTCATGACCTAGACAGGAAAAGCGGAAAGGTAGGCTTAAAAATTAATATGCAGAAGACTAAGGTAATGTTCAACAGCCTAGGGAAGGAACAGCAGTTTACGTTATGTAGCGAAGTACTGGAAGTAGTAGGCGAATATGTCTACTTAGGACAGGTAGTAACCGCAGATCCGGACCATGAAAAGGATATAACAAGAACAATAAGATTGGGATGGAGCGCATTTGGCAAGCACTCGCAGATTATGACTAGCAGCTTACCGGTATCCGTCAAGAGGAAAGTATACAACAATTGCATCTTACCTGTACTCACCTATGGGGCTGAAATGTGGAGGCCAACCAAGAGAGTTCTACTTAAGTTGAGGACAACCCAGAGGGCTATGGAACGAAAAATGGTAGGGGTAACATTAAGAGATAGGAAGCGTGCAGAGTGAGTCAGAGAAATAACTGAAGTTACCCACATTCTAGTGGAAATAAAGAAGAAGAAATGGACATGGGCAGGACATGTAGTGCGAAGAGAGGCTAACCGATGGTGGCTGAGAGTAACAAACTGGATTCCAAGGGAAGGAAAGCGTAGCAGGGGGCGGCAGAAAGTTAGTTGGGCGGATGAGATTAAGAAGTTCGCATGGGTCAAGTGGATGCAGCTAGTACAGAACCGGGTTAAGTGAAGAAATATGGGAGAGGCCTTCGCTCTACGGTGGGCATAGTCAGGCTGATGATGATGATGCATTCATCATTGTGCCTTCGCGCATTTCGAATATTTAAGCGTCAAGGTCGCATCAAAAGGTTCAGACGCATGGCGAGAACACAAAATCGTAACTCACTGCACCGGCATCGCGAGCACAACATCATCACCAACGTAAAGCATGTAATCACAAACAAGAGGTTCCTCCAGAACTCAGGCAGAAGACAGCCTTTAACACTGTTCTGCCTCGTGCGACTGTCTACGGTTGCACCATGCATGCACAGAAGATTTATACCGAGAAATATGTCTTACGTAGAGTTGGCCAGTGCAAACAATTCCACCGAAAACATCATTCCTCCAAGACACACCTTAGCACTACACACTCCAAGAGGGTACAACAAATCACCGCTAATGCTTTGAAAACTTGCATTCCCACTGTAAGAAAACATTGCTTTGGCTCCCAGAAAGGTTTTGAACGATAAGCTCATAATCGAAAAAGTTGCACCGTGCCCACACATGCCATTGTAGAAATACCATATACAGAGACACGGATCTTATTTTGAGCTTAATCGTGGAAGGAGGTAATTTTGAGACCTCCATCCGCCTCCATCTGCCACGGCGCCTAGTTTTTCGTTCGCAGGTAGTGACTGGGAGCGAAGTCGCATGGACGGCGAACTCGTCGCGCCCGCGAAACGGACAGTAGAGTAAGTCTCCAGTCGAAAAGCGGTGAGTGGTTTCGTACTCGACCGGGCTGAAAGCATTCGTGTGGAGGAGGCGGCCAGTACCTAGTGGAGTCAGCTGAGCGATCCTGGTCGTACCTGGGTAGGTTGTTCGGTCATACCGCCATAGTGAACACGGCAGCATTGTCTTGAGATATGGCCTAAGATGCCGCAACGGTAACAGAAGCGAGCAGGGCAGGGAAGGGGTCCGTCCTGAAATTACTTAATTTCAGGGTGTTGCTGATAGCCAGGGTCGCGCA
The DNA here is from genome assembly GCF_055883805.1 of Amblyomma maculatum. Taxonomy (NCBI): domain Eukaryota; kingdom Metazoa; phylum Arthropoda; class Arachnida; order Ixodida; family Ixodidae; genus Amblyomma; species Amblyomma maculatum. Next base: position 84,324,957 of record NC_139348.1, on the reverse strand, counting down.
GATCGGCAAACTTGGGTGTTCACTTAGAAGTTTGTGGCCGAAGATTGTTCACTCTTATCAGGATGCCTAGAACAAGCAGAACTTGCAAATGTAGCCGCGACCATTCATTGAAACAGGTGGGGTGTGCTGTGTGAACAGAAAGAAAATTCAGGCTGCGATTGCAGCGTGTAGGCGGATTTGCATGGAAAAGATGATTTGAGAATGAATGGGAGGCTCCAGGGGCACGTCAATGACAGGGCAATGCCATGGTATCGAAACTGCGTTCTCCACCAACATGTAGCGCTTTTGATGTCACGACGTAAAGCAACATTACTGAGACATAAGATTGGTGCACCCGAGCCAGATGGCACCTCCACTTCCACACGTTTTTTCATCCTCTAGCACCGAGTTCCTCATCTTCTTAATCCATCTATTCCAACAATATTGTGAAGAAAAAGAAGTTAAAGGGAACATTTCTGTCAATGGGACTGCTATTGCTGCGCATTTTCGACCTGACTGTCTAAGGCCTGGGTTCGGCGCTGCTCTTCCCAGCCCCAGTGCCTTCAAATAAACCCACTCCTACATTTTGCGGATGGGCTCTGCATCCGCACACTCCTCACACACGTTATTGCTTGAGGACGGTACACACTAAGCCATGCAGGGGGGCTCGGCTGGCATCTGTGTCGGCTCCCTTCGCCATCGACACCCAGCTATATTTAGCGTCACCGATAAACATGGCATAGACGATTGGCGAATTTCTCACAACCGGGTGAACTTCTACAACAAGTGGGGCGAGCGCAGAAAGCTTAGGAACGTCACATTTCATGTTACGGCCCTTTCTTACTTGTGCAACCGGGACCACGAAGGAAAGATTTGAAGATGGATCGCCTTTAATACGACATTCTCAGAAGTGCTTTGCTGTCCGGAAGTCAGGAAACTCCGCGCCTGAATTGCGTTTGCGTGAGCCGTCAAGCAGATGGGCGGAAGCTTTACGGCTACGTCGTTGTCGTTGACTTATACAAGCGGGGGAACTCCAAATGTCCGAAGCGTACAAGATAAAATACATCTTGAAAGGCATAGAAGCTGTCCTTTTAGACGTTGTTAGCTTATAATTTATATAAATTTGCCAAAGTCTTAACGCTCTTTGAGAGCTTTGAGGAGTTGCATCAAGTGGAATCGCTTGCCGGACTTGTGCCTGCAGCCGACAGCTCCTTCTCGCGTAAAGAGGTGCCGCGGAGACTTTCACTTCTCCCTGCCCCTGAAGAAAAGCCACCGTAATGGGCCCCTGCTGTCCGCAAAACTATCAAAGCCAGGTTAATGAGGCAGTCCTGTCACCCCCCCCCCCCCCCCCCCCCCATGTCATCATCTGTCGACGCTCCGCTGATTTACGCCGACGTTCCGCGACTTGTTACCGCTACAGTGATTTATGCCGAAGTCAACTCAACACCCATCTCCGTTCCACCAATTTATGCCAGAATGCTCGCAAGACCTCGACCGCCCATCTACCTTGCGGTATCAGTGCCTGTACAAGGGCTGTCATCATCATATCATCGACCAAACTCCACGAGCAAGTAGCCCATGCGTACAACCCATAACCGTCCTAGTTGCCGCTTCTGCGGATTACCTGGTCATTTTGCCCGCGTTTGCCGTCTCAACATCACCTCACCATCTGGCAAGCCTCCATCTGGCGAGTACTCCGCATATGATGAGCAAACATCAAGCTTTTCTTTCTCTTAAGAAATTTTTTCCTTCTCGAGCTACCGCTCCACTTTGCCGCGACCCTGCTCCATCTGTCCAATACAACGTAGCCAGAATTATCAAATGAAAACTAGATATCGTAGTTCTGAGGAGGGAACTGCATTTCTGTCTAACTTTAAGACCTATGTCGTTCACCGCCAACGTTATCCAATTTTCAATGGAGAACATTTCTGTCAGGGCTCTTATCGACACTGGAGCTGCAGTTTAAATAATTGACGCTAATAATATTGCTGGTTAAAGAAAGCGAAGACGCCAGCGTCAGGACGCAGCCACTGCTGGGTACAATACAATGTCAGTAGAGTGCACTGCTCGAGTCATGAGTCAGGAATCATTGTACACAATCACGTTTGTCATGCTGCAATCTTGCTCACACTGCGGTCATCTTAGGCTGGGAGTTTCTGTCACGTCAGGCGGATATCATCGATTGTGCTCGCGCTGAAGTCGGTTTCTCTACTCTGCCGGATACCTTGAAATACGCTGCACCGTCAAAACTCTGCGCTGAAGCTCTCGACTCCGGAGACATCGACGTTACTCCCTTCTTTTCTGTGCTAGTTCGTTCCACTTGTGGCTCTGTAAGCGATAACACAGGTCTCTTCACGCCAGGCTATACTTAGCTGCGCCGCAGGTGCCTTTTGATGCCCTGTGGCGCGCTCACAATTTCCGCTGGCATTTCTGTCATCGGACACAGATCCGTTCACCTTTCTACGGCTTTGCTCCAGGGTGAATGCCTCGGCAGTATCCAGTCCAACGCATCTTTTCTGATCTTTGAGGAGCCCGACGAGGTGCCGCACACGCCCATAACTGCGCTCAGCACCTCATCTGCGCCCGCTCCATCCTCTACAGACCTGTTCCTCACTTCCTTCGGTGCCGACCTCCCTCCGACGATCTTATCGACACTGGCTCCTACGCACAAGTGCCACTGCACCCTCATCGTGTGTTTGAAACCAAACGCCAGGCTGTTGAAGAGCACGTCGACCTAATGCTCTAAAACGACGTGATTCATCCCTCATGCAGCCCTTCGGCATCGCTTGTCATTTTCGGAAGCCAATATCGCTCTATCCGCTTCTGTGTCAATTATCACCCTGTAATAAGATTGCGCGGAAGGGCGTCTGCCATCACTGTTTTGAAGGGGTCGAGCTCTTTTTTTCCCTAGATTTATGTTACGGTTACTCGCAGGTACCCGATCAAATTCAAATTCAGTTTATTTCCATTGAAACAACGGAGGGGGCTGGAACAAAAAGTGAAACAAGATCACTTGATTGCGTTCGAGCCCCCCTTTACATTGCATGCGGTAACGACACGGTTATATTTAACACGGTTATCAGTAAGCAGATTTATAAGTACATAAGAAAACAAAACTGCAAATTGCAGAAGGCAAACCAAATGAAGTAATTCACACATCACTTTTCCATTTTTACAATTCTAGGTACAGTAATAGAAAAAAAAGCAGTACATTCAATCAGGCAAAGCAATACAAAACAGTACAATTCGAACAGTGTTCATACAATTATTGTCTTAATAATTGCTCATCTAGAAACAATTTTAGCCTATAGATGTTAGTGCAGTTAATGTCAATTTGTCTGCTCTGAAGATTGTTCAGTAAAGTTGGTAAAGAGTGACGGAGCATTTGTTGCCCAAAAGCGGTGCGTGAAAAGGGAATTCTCCATGATTGTGAAAAACACGAGTGACGAAGACTTGTTGACGTACTTAATTCTACTTTTAGTTAAATTCTTAGTGGTTCTTGTGGAGCTTTTGTTTATATCTCTTGGCCAGCGTGTATGAATATAAACTATGTGCACTTATTATATTAGGTCGAGTAAAATATTCGGCAATGTGAGCATGTGAGTCGGCCCTAAGATGTGACGAATCGACTTTTTTTGTAGTATATGTACACGATTCAGATTGGTCAGGGTTGTTGTCCTCCATACAAGAAAGCAATAGCTAATATGAGAAAACATTATTGAGTTGTATATGCGTAGTTTCAGTGCTTGTGGTAAGAAGGAGCGGAATTTCGATAAAATTCCGACAGATTCCGATATTTTTGTTATAATATAGTTAACATGAATGTCCCATGACTTATCCTTGTGCAATATAATGGCCAAAGTTTTGCCTGTGTCGACAATTTCTAACGCTTCAGATCCTATTTTGATATTCAAAGCATATGGCAATGGGGATCGCCTGCGAGTAAAAATGAGAGCCTTTGTTTTCTTAATGTTCATCTCTAGGGAGTTTGCTTTGCTCCATTTTTCTGGGTCTTGAAGGACATAATTAATTCCTGCCTCTAATATCTGAAAGTGATGGTTTCGAAATAATAAGGTACTGTCATCTGCATATGATATGTATTGTGGAATATGGCTAACTTTAGTGATGTCATTTACATAAAGATTAAACAGGAGAGGGCCAAAAATGCTCCCTTGAGGTACGCCCGCATTGACTGGTCTGCAGGATGATAAGCTGTCACCTACTCAAATAATTTGCATTCGGTGTTGAAGGTGTGATTTTATGAGTGATAAAGCTGTCCCTCTCAGTCCATATATTTCAAGTTTTTTTAACAATGTTTGGTGATTAAAACGGTCAAACGCTTTCGAGAAGTCTATATATATGCCAACCACTATTTCTTTGTCTTTAAATCCTTTTAGTATAATTTCTTCCTGCTTTAGTAGTGCTAGTTCTGTCGATTTGCATTTCCTAAATCCAAATTGTGTTGGAGGTAATATGGTGTGCTTGTCAACAAGTTTATAGATGCGAGTTTGAATTTGCCAATCCTTTTGAAAAGACGGGTAGCAATGAAATCGGACGATCGTTAGAGAAATTGTTGCGATCACCATCTTTGAAGATTACTACTTTTGATATTTGCATTTTAGCTGGAAAAACACCCGCGTAGAGAGCAAGATTGCAGATATGGTTAAGATGTGGTACAAGCAAATCTAATGTGATCTTGTTAGGCTTTAGTTGAAAGTTATCAATACCACACGCAGAACTATTACGCAAGGACATAAATGCTTTAAATATTTCGATTTCACAAGTTGGATAATGAAGGATACTATCCAGAATTCTAGTCACAGCTGTCAATGCTTCCTTAGAGTGTGCACTGGTTGCCTGGTTTACAAAGTGGATGTTAAATTGTTCCGCAAGTTGTTGTCCACAATAAACTTTTCCATCTATTGAAAGTTCAAGTGCGCCCTCAATGGGAGGTTTTCTGTTCAGAAGCTCGTTTAACCTTTTCCATATCATATCAGATTTCATGTTGTGACCGGTTTCTGATATGTTGTGGAGATTGTTGTTTTTGTTTGCGTAGTGCAGCGTTAGTTTTATTTCTAAATTTCTTGAATGTTTTCCAATCTTCTATATCACGAGTGTTCAAAAATTTGTTGAAACGTTTGTCTTTCTTCTTTATCATTTTTAAACACTCTTTAGTAATCCATGGCTTTCAAGATCTTTTTGCATGTTTTACGGTAACAAAAGGAAATGACTGGGAGTATGCTTCAATTAATATACTCAAAAAGTTGTTACAGGCATCGTCAGCTGTTGATGAGCTATAGGCGCGGCTGATGTCTGTTTGCTCCAGTCTAAAACGGAAGATGTTAATCGTTGTCTCACTGATAATTTGAATCTTTCCGGTCGGGAGGATTAAGGTAGGGTTATGGTAGGCGTCTTTTCGCTAAGTAAAAAAAAACTGAACTGACAAATGGTCGCTAATATTGCATGCCAGTTTGCCTGCAGTAACTTCATGCTAAGGTAGATTTGTTGTAAATAAATCTATTAGTGTGCAAGAATCTACTGCTACCCTTGTGGGAGCGTGAACCATATTATTGAAACCATGCGAGGAAAGAACAGTTTCAAACAGGTGTTTCGAGGAAGACGAGTGAAGCAAGTCTATGTTAAAATCTCCCCCGTGGATTAATGTGTATTCATTCTTGTTCGTGAATTCAAGCAGTGCTTCAAGGTTAGCCAATAAATTCCTCACAGAGCCATAAGGTGGCTTGTAAACCACAGCAAATATATAGGGTTCACTTGCAACAGCAAGACATTCAACGCAGTCATTATTCACAGTGAATTGGTGCAGTATATCACACGGGATGAATTTTTTGACGTTGAGTCGTATACCTCCCCCAACCATATTTGTGCGGTTGAAGACAAATGTCTCATAATTTTCGTCCGTTATGGCATCACACTCTTCCTTAGACCATGTTTCTGGTAACATAATAACATCAAAAGTGAAGGTAAAATTTGATACAAAAAGCACCACCTTATCTTCTTTGTTACGGCTTGAACGTTTATTCAAGTGAAAACACTTGAGACCTTTGACTTTATTAGTTTTATGCAGTCGTTCATATCAGCAGGTTGTAAAGCCATTTTGACTGATGCGATGTTCCATCCAAGACAGTTTATTTAGCCCTACTGTATCTTTTAAGTGTCATTTTCACTTTGCACAAGAGCTTTACAGGTTTCATGTTTCCAAGCAGACTTTTCCATCGCGAACCCACACAAATTTCCAGCCATGTTTTTTCTTTTGTTTAGCCAAGCTAAGCAGTTTTTTCGTGACAAAACAATGGTGCTCATAATTATACACTGTATCAGTGTCATCAAACCCAAGATCTTTGTCCGGCAGTTCGCGAGTGCGCTGTCACGCTTTGACGGGACTTAAATTGTATTGCTATCTTATCTCTTTTGCTGCGTTACGGGTAGGGACGCGGTGACATCTTTTAACGTCATCTTCAGTTATTTCATTATTGATTACATTTCCAATTTTGAAAAGAATTGCATGCATGTTTTTGTTAGCTTCCTGCACACCTCCCTGAATCTCTAGATTTGCATTCCTCGAGTACTGTTCTAGTAGGATTACTCGTTTTTCAACTTCTTTCTTTTTTCTAGCAAAGCACATTTTTCCGTAGCATTAGATTTCTCAGTGCTCAGTTTCGCGTTTTTTTCCACTTCTATGGCAAGCTGCTGTTTCAAGGTTACAATTTCCGCATGTGCAAAGTCTCTGTGTAAAATTTTTTTGTTCATTGCGAAGCTCTCGGATATCACTTCATGTATCCCTTTCCAGTGACATTTGAGCAGCTTTTATTTTCTGCTGAAAATCTTCCTTTAACTGGGCAAACTCGTGTCTTATTTCTTCTTTTACCTTTGCCAGATCTTTCGCCATTAAAGCCGGACTTTTTGCAGCAAGATAGACACAACTTTTAACCATTTGGCAATGGCGACGACAAAAAGTCGCGATATGATTCTGGAAGGACAGTCTCAGGACTAAACTGCAGAAAAAGCAAGCAGTATTCAGACAGTGCTCCCACCGTGCCGTCGCCAATGCCAAGTGAGGATCCCGGTAGTCGGTCGCAGCTTTTGTAGCTTTGTTGCAGTGAAGTCTGGTGCTGATGCTGCCACTGATGCTGCAGATTCCGATGATCAGCGCTGCACTCTTGACACACCTCTTGATCTTTGGTGATACCTCTTGTGCGGACACGTGAAGGGCGTTTGGGCAGTTGATTTCTGGTTGAATCACGTACAATCTGCAGAAAAAGCAAGCAGTATACAGACAGTGCTCCCTCCGTGCCGTCGCCAATGCCAAGTGAGGATCCCGGTAGTCGCTCGCAACTTTTGTAGCTTTGTTGCACTGACGTCTGGTGCTGATGCTGCCACCCCTTACAAAAAAAAAACTTAATGAGTTTCCGATTAAATGTTGATTACATTTCTCGTCATGCAAATTAACATTTCTATACATTTTCGTGATGCATTCTTGATGAGTTTCACAAGAAAGTTGGCCACCGTGTTTCTGATGCACTCTTAGTGCATGAATTTTTTTTTGAACTCCTAATGCATGAGTGGCTATTGTCATCATAATGTGTATTGTTTGATGACCCTAGAGATTACAGTGCGCACCCTAGTGTTATAGACTGGTATGTCCACTGACACTGGAAATACCCCAGAAGATTTTAAAGTAATTCGAATTTCAGATCGCCATTTGAAGCTGAAGTCAAAACTTCACATTTTCTTTAATTTTGCATGCAACCATTGATACAGGCGGCTGATTTTTTGCACCACTGTGGTGTTAAAATTGCCACAAGTGTAACCTGATAATAGAGAAGAGGCCTTTAATTAAATCAGTGTCACATAGATGGCATTTACTGCTCACATGCTCAATTTGCTACAGTGCCGTGCTTACCGATGATATCATTTACCCGAACAAGGTCCAGAACTTCCTTGCATGGTCCACCTTTATTCAGGTTACTTCACTTGTCCTAGAGGGACTTTCCTCTCAGTTGTTCGGTGAACATTGTCCGCATCATGCCCCTGGAACATTTTGGCGCTGTTGCTTTTCAGTCCGTACGTAGCCGATCTAGTGTGGTCTTTTCCACCGGGACACCATCACCAAGAGGGACCTGCATAGGAATTTACCAACCAACCAAGGAAAGTATGTAACACACATATACAACAGTCTGAATACATTTAGTCGAAGCAGTGTCACATGCGATGACTCAAACCTTGGCCAAGTATGGCGTTTCATTCAATCAATGGAAATGTTTAGTAACAGTAAGTCGCAAATTTGCCTGCAATATGCGCACTGTAATGAATAAAGCAGGTAAACATGCGGCTAAGGCTATATTAATCGCTTCGTGTGTACATTTAGGCATAAGAAAAAAACAGCAAACATCTGGTCACAACGAAACTTTGTAATAGCAAAATCCGGTACAATGTTTGGCCACAGAATTCAAGGTGCCGACCGCTACTTGAATGCTGAGGCATCAGTAGCAAATATCAATTTATTCTAGTCGTCACTACTAAAGACCCTACAAGAATCAAGTAATGCGGTCAAAGAGTGTGTTGAAATATGAGAACAAAAATAATAAAAACTTGGTGATTTGAGCCACATCAGCTCATATAGCACGTGTACAAGTTCTTTATTAGAAGTCTTTTTGAAAATATAATACGTAGCTAAACAATTCTTCGAGAGCAAAAGTAAATGCCATAACAAACGCAGCACAATAAAAATGCAACTTCACACTCCATGAAACCCTGATATACGATTCCCGTAAAATGAAAAATGCTCCCATTGTGATTAAAAACGCAAATCTTGAAGCCGGGAAAGCCAGATAGGTTGATGATAGCGGCATATAGTTTACGCAGTTTGGCATAAACTTTTATGCAACCAAGCTAGCCGACCGCACCCTTCGAGGCCGAGAGAGCGAGCGCAGAGGCATGCCGCGCCGACTGGCCTCGGAGAACAAAAGTGTAAACAGAACGGCTGCGGAGGACGCTGCCGAAAAGCAGGACGGAAAGCGGCGGCACGCGGGAACCTAAACTCAAGTTTTGCCGCGCGACGGCAGCGCCGCATTCCTGGCATGGTGGCGAAATGTGAAACGATGGGGCTTCTTCGGAGCAGACGCTCCGCAAGCTTCCTGTGTACGCGCGGCAATCGTGTTGCGCCTGGCGGTTATTTGGCGATACAAAAACACTTCCGCTGATGCGAAACGGATGTACTAAGTAGCATTGTGTCATGGGAAGCCACAATAGTAGGCGAAACGCCAAAAGATGAGGCTGACGTGTAAAACTTTGCAGATTCCTTTGGAAGCGTGGCCGCAAGAACTATTTTCCAACCGCATGACAGCCTTCTGAGAAGTCTCGCGTTCTTTGCGGAAATGAAAAGAGCCAATTTCCCCTTTCTTGTAAACTCAGAAATGTTGACAGTTGACAAAGACGGCTTGGAGAGGCATCAAAAAACTACAGCGGTTTAACACCATGCATAAAAAGGGAAGATGATGGAAGATTATCCAGCTCTTCGCTCCCCGCGTGTCCAGTTTTGGCGATATACTTCGCTCTCCCTGCTTTGCGTGTGCTCTAAAAGCAACCAAATCAACAGATGCGACGTCCGCGATTGAGATTGATGTGTGAATGTGCCCTAAGTGTCCACAGCTGCCTTTTCATGTTTAAATTGACCAAAAAAATATCTAGAAAGGAGGCCTTTTTTTTTTCCTCGGGAATGGGGGCAGCGTTGGAAAACCTGACTTGCTGAGGCGCTTTTACAGTTTTTCGCAAATTGGCCATTAAGTGAACCAATTATTTATATTATTATATAATAACGAAGATATGTCGGAAGTGAAGTACAAGAGTGATCCCAGCTATGGCTCTACTGACACTACTCGCACGGAGCACCCCATTTGCGTCACAGGGTTCGTGAATGCAAACCAAAAATCATAAATGAAGCACAACCATTTATTAAGAACCGAAATAAGACACAATATAGTACAACCTTGGATTTCACCTGCCTTCTGAGCCAGCGAGTCGGTTATGTCGCGTGCAGCGCACGGAGCACGCATGTGCTTATGAGATTGCTAGCGTTCTTGTCTTTGAAGAAACACCTCCTTCGGACTATAAACTTATTCTTCTACTGCAAGATTTCATTTAGTGACCTTGTAATAATAAAAACAAATCGGTATATAGATCGCATGCTACATGCCAAAACGATGGTAAACGATAGGCCACTTTATTTGACAGTACTGATGATACTTTGGCAGTTTTAAACAAATTATATACGACAATATAGTTACATAGCGGACTTACCTCTTGGTGCACTTCCCACGTTTTTGCTAACGTGGGACGCATTTATTCATCCCCGTCTGTTGCCTGCCCTACAGTGCAGACGTGAATAAAATTTTTCCGCCTATAATTAGGTATCCTTCATGAAAATACGCGTCAGGTTGCCCACTCAAGACGGAATGCAGGTGGCATGTCGCGGTGCGCCTGCGGGGGCGCATCAAGGTTCGTGCTCGTGCGAGAGAAAGCGCACGGCGCACGCCGGGAAGGCAGCGAGCTGAGCCGGCGGCGTCCAGTGGATGCTTTTCTGTCCGCGCGACAAAGCAGCTCGAAACGTCTGCACGTGCGCGGAAGCGAGCGAGCGAAAGGAGAAAACTTGTACTGGATGCCTAGATGGAGCCGCCGCGTGTATCCCCAGTTTCTATTTTTCAGTCAGAGATGGCGCTCCCTGTCAGGAGGAGCAGCGCACCGAAGCCTCAGAGAGGGGGGAGGGGGAAGGGTCCGCTGCGCGCACCGCGTGAAAGGAGGTGAGGAAGAGAACAGAGAAAGAAAGAAAGAGGTTTCAGGTGAGCGAGCGCGAAGAGTAAGAGATGAGAGAGGATTAGGAGGGAGCCGAGGTTGCGAGGAGAATTAAGGTACGCCAACATGGACCTTGCGGCACGAACGGAAACGGTAGAACAAATCGAGAGGTTGTAAACTGTGCGAAGTATCAAACTGCCAAACTAAAATTGTTTCATGAACCTCCTGCGCGTACTAAATGCAAAGAAAACGTATCACACACATTATTTTGATTAGTTGAGACTAACGTTCTTGCGCAAAATCTGCCTAACTCACCGCGACATCTAACCATATGTGCGTTGTCATTTTGGCAACCAGGTGAAAACTAGCGCGTTTCCCACTTTTTCATTTCAGCACATTCCGGAGCGTTCCAGCACAAAAAGACACAGAATGCGGCAGTTCGTTCGGACTGTTCCCACAAAGCGCAATGTGCGTAAGAATACGCTTACCTTTACAGGCGATTGAGTCAGCCGTGCAGAACGCTGTCCGCCTTCTTATCATCGACACCGAACCAACCAGTGGAATTTCAGCGCAAGTGCAATGTAGTCGGCGCATATACCTCTTATTGACGCATAAAAAAAATCGTCCATGCCATCTTCTTTTGAACATCTCAAACATGACCCGGTGCAGCAGTCCTTCCGCCCTAGCAAAGCACAAAAAAACACGCACACTTGCCGACACAATAAATGCCCGTTTGCCTAAACGCCACATCTAGAAGGCACTTCACAAGCGTACTCACTTCTGTAACAGATATGCACGCGAAACGCAACATAGTTCCCGACGGTAAACAATCGAAGAAGCACATTCATCATTCACCGAAACGTGGTCGAAACGGACCCCATGCTATTGCTAACGGCCGTATTGTGAAATTTGAAAAGTAAGAGCGTGGGTAGCTACCGGCGGCCTCCTGGCGGTGAAATGTTTCAGTTTCATTTTTATAAACCACGTGTGTTGTTTCAATTTTAGCGTTATTTTTGGTGCTTTATTGAAGTGCTGGGTTATATCAGCAGCGCCACTTGTGTATAAAAGGCTACGAAGTTACGCAGCCCCACCCCCAGCATGTTAAGTGATATCCTTGCCCGTAACGCCCTAAAGCATATTGTCCAACCACAGCACCCCTTCGCTACGCAAGAAGTGATTTTCAATGGCACAAACACCCAAGACGCAGAGTGTAAGCGTGTTTTGAACGAAACAAATGTCCAAAATTTGTTCTTGTTTTTACAGTGTATGTTTAACAGAAATGAAAACATAGTAAAGAATATTGGCTTAGTGATGTATACTTTTCCTCATTTGAGAAAGTCAATGTATTTCCACATTAGCTCCTATACAAAAATACTGTTGTGTTTTTCACTCACAAAACGTCTTGTGTAACCTCAAATGAAAGTTAGTTACGGATCTCTTGTTAAAACACGTAAAAGTTGTTTCTTAGGCAACATCCTACATATGCTAAACAGAAATAAAAACATAGTGCTATGAAAATGTGCAGTTAACAAGGAAATAATATATATTCAATTAGTGATGCATACTTGTCCTCATTTGAGAAAGTCGATGTGTTTACACATTAGCTCCTACACAAAAATACTGTTGCGTTTTCCAAGCACAAAACTTCTTGTGTAATTTCAAATGAGTCTGGTGCGGACCTGATGCTGAAACATATCTAATCTTGAGTCTCCTTTGAGTGGTTGATGACTCCTCAAAACACATTACGTGCGTAACAAGGGTCAGATGCTGCAGATTCCGATGATAAGCGCTGCAATCTTGACGCAGCCCTTGAACTTTGGTGATACTTTTTGTATCGCTTGTGTCGACACGTCCAGGGCGTTCGGGCAGTCGATTTCCGGTTGATTCACGTACAATCTGCAAAAAAGCAAGCAGTACTCAGACAGTGCTCCCTCCGTGCCGTCGCCAATGCCAAGTCGCCTGCATGCGGCTGATTGCCTCAAAACCACCGTTGTAATTACGGATGGCTTTTTGAAATATACAGTTATACTTTTTGGCATTTAAAATGAATCGGCATTATTTGAGAGAATGATGAACACCGTTTTGAACGCTCTTTACACATGGCAGCAGAAAACACTTTTCGACTAATTTTATATGTTAACCAAGTAAACACCTTGTAGCCATATATGAAGTATTCTGTGCTCTAAAATGCATGTATATTTTATCCCAGTAAAAAAAGGAGCCATGCAGAGTATCATTGTCCAAAAAAAGAAAACGTGGGGCACTTGACAAATCTGTTTTTGTGCCAAAATAAGTTTTGTATACGATACATTGTTTATTAATATGATATATTCCAAGAAGTGACAAAACTGAACAAGATAAAACGTTTGTAAGCAATACTGAAATGTTTAGCAACACAGTTTTGGGCAGGCTTGTGCAATAGCAGTGCTTGCTATCACGATCAAAACTTTAGTATTGCTTTGATTGGTTTGTTGTGTACTTTTGTCGAAATATCTTTCTAAAACGTAAACTTCACGGGCACTCTTTACAATCCTAATGCATGTGCATGCTCCTACTTTTCATTTCAGTCCCGACCAAAAGAACCAGGACACCAACTCGTGAGAACCACACTGCTATCTATTTTTGGCATAAATGCAGACTTTATCAATGAGTCGAGGTGTGCCTCATATGTTTCGTTAGCTTCTTGCCTCTACAACTAATGAAAACTGTGTTTAAAATAGCACATATTCTGTATTAGAGCTCAATGAATTGCTATGATATAGCCTTATTTCAAAATATAATTGCCTTGAACTTCATAGCTTGTGTGGCTGCCATGGGTTTTTGCTTTTATGTCTACTAAGAACAACACAATACAATAACAATTTTCTTGTAGAGGCCGTGTTTTCTTCGGATATCACATATTTATTCCAGGCTAAATATAACCAAGGCTTTTATACTAACCTCTCCCAGCAGAAATAAACCAACTGATTACTGTTGAAAATAATGTGGCCTAGTCACTAATACTTTTTCATTGTCGATATATTTAAAATCATGGCGTTAAATGCGCTCTGCACTAGAAAATCAGGTGTCCGCGTCGATGGGGACGTTGCCGTCTTTTTGAGCGGACAATAACGGCCATATCTTTGGCAGGTTGCAGTCCGCAATGATATGGGCGCACACTGATTGGTCTCCGTAATGCGTGGCGGCACAAACTCTCATGACTTGGCCGGTATGACAGGAGGTGCCAAATCCTGTTCCTATTTCAGATAAGAGAGCGACACTAGTAAATAAGGATACGGTATCCTTGCATCGCGTTTGTGATCTGCAACCTTAGGTCCTGCAGTTACGTTCTGAAGGCTTAGCTAAAGAATGCAGGTTCTTCACCTAACATAGTAGCTAATGTATTTACGCTACTGAGTCTATGCAGTGATAGAGACAAAAAAAGTTTATGACAGCAGAAAGTTCATGCCAGGGGTCAACACGTTTAGTTTGGAACGCCAGCCTCTGAAGCTCTCGCCGCATAATAAAGCTCTAGCTTAAGTTTTCCCCATTACCAAAAGTCTAATTTTCTTTCTTTATTTATTTCTCTTTCAAAAAATGAAAGAAGAAACTGCGACAAAAGGCGGTTAGGCCTGACTAAACTAAAACTGACTAAACTAGACGTTCATTTATTTGTTTTAATTGATTGTAGTATTTTCAGCAAGGTATCGCTTCCGCTTAGTAGTTTTTATTCGCGGCCTTCAACCGCAGTTCTCGCCGTAAATGAATGGGGCTCTTTGAGGTATGCCGAGCCTTGTCTCACTGAGCAAAATGCACTTCTTTTTCAGTGTTGTGCCGAAGATAACTTTCTGCACCACACTGCACTAACTTTCTGCACTAGAAGATGGCTTTCTGCAAAATGCGGCATGCTTACACATTCTCCGCGTGTAGGAGGCAGACCAGCTACATTTGGGCGTTTCGTATATTTTTTGTTATTCATTCTTCCTAAAGGTAGATTTACCTGAAAATGTAATGGCCATATTCTCCAGAAAGCATGTTTTGGCTGGTGGTACCAAGTTAACACGGTCGCTAAAACGTTTTGCAGGGTTACGCGGTATATATCGCGTACACCGTTGATGTTGTAGATTTAGCGAAGATTGTGAACTTGGACTCCAGAGTTCCAATGATTGATAGCAGCGGGGTGTAACAAAATCAAAAAGGATACTAGCATTCATGTTCAGAGAGAGTATGAAAGAAACTTTTACTAAGAACAGACGAGATATTCGCCCCAGATGAATCGCCCAGACCAATTCACATATATTTTAGCTACTGCTTAGGCGCTTACTTTTATATATGGCATGTTAAAATGCGAAAAGAGCGATAATGATACTAAACACGTTTATGATATCCCCGAAGGGTATTTTTGAGTGCAGCTTGGTAGCCTGGGTGGTGCAACAACTGGGTCCTCTGGAGTCAACACCAAGCTGCTGATTTGGCGTCGCGAAGCTTCTGCTCGTCGGGCTTGTTTAAAAGCCGCGGCAGAAAAACAAGTTTTCTTCCTTGTGTTGCTGAAACTTCAGTAAGGACAGGCTGAGTCTGTTTTACAATACTTTACTTATACAGTCGCCATATTTTCGGAACGTAACTTTTAGCGACGTGGCCAACGCGGACAAATGTTCTTCTGCGGGTTCTTTCGTTTCAAATATATAGGCAGTCCTTAGGGTCTCCAATACTTTTAGAAAGCACAGAGTATGCAAGGCAGCTTAGAATCGGGTAGCCATAAAGGGAGGAGATAGGGTGTTGTATAGGGTGTATGTTGATGTCGACCTCTGTGGGATCCGTCGTGTGCCCTGTGGTAGGTTTGGATGTCTGATTCGCGATGCGCAAAACAGCTCGGGTATCTTTAGCGCATGCTCTACGCAATCTGCGGTATGGTTGTGGTGGACGCGGCTACTACGGTAGAACCCAAGTGATGAAAAAATAACAAGAGCTAAACATTTTAGAGCACCCTTTATCTTTTGTGGGCATGGCGCGACAGCATTACTGGCTTTCATTGCCGATTCTTCTCGCGGACTCTCATTTGCCCATTTACACGTAATTGGATCGGAACTACACACTGACCACCTAATATACTCATCAGCATCAGCACAGACATCAGCATACGCTGGCACTCCTAAGTTTAAGGCCACCATGCTGCACTTTCTTGAGAACATGACAACTAAATGTATTGCGTCAACGAAACGTTTTCTAAAAGAACTGCACAAACGTACACACTCTGTGCAAGAGTTTGAAAATCCTATACAATGCATTTACTACTCGTTCAGGGCTATGTACAACATAGATCGTTTTGTTCTCCTGCAAGCTTAGAATTTTAAAAGAGGCTTTCTAAGGCGAAAACCTTTGCAGGGTCATAGACCGAAATCTTGTGCGCCGAGCTGTGCGCGAGGTCTCAAATGTTCCGCGAGATGGCGGGAGGAAAGCTCTTGTCGTGAGTTACTGCCATCTGCAATCCTACACTTGAAAGCGCGACAAGGAATTCCACGCGACATTAGTGGTAGTGTACAGGCCAAATTCACAATTGGCGGAGAAAGCATGGAGGAGAAAGTGTGACAGATACTGTGACTTTCCTTTCCTGCAAACCAATCGTAATTATATGTAGCACTGCCACGACCGCCGATAACAGGCAAGCGATGAGAAGCGAATAAAAAGAGTGGAAGGGTAAACGTTCGCCATTCTCCACTAGAGACGTCTTATATAGAGACACTAATTTTTTTTTCTTCTACAGCATAAACGTTACAATTGCAAGCTTAGAAATGCAAGAACAGCTCAATATCTGACTTTATTTAGCCTTTAGCACTTTAGACTGGAGAAGTTGCACCTACTGGAAAAAAAGAAAGCAAACATGAAATGCACTACGGGTATTGGATTAATAGGAGTACAATGAAACTTCAATTAACAGCCATGCCCATTTTGACTACCCATTCATGGTTCACTGTAAATACGTAAACATACAGAAGGTAGCTCTAAACGAAAGTAGGTCACGGTAGAGCAAGTTGGTTCTATGGAGTCAAAGCTCTTACTATCACGCTTTTATTCACATTAATAAAGAATGCATATGACATTGCTAGACCAGTGCGCCATTTCTGGTAGTCAGTCGACGTCTGGTGTCTTAGAGAATTCGTTTTCGGCACTTACTTCGCAGGAAAACTGCCAGATGATAGCGCGTATTGCGATTTGTTGCTGCTGGAAGGAGAGATATATTAAATAAAATGTTCATTTGAGCTCATATAACATATTTCACTTACCTTCTAATGTAAACCAGCATATGCAGCAGTATCTTACATTCTGATATTTGTCTGAGTATTTTTAAACTTTCTCTGATAGGACTGCTTTCTTCTAATTTTTCTTTTATCTAATTCAACAGGTGTTGAAGCACCAATATGCAGCGACCGACTACGCAGGAAGTGCCAGAACATCATCATGGAGTGTGTAGTCCTCAGCGATACTCCGATGTGCATGAGCGAGGTTTGAACACAACCACTTAGCTAATCCTTTTATTTGCCTTTGAATAAAATAAAATGCGGGAAAGTGGCTGAAGATATGAAATAAACGTCCTTCGGCACAGTGTGAAACATTTTCATCATTTTCTAAGATCGCCATGCATAACTGACTTTGGTCTTCAAAGATATTATTATCCATGTTGCAGTCTAGAAACTCTCATTATTTTTTGTTTGGTGATGCAAACACTTTTGACCTAAGTTGTCAACGACACCATGGAAGCGTGGGCTACCGTCCTAGAGAAAAATGCGGTTTGGCTTGGCCCCGACGAATATTGCCGCAAACCTTTATTTGCCGTTTTCAATAGGCGGCAGCAGGAGGCCTTATCAATGTGACCGTAGCGCAAGGGCAAATCTTGCGTTCTTTTTTTGCGCGCATTTACTACTTCATTTGTAGCGCTGGATGCGCAAAGATTAGCCTCGGATCAACGCGCCTGAGAGCAAGTGTTTCAGTATAAATCCGGACTATTCCAATTTCCTTGTTAGTTAATCTATACGTTTCAGCATCTACTTTAAATTGGAAACTGCCATGTGCAACGGACATTGTCGGTTCGACAGCGAGCGTGGTTGTTGGCTACTGCACCCACCGTCGAGTTGCGTGGTTCTTTTTGGCGTAAGTAAACCCAATAAACAGTTAATTCCAGTTCTAGATCTGTCTGTTCATTAGTGGCTTTTGGCATTATCACCAACATGTGGCATCTGGTTAAGCTACTTCAGATTTACGTAACGTGGAATATGTCCATAAATCACAGACAAATAGAAACCAGCCGTGGTCTTCTTGCAGCCCTGGAGTCTCCCATCTTGCACGTACTGCCGAATAAAGATGCAAAAAACTTGATAAATCTCTTCTACCACGTGGCAGGATTCAGTGGCCGGGACGACGCTACCAATGTAGGTCGTCTACTTTTCCTACTATGTGTAATGTACCGTGTATCACCGCATTACAGTAAGACCATCCGCGATCATGATGACGAATTGCTTTGCGACGATGTTATCCAGACATCTATAAGGCTTTGGTCGGCGCTAGCATCTAAGTGAACACGTCGCTACACAATGCTTCTGCGTCGGTTACAGCCTCTTCAACAATGTCACCAAAAAGGATGCCTACTCGCTCTCTCGCATCGACGGCACTGTTGACCGTTTCTTGAATACTTAAAGAAACAGAAGATTATCAAAGAACTTTGCAGGTTCTTGGGGCTATGTTCTTATTTTCGTTGTTTTGTACACCGCTTTAATAATATCGCCGGTCCGCTGACTTGTCTTTTTCGAATGGACCTCCTAAATTGAAACCTCCTTTCGTCAGCTCAAGCTTCTGTTGATTTCGCAGCCTATTCCACGCAACTTCGATCCCGCAGAGCCGACAGAAGTTCACACGGATGCGACTAGTGTTGACATTGGGGCTATTTTGATTGAGAGCTGAAATGAGTAAGGACATGTTATTGCATACGCCAGCAGTACTTCAGGCAAGTCCGAGCGGAAATACACTTTTACTGAGCAGGATTGTCTAGTAATCGGCATCCAGCGGTTTCGGTCATACTTGCACGGTCGCCCATTTAGAATTGGAACCGAACATCACTCTCTCTGCTGGCTTGTCAACCTTTGGAACCCCGATGATCGTCTCGCGTGATGGGTTCTTCACCTCCAAAGGTGTACCTTCGAGGTGGTGTATAAGAGCGGCTGATGCCACGCCGACGCAAACTGTCTGTAACCCGCAAACGAACGGCTTGACAGAGCGAATAAACAGGACGTTGACAAATTTGATTTAAATGTACGTAGCGGCGGATCACAAGAACTGGGACACCATCCTGCCTTTTGTTGCATATGCCTTTACATACAGCCACTCATGACACTACAGGGTATAGCCCCTTCTTTCTTCTGTAAGGCCGGCCATCACTCTATACTCTGGACACCATATCGGTGTTCTTCCTAAGTGACGAAAACTGCATCGTCGAAACCTCATGTCTCGCAGAAGAAGCTCGGCGACTAGAGCGCTTGCGCATCATTGCTTCGCAAGACTGCTAAGATAAACGCCGTCGGCACGTTACCTACGCTGCGGGCGGTGCTGTCTGGCTTTCGCGACCGCTACGACAGCGCGGCCTTAAACAGGAATTGTTGGTTCACTACGATGGCCATTAAGTGATCACTAAAAGTATCATTGACATGTCCTACGATCTTGCACGCCTCACTGCGACAGCCGTCATTCAAAAATCTGAACTATCACACGTTGCGAGTTTGAAGCCCTGCCAACCTCTTGAGACCTCGTAACTTGCCTGGCGGGCTTCGGCTGCACAGGAGAAAATCTAACGGGCTGCAAAGAAGGTGAAAATGCGCTTGGGAAGAGGAAGGAGGAAATGGCACGCGCTGATCAAGAGATGACTGACTGCTGACACGGTGTTCCCGACACTCCGCTTTGGACGAAGGCTTTGAGTGTAACAATATCATATAATGAATACTGTGCATCCTGTTGTTACATTGCACATTTTATTTAGAGAACAACAGAGTGTAGGACATCATTTACATCCAACCAAATTCCTTGATCGCCTTCACCGCAAAAGCCCTGCTGTCCGTGACGGTCTCGAAGGATGTGTTTCCGAATTTTTCTCGAAAACATGCCTGTTCCAATAAACATACCAATTAAAAGTTATTGAGAATGTAAAGATGTGTACCAAAGGACAAATATTATATTCCATGATCTTAGCTGCCTACACTGAATCAGTTCGGCTATATTATATGCAAATAACATATGCGTAAGAGGACACACTGCTTTTTATTCAAAGCTTATAGTCGCTGAAGGAAATAAAACCTAGTGTACCGAGGGAGAAAGAAAATGATGAATTCTGATAACATTAAGTATTGAGCATTAAGCAGAGAACGATTTTCTATTGGTAGTCCCGCCCCTAATAGTCTAGAGAATCACCGCGTTGAGGGGCACAGCAAAATACCTCAGAACATTGACTCAATATGATTTAGCTGAAGATAGCCACAGTTTCACTCAATGGGATGGGGACGTTTGAGAACAAATTGTTGGAAATGTCTTACCCGCTCATACTTGAATGGCATTTAAGTTTGTTCTTATAATAACGGTTGCTTCTCTACCATTTAAACGAAAATCGTTGGCAGGCTGGGCCAAGACCAGCTGCTTTCCATGTACTTTACGTGTGAACGTTTCGTGAAGAAATGTCATCAGACAGTTGCAAATGTATTTATAAGGTATGAAGTTAAGGAACAGTTATTTATGAAGTCGGGGGTGAATTGACATCAGTGAGTCAAGATGCTGGAAAACTACATATCGCTGCAGATGTGTTCAACAACTACCTGCCCAATGATCATTCTTTCTGCTATTTACTGGATGTGTTCTAATTGTACACCTACGCTAAGCTACCGTGTAGCCATCAGAACACTACTTAGCGCAGTCAGTAAAAATACCCCGAAAAATGTAGTGCCGATTTCCTGCTGCAATATGGCTAGAAAACCGAAAGCTAATTTTAAGAAATGAAATTTTACCGATACTTTATTAAAAGCTTGATTCGGATCACAGTAAGTTGGGTCCTAACTTAAAACTCTATTTCACTTTGAACACGGCAGTTGCAAATGGTAGCAAATTACTAAAAGCAGAAGTATAATAGTTTGCTAGGAGTGTCTAGTTGTAGCTCGCTGTGTACCGGCAGTGCGTAGAGAGAAAAGTGTACATTGGGATGATAAAATGGGATGGAAAATATAGAATGTCAATTAAACGGAAGGACCCAAGGCATTAGTGAATTTTTGTTGTTCACTGAGAGCTTTATACGTTTGACGATATGCAATTCGATCAGGAGTTTACATTGCCACCATTACAGAAACTCAGCGCTACTACACTTGGAAAAATGCACTGCTAACTTCCTGCGGCAATAGGCCTAGAAAACCGACAGCTAATCTTGATAAATTGAGAATTTACCGAAGCCTCAATAAAAGCTTGATTCGGATAACAAAAGATGCTGTTGCGATGTGTCAAGCTCATTAAACACTTTTGCTTCAGATCCTTTCTCCCCCACATTCACAAACCACTATTTCTTGCGCACTTCTACAGTATCGCCAACATGGAGCTCCGTGCTTGTACATTGTTAGGTACCCAGCAAGGGCAGCAATCGATCACAATTTTAAGTCACCCTTTTGCAGGAGGATGTCGCTTGTGCTTTTAGGGACTGTTATATTGATCACACAGAAATGAGACAAGACCACTTTTAGGCTCACTGATTATACACTGCATTGTCCTGCACGCGAACAAATAAACGTTTTTTGAGTGCCTTGAGAGGAGGGCAATTGCTGTGTAAAATATCTTCAACAAAGAACCATTCGTTTTCGTTCTAAGCCCCTGTTAGGTGTGCGCTAACTGTTATGTAAGTACGTATATTTAGAGCCCAGCCTTTCAAGCTGAAAAATAGCTTACTTTACACTTTTCCTACGGGCTGCGTAAATTACACTAAAGGGGAATTTAAAATAACGGTTTTTTGCTTGTCGGAAGAAGTGATCCTTTTGTATGATATTGAGAAAAGTCGTTTAGAAAAGTCTGGGAAATGTCTTAACGTTCGAAGTGTAGAACAATCTTGAGCTTTTACATCAAGCCATGCTCTCAAGACTGCACAAGTATATTTCGTAAGCAGCAATTTTATTTTGGTGCTGCACTGAACATACTGTGGTTGCATATAGGAGTGAATGTTCTACCTTTTCTATATGCAGCTAAAGGTTCCCTTTAAATTTTTCGTTTATTTACACAGCACAGTTCAGGCGGCCAACAAAATAAAAGGTCTGCTTCTTTCAAAAGAGGTACTAGGAAAGCACAAATATCTCGAGGAATGGGTGTTAGAAGGCTGTCGATCGGTGTTAGAAAAAGCCTGTTGCTAAATATCTAATAGTGGCGTTGTTCACAACTTCTGCGCATAAATATTCTGTTCACGACAGTACAATAGCAGATTCATATAAAATTAAGGGCGTTGGGTCAGCACCGCAATGTGGCTGTCTCTAATTTAATTATGGATGCAATACAGGCTACATGCATCATACCAGATCAGAGCTCAGCGAGACACGAACTTTGAACCCACAAAAAACTTACACCTAAAGTTCGAAGAAGCTACGGCAAACAAGCACTAACCTACCAAGTTCCGGCTGTTCTTAATAGGCCCAATCCTAAAGTTGACTTCTTACAGCATTACATTCAAACGTAACAATAAAGCATGCGTAATTGTAAACAATAATAAATTTTCCTCCAACCTAACATTTCAAGATTTCTGTATGTTGATCTTAACACATTGGTTGAATTTTCTTGGTTGGAGAAAATGAATCAATCACCTGTTAGCAGCTTACGACTGGAAGGATAAATTAATAATCTATTGTATATGTCTGTAGCACGGTTTATTTTGGTTTTGTTGTGTGCCTCTTAATGCTGTGGTTTCACGTCTATAACAATCTTTTTGTGAGATATGCGTTTATTGTTTTTGTTTGGTTGGTTTGTGGGGTAAAAAGTCCCAGAGCGACTCAGGCTATTATTTGTGTTGGGGTATATATGCCTTCCAACCTGATATACAACCCAACACAAATAATAGCCTGATGATACCACTTTAATGGCAGAAAGTGAAGTGGAACTCAAGAGACTTCTGATGCGCGTACAAGAAGAGAGTGAGAAGTTTTGGCTTAAACTGAACATTAAAAAGACAAAGATCATGGCGTCTTGCCCTATCAAGTCAGGAGTATCAATGGACAAGAAGTGGAAGCTGTGACAGATTTTCTGTTCTTGGGCTCCAACATTACCTCGGAAGGAGACTGCAGCCATGAAATTAGGAGACGCCTGCTTCTGGGAAAGAGAGCAATGGTTAGCCTTGACCTCCTAGTAAAGAGCAGAGACATTAGTCTGCCAACCAAGATCCGTATAACTCGTGCTATGGTCATTACAGTTGTGATGTATGGATGCGAGAGTTGGACGGGGAAAAGGCTGACCGCCGAAGAATTGACGCGTTTGAATTGTGGTGCTGGCGAAGACTTTTGAGAGTTCCTTGGACTGCCAGAAGATCAAATCAGTCGATATTGTCGACCATAAACACTGACTGCTCATTCGAGGGTAAAATTCTAAAGTTAAAGCTCAGCTACTTCGGCCATCTGATGGGAAGAGAGGAGTCGCTAGAGAAAGATTTGATGTTGGGAAAAGGTTGAGGGTCGTCGGAGGAGGGGTAGGCAGCGAACGCGATGGTTAGATGGCATCCTCGAGGCACTGCAGATGAAGTTATGTGATGTTAGGAAGATAGTGAGAGACCGGAAAGCGTGGCGTGACATGGTCCATAGGGTCACGAAGAGTCGGACACGACTGAACGACTGAACTGACTGTATTCCTAGATTGAAAATGTATTATTTCACTGCTCTGTCAGACTTTGCTTCGGTGAAAAGGCTTCATCAGGTTTTTAAACCTTTTGCCTCGGCTGCCCTTTTCTGTAGAAAAAAAAAGAAATAAAAAAATACTACACAGCCTTTAGTTCATAGCCAATTCCTTTACGTTTTTACACCCTGTATTCGTCATTTCATTTGTGAGATATTTAGGGATTTATCTATTGTCTTTGATTAAATTTTCACTTCACGCTATTAATGCTTTTAAGTTTCTTAACTTAGTCAATGCAAAATGTTCTACGTAAAATGGATAGCCAGTATATTTCTAGTGAATGGCACATATTCAAGACCTCAGCCTAGTTGGTATCTTTTGCTTCGTAAAACTACTGCCGATTGATGACTCCAAGACTGAATTTTATGTGAACGTTTTTCAACAGCAGTGTTCTTATTTTTAAAACGTCGCAGGACCATTCCAGTCAGTTTTCAGCAAGTGTGGAAGATATAGAAAGTAGGGAAGCGCGATGTATAAGAAATAATATTGAAATTAGAATATATTTGAATTAAAACTGAGACTCTATTAAAGCATATTTGCTCTACTTACGCGAAGTGAAGGTCTTGTCTTTTATTCAGTATAACAAAAGAGATGCCACACCCCGCTAAGCTCAAGCCAGATATTGGAAAAGACTGCGCAATGCTTTGGATATGTGCACAAGGGGTTTTGTTCTGGTCTTTCTGAACCTAATTATCCATGCAGGGATCGCCTGACATCTTGTCAGGTGCGAAATTGTCAACCGCACATGAATATGTGTCTACGGGAGCTCTTTGTTCACGTATCTTAAGTCCATAAAACGAGAATTGCTTTGCAGTGAATATTGGGTTGCATAAGCAAGTATAATAAAGCTTTTACTGATTTACGGTGGCCTTAAAGCAGTAAGTAGGTTTCTATCGTGTGTAGTAACTGTCACGTTCTTGATGCTGTAATTAAATATTTAGCGGAATAGCCATTCTGTGACCTGGCAAAACCAGGACCATTGTACTTACCAACATATCGAGCGATGCTTTCTGAGCGACTTCTGGAGCCTTTACCACTGTGTATGCGTCATTGCTCTGTTGCAGAAGATAACGAACCATCCAGAAGCATTAGGTATTAAGTTCTTTCTCTGAAGAAGCTGTAACAGTTTACTTTAAATGGACGAGTAATGGATACCGACAAGCACCATCTTATTTCTGTGCTCTAAACTCTCTCATGTCGGCCTGTTAAATTCGACGACCTTTTAAAATTGTGTGACTTGAACATGTAGCACTATTGACTTTCCAAAATATATACCTCTCATAACGTTTGCGCACTAGTGAGTAATAACTGGGTGCTTCGAGGCACACCGACAAATAATGCAGCATGGATAAAAGCGTGCCACTGCAATATTGCATTCACATGAGATTTTGAACCAGATTTTGGAAGTTTGGAAGTTCAAAAAATTAGTGAGATGTCCTTACTAATTCTAACCTTAGACTCTGAGTTACTTTAGTCTAGGAACCTTACCAAGGGACATCTCCACTTGCTTTGGAAAGAGCCTGATGCGTCTGTAAAGAGTTTTTATTTGTGCTTATAAAATTCAAGCATCCTAGCCGTTAAAATATACGCACAGAACACGTTTGGTAAACAGCGATCATTTTACCACTTTGAGTTGACACTCCTAAAGCCTGTAAAGACATTTGAAACTATCCCTGTATTACTAGAGCTCTGTCTTGAAGGCGCAATGTCCTGAGAGTTCAGAAACAATAGCGAGCAAAAACTGTTTCCTACCTTCTCCAAATTCACTTTCATAACAATGAGTTTCGTATTTTAAGCTTTTGAGAGTGTGCTTAAGCAAGTAATACAGCATGCTGTAGTGTCATCTATACATAGCTGATGAGTAGGGGTTATACCACATTATCTTACCTTATTTCTCGTTTCACTGTCGAAGCAGTCCAGAAGCTGAAAAAGATTTGCGAAGATGTTTTAGCATTAGCTTTCGATTATTACAAGTTTTTTATGCATTTTTTTAAAATGACGCTAAATATGCTCGCCATTAAATACCTCCCATGTCATCCACAATCATTCGATTGTGTGTGAGCGCTGCGGCATGGAAAAGAAAGGACATCCACTTTTGAGCGCAGAACACGACATTCTTGATGGTTCTGATATGTCAATAGGATGTTACCAAGAAACTATCACCTGCCAGACGCAAACTCGATAATTATTGCTCACATTGCCAACACCGAAGCCCATAAAGCCAAAGCTTTAATTTTTGAAGAAGAGAGTCAATACGCAATCTCTTTCAACGAGTTTGCTAACATTTTACAAAAAGCCACCGTTGTGCGTATTTTATTAGCTGAAAAAGAGCGGCTGCCATATGGGTTAGCATTAACTCGCCCGTATCGTGTGCGACGTCAAGAACAAACCTGGATCTTGAGCAGGCTTACATGACTTAGCGTATGTTATTAAAGGGGACGCTTCCAGTCCTCATGTAGCGCACATACTACGTGGTAGATTTTGTATATCCCTGGCTTCTTTATTAGGCCTGCAGATAAGTCTACGCAGATATCGTCTGGTTGCGAACAATATATTTTTAGGCAGATTTTCATCCAGTCAAATTACTAGAGTAAATATTTTCTTTCAAAATAACATAACAATGACCCTAATATAGTTATCTAATATTCATGAATTTCTAATATGAGCATTCTAAACACTGAAAAAGCAGCTCATGTTAACATTTTAAGTGTTTGTTCCTCGCGTTCTCAACGGCTACCGACTTCTCACCTGCGCATTCAATTTTTTCATCCCTCATTTTCCACCACTTCCTCTGTTTGACATGCTTAGGAACGAAGGAAGTTCCTCATCCGAAACACTCGCAGTTTCTGACGCCGTTTCACACCATCAGGGCACAGAGTTCTATGTAAATCTCAGGACATGGACTAATAAGGAAATGATGAAGGTTGTCATAATAATATTACCAGCAGAACTGACATTGCCTAAGGTGGCTTCTATTATTTCACTAAATCCCTCTCCCGCTGTACTATCGTTCTGTGCGAAGCTTACAAGTTTTATTTATTTTTGTCTCATTATGATCGATAAACAGTCCTCAAAAAGAGTAAAGATCCATTACGCAGAAAAAATAAAAAGTTACCAGTGCCTCAACTTGATTTAACCTTACGTAGAGCGATAGGCCTTCGCGTAATAGCACAGGTTTTCAACAGTGGCACTGTGAGTTTCACAATACGAGTTTGTCAGCTCCATGTCGATGACTAGGAATCACTCGAGCTCTAGACGTCACGCATCACGCGGATATTATTTTACGTGGTGTTTATCTGTACGAAACCACTTAATCTCAAGATCAAGAGAAAGATGAAAAATCAAATCTGCTAAGCGCAGGCGCTGAATGATTGAAAACATAGGAAACAAAACAGATAAAAAAATTTCGTCTAACAGCGCGAGGACTTCGCAGGTGCGTGTAACAAACTAGTCCGCGCATAAATGTTACTCAAAAACGAGGGTCATGCGTCATAATATGGTGACAATGATTTTTCTTGTGGGTCCTCTCCTACGTGTCGGGTTCGCTTTGGCGGAAGGTGAAAAATTTGTGGTATATGAAATTAGGTGTTCGCGTTCAGTTGGGCTACAGACTCCAGAACGCGCTCTGCACAGTCTCTAGCTATTTTTAAAATCTATCGGAAAAGACCATTTACATATTTTTAAATTGCCTTTCCAAGGAATTTATTCGTATGGCAGAACCAAGGAGGTTAAATTCTATATAGCCTCCTTTGGCAGAACAAGCAGTCTCCCGGATGCGTTCGCCTGCCTGTGGGTCTTGGAGCAGATTTTCACTATTCAATTATCCACCCCCCCCCCCCCCCCGGCCGCGTATTTGGGTTTGCTCGGTACGGTGGCTCCACAAGGGACAAAACGACAGAAGAGACGAAGAAAGCGGGCTGTTCCGACTAGCATCTACCGCCCCCTGGAGCCGAGCAGCCTAGCGATTAGCGGCGCATGCTTTTTCAATGGGCGTCATGTTGGACGCGTCACTAGCTTGAGAAAGCCTATACTATAATTATTATTATTATTATTATTATTATTATTATTATTATTATTAGTAGTAGTAGTAGTAGTAGTAGTAGTAGTAGTAGTAGTAGTAGTAGTAGTAGTATAGAGGAAGACTCGTTTCACTAAGTTGGCACTGAATTGTCTGTAGGTAACGGCCAAATTAACTGGCTAAATGTTATCTTCACAGTTTTAATTATTAATGATAATAATAATTATTGGTTCACAGGAATGGAAAGGCGCAGTATCTGTCACACTTGTGTCTGTGGACACCAAGGGATGAAGGTGTCCACAGACGCAAGGGAAGAGAGGAGCCGTAGCGGAGGGCTACGGAGTAGTCCAGTTTTCCACAGACACAAGTGGGACAGATACTGCGCCTTTCCCTTCCTGTGAACCAATTATTATTATTATTACTATTAATTAAAACTGTGAAGATAATATTTAGCCAGTTAATTCGGCCGTTAACTAGACAATTCAGTGCCAACTTCGTGAAACGAGTTTTCCTCTATACTACTACTACTACTACTACTACTACCAATTATAATAATAATAATAATATTAATAATAATCATTAGCAGAGAAATATTACTGTGTATTATTATTATTATTATTTAGTAGTAGTAGCAGTAGTAGTAATAGTATTATAGGCTCTCTCAAGCTAGTGCCGCGTCCAACGTGACGCCCTTTGAAAAAGCATGCGCCGCTAATCGCTCGGCTGCTCGGCTCCTGGGGGCGGTAGATGCTAGTCGGAACAGCCCGTTTTCTTCGTCTCTTCTGTTTCTTTGTCCCTTGCGGAGCCACCGTACCGAGCAAACCCAAATACGCCCCCCGGCCCCCCTCTCGCCGGGGTGGCACATTGTTCAAGGCGCTCGACTACTATACCCAAACATGCGGGATCGAATGCTGGCTAGATGGCCGCTTTTCGATGCAGGCGAAATGCAAGGCGCTCATGTAGTATGCATTTTCAGTGCACGTTAAGGAAACCCATGTGGTCGAATATCCAGGGTCCACCACTACGGCGTCTTTCATACATTGAATCTCTTTGGGACATTAAGCCTCTTAAACCAAACCATCATTTATCTCCGCCATTGATGGCTAAACAATGGCTGGCCAGCCTGTCAGCTATGAGATTTTTGTCATATTTATGTGTCATTACAATTTGCTTAAACGTGCTATAAAGCACTGGTGCAGGAGAAATATTTCTTGACCTGTCCTGAGTCTAGATAGCCCGTACATTGCTGCCTTTAGGCTGGATAGAAACCTGCCTAGATCGGTACTGAAATCTTTTGGACCGAAGGCCAGCGTTCCTGATAGCAAATGTCAGCTACTTCAGCTTCGTTGTCTTCGCGAAGGAGGCACTCCATATGTTCACTATCCCCTTAAGTGAAGATATGCCCTTCAGACTGCCCCGCCGGGGTGATGCAGTGGTAAGACACCCGACTACTGTGCCGGAGTTCCCGGGATCGAATCCCGGCCTCGGCGGCTGCGTTTCGATGGAGGCGAAACGAAGTGGCGTCCGTGTGCTGTGCGATGTCAGCGCACGGTAAAGATCCCCAGGTGGTCGAAATTACTCCGTAGTCCTCCACTACGGCCCCCCTTTCTCTCTATCCACTTTCACTCCCACCTTCATCCCTTCCCTTACGGCGTGGTTCCGGTGTCCACAGAGCAAGTGTGACAGATACTGCGCCTTCCCCTTCCTATGAACCAACCAAACCAACCCTTCAGACTGCTTACGAGAATGATATATTAGAAAATTTGGATATCGTTTCACGCAGTCACTGTGGATAGTTTTATGTCCCCAGTGATGGTTATCATTCTCTGGAATTACGGGCTGAACAAAATTAATGAAGTGGCAGGTTTGATGAAGGACACACTAGTGGCTCTGGTATTTACTCAGAAGTTCCTTCGAATAGCTTGAGCAGAAGCAGGCATCCCAAGCAACACCAACGAGTCGAGACGATAAGCAGGCGGCTAGGATGTAGGAACTGTCGATTGTTTTGCCGTGGGGCTGGTCATCGGGAGATGAGGCATGAAGTACAAGCCTACAAAATTATTCTGCCTGGCAAGCTGCCTGGGAAATGGTGACAAATTCAAATATATCTATTTAGTGATGTTGTACTCTGTTCATTATACCGCGATGTCCATGTTCATACAGAAAGAAATCAGCTAAAATACAGCAGTTGCTTAGCTGTTAGCTGGCAGAGTTGTAAACGTAGATGATAAGTAATAGCACATGATTCCTGTTAGAGTGGTTAAAGATATATACATGGGCATGTTATAGCAGGGGCCTATTTAAAGCGCAAAACTATTCCACTTGTCTGTGGACGGCGTGAAGAGGAAGTATGATGAACAATATAAGGGGGGGGGGGGGAGGCTCCCTTTATGAATGGCTTACACGCTAACGAGCAAAAACGAGCTAGCCTAATCACACTTCTATTTTCGGGGGCACATACCGACACAGAATAATGCTCTATAATATGCAGCCAATGACTTGAGGGGCAGTGGCAGCTTCTAATGCTCCAGGTTCCTCATAGCGTATGATATATGATCGATGGTGACAGTGATCGACGTGTTGAGTGCAGAGGAGCTAGGAATAGGCCCCCAATGTTTATTCTAACACATTGGAATGGTCACGCTGAGCACGCTGGTTGCTCCACAGGAGCTGTAATTCGCGACGGGGGATACTAATAATTAAGAAGCGTCAACTTCTTCAAGACTACCCTACCCCCTAATGGAAACATCGCTCACAGAATGGAAAAACCGCGGCAATACAGAAGTGGATAAAAGTGTTCGCCCAATTATTTCTCATGAAACTATTTTTTGCATTGTTGATGTTTTATTCTCTATCTTCTATGCTCCCACAGATATCATAGTGATACAGCACTAACTTTAACTTTTGACAGTGGTTCACTATAAAGCGTTTCAATCTCATGGAAGGCAACATAAAGGGTGTTCGATGTAGCGGTGCCGACAAAAGTGAACAGAGAAAGCTATTGTCTTTTCATTTCATTTCAGTTTATTACCCTAAAGGCCCAAGTGGGCATTACATAGGGGAGAGAAGTCATAAAAATATTGTTAAAACATTACATATTGTCATCACATGTTAACAAAAAAAAATGAGAAAAAGTGATATAGAGAACTAACAAACAATATCACATACGTAGATTAATGGCAACACGAGCACAAATCACAGAAAAAAAAAATTAACGGGCGCAAAAATTTCAAACAGGCGCAGTTCTCAATTTGTTAGGCATTTTTGACTAAGCAGGGAATATCGTTTGCAAGGCTTCTCTAAATTTTTCAAGGTTCGTAAGGCAAACAATTCTTTTTTTAGATCGTTCCATTCACTAATTCAGAGCTGAAGGAATGAAAACTGTTACAAATTTGTTCCCGCAGAAGAAGGTTTCACTTTGTGACCATGGTCGCGGCGAGGAAAGATTTGAGTGGCCGGTTGTATTTTCTCGATGCTGTAATTTGAAGGGTTATAGTAAAGCTTGTGGAGAAATATTAGGCGATTAATTTTTCGCCTAATCTCTAAAAGCCGGAGACCTAACTCTCGCTTAATTAAAGAAATATTTGAATACGAGGAATAATTGCATGCAATAAAACGCGCAGCTTTGTTTTGCAGAGATTAAAGTTTAGCTATTAGGTATGATTGACGAGGATTCCAGATAATGCAGGCATATTCGTGTTTCGGCCGTATGATTGTGTTGTAAGCAAAAAGTTTAGTGTCTTTGTTGCAATGAGGTAATGACTTTCGCATGAAACCCAGGGTTTATGTAAAAGTTCCCTAATATGTAGTCAATGTGTGTGTTCCAAGACAGGTTGGCTGACAGGTATGCTCTTAAGTACTTGTGACTGGGTGTGTTCTCAATGGCTAGGTTATCAATCGTATATGTGTAGTAAATTGCTTGATTACGTGTTGTGAAGCAAACTAGTTTAGCTTTTTTTGTAAATAATTATAGTCATCTGCCATTCAGATCACCATTTGGTTAAGCGTTTTAGGTTATTTTCTAGTTGTAAACATTGGGTGAGTTTAATCTCAGAGCGATAAATAGCGCAATCATCTGCAAACAATCTGAGCGAAGAAGTAATGTTAAAAGAGATATCATTTATGTAGATCAGGAATAATGTGGGCCCCAAGACGGAACCCTGGGATACAGCGGATTTTATTACTTGAAATGAAGATAGGGCAAGCTCTACTTAAACGGCCTGCCGCCTATTGCTTAAATATTCTTTAACCAAATTAACCACTGTGCTATTAATGTTATTGTGCCTCATTTTAAGTAATAATCGTCTATGTGCTACGCGATAAAAGGCTTTTTCGAAATCAATAAATATGGCATCGATCTGTTCTAAATTGTGTACACTGTAGTGGATGTCTGTGGTTAGCTCAAAGAGCTGAGTTTTTCACACGCACTTTAATTGAAACTGGCAGTCGCAGTATGTGTAAACAGGTACTTGACTACAGTGCGCTTTGCGTTGCACAAAATTACATTTCCTTATCTCGGGTGTTTGAACGGAAAAGGGTGCTGCGTTTGCCTACGACCGCACCTGTACACGAATGCAAGGACTAACACAACATGAAAACTTCGTTCGGTGAAAGAAACACCGCCTTTTTCTCCTGTGTATAGTGTGCCTGAGAGTATACTTGAGATTACATCATTACTTGAAATGTTCACCTTATCCCCAAATACAGATCAGTAGTTATCGAGAAATTTAGAGAGCCTAATAGTAGTTATTTACTAAAACTAGAAAACGCGTACGAGCTGCAGGTATTCCCACGGTCTTTTCCGATATGAAACCTTCCAAAGCAGATATCATTTCGGCGACCCAAAACGATGATCCTTGATGTGCCCCTCAAATGAAGAAAAAAAGTGAAGAAAGCAAGTCGCGACCGCGGCCGACCACAAGCATTTTGCATGCGTCATTTGGGAGCGTCTCATTATTGAACGCCCCAACAAGTCCCCATGATGTCATAAAGGAGGATTGCGCAGAGGGCTGTCATAATGCCGCGAAACCTTCAAAAGAGTTTTTGCTGTTCATTAACAGCCGCCGGCATACAGGCTTATCACTCTGATTCTGGACCGCGTATCAGTTCCGTAATCTTTGTTTGTTAATGCTCGGTGTCGCGAGTCACACCTTTATCAGTTTTGTTGTAGCGCAAGATGCACCGAGATCTGTCTCGAAGGTTCCGGCCACTCGGGTGTCTTTCCACAATGTTCCAGCCCGTGCTGGTAGCTGTTTGCGACGTTATCTAGATTGTTCTGTGCAGCCTTTAAATTGAGCGTTGCCGAGTGTGGTGGGCATTCTTTGTTCGACGATCGACGAGCACGTTTGTTTCTATCGCCGCCGCCGAGTTGCTTAGTTCTTTTGCGGGCGCAAGTCAGCCCAAATAAACAGTTTCTTTAGTGCAATCATCGACCCTTCAATTGTGTCGTCGACCTCGTCACCACTACCTGACAATATTCAGGGGTTTCGAATGGTCTCCAGCAGCATGTTTTAACATTATTTAACACCGTATGTTGTAACTGAAACTTCTAAATTTAACTGAAATACACACAATGGCAAAGGCTATGGATTCCTTGCTTTATAACGTTCCCCCAACTAAGCTTTCAGGGGCATTCACTTAACAACGAGTTATGTTTTGGTTAATGAACTAAGTTTTGACATTTAAAGAGAGGTCACAAGAAAAGAAAAATAGCATACTGCTTCTGTGTTACGCCGCCATAATGTGATGCTACCAATGGCGCTTTGAAGAAAAGAAACGGGCGCACCCATAGTGCACAGGAGAAGGGGGGCCCTTTAGTGCGATAGGTAGTAAGATTATGCAAATATAAAAGCAGTGTCTGACTTGAATTCGTCCACTTTTTTACGTTACAACGTTTTTTTGTTTCTTTGTCTTGTCATTGTGATCTCTGTATAAAAGCTCTGTCTTAGCTATCTTTGGCCTTCGGGCTTGATTTGTGCCGAAGTGCTAACGCACATTTATTATAGTGACATAGCCCACAGTTCGCCGACTTCAAATGTATTGCGTACCGCTACAACGATAGAACAGGGGTGCCATCACGTGGTAGTGTTCACATATTTCCTGAATTCGTTATACGCCTGAAAAAACGACTAAGTATCATCGAGTACATTAGCAGAAGAAATCGGAATTGCTGTTCCTTGGAAAGATATGCAACTGAATAAAGCTATACTTAACCCTAACTAAGTATTAAAAGTTATTTATTTCATCACACGTAATTGTCTCATTAGCAAATTATGTATAGCACTGTGGGAAATTCTAACCCAAATCGAATATTGAATCAATAATTTCTCCCTCTCTGGAATTCTGTGTTTAATATGTAACTTAAGTTTCGTGAGTGCCCTTCATATTTGATATTGGATGTATTTTGAACCAAGAATTATGTTTCAGTGCTGCACTATGCGGATTAAGCAAAGTCCGCCTTCAAAAACTGGTGGAATAAACCAAGATATTCTTAATAGTTGTGGCTTCGAGTGGTATGGTTTCGCGCCAAACTAGACGATATCGCTCAAAGCCATAACTATTTCACGTTTATTTCCGCCAAAGCCAGACCATATAGCCCACAGTAACATGTCCACAGTGGCGACATATGCGGTCCTAGGAATGCTCTTGTTAGGCATGCAATGAATCACAATGAACGGCTGGTCGCTTAGGGTAAGAAACTGGATTTCAAGGGAAGGAAAGAGTAGCAGGGGGCAGCTGAAGTTAGGATTGCGGATGAGGTTAATAAGGTTGCAGGGGTCAAATGGAGGCAGCTAGCACAGAACTGGGTAATTGGAGAAATATGGGAGAGGCGTTCACCCTGCAGTGGTTATAGTCAGGCAGATGATGATGAATGGCAAGCCCGCAATCAGACGAGCTTCTACCGTCATGGTCAGCATCTCGGAATTTTATCCAGGCTGTAGTGCGACAGGGAAGCGCTCATGAA
Organism: Amblyomma maculatum; assembly: GCF_055883805.1. Taxonomy (NCBI): domain Eukaryota; kingdom Metazoa; phylum Arthropoda; class Arachnida; order Ixodida; family Ixodidae; genus Amblyomma; species Amblyomma maculatum. Next base: position 84,290,269 of record NC_139348.1, on the reverse strand, counting down.
GTTGAATGGTCTCTATCCAGTAGTTTCATCAGTAGCGCTATCGAAAGTGTAGGTGGCACTGTGGTGTAGAACAGTACGGTCTCCATTTTGCCATGATCATCCGAATTCATGGAAAGCATATTGATCAGTGCCCTGCTTTGCGTATATATATATATATATATATATATATATATATATATATATATATATATATATCATCATCATCATCAGCCTTACTCTACCCACTGCAGGGCGAAGGCCTCTCCCATATTTCTCCAATTAACCCGGTTTTGTGCTAGCTGCATCCACTTGGCCCCTGCGAACTTCTTAACCTCATCCGACCACCTAACTTTTTGCCTCCCCCTGCTACGCTTTCCTTCCCTTGGAATTCAGTTCGTTACCCTAAGCGACCATCGGTTATCCTCTCTTCACACTACATGTCCTGCCCATGCCAATTTCTTCTTAATTTCCCCTAGAATGTCAGTAACTTGAGTTATTTCTCTGACCCACTCCGCACGCTTCCTATATATATTGTCACGCTAATTACGACGATGAAGGATGGTGATGGTATGGCAGAAGGAAAAAAAGAAGCGTTGGTTTCTGGGCGCTAGTAGGCTTCATCTTGTTCCGCTACATCAGCACTGCAATAAACACCCCTTCTTATTTCATCGTAACACATGGTGGAAGGCGCTCCGTACGATCCCTCGATCCCTACCTACAGCGCAGCAAGACCAACTGGAGATTCGACGTAGTCGCCGCATCGCTGGACTGCCACCGCTCACGACCATCATGGACCACACCGACTCAAACCATGCAAGCTGCGACGCTGCGAGCCAGGCTGGCGGCATGCCTGCCCACTCGAGCCCAATTTCGTCCCAGCCTTACCGGGAACCACGACCTTTTGCCGGGGAAGAAGGTGAGGACGTTGAGAAGTGGCTACTTGATTATCAACGAGTTAGTAGGTACAACCGGTGGGAGCCTCTTACCATGCTATTAAACGTCGTTTTCTTTCTGACTCACACGGCTATGACCTGGTTTGAGAATAACGAGGATAACTTGACGACTTGGGAACGGTTCTCCACCGAGTTAAAACTGCGTTTTGGCGACTCTGTTACCAGCAAAAAGTGGGTTGAGCAGACCCTTGGTCAAAGAGCTCAATTGCCCGTTGAAACTTATACAACTTACACAATTCCAACATGCCCGAGGAAGCCAGAGTCGGTCACATTTTGAAGGGTATCGAGGCGGACGTGTACAACTTCTTAATCGCCAAAGACCACCTTGACACTGTCTCCGATGTCATTAGACACATCCGCGCGTTTCAAGCTTTTAAAACACGTCGTATTGCGCTGAAATTTGGGCGGCTGGCCAACGTGCCTACCGTGGCCAGTCTTGATGACCATGCCCAACTAGATCTTCCGTCAACTATCCGGCAAATCATGCGCGAAGAACTTTTACGGATCAACACGCTTCCCCTGCATGAATCTGCTGAGGTTTCTGTCCAGAGGGCCTCTAGACGGCCGGCTTCACCACCACAAGCGATTCAAGTGCAGCCTTTCTCCGAAGCTCCTGAATTTGCAGCTTCTGTTGACTACCCGCCAATGCATTTTGCCAACCCGACTAAGTCGATGCTTGAAGCCCCAAGGTATGACGTCACCTCAAGTGCACCTAGATCTTCTAGTCGATCTACAAAGATTCCTGTGCAGTGTGAGCATTCAGCAAGACCTACGATGCGCCCTGCTGTGCCTGGCTCGTATCCACAACAGCATTTTATACCTTTCCCACCGATATGCTACCGCTGCGGCGTCGAAGGTCACATCGCCAGGTACTGCCGCAGTAGGTTCCCGCCACGCTATAACCGCCCGGCGCCTCCAGCAGTACCCAACAATCGGCAATACAGCCCCGTTATCCAACAATCCAATACTCCCCGTGGGTACTTCGACAACATCCAGAACGGGACTCTCCGCGACCATTCCCCAGTATCTGAGCGAAGTGTTACTCCTCCACCCGCCTTGCGTGCACGTCGTTCTCCATCATCGCGGCGGCGCTCCATGTCGCCCCATCAGGAAAACTAACCAGCGCGACCGATGGGGGTGAGGCCGCTGGAAATGTGCTGTGTGCCAACATCCCTCCAACTGCAATTCTCAAAAACGAAATTCGTGTGTTCATTGATGGTGTGGTACATCCGCTTTGGTAGATACGGGTGCGACTGTGTCTGTGATGAGTAATCAGTTTAGGCGCTTGTTGGGACCCAAAGTGATGTTTGAATATGACCGTGCTTCAACGTTTTGTGGTGTGAGTGGAGAGGCGTTGCGACCACTGGGTGTGTTTAGTGCGCAAGTGTCTGTGGGTGGTGCAATTGTTCAAGCCGAATTCGTTGTCATACCCCACTCTACGCATGACATCATTTTAGGAATGGACTTCTTGAAGTTTTGTGGCGCTACCGTGGACTGTCGAAGTCAAGAGGTTCATTTTGATGACTCGCATCAGCCGACACTTTTTGAAAGTGGCCGTGATGAAGAAACAGTTTTAGTATTACAGAAGACAGAGTAGTTCCACCCTTGTCTGCCATGTTCATCCCCGCTTCCGTTCCACTTCTTGAGAAGGTTTCATTCCAGGCCGTGGTGCACCCAGTTCACTCAGCATGCCTGAAGAAAAATGTAATTATCCCTCACTGTATGATCTCCGTGCATCACGGTAGTGCCTCGTTATGGACCATCAATCCATCGTCCGAGCCCGCAGTTTTACCAACGAGATTGAAGCTTGCCTCCTGTGGACCCGATTCGCCCCACTTCGTTGCTTTGGTCACAGAAGCTACGAGTGCCACCGTACCTCTGCCTGCTGATGAAACTTCGATCTTCCGCATGATCAGCGACGATTTCAGCTCACCCCAACACCGTACTCTTGTGGATATTATTCTACCTTTTTCTCCTATGTTTGACTTTTCTCAAACAGATGGAGCAACCTCTCGCCTTGCACATTGGACCCATCATAGCATCGACACTGGTTCGTCTCGTTCCATTCGTCAAAAGCCATATAGCGTGTTCCCATCTGAGCGCAGTCATTCATGAGCAAGTGGAGGGCATGCTACGGAAGAAGGTGATACAGGAGTCATCTAGACCCTGGGCTGCCCCTGTTATTCTTGTACGCAAGAAAGACGGTTCGTGGCGATTCTGGGTCGATTATCAGCGTCAAAATTTTGTTGCGAAAAAAGGACGTCTATCCTCTTCCTCGCATAGACGATGCCCTCGGCTGCCTCTCTGGTGCGTCCTATTTTTCTTGTCTTGATCTCAGATCTAGCTACAGGCAAATTCCAATGGACCCTGCGGATAAGAAAAAAAGCAGCCTTCGTAACGCCAGATGGCCTTTATGAGTTTAATGTTATGCCAATCGGGCTGTGTAATGCGCCAGCCACATTTGAACGCTTTATGGACACAGTTTTGCGCGGCTTAAAATGGGACATTTGTGTTTGCTATCTGGAAGATGTCGTCATATTTAGGAAATCCTTCCAAGAACACAATGACCGTCTAGTACGTGCCTTGAATTCTGTGCACAACGCCGCCCTAATTCTGAACTCCAAAATTGCCGCTTTGGAGAGCGCCAAGCGCTGGTGCTAGGACACCTTGTCAATGGTGATGGTGTAATGCCGGATCCCTAGAAAACTGCCGCTGTTGAGGCTTTTAAACCCCCGCAGACAGTGAAGGAGTTGCGCAGTTTTCTAGGGTTGTGCTCGTATTTTAGACGCTTTATACCTCTCTTTGCTGACGTTGCTTACTGTCGTGACGCTGGGGCTACGTCGACCCGGCCTTCACTTGGTAGCGTGCAGAGACTCGGGGTTGAAGTAGGATTGAATCTTCGAAGTTGGTGAAATATGTACAAGCAGGTTTAATGGCACTTTGAGAAACTTATTTACAAGATTATTTACACGAAAAAGAAGGGTACATCAGCAAAATGGCAAGCGTTAAGAGTTCATAGCGAGAAGCGACTGGATGAGCCGTTTACCCAGGGCCCAGAGCGACATTTCGTGCTCTGCAGCGTCCTTAAAACCCCCTATGTCCAGCCCCTCTCTGAAGATGCTGACCAACCAAATCCAGGGCACGCCCCTCAGGTATCGGCATCCAATCGAACACATAACTGCACTGATGGTCTGAAGCACTGACTGGTCTGGCATTCATTCGTTGGGCGTGATCACTTGTTGGCGGGAAAAGCTTGGGAACGGCGAGGAGAGGAGGTACATTTCTATTCTTCAGCAAAGAAACCACAGGCTGGTTCTGACAAGTGGTTTTACTTCTCAGAAACCCGAGTGCACGTGGCGCCGCATCCGCTCCCAGCATTGTCCGTTTTCGACAATTGCAAATCTTTCCTGCATTCCTGGGAAATCACTTAATGGCTGTATGCGTCATGCTCCTTTCTTGTCCTGCACGTCAGCGGACATGTCACTCTGTCGTCTCCTTTGGAAAGTAGGCATTCCTCACTGGACGATAGGGCTTATCGACTGGAAGGGTGAACAAAAGAAAGAAAGCACTTCCTGCATTTCCCGCAGGGGGACGTTTCTTTGTGTTTTTCCAGACGTTCTCTTGGCAGGGTCAATTTGGCATTTGCAGAGTGTCCACAAAGCAAAACAGGCTTACAAAACAGGATTCCTGGAAACAGGCTCACTTAGAGCCATTGGACCATCACCACATATTCACAGCACTTATCCATGCCCACAGGCGAACAATAGAGCGCGCAAATGCGGATGCTTGGTCGTAACAGCCTCCTCCCCCGCCAGAAGAGTCTCGGAGGGCAGCAGTCCCAGCTGCTGCATGAAGAGACGACTTAATGGCCTGCACGTGAACGCTTGAAGCTCGCTGTTGCTTGTCGCGTTGTCTTGATTGTTGTAGGCCAAATTGCTCGAGCTGTCTGAAACTCAACCACATGTCGAAGCAAGCACTCGGCTCCCGTCTGAAGAGACCAGGTTAAAAGAAAACTGCCATTGTTGTTCGAGAAAAGCCCACTCTCAAGACGTTCAGGACCCACGTATTCCTAGAAAACCAAACGTGCTGCTTTACATAGCCACACATATACAAGCGCACGAAAAAAAAAAAAAAACCTGATTATCAATTTGGATACATGGTGAGGAACATCTCGGACCGCTTAGAAAGAGCGGCTAAGCGCGTCCGCATTCCCATTTAACTTCCCCTTTTTGTATCTTATTTCAAAATTGTACTGCTGTAAAATCAAGCTCCACCTAAGAAGGCGACTGTTCTTCGATGTCGCAGTTTGCAGCCAAGCCAGGGGACAATGGTCCGTCTCTACGGTGAATTTGGCCCCTCCAAGATAGCACTGCAATTTTTGAATGGCCCATACAATGCAAGCGCATTCTTTCTCTGACGCGCAATAAGCCCTCTCTCTAGAACTCAGTTTTCTGCTCAAGTAGAGCACGGGGTGCTCATTACCGTCGTCATCTCTCTGGCAGAGAACAGCACCTAACCCTCGATCACTGGCATCACACTGAACCGTGAATTCTCGGCCATAGTCTGGAGCTCGCAATACCGGACGGCTAATCAGCACAGCCTTCAGGTTTACGAAGGAGGCTTCCTTTTGTTCGTCCCAGACTACATTTGTCGGTTCTGTCTTGCGGAGAGCGTCGGTCAGAGGGCTAGCCAAAGCTGAATAGTTAGGGATGTAGTGATTGTAGTACCCAGTCAGACCCAGGAATGCTCGAATTTCCGTCTTCGTGCTCGGCCGCGGGTAGTCTGCTACCGCAGAAATCTTAATCTCGCTGGGTTTCCTGAAACCTTGACCTACATTGTGACCCAAGTAGTCCACGGTCGCCCTTGCCAGGCAACATTTCTCGGCCTTTACGGTTAGTCCAGCTTGACGCAAAAGGCTCAGTACAGCTCTTAGATGTACCATATGGTCCGCCCATGAGTCGGAAAAAACCGCAATGTCATCTAAATAAGGCACCGCGAATGTTTCACACCCATTTAAAACCCTATCCATGAGTCGGGAAAAACAAAATGGAGCATTTTTGAGCCCGAAACTCATCATTGTTGGCTGGTAGCTGCCCGTCGGAGTGACGAAAGCCGCGTATCTGCTGGCGCGTTCAGTGAGCGGTACTTGCCAGTATCCTCGAGTAAGGTCCAGCGTAGTCACATATGCCGCTCTACTGACCTGTTCTACTCTCTCCCCAATATTCGGAATAGGATACACTTGATCCCTGGTGAGAGAATTTAGCTTTCGGTAGTCTACCACAGGCCTAGGGTCTTTACCTGGAGCTTCTACTAAGATCATAGGCGAAGCATAATCGCTTTCCGAGGGTTTTATTACTCCCAATTCCAGCATGCGAGTTACTTCCCTATCCAGGATTTCTCTTTGCCTTGGAGAGAATCGGTAGCACCTTGATCGCACTGGCACGTCTGAAGTCAGCTCAATATCGTGCTCAGTCAAATCAGTCCTGCCTGGCCTGTCCACGAAGCAGGCCTCAAACTCTGTTATTATTTCGCCCAGATCGGACAGCTGGGATTTCTTTAGTTCTCCTCTCTGCTCCGTCTTTTTGTGAAGCTCCTGAGCGTTGCTTCCTTTTCCGCTGAGGCAAATCAAGTTATCCCCAATCTCCTCAGGAAGGTTTAACGTTAGATTTACCATGGTTTCCCTCTGCTCATAGGGCTTCATAAGATTGCAATGATAAATGCGCACTGCTTTACGCCTATCGGGGATTTTCACTGCGTAGTTAGTGTCAGAAAGCTTTGCAACGACTTCAGCAGGTCCTTCCCACTGTACTTCGAGCTTATTCTTGGGATCATTGGCTTGCTCCATAGTTAAGTCCTCTCGGGTTCCACTTAAAAGTCTCGTGAGATTACTAGACACTGGCGGCAAGAGGTTATTCTCAAGAACGTCCTCATTCCGCGTCTCATCAAATTCACTTTCAAGTTGACTTATTTGAGATGCCTCGCTCTCAAAGTTTTCTGACCCGCTATCTTCCACATAGACCACTGTTTTAACTGCCGTTTCCTCCGCTGTGGAATTTTCTGGTATGAGCAGTGTAGCTAGTTCTCGCGCCTTTGAACGTGTTAATGCTTGCACAACACTGTCTCCGAAAAGGATGCCCCTCTTTCGCAGTAGCATGTCCGATTTGTTGGAAAACAAATACGGATAGCACTTAGGCAGCTTTTCTGAAACGGCAGCCTCGGTTGTTAATTCGCCGAAAGGGCCCTCGATGACCACGTTCGCGATCGGCAAGCACACACTCTGTTCCTCAACTACCTGTCGGATCCATGCACACTGTCCTGTATAGTCGGAAGGCGATACATACGCCGGATGGACAACATCCATCGTTGCGGCCGAATCGCGCAGTACCTTGCAAGGCTTCCCGTTGACTACTAGGTCATGCAGGTAGGGTTCTAAAAGCTGCATATTTTCATCGCAGTCCCTGACATACGAGAAAGCAATCTTCTCTTTCCGGCAGTTGACGGCAATGTGACCCTGCTCATTACACCTAAAGCATGTGAGCGGCTTCCTAGCCTCAAGCTTATTCTTTGTGTTCTGCACGTTGGTCACTTCCCCACTTTTCTCACTGCCGTCCTTTCTAGGGAATTTGCCTGAAGAAACTTTCCTTTCTTCGTTTGCAAATCTAGCAAAGTGCCTTTTCTGACGGTTATTCACACTGAACTTGGGATTGCGGGGCCTATCCACTGCTGGGTTGCTGAATTGTCGGCGCGAAGCATACTCCTCAATAAGTTCGGCAGCTTCAGTTGCCGACTTAATTTCGCCTCGGTCCTGTAACCAATTTCTTTCTTTTTCTGGGAGGCAGTTATAAAACTGCTCCAAAAGAATTCGCTCGACTACAGCGTCCCTATCACTGTAGGAATCTGTGCTCTTTAGCCACTCGCCCAAATTTACTCTTAAATTGTACAGGAATTCAGGGTAACTCTCGTCCCTGGACTTAGTAGCTTTCCGAAAACGTTGTCTGAACGCCTCGGCGCTAAGCCTATACTTTCTCAGAAGGCAAGCTTTGACCTTCTCGTAGTTGTCCGCGTCCTCCTTGCTTAGCCGCGCGACAACCTCCGCTGCCTCGCAGGGCAGAACCGTCAATAATCTCTGAGACCAAGTGTCTCGCTGGAAGGACAGTTTTTCGCAGGTTCGCTCAAAGTTAGCCAGATACAGACCGATATCCCCTGATATCACATATGGCTGCATGTACTTTGACATCTTGAAATCTGCCTCCTTGTTGAGACGAGGTACCGCTAGCTGGGGACAATCGCCCGACCTCTTGCTCAACTCTAGTTCTAATTTCCGGAGCTCAATTTCTAGCTTCTTTTCCTCTCTTTCCCGCTCTTTCTGCTGTCTGAGCTGTTCCTTTTTTTGCCCGATGAGGTTCCATGCTTCACTGAGCTCCTCATCATCGGTTCCCAGATCAGTGATTGCCTTTATAATCAAGGGTTTTCGTGCCAAACCACTTGTATCAATTCCCAATTCCTCACACAATAGCAACAGGTCCGGTTTCTGCAGCTTTTGTAGGTCCATGATCGCTCCGAGTGTCGGCTACTTCCAAAACAACTGTGCAAACTACCAAACCTAAAGGCGTTTCCACACTCTCTTTACCAGTTCTAAAATCTAACCCTGTTCTAGAACCTGGTCCACATCAGAAGAAAAGCCAAGCACTCACCCACACATGCGATCGATGTTCCGAGCTGCCCTCTTGTTGGCCGATTGTTGCGCCTGCTTGTTGCTTGAGATGCCACCTCCGATCACAAGATGTTGTGGCTTGTAGATTCTGATCCACCTCGAATCACCAGATGTTGTAGCTTGTAGATCCAGATCCCACCTCCAGTCATCAGATGTTGTGGCTTGTAGATTCAGATCCCAACGCTGGTCACCAGTCGTTGTGCTTGTAGATTCAGATCCCACCGCTAATCACCAGTTGTCGTGACGCTGGGGCTACGTCGACCCGGCCTTCACTTGGTAGCGTGCAGAGACTCGGGGTTGAAGTAGGATTGAATCTTCGAAGTTGGTGAAATATGTACAAGCAGGTTTAATGGCACTTTGAGAAACTTATTTACAAGATTATTTACACGAAAAAGAAGGGTACATCAGCAAAATGGCAAGCGTTAAGAGTTCATAGCGAGAAGCGACTGGATGAGCCGTTTACCCAGGGCCCAGAGCGACATTTCGTGCTCTGCAGCGTCCTTAAAACCCCCTATGTCCAGCCCCTCTCTGAAGATGCTGACCAACCAAATCCAGGGCACGCCCCTCAGGTATCGGCATCCAATCGAACACATAACTGCACTGATGGTCTGAAGCACTGACTGGTCTGGCATTCATTCGTTGGGCGTGATCACTTGTTGGCGGGAAAAGCTTGGGAACGGCGAGGAGAGGAGGTACATTTCTATTCTTCAGCAAAGAAACCACAGGCTGGTTCTGACAAGTGGTTTTACTTCTCAGAAACCCGAGTGCACGTGGCGCCGCATCCGCTCCCAGCATTGTCCGTTTTCGACAATTGCAAATCTTTCCTGCATTCCTGGGAAATCACTTAATGGCTGTATGCGTCATGCTCCTTTCTTGTCCTGCACGTCAGCGGACATGTCACTCTGTCGTCTCCTTTGGAAAGTAGGCATTCCTCACTGGACGATAGGGCTTATCGACTGGAAGGGTGAACAAAAGAAAGAAAGCACTTCCTGCATTTCCCGCAGGGGGACGTTTCTTTGTGTTTTTCCAGACGTTCTCTTGGCAGGGTCAATTTGGCATTTGCAGAGTGTCCACAAAGCAAAACAGGCTTACAAAACAGGATTCCTGGAAACAGGCTCACTTAGAGCCATTGGACCATCACCACATATTCACAGCACTTATCCATGCCCACAGGCGAACAATAGAGCGCGCAAATGCGGATGCTTGGTCGTAACATTACCCACTGACGTGCCTTCTCCACAAAAACTCTACTTTTGACTGAACACCACACTGCGACGCGTCATTCCGTCAACTGTAGTTTCTTTTAATATCGAAACCCATCCTACGTCACTTCCATCCTAATGCAATGACAGAAGTACACACGGATGCTAGTGGAATCGGTCTCGGTGCAGTCTTTGTCCAACCGAACGATGAACGAGAGCATGTTATCGCGTACGAAAGCCGTACCCTGAGCAAGCCGGAGCTAAACTACACAGTCACCGAACAGGAATGCCTAGCTGTAGTTTTCGCTGTGCAGCGTTTCCGTTCATGTATGTACGGACGTTCGTTTACTATCGTAACTGACCATCATTCACTCTGTTGGCTGCGGAACTTTCGAGACCCATGTGGTCGCCTCGCACGCTGGGCTTTCCGGTTACAGGAATATGACTTTGCCGTGGTGTACAAAAGCGGGAGGTCTCATGCAGACGCAGATTGTCTTTATAGGATGCCAATGGCCATGACTGGACCCGAAAGCGACGATTTCGACAATTATATATCGACCCTCGAGCCAGCGTTCACCGACACGAATGGTTTCAAAACGGAACAGCCAAATGATAGCAGTCTACAGCCTCTCTTTGCCCAAGCCAACGTACCTACAAGCCGTTTTTGAGTGCATGATGGCCTCCTATGGAAAAAGAGTTATTCGCCTGTCAGCCAACGATACCTACTCGTAGTTCCCAAGACGTTGTGCACGGACGTATTGCGTGTTCTGCATGATGATCCGACTTCTGGGCATTTGGGGTCGGTTCGAACACTCCACCGTGCTCAACAAAGATTTTACTGGCCCAGAATGCGCTCGACAATTGAACAATACGTTGCCAGTTGCAAGCAATGTCAACGCCACAAACGTCCAACTGCAACTCCGTCTGGCTTGCTGCAACCTGTGAAGACCCCGACAGCTCCGTTTCATCAAATAGGCATTGACCTCGTAGGTCCGTTTCCGAAGTCCGTGGATGGAAATCGCTGGATTGTAATCTGCGTGGACTATCTCACACGTTACTGTGAAACCGCCGCTGTTCCATCTGCTACGGCGCATCAGGTGTCGCTTTTCTTGCTGCACTCAGTCATCTTACGACACGGGCCGCCACGAATTGTCATCACTGACCGGGGCCGACAATTCACTCCTGATGTTGTTGAAGAGCTCATGCATTTATGCGCCGTAACTTTCCGACACTCGACGCCATACCATACCCAGAAAAATGGCTTGACTCAGCGCTTTCAACAGAACGCTTATCAACATGCTAGCCATGCATGTGGATGCAGGGCTAAAGAACTGGGACACCATACTACCCTTCATCACCTATGCGTTTCATACCGCCACGCATGAGACGACTGGGTACAGTCCATTTTTTCTGCTCTATGCCAGACCGCCACGCTACTCTCTGGATACTATCCTGTCCTTCACAAGCCGTGAAGACCCCTGCCAGGCTGAGACCCTCTGTCTCGCCGAAGACCCGAATCGCCCGATTACGGTCTGGTGCTTCATTAGAACGTTCTAAAGTGCGATACGATGCCATGCCAGTCACCGGCGGGTCACGTACTCTTTAGGTGATTTAGACTGGCTATGGCGTCTAATTCGGCGCCGTGGCCTACATCAACAACTCTTGGCCCACTATGACGGCCCATATGTGGTTGTCAAACGCATTTGTGGTTTAACTTATGGAATAGCCCGCCTGACTGCATCGGGTTGCCGGTCTGCCAAAACCGAACCATGTCATGTTGCCCGCTTAAAGCCGTGTCAGCCTCGCACGACTCACGAACACGCCCAGAGGGCTTCGTCTGAGTAGGGGGGAAATGTCACGCTAATGACGACGATGAAGGATGGTGATGGTGTGGGAGAAGAGAAAGAAGCGTTGGTTTCTGGGCGCTAGTAGGCTTCATCTTGTTCCGCTACATCAGCACTGTAAATAAACACCCCTTCTTATTTCATCGTAACAATATATGTATATATATATATATATATATATATATATATATCGGGTCTTGAATTATTTGGGGGTGGGATTTAAAAAATTCCTATGCAAAATCTACTACCCCATTCGAGCTGAAATAACGTTCACAAAGTAGCAAAAGATAGTCTACGTTATCTGATAAGTGATTCAACATCGGTACTTGCCTAGATTTCTCGAAATCGAGAAAAAACTGCTCTCGGTGGCGTGCACAATTTTCGCAGAAGACAGTCGAAAAGCTATTTTAACATGATGCGCCATCTGTCGAGCAGTGAGACAAGCTCGATCCCGGCCGTTGGCGCGCTTGCCTCGCTGCGCGACAGATGGTGCATCATGTTAAAATAGCTTTTCGACTCTCTTCTGCGAAAATTGTGCACGCCGCCGAGAGCAGTTTTTTCTCGATTTCGGAAAATCTAGGAAAGTACCGATGTTGAATCACTTATCAGATAACGTAGACGATATTTTGCTACTTTGTGAACGTTATTTCAGCTCGAATGGTGTAGTAGATTTTTCATAGGAATGTTTTAAAGCCCAGCCCCCAAATATTCAAAACCCAGTATATATATATATATATATATATATATATATATATATATATATATATATATATATATATATATATATATATATATATATATATATATATAGAGAGAGAGAGAGAGAGAGAGAGAGAGAGAGAGAGAGAGCACAGCTGTGACGACAGTATCAATAATAGTCTACTTACCACCAATGTAGTGTTCTCCTGTATGCTTGACATGCACTTCTCACCAGTGGCGCAGATGTAGCGGAGGTACTGCGTGAAACATCATCGGAAAAAGTTTTCTTCTTGACAGCATTGTGCTTTAATAGGTTACTGTAGAGTTCTGGAACAAGATCTTAACTGCTTATCTGGTAAACACGAGTGATCCATGAGCAAGAGAGCCTTATTGTTGAAAGGAGGCAACATGGTGGTTTTTATAACTGGTGAAGAAACAACGAATGAGAGGGAGACGGATATCAAAAGATTCACTCACAGGTATTTGTAAAAATACTTAAATACTTAATAAAAAAAAATAAAATTACTACTGTTAGACATCCACCTTTAGTACTCACCAGCGAGTTGATGGTACGCGTTTAAGTTTTGATAAATTTTTTTGTGAAATTTGCTTGGAGTCCCAATTTGAAGTTCCAGTTGAGCCAAAGCTTTTGGAAGGACTATAAATTTTGAAAACACAGATTTGCCTAAACTGAGATTATGTTCGGTACCAATTTCAGTCCAGTTCGAAAGAAATTACGTCACCTAATGCCCGCAGAGCGAAATATTACTGAGGCCCTTTTATTTCTGGAAGAAATTTGACAAGAGTAAAATTAGGTTAAGATGTTTCTCAAATTTGGATGAGGTGAAATTTAGGAGATACAGAGGAGTATAAATCCTAATGTGGCCAACCTAAAGTTCTAACTCACCATCAGTTGTCCATAGTTAAATTGGATGGCCCCATCTTGCTGAATAATAGAGGAAAACATGTGTCAGGCCTCATGGCGGCCACAAATATATGGTAACCCACATTAATTTGATGTAACCACTGAGGTTGTAATATTCGGATTGGGATGGATGAAAATTTAGGTCAAATACGGACGAGTACAAATTTCCAAGTTCAAGAGGAAGTAAATTTTGATTGTGACTCACTTAAATTCTGAAGCCAAGTTAGAATTTACAGTAACAAGGTAAAGTCATAGCACAAGTACGTACAAATTCAGACGAAGGTATATATATTGCTTTTTCAGTAGAGTCGAGTTCTGAATTTGCGAACCTATATTTTTTACCACAGAGTTGGGAACATTCGTATATGTAGTACACTGATTTTCGTCAAATATCACAGAACTAAAATTTATGTCATTTAGTGGTGTCTAATATATTGATTGGCGCACCTAAAATACGAAGGCGCCGCTTAGTTGTCAGATTAGTCTAGACCCAAATTACTGGCTAATTCTTAAAAATTCGAAGCTCATGGGTCAGAAGGGGACATCATTCGCGAGGGGCCCACCTAAATCTTGATGTCAGCCCTGGTTTTCACTATAGTGAAATTAGGTTGGAAACTAATTGTGCTCAAATGCGAAATAAGTCATATTTCTGGGGGCCAATTGCCTACATTTTCAGGACTGGATGGCTGAACTCTGAAATGGCCATAGTGATATTAGGTATGACATCAATTTTAGGGAGACTAGTATGACGCCATGTTTGATATTGCAAAGTTCCAGAAACACACTTACTGAGCTGCGAATAGTCAGATTTGATTGTGCAAAGGTTTATATCTAATTCAAATTAAGTCAAATGCTGATATTCTATGCAGACCTAATGTTTATTCTGGTCTACCTATATTTCAAAGGAAGCGTTCAGTTAAAGGTAGTGAGAATATTGTGAAAAAAGGCTAGGTTGAGACGGCAAGGCCAGCGATGCCTTCTCTAGCGTTTTAATCCGATGACAAAACCCAGGCGCGTGCCGGAGCCGGCGCCGCGGGTCGATGATGATTGTATGTATAAATGAAAAAGGAAGGTCATGGCATGAAAAAATTAAAGAACATCCACGGAAGGCTCACACAATCTGCCCGGGGGGTCGGAAGCGGCCAGCCTGGCCGTTCCTAACTACCTGATGCATCGCGGCGCACAAACGGTTTCAAGCGAGACACATGAACAATTTCAGTTCCACGGTTGCGTCGATCGCCTGGGGGATCAACAGGCGTCACTTGTAGTTCACTGGGGAAGTTTGGCTTATGACCTCATAGGGACCTATATAGCGGTGGCGGAATTTGTCACTAAGGCCAGGGGTGCGCAATGGTTCACAAAGCAGTACTTCGTCACCAGGACGAAAAGAGACCACTAGATGTGTAGAATCTCAGCGCGTCTTGCGGGCTTCCTGGCACGCTGCCGTGTTGAGGCGGGCAAGATGACGGCATCTGGCCACACGAGATAAAAAATGGGTAGGTACTGATGTGGAGTGGTCGGGCGTAGAGAAGAAGGAAGCGTCGATAATCGTAGTGGGAGGACGGCCATAAACAAGGAAAAATGAAGTGTAACCGGTAGTTCACTGTACTGCTGTATTATTGGCGAATGTGACGAATGGTAGAATACTGTCCCAATTTCGATGATCTGGTGTGATGTACATGGATATCATGTCCGACAAGGTGCGGTGAAATCGCTTAGTCAGACCCTTAGTCTGGGTATGGTAGCTTGAGGTTGTCTTATTAAGGGTGGATGACGCGTGAAGAACTTCGGAAACGACTTTCGATAAGAAGGCTGTACCGCGGTCACTTACGAGCACCCGAGGAGTGCCATGACGCAATACAATTGATCGCAAAAAGAAATTTGCTACTTCTTCAGCGGAACCAGTCGGTACAGGTGCTGTCTCAGCGTAGCGTGTGAGGTGGTCGACAGCTGTTATAATTCAATGGTTACCCCCATCGGGGAGAGGTAGGGGACCATATAAGTCGATACCGACTACGTCGAATGGCGTGGCGGGACAAGGAAGAGGTTGTAGAAGGCCAGCGGGCGAAAAAGTCAGCCGTTTGCGACGTTGGCACAGAGGGCAGGATGTGACGTATTTGGCAACGGTGGAAGATAAACCAGGTCAAAAGAATCGTTTTCTCACGCGGTCGTAGATTTTGTCTAAACCAAGATTTTGTCTGCTGTAGCGTCATCGTGGAGAGCCGCCAGTATACGTGGGCGAAGCACACGCGGCGCGGTTGGGATCCAGCCAGTTCCATCAGGGCAATACACGGAGTGGAGTAGGATGCCATCTTCGAGCTTGAAATTGCGAAGCTGTCGGCGAAGCCTAGCATTGGGCGGGTCCGAAGCGCCGATAAGGCGGTCGATGATAGGACGGCAGTAGGCATCGGCTAATTGCTGTGAGCGGAGAGAGTGCTTGTTCTCAGAGTCGTCAAAACAAACGGTTGTGAAATACATCGGGCAAAGAGATGGTAGGCTCTGGTCAGAGGTGGAAATGCATTGGGATGAAAAACAGCAAGTTGATTCCGAAAGGGGACAGCGAGAGAGAGCGTCGGCGTCTTGGTGTTGGTGACCGGATTTATAAATGACGTCGAAATGGTATTCTTGCAGGCGTAGGATCCAGCGGCAAAGTCGACCTGTCCAATTTTTGAGTGAAAACAACCAGCAAAGAGCATGGTGGTCGGTCATAACTGTGAAGAGCCGACCGTATAGGTAAGGACGAAATTTTTGGACAGCCCAGACGACGGCAAGACACTCCTGCTCGGTAATGGTGTAGTTTTTCTCAGCTGGAGTCAGAGTTCGACTGGCAAAGGCAATCACTTTCTCACGCGACGTTGCATCACGCTGCAGAAGTACAGCGCCAAGACCGTGACCACTGGCATCGGTTAGCAGGATAGTTGGAGCGCTGTCACTGAAGTGGCCAAGAACTGGATCTGATGTCAGGGCGTGCTTTAGGTCATTAAAAGCAGTTTCGCACTGCTCAGTCCACACGAAAGGGATGCGTGCTTTAAGTAGCTCATGAAGTGGTGCAACAATAGTTGCAAAATGCCTTATAAAACGCCGGAAATAAGACGAGAGGCCGAGGAAACTGCGCAAATCTGTAGTCCGTTGTGGACGAGCAAAGTTCAAGACCGCGATGATTTTTTCAGGATCTGGGCGAATGCCGTCATGGCTGACCAGATGTCCCAGTATTCTAATTTCCTTCTGTGCAAAGTGGTACTTCTTAATGTTGAGCTGAAGTCCTGCCGAAGCGAGACAGGTGAGGACTTCATTCAGGCACGTGAGATGGACATTAAAGGTTGCCGAAAAGATAACAATGTCGTCCAAGTAACACAAACAGGTTCTCCATTTTAGGCCACGAAGCACAGTATCGATCATTCTTTCAAATGTCGCTGGTGCGTTACAACGTCCGAAAGGCATACCATTAAATTCGTAAAGGCCATCGGGTGTTGCGAAAGCGGGTTTTTCTTTGTCGTCCTCGTGCATAGGTATTTGCCAATAACCTGAGCGGAGGTCCAAGGTCGAGAAATATTCGGAGTCTTGGAGAGAGTCAAGGGCGTTATCAATTCGCGGCATCGGATATACATCTTTGCGGGTAATTTTGTTGAGAGCGCAGTAATAAACACAAACGCGTACCGAGCCATCCTTTTTTTTTTAACTAGCACTACTGGGGAGGACCATGGGCTTGTTGAGGGGCGAATTATATGGCGATGTAGCATGTCATTTACATTTTCTTCAATTACTTTTCGTTCAGAGAGGGAAACCCGACAAGGCCGTCGGCAAACGATACAGTTACCTTCAGTAATGATGAGATGGTGCGCAACACTAGTCCGTCCCATTGGTGTAGAAATGGCATCAATTATGGCTTGGTGGTGTCGAAGCAATATCAGCAGTTCATGGCGTTGGTTCGGCGCGAGTTTAGGAGTAATAGTATTTGCGAGAACAGAAAGAGAGACGTCTGACGACACACGTTGCTGAGGCGGAGGGGCGGTGAGCACCATCAAGGAAAAAGGTTGAACATCCACCATGCGATGCAGAGAAGTTCCTTTTGAGAGCACGAGGGATTCACGTGAAGTGTTAGTGGCCACTACTGCCGCTAAGCCGTTGTAGAACCGGACTAGACTTGACGGGAAGGCGATGCCGCGTGCAAGTCGACTACATGATGGTGCTAAGAGTACGTCCCCGTCAGTGAGGTGGTCAGAAACAACATTAAGCAGTTTTTCGCACTGAGGAGGCAAAACCGTATCAGCGGCGGCAACGAGGGGATGATGTCGTTCAGAAAAGTCAGATGAAAAATCGCTGTCTGTCATATGGATAACACGGTCACCACAAGAAATTAATGCTGAAGCGGTTGAGTAAAAATCCCATCCAAAAATCATCAGATGCGCACAAGGTGAGAGCACAGCAAGCCGCACATGATGACGTATGCCGTCGATAACAACTCGTGCGGTGCACTTCGCTGAAGGGCGCAAAGGGATGTCATTGGCTCCGCGGAGTTCAGGGCCACCATATCGTGTTGTCACTTTTCGCAAAAGGTAGCACAAATCAGCTTGAATGACAGAAATTGCTGCCGCTGTATCAATCAAAGCTTCGACAGGTAAACCTGCAGCGATAACAGCAATCACGTTATACGGGCGATCAGGAGGACTTTTAGTAAGTTTGCAGAGTGCAGTTTGCCTCCGGAAACTGCAACACTTAGTTTTCCGGATGGCGGACAGGGAGAGCGGCTACGGGGCGGAGAGGGGAAACTGAGCGGCGGTATGGCGATGTGGACCAGCGTCGGGATACATGGTTCCCACGAGGCTCAGCGGAAGCTCCTGGAAGTGGGGAGGATTGTCAAGGTGGGCTTAGAACAGACCGGCGTTGATTTTATGAGGTTAAAGGCATGACAGTTTCGAAGGTGTCGTAACCACGGCGCTCGTAATGAAGGCGGCGACGACAGAAGCGGGATATATGTCCTCTAATACCACAGTAATAGCAGACTGGTCGGGAGGTCGCCAAGATGCGTAATAGAGTAGTGTAGGTTGAGCCATCGCCATTGCATTGACGTGATCGTAGGTTGGTGCCGGTTGAGCGACGTGCGCGCTGGTCGGCGCTTTGCGGATTGCAGAAGGTTCGGATGTCATAGGGTGGCTGATGGTTGCTAACTCTTCTTTAATCTTATTGCGGAGAACTGTGTCATTAGAAGGTGCGGAAGAATGATCGCACCCATGTCGACAGAAAGTATTGACGGCATTGGAGCTCCTCGAGGATGATTGCTCGAATCATTGCCCGCAGATCAAGGTCAGCAGAGGTCGGACCAGTTGCGAAGCCGGGCTGTAATCGAGAAGACTGCAGCTGGTCGAGGCGTTGACAGGTCGTAATAATTTAATCAACACTTGAAGGATTCTATGCAACTAAGGTGTGATAAACCATAAAATTGATCCCTTTTAAGACTGGTGCACACGTTGAGGTTCTGTCATGGTGGGACTAATGCGCCGACAAAGTGCAAGAACAGCCTCTATGTAAGACGCATATGATTCATCGGGACCTTGAAGGCGGGAAGCGAGCTTGCTTCTTGCGAACGGCCGGGTCGGCGAAGTATTGTCGGAACTGCTGTTTGAAAGTGGACCAGTTAGTAGTTTGGGGTTCGCGATTAATGAACCAGTTTCTGGCGACCTCAATGAGATAGAACAAAACGTTGAGGAATTTTAAAGCACCGTCCCACCGATTATAGGCACTGCAGCGTTCATATGTGTCGAGCCAGTCATCGACGTCTTCGTCGCGACGACCAGCGAACAGCGGCGGGTCGCGTTGACGTGTGGGCAGAGTCGGAGGTGTCGGTGCAGCCGAGGTAGAGGGTCCGGCCGGGTCGGGATTGCTCTCGGTGGACATGATTATGATGGCAGTTGCCAAACGGCGACCGGAACGTAGCTCCAGCAAGAGGCAGGGCCCAAGGCAGGAAGGGGATCGAATTTAACCTCCACCACTTCTGAAAGAAGGCTAGGTTCAGACGGCAAGGCCAGCGGGGCCTTGTCTAGCGTTTTAATCCGATGACAAAACCCAGACGCGTGCCGGAGCCGGCGCCACGGGACGATGATGATGGCATGTACAAACGAAAGAGGAAGGTCATGGCATGTACAAATTAAAGAAAATCCACGGAAGGCTCACAATATGCTGGAAGCCAGTTTTATTAAAATTCGGATGAACGATATTTCGAAGCACCAAGTGATCCCAATTCTGAAAGTCGCCCATCGAAATTTCAGTCCTCCCAAATTTCCTGTTGTCAGATTTGTTCGACACCGATTTTCGTGAACTTTCTGCGAAGTTAAATTTCAAGCATCAAGGACGGCAATATATTGGGACCGGTCAAACTAAATTTAGAAATCATCGAAGAATTGACAATAGGCGGATTAGGTTCGGCACGAAGTCTGGTCAAATTGGAAATAATTCCAATTTCAGCTCTCAGGAGGAGTGCGATTTCCTCGAAATCGAAGTATTTTTATTCACCAGTAAATTTGATATATTATTTAGAATGAACACCACTTCTGAACAAATGAGGCCGTAATGAATTTTTGACGGTCCATGGAGTCAATTTTTGTATATTTCCCACAATACTAAGGTTACACTCAGTTAAGGATACAAGATTAGCTTGTGTAAATTTTGGTGAGATTCTCAACAAGCCAATTTTGACGTTGCAGGGTCAATATTTTCCCGAAAGCTTACCAAAAAATTGGGTCACTTCTCAGTTAATGGTCTGAAACAAGGTTACGTACCAGTTTTGATTAACATTCAATCAAGTGAAATTTGGTAGTCAAGGGAAACAGATTGAGGATGTGGCCCGTTCCGATTTGGTGGTCATCATAGAGTTGGCAACGTCAAATAGAGTTGCATCAAATTTACTGAGATCAAATTTCAGGGTCAACAGGGCAATATTTTTGGGTGCCGTGGCTGTCTGTGCACACCTACGGACGCCTTCCGTAGTTGCTTTGTGCCCCGAAAGCCTCACATGCTCGCGAAAAATAATTGCGACGTCTGCTGTAGTGTCATATGACACCTGCGTTGGCTGATAAGCATAAAAAGAAAGACATCAAACACCCCTTCGTTTTTCGAGATTAAAACAAGGATTGAATGTGCCTTTTTTGACAATTACAAAATTTTTTTAAAGAAATATTGGTGAATGGCACCGTTGTGTGAACACAATGGCAGGAAATTGATTTTGTTCACTAACTTGTTGATAAATGTAAATCTGTAACGAACTACACTTCTTTTTCTATCTTTGAGAAATTTATAATGATTATTAGTAGCCGGCAATGATCTATCAAAAGTAAGAATGACGCAACAAGTGCGCCCGGTACTCCCGAATAGCACACACATAATTTAGCGGAAGTCATAAGGCATTACTTAAAATGGAAGACCTCTATATAGTTTTAGGCGTGCGTTTGCTGCAGAGGGATACGTGCAAGCGAGCGTTGCTTTGACTCCGTGTTCTGTATGATACTTCACTGCACTGCCATTTGTTGCGAGTATTGATATACTTGATTTACAGAAACTGTGAAAAACGCTTATGATAGACCGACAGTGCGAATCACTTATTCTTTCTGCAAAATACCAGGTTTCTGGGATGATTGTTCACTCAAGTTAATCGTATGCATTGCCCTAATAATTGATATGCTCTGCATATCATTTTATCTAGAATTGTTGACCTTGTACGTCCTATCGCGCATTGTTTTGAGTTGAAACGTTTTCAAAATGTTTGTAGGTAATTCTCGCATATACAAGAATGTTTTAGTTGAATAAATATTATTCTTATAGAACGCTTAGCGTGGCCTAATCGGCAGCATATCTGGCTCGCTATGAAACAGTCATGCGTTCGATTGCTTGCTGATAATTGAAAATATATTTTCTGTTATAGACGGAAAAGTTTTCGGTATTACTATAATCCTCTTGAAATATGCAGCTAATCATTACTTCGCTTCACGTACTATTTCGACCCTCGTGTACTCTTTGTTGAAACACATTGTGATGATTGAAATATACGTACGAGATCGCGAAGCGGAGAGCTTTAGCTGGCCAATCTGAATTTTCGTGACATGATAGCTGATGCCGACAGGCGATCGCTTTGTTTTTCGCTTACTTGGAGCCTTGTGGTGTAGATTATGTGACGAAGCGTTAGATGTATTTGTATCGCGTTACGATAAGGCGTGGGCCAGCCTAAGCTACGTCACTCATGCCACTCGGCACAAGGCGCGCCTCTTATCATTGCCTTCGCCGATCGCGCTGGCCGGGGCCTATATAACAGAGCACGGAATAACGGCTGGTGATTCGCCTTGCTGATGTCTGCCTGTCACTCCACCGTTCACAAAACTTTACAATATTTAGACAACAATTTCAAAAGAAGGAGAAAGCCTAATCGTTTATAAGAAAATTAGATTTACTTACTTGAACAATATAGAGCTGAAGGAGTCGCCACCAAGAAAATATGATGCATCTTTGGTGCGCGAAAATTCCCGCATATTGAGCGCACAGCTGGTTGGTGGTCGCTGAGAAGGCCGAGCGCTAATTCTTCGATCGTTTGTGTAACCAAAGGAAATTGTATCAGAAAGTTAAATAGCTGGCGATTGGGGTGGCTCATTTTAGATGGGATGGTGGTATAAGAATCAACAACCCAATGCTCATCGATTACGAGGGATGCACACTGCTCCTATGCCAAGCGTGCACGTAGATACGGCTTGTATAAAGTAGGGCTTTATATAGCGGGTGTAACTTAAGCAACAGCTCGGTACCCTTAAACGTGGAGCTTAGGAGTACGCATTGTTCGTAAAATATTGTTTCCATCAAACAACACCTAAGTTTTGTGCTTTGGAGAAAGCATCATTTTAGATATTACAAAATTAGAATTTTCGCAGTTATGTATTGAAACATTTGTTGTTATGAGTACAATGTCTTCTTCCCTTCCTTTTGGGCCAAAATAACTGTGCGACCTAGTGACTAAAGAACTGTCAACAGTGCGAAAAAAACGTATATTTGCTACAGTAAATATGTGTGAAACTATACAAAATTTATTTTTGTTCGGAATTGCTCACTGAATGTATTTCTTCTATAAACATTATTGGCGTTAGCCCCTTATATGTCAAAATACGTAACACAGCAGAGCGCAGAATATTTTACGCGCAGTAAAAAAATTGCTAACATATTCGGCACACTTTTTCTGCACTTGTAGTTTACTTGACAAATTTTTTGCCTGATTTATTTAGTTTTGGTCATCCCTATTAGCCTAAGTAGTTAGTATAAGTCTGTAATCAATGTATTTTGCAGCTGATTATTTGCCACTTCTACAGAGGCCCACTTTACCAACGGCAGTAATAATAAACCTCCTTGACTGTTCAATAGGAAATATCATCTTTTAAAAATTGGGAAAACAGCCTAACGCAAAATATTAAAGCACGCAAAAGAGAGTGCTAAGGAGACAACGGACGGATGGTGGGCTTTATTGAGGGAAAATCATCTTCGATCTTTCGAATCTCCAGGTTTTTGTTTTCAAATCCTAATCTTTACTTTTTGACTGCAAATAATGCAAGGTAGTATGCTCATGATAATGCACAGAGATAAAGAATAAGCCTTGTTTATTTCTCGTTTCAAAATGTTTTATTCAGGCATAAAGAAATAATGCCTTATTTGATTAGGACTCGTATTCCGAGTTTACATCGTTATCGAAAGTGTCGCTATCTCACGTGACCTGCATTCATCTCATTGGTCGAAACGCGGGAACCGCGTGTTGCCAGTACGGAACCGGAAGAGGTGGCTATATCATGTGGCGTTTCCCCCGATTAGGCGACTCGAGGTCACGTGAGATATCGACACACCGATAACGATGCAAACTCAGAATATCGGCCTAGGTATTTCGAGGGGCAGTTCAAAGCATTCAAGCACTCATTTTAATCTTTTTTTTTTACGTAGATATTGAGAAATTATAGGGCATATAGTGCTAACACAGATTGTCAGCGTAGCATACACGCAAAGGCCGCGCAGTAAAGTACACGAGCAGCCTCTGCCTCTACTATCACACTTTGACGTCCACGTCGGGGATAGCAGGCAGCACCCATAAAATGGGCTTTTATGAACTTATGTTTTTATATTACCGCCTTTTCAGGAACATGCTGTTTCTATGTTATATTTATTATAGAGACTAGATAAGAAAAAAACGACCTTTCTTACCATTCTGAACTTTTTAGGGTCCACATTCTTGGCGATGGTAAATATTGCTTTATGGCAGTCCTTCATAACTGCACCAAATAATGCTTTAGCCCTCATTAGTCTCGGACCTTGAGCTGGAAAAGGAAAGCGTGCAGAAAGCCACTACACCATCAAATAACAGCACCTATCTTTTATATTTACACGCGTGCTACATTGCGTCCTCAACCACAAGATTACGGGTATAAAAAGCCACTGTCAGCTGTGTTAACGGCATTTGCCTTTCATATTTAAATCAGGGTAACTGTCGCTCTGAACAAAACGTTTTACAGGCATGCATATCCCAGGCATACATCAACCTACACATCGAACGCAAGATAATCATTCCTGCTGCTGCTCCCATTTAATTTTATTCTAATTAGGTAAGTCTACCGAATAAACAAACTGTCATGACAGCGTTTCCATGCATAGCAGGAATTTGGTTGTCTTTGGGTAGCAGCGCGCCAACATGGAACAGGCTACCTACGACGCCATAGTAGAGTTTTCTGGAAATCCGAGCAGCTGGGATTATTTGACATGCGCTGATATTTCATATTAGCGGCCGGCTTAGTTTTCTCCTTCACCGAAACGCGGTTATTGCGGCTTGTATAGACCCCGCATCCTTGGGATCTTCAGACGAGTGTTTTAACGACTGGGCCACGGTTTTGTTACTTAGAAGTTTCGAGAAGTATTAAAGAGAGAATGACAATTACACACAAAAAAAGAAAACTTGAGGTTATGGATGATATTATCACGTGTTTGTGAACAGATGCCGAAATCATCAAAAAAAGAGACTCGCTTGGACTGAATGAACTCGAGCTGATTTGCTACCGAAATAGACCGACGCTATTCGGCGCCGGTGATAACAGCAAGCGTGCCCCTCGGTCGTTAATCTCAGAAACACCGTCGCACTCATCAACTCTATACTTAAAGGCGAGGAAGAAACATCTAGATAAAGTTGCAGACAGTGGCTTGCTTAACTTGAAACATTATATGAACACTGAAGTGGTAGGCATCTTCTAGACAAATCTCAACGCATCGCGCGTGATACAGAAAATCATAAAGCTGCGTCTCGCGATTATGAGCATGAGCAACGAATACAGAAATAATCCGTGCGCTAGAATCGCAATGATAGGGCAGCATGCCGGCGGTTGTCGAAAAAGAACAAGTAAACTATTTAAGAGTTCGTGGCATAACTGTCGGCTTGAAATGGCATCGGCTCAACTCCAACAAAACACATGAAAGGTAAACAAAGACATCTAGTGCCTTTAGCGCGCGTAATAGAGTTTCAGTAACACAATATGGGCGATGTCCGCGCGCAACCAGTGCCGCTGGAATAAGGTCGTGCCGTCGGAGAGGACTTCATAATGAAGTTGTCCGAAGCGCCGAATGACTTTGTATGGTTTGATGCACCGCCGCATGAGTTTTGAAGCGAAAAGCTTCACTACGAGGGCCGGAGCCAAGCTGCGCGTGAGCCGGAGCACAGACTTGCCAGTTCTGCGCATGCGTAAAACCGAATGACGTCACAGCCAGGGCCAGCTGCGCAGCAGTATCGGCAGCCACCATCAGAAGCCGCAACTCCGAAACAGCTGAAGATGTTGAGATAGCGCTCGCTTGCGTAGGAAGGAAAGCAAAATTCATATTTAGTGACAACAAAACAGCCATCTACATTTACGCAAAAGGTAGAATCGCACCAGAGGCGATGAGAACACTGACCGGAAAACAGCTGCATAGAATGGTCAGCTTAATATGGACCTAATATGGACGCGCTTCTGTCCTGGTAACGAGGCGCACACGAGTTAGCCGGAGCTCTCTACTTCCGGGTAACCGTGGAGACGCCTGATTGCCAGAACGTGAAGGAAAGTCTATTACAGTAAACAGAAATAGTCGAAAATTATAGACAAAGTAGAAAGCTGGTGCCACCACCGGATAAGCGTTTGAACAAAAAAGAGGCGACCGCATGGCAGCGTCTACAGGCAGAAATTACATCCACCCGGTCTGGGCCTATCACGTCAAGAAAGATGAGAGACAGGACGATAAATGTAAGCGATGTTATAGAGACGGACCCTATGCCACGTAATTTGGGAATGCGCTAGCTCCACAGGGGCTGAGACAAATATACTTATTTGAGAAGCCTGGTAAACCCTTCTGCGGAGTGAGGACCCAACTCTTCAGAAGCAAGCCATCCGCCTGGAGGAAGAGGCAGAAAGGAACCGAGACCTCTTTGCCTGTCTCTAATCGCAGAGGGCCCGGCCCCCGTCCGCTAGGCCTGAATGCCGGGGCGGGGAGTAGGGCACCTCCATTCCGGTGGAAATAAAAGTTTCTCACAAACAGAGCTGCACAGAAATCTTGTCAAGCACTGCGGGCGTTGCCTAACAACGCTTAAGAGGTGTGCGGCTCCTCCTCATTAAAAAAAAAGTGTATATTTGAGAATCAAACATCCACCCTTTGAATCCCCAGCCGAGCGCTTCACCGCTGTGTCACTCCCCGGGTTTTTTTTTTTTCAGCATGGTATTTATTACATGCCTTTAAATTCAGCATAGAGCTTTATACATGATTTACAAAGTAATCAGCCTGTAGGCGAAAAGCCCAATTGAAACATACAACACAACACCAAAAAACTAGAATACGACTTAGCACAACTTCACTAAAACGGTGGCAAGGAAAGACAACACATCAACAATGGCAACCAGTCCGGTTGATAGTGCCTATCGTCGTAAGTGTCTCCAAGCTGGTGCACCATGCATCTGGTCGAAATGAGTAGCGGGGGAGACGAGAGGCTCAGCATTCCGATCCAATATACGCGTTTTCCACAGGCTGTGCAGTTCAAGGAGGAAAATCATGTCAAAGGGTTCGTAGCCATGTTCGGTGGCCCTCAAGTAACGTGCACTGTGGAATTTAAAATAAAGTCTTTCTTCAATGCTCTTTGCAGAACGTCCCAAAATAATATTGCATCTTTGCAAGCAAATAAACAGTATTCGATGGTTTCAGGTGCATCACATAACCGGCAATTAACAGAAGAAACGAAAATGTTTTTTTTTTCTGATGCCACACTTTAACAGGCAAAACCTCGGCAAGAAGCTTAAAGAAAAACGTTTTAGCACAAGGCGAGATCGGCATTTTGCGCACCCTATTTACCACATCATGCCCCATACAATTAGAATAGAGTGAACGATATAACGGAGGCGGGAACAACATAGATATCAATTCTTGGTATAAATTTTTCCGTGAAACAGAGAATAAGTACTCATAAGAGAAGCGAACTGCCACAAAACGCACTGAATCTCAAACTTCTTTCATAAAACCAAATAAATGGCCGATCGGTAAATTTGGAAGAGACCACTAAGTTTGGAAGAAGGTTCACAAGGTTAGTTTGCAGGGATGCTCTGGTAATTGGATTGGAGCTATCACGGAAAAAGAGGAAACGAGAAACTAACTGTCTGACATAAAGATGTGTCAAACCTAGTCCGCCAGCAGAAAGAGGCCTGAATAAGTAATCACGACGCATAGGCTCAAACCTGGACGACCATATGAACGTCTTGGACGTTCGGTGAAAACTTTGGATGTAATTCCTTACGTAAAAAAGTACCTGTAAACATAATAGATTTTTGTAGCCAGAAACATGTTTAGAGGCCTGTGCTCGGCAAAAAATTGATAGGCGGTGCGGAACAAAAGTCTGAGCATAGCTTTGGAGCACCGTGACCTGCTATTTCCAGTAACGCCCACTAAAGTTGAATGCATGAAGTGGAACTCCAACATATTTAGGGGGAACACGAGACCCTTTAATTCCAGCATAATGAGTCAGAATTGCTCCCCGTGAAACGAACCACAGACCCGAACTTTTAGACATATTCATTTGAGCGCCAGATACAATGCCAAGCTGTTCAACGGTGGTTATAATTTTGTCAATGCGGCGTTTGTTAGCGCAGAAAAACGCCAAACCATTGGCGTACGCAAGCACTTTTTGACTTCATACCTTTGCTGAGATCCCGGCATTCTTCAGTAAACGTTGTGTCCAGTACAAGAGCTTTCCCATGCGGGAAATGGGACATACCTCTGGCTATGCCGAGACCTAGTTCTAAAAGCACTGGGCGTTTCCCTGGACGAAGCCCTCGCCGGTTTCGATGTATGCGTTGCCATGCAAGCGACACCTAATCGGGCTGGCACGGTTAGGCCACCATCGAGGATGTTTAGAGCGATATGATTCTTCGATATCGTCGTAGTAGGTATGTCGCTGTCCATCGAGAGCTTGATTAACTTTGAGTGAAGGCATATGATCGCGCGATGCTCACTCGAAACGTCCATACCAAAAATCAGTCACGGGAGCACTTACGCCACGAGCATGACACTCGAGGCGTAACTGCCTCTATTTACTATTATTTTTGCGGTGCCCCTCCCGGCCGGAGTATTCAGCTTACGAACAGCAATGCGGATTACCGGCACAACACGAGTGGTAGTCCCTACTTCGTGAGCTTGGCAGAAACGCTCCACTAATTACAGAATAGTCGATTATGGTCTCTATTAAGGCGGTCACTCGAAACACGGTAACTCGAACCACCTTTGTAGGCTGAAGTGCTCGAAACTATTTTGCTCCAAAGTGAGCGTAGCGGGGTTTGCGGAGCCTCTTCCAAGCGCACACCTCTGTCAGAGCCGCGCGCCAGGGCGGGGGACGCTTGTACCCATTTTTACCGGTGGGTGTTCGGCGGCGGGTTTCGAACGAGCCACCTGCCGCACACGATGTCTGTAAACGTCGCTACTTGGGGCTGTTGAGGTGGTGATAAGAGCCGTCGAACAACTTGGAGAACGATTTGCGTATAAGGGCCCGAAGGCTGTCTCCGCTCGTTGATGCGCTGCTGTAATAGATTTCGTAGGCCTGTTTTAGTTGTCAATCATAGTGGCATATTCGGTTGTCCATCGCCTTCTCGATAGTGGACGCTTCGCTTTGAAAATCGGCCTCGGTTGTTGATACATTTCTTACAAGTCCTGAAAGAAGCGACTGTTTAATGCTTCGCAACGAACATTTCACCATCTCCCCTTCTGTCATGTCAGAGCCGCCACGGTGAATTAGGCGCTTCATCTCCTCAACGTAGGCTAGACCAAGATCTTTTGGAAGTTGAAGCATTGAATTAAGTAGAGCCTAGGCTTTTTACTTCTGGACGATACTTGCAAATGTCATGAAAACGCTATCTCGAATGTCTCCCAGTCTGTAAGAGAGATCTCGCGAATTTCGAACCAGATTCGGGTAGATCATTTAAGAGAAAATTGATTTGACTTGGCTTCGCAGCGTCGTTCCAGCCATTGAAACTAGACATGCTGTCGAATATATCCATCTAGTCATATGATTCTTCGACGGGCACTTCTAAGAAGATCGGGGGCTTCCGGCGACGCAAGAAGGCCAGGGTTTTTTTCATCCACCGCATTGAAAGGCAATCCACGTTAAAGGAATTCAGCACCTCCACCAGATGGCATGTGTTGGTGATTGGATGCCGAAACCAGCAAACGGAGAGAGTGGCGTTGGAGGGAAAGAACTCTTTCTTTAGGCTGACTTCCGCCTGAAAATGACCAAAGCGATTTGGCGATAACAGCAAGCCTGCTTGTTGGTCGTTGATCTCAGAACTCCTGTCACAAGCGCTCATTTTCAACGCGGTGGAAAGGAGGAGGAGGAAGAAGAGGAGGAAAAGCAGGGAGGTTACCCGGTAAAGGAACTGGTTTGCTACCCTGCACTGGGGGAGAGTTGTAGATGGGTATAAATGTTGTGGGTGAGAGAGGGATGGGTAGATAGTACAGTTACATCAAAGACATGTCACATCACATCATTTTACAGTCATATCACGTAACATAAAAAAATCATAGCCTTTCGATCAGGCCTGTGCTTTTCATAAAGCGGAGCAATGCCTGGGAGGCCTTCCCAGCAGACGATCGCCGTGGCCAGGGACCTAGGATCGTAATTTAAGTTAGTGTGCGTTCATCTAGACGCTCAGCGCACGGCATAGGCGCTGTCTTCTCTCGCTATATATGGGGCACTCACAAAGAATGTGGCCTATAGTCTCTTCGCACCCGCAGTTTGTGCATGTAGGGCTATTTGCCATACTAATCACAAAAGAATAAAAGTTTGTAAATGCTACACCCCACAGGCAGCACAGCAAAGTTTCTTCACATCAGGGTAGGCCAGGTGGAAGCCGGAGCTTCAGGTCAAGGTCCAGTGATTTTAAGCGGCAGTTCGCAAACTGGTCAGAATTCCACAAGGTGAGCGTTTGTTCCCGCGCAAGTGCGCGAAGCCTGTCCGCTACGTCTGTCCTGGAAAATGGAATCAACACACAATCACCACCTTGGTGGGCTGTTCGTGCGACCTCGTCCTCCCGGAGATTGCCCGCTATGCCGCTGTGTCCTGGAAGCCATTGGTAGATAATATCGTGTCCTCCATTTATGGCATAGTGATGAAGTTGTCGTATTTCCGCGGTGAGTTGCTCATGGGTCCACTGCGAAGAGCCGCTTTTAAGGCTTGCAGAGCTGCTCTTGAATCTGTGAAAATAGACCGTCGTTGAGGGCTTCGCTGACTGATATGCCAATAGCGACGCGTAGAACGGTTAATTCTGCGGCTGCTGAAGAAGTACGATGAATTGTCCCAACTTTTATTTCTGTAGCAGTTGCGGGCATGCCCATGGAGCCTGAAGAACTCACGGCATTCACTGAACCGTCGGTGTAGACGTGCATACGATTTACATGGTACTCATGGAAGTATTCAAGAGTGATTTGTTTTAGTTCTGTCGGCGATAGCTCGACCTTCTTCCTGATACCGGGTATTGAAAGTAGCACGTGTGGTTGATGCAGGCTCCACAGTGGAGAGGACGGTCTAGAAGCGGGTGTAAACTGGGACGGCAGAATAGCGCGATGCGCATCAACGGTCTCTGTAAACGATGTACGCTGGCTGGTAATACGAAGACTGGCCAAATGATGACAGGGAGCCCGGGTGATGTGTCGGAAATGTGCCCTCAGTAAGTCAACTGTTAGGTAGGTAGATATTGGATGCTCCTGGGCAACCAAAATGGTAGCAGTCGTAGAGGCACATTTCGGCAATCCCAGGCAAGTTCGCAGAGATTGAGCTTGAAAGCTCTGTAGAATTCCTAAGTTGGTTTTGCTGACATTTCCAAGTAAAGGTAAGCTGTACCGAAGAAATCCCATAAATAATGCATGCTACAGCTAGAGCATCGACCGCAAGGACGGTCGCCATGACGTCCCCCAATAAAGGCAAGTATGTGAGAAATTGCTGTTAGCCTCTTTTTCATGAATGAAATATGGGGAATCCATGAAAGATTTCTGTCGATGATCACTCCCAGAAAGCGATGGCTGCTTTCGTAGGGTATTGCTTTACCATCAATGCGTACGGTGTAAGGTGACATGTTCTTGAGTGTAAATGCAATTAGCGAACACTTTTCAGTCGATATCTGCAGACCTTGCAGGTGGAGGTAGGACTCAACTATACTTGCCGCCTTTTGAAGCCTCGCTCTAACCTGATGCCCATATACGTATGTCGTCCGCATATATTGAAAGTTGCACAGACTGTGGTATTAAGCCAACAAGCCCGACAAGAGCAAGATTGAGGAGTGTTGGGCTTAGTACTCCACCCTGTGGGACTCCACGGGAAGTAAAATGAGATGATGTTAGGCCATCCTCAGTCTGCATAAAGTGAGATCTGTTGATAAATAACTGCGTATCCAGCAAAAAACACGACCGCCAAGCTCGGCAGCTTCCACAGCGTTCAAAATGGCCTGGTGAGTGACGTTGTCATATGCGCACTTTATATCCAGGAACAACGCCGCGGGTAAGCGCTTCAACATTTTTCGGCGTTGTACAGAAGATACAAGTTTCACCACGTTGTCAATTGAAGAGCGTCCAAGTCGAAATCCTGACATTATATCCGAATATATGCTGTAGTCCTCCAGGTACCACTCAATTCGTGTAAGCAGCAATCGTTCCAGCACTTTACCAACGCAACTAGCCAGTGCAATTGGACGGTATGATGTGAACTCCAGAGTCGATTTGCCAGGTTTCAGGAGCGGAACTAAACGACTGCACTTCCAGTCGTCTGAAACTGTATCTTCACTCCATGAATTGTTGCAATATTCCAAAAGAGTGTACCTAGCTTCTTGTCCAAGATTTCCAAGCGCAGTGTATGTTACACAGTCGGGACCTGGCGATGATGACCGTCTGCAAGAAGCCAGCGCAGCATCAAGTTCTTCCACGGAGAAGGGAAGGCCCATTCGTGAATCCCGTGAAGCTGGAACATCGTTGAAATGTAGCGTTGCCGTTGAAGTCGATCGGCCTGCTACCCTAGCGCAGAAATCTTATGCTACCTCGACCTCACTACGTCTTTGATAGAGTGCGACAGATTTGAATTGGTGGAGCTGTTTAGCGGATGTTCAGAGACCACGAATGACACTCCAGATGCGTGATAAAGGCTTGCGGGGATCAAGCGTTTCAGAATGACCGCCAACGTTGTTAATGCAGGGCTTGAATTCGGCGATGAATTTTCTTTTGCAGGCACCTCGCATCTCTGAGGTCGGGGCGCGACTTCGTGCGTCGGTATCTACGCTCTGCCCTCCGTCGCAATGCTCGCAGGCGCTGTAATTCCGTATCAAACTCTGTGTAGGTAGGCACTGGGGTGAAGAAAGACGTCGCGTTTGGCCCCATGAAGTTCTTGGCGTTTGGCCTCAATTAAGGAGGCATCATGGCCTCCTTAATTCAATACTTCAATACTTGCAGAGAGGCCTGCTGTGCAAGCATCACCCATAAGTGCTTGAAATACCGACCAATCGATGTGGCGTATTCGAGGGACAGACTTGGATGTAAAAAGGACATTAATGATCACATATGTAGGAATGTGGTCACTTCCTTGTGTTTCTATATCTGCAAACCATTGGACGTTGTTGGCAAAGCATCGAGACACGAAAGCTAAATCAAGATAGCGGCTGTGAGTTTCCCCTCCAATAAAGGTCGGTGTACCGTCATTAAGACATTGCAGGTCATGCTCGGAAGCGAAGGACACAAGTTTTCTTCCCTTGAGGTTCATTCGAACACTTCCCCACATCATGTGGTGAACGGTAACTGCACCAATAATGATCCAAGGGCCAGGTGTAATCGCCATCAAGTCGCTCAATCGTTTGGCGTCAAAACGACTTGATGGCGACATGTACGCACCCACAGGTGTAAACCTGAGATTGCGCTTCTTCACGGTCAGGCAAACGTACTGGTTGTCGTTGCTGGGAGTAACCGGATGGATTACATATGTGAGTTCTCGCCGAATATAAATGATGACCTTGCTGTTTCCTTGGTGCGTTGGAGATGCAAGTGCCTCGTAGCCTGACAGTCGTAAGATGTTTGGTACATTCGGCTCACAAATAACAAGGATGGGGATGCGGTTTGCATGGACATATTGTCGAATATCTGCCCACGGGCATTCCATTGAAAAATAGAGGCGTCCTTAATTTTTTGTTTCAAATGTTAATGCTGGGGGAGCCAGTGTGTCTACTGCTGTAGAGCCGCTAGAACTGGTGTTAGCGCGTCCAGAACCTGTAGCGCATTCTGTGCTGCTGGTGTGTGCAGACTAGATAGCACAGCGCGGATTGCATTGATCATGGACGTGACAATGGCAATTACCTGTACGTCTAGGCCATGTTCCACATCATGAGTTTTCCCTAGCTCGGCAGTAGGTGCAGGAGATTCGGTACGTGGCAAGTTTCCTGGCGCAGCGGACGTGGAAGGTTTTGGTAGCGGGGGCCAGCTAACGTCTGAGGCTGCACCTCCAGATTCACCGCCCGTTGAGGTCCCTTGATTTAAAACTGCAGGTATAGAAGTAGGACAAGATGCGGGAGTGCTCGAGGCCTTGCTATCAAAATTCATTGCTTTCTTGGATGATCTTCGGCGACTCGAAAGACGCCGTCGCACCTTAGCAGCGGCCTCTCTGTGTGTAGATTGATTACGCACCATTTGCTTCAGAACTGCCCGTTCTGTCTTTAAGCGTGGGCAGTCCTTTGAGGAGGAGTCATGAGGGCCGTGGCAGCTGGCGCACTTCAGAACAATCGCGCAGCAAATGCCACCGCTATGCGACTCGGAGCATCTAGGACACACGATGGAATATTTGCATTCAGAGGCACACGCGAGCGACAGGAGTCTTTAAAATACATCTGGGTGGATATTCCGCGACATTAAAGTTGTTAAAGCTGCATCCTGTTACAACGAGCATGAAAAAATGAATAAAAACTCAATGAGTGTTCTATAATCACAATGGTAAGGCCTCATGTCGGCGGCTGTCAAACAAAAAAATAACTATTTGAGTGGTTCACGATACTATTATGGAACATGAGACGAATCATGCCAAGTGATCATTGGTCTTTAGATAATTAAAAGTGTGCGAATTAATTTAGCACACTTTTTGCATACTCCAGTGCAACGTGCGCAGGATTCAGCAATAAAAGCTAAACACATGCATTGAACTTTCTTCACTTACACCATGGCTTAAAGTTGCTGCGAGAGCAATCGTATCAGCGCGAAACGATAACGGTTGCTTCCTATCGCGGTCTGTCAGTAGTGCAATCAGTTTGCGAAGAAAGTGGTGTAATTATGTGTGCGATGCGGATTTACGCTTGCGGTGTTTTTTTTTCGAGTTTTCTGATAAGTCCAAACATAATGCCATTTCGCAGGCTGCCTTGTTGCCTTCTTGTCATCTATCAAATTTGTGAACGCTTTTCTCCCTTTTCGTTATTTTGTGTATATATATATGCTACGCTTCTCTACTGCTTGCAAGGTATCGCGTGTGGCTTCTTCTTAATGGCTGGTCGACTGAACTGAAGTGGTCTGAATGGAAGCAGAGAGCATGTATTTTGCTTTTCAAGTGACAATATGGGTCTAGAAGTTTGCGGTTTGTTTCATGCACAACACATTCGCTGTCAATAGCAGCAGATCTTCTCAAAAACGCAATCATTCGAATCATAAGCAGCAAACACTAATGAAGCACTCCTCACCTATATTAATGAGAATCGCTTGAAGGGGAAGTACCTCCCGAGTGGCAACCATCTGAGATCACAACTGTCTCAAAGACCGGCAAACATTCCGCAGTCTGCGTCCTGCGTGCAATGTAGCAAACTGTATTTGGGCATGCTGTAGAAGAGAATTTGCCCATTGCAAAGGTGTGTTGAGGGCAATGACTTTTCCTCCGCAATACATGGATCTCGCCGTGGGTGTTCGGCGCAAAATGCATTTCTTTGCATTATAAAAGAAGCCCCGCTTATAATTCAAATTCAGTGCGAGCGTCTCCTGCTAGCGTTTAAATTAAAGGGGGCAAGAGACTACCGCGAACTACTGTCAAATATTCTGGAAAGCCCTGCTAACAAACAAGGTAGCGGCGATTTGCCATTGCGGACACAAGAACTGATTGCTTGCGAATAACCACTTAGGTGCGCCACATGGAGCTGTAATTTCCGCTCTATTATTCAATATTATGTAAAAACGTCTGTCCCGAGACCTGGAATAACACCTACAAATAACTTGCATCACGCAGAATACATCACCATTTGAAAACCCAAAAGGTCCCGTGCCCGACGATGAATGCCCTTGAGGAAGCGATCAACAGGCTAGCTGAGCAATTCTACGAATCAAATACTAAAGACATATTCTATCAATCCGAATCGGAGTGGCTTATCTACATTTAATAAGCCAAGCATTACAACTGGACAAGACTGAGTCTTGGGAATGTTCATTCATTCAAACAGTGAAGTAGATCAAGGCACCGAAACTAAAAAAATCTACCACTCCTATTGAGTACATCCTAACTAGGGTAGCCGGTCACGAAGCGTGCATGAGAGGGAAAGATGCTGCTTGCCTATTGAAAGTACTAGCAGCGTGTAACAATCCGGACACGCATACATACCATAAGCTAAACATTGCACTACTGAGTCAGACAGGCATGCATAACACAATTGAACTTCTCAGGGAAGCCATATCCACCAACCGAAAACAATGTGTTCTTATGAACTCGCCCCGTAACACGCTGATCTGCAATATTCGTAAGCAGTAAGGTTTCCACGCGATTTGAGGTCAAGCGTCTCTACACTTGTTAAATGATACGGATAGCGCTAGATGTGAAGGCAAGCTAAGAGGAAGAGCCCAGCCCGGGCACTTCCTCTAGTCTCATAGGAGCCTTCTACAGCGATGCGGGCTCGCAGCGGTAACCCGATGACGGAGCGACGCAGCAGTTTGAGGAACCACCCTTCTCAGCACTGAGTGGCCGGTGAACCGTCGTCAACGCGTCAACTATTCTCCATGCACTCTGCTTCACGTGGCTTTTTTCCCGGCGTACTCTACACAGAATTTTGCATGGTTACACCGGCAACAGTGACGTTGGTGGCTGCGTGGCTCAACCAATGAATGCGTACAAAAGATCTTCTGTGTAAAACTAACCTTGGTTTCACCTAAGCAAAAGAAAACAGTAGCTCATTGGTAAGCGACGTGTTATCTGCTACTGTCGCCTACCAATGAGAATGATTTTTCAGTAGATGATTCCCCCCCTCCCCCTCCTGAATGTTGCAGGATTAAGTGTGACATGTACTCTGTCCATTCTATCCTAGTGATATTTTATTTTTTGCGCTGATAGTGACAACAGATCGTCCTTTCTTTGTGCAACATATTAAGATGCATGACCTAAGCGCAACACGTGTCATTCTGTCTATATATCTTGCACCGCCATTACGTCACGCGTGTGGAATCTTGTGATATTTTGATGTTTATTTGTTGAGAGTGGCTGGCCGCGTGTTCTTCGATTGTGCATGTATATAAGAAATGGGAACCGACAGCTTCTTTCTACATTCCTTGACAAAGGCCGGGCCCCGGCCGAAACGTCGGATTAAGGTTTGTTGTTTCCACCGTCTGTCACCTCCTTTACGTTTTATATATATATATATATATATATATATATATATATATATATATATATATATATATATATATATATATATATATATATATATATATATATACTTGATATCGACCTTCAGTATTATCTGCAAGTAAGTGGCACAGCTATGGGTACAAGGATGGCCCCTGACTACTGCATCATCTTCAAGCATCCCATGGAGCCAAAATTCCTCCCTTGTCCAGTCCGACGGTTTTTTTTACAAACGTTATTTTTATGTCATTTTCATATTGTGGACAAGCACTGAACAACAGCTCATTCGTTTTATCAATAGTTTCAATTCTGCACATCCCAACATAAAGTTTACTCATTCCTACTCAGCTACCGTAACCAACTTTTTTGATGTTCACTTTCTTGTCGAAAATAGTTCAATTCTCACAACCCTACATAGAAAATCAACCGGCTCCCCAAAATATCTGCATTTTTAAAGTTGCCATCCCCGTCACTGCAAAACAAGCATTCCCTACTCCAAGACCCACCGTTTTAAAAGAATTGAAATGTGGATTTAATAGTTCGTTTGAACGTCTAGCGCTGCCAGTAATTCGGGCACAGCAGGGTCGAACTGTCAGCCGCAGGGCACAGCTTCAAGCACGAGAGATGGGCGCCGGAGCCAAGCGATGGTGATGGCGATGCCGCAACGTTTTCCGTTCCTTGTCTTCTTTACATTTCCCCCACGTGAAGAAGTCGCCATCCTGGCGACTCAGGGAGAAGAGGTGACCAGAGGGTTGTAATATGGCTTGAGACGGCTAACGTGGACAATCTCGCGGCCGCGACGGCGGTGGTCGGAAGAAGGGGTGACTGGCTCGATGACGTAGTTCACAGGAGATGTGCGTTTCAAAACGCGATAAGGTCCGTGGTATTTGGTGTCTAGTTTGTTGGTGGCAGGAACGCATAGCCAAACGAAGCTGTCGGCCTGGAACGTGGGAGCAGGGGTATCGGTATCATGCTGATCTTTGCGATATTCTTGAGTGTTGGAGGTAAACGTGCGAGCTAGCTGACGGCATTCCTCGGCCTTCTGTACAATGTCTGACAAAGCACTGTACTCAGAGGCATCTGGATGGTATGGCAAAATTTTGTCCAGAGTACAAGATGGTTCACAGCCGTATAAGAGAAAGTAGGGCGAAAAACCAGTTGTTGCTTGGGTGGCAGTGTTGTACGCGAACGTTACGAATGTCAGTACTTGGTCCCAGTTGGAACTTCCAGATTCAGATGTAACTTACATTGCGAGCATGTCCCCAAGCGTACGGTTGAAGCGCTCCGTGAGGCCGTTTGTTTGCGGGTGGTACGCAGTTGTAGCTCGATGTATCGATTTACAAGACGACAGGAGCTCCTGGACTACTTCGGAAAGAAAGGCACGACCTCTATCACTCAGTAGCTCGCGGGGGGCGCCGTGTCGAAGAATGAAGTGGTGCAGAAGAAAATGGGCTACCTCTCGGGCTGTCGCCGCGGGAAGTGCAGCAGTCTCGGCGTAACGGGTCAGGTGGTCGACGGCGACGATGACCCATCGATTACCAGCGGCACTGCATGGTAGCGGACCATAAAGGTCGTTTCCCACGTGATCAAACGGGCGAGCTGGACATGGTAAAGGCTGAAGAGGGCCAGCAGGCTGGCGAGAAATCTTGCGTTGTTGACAGGCGGTACAAGAGCGAATGTAGCGACGTACGAAATTGTACATTCCCCGCCAGTAGTACCTTTGACGAATTCGATCATAGGTTTTGAGGACGCCGGCATGAGCGCTTTGCGGGTCACTGTGATGGTGGGCACAAACCTCGGAGCGGAGGTGGCGCGGAATGGCAAGAAGCCACGTTCTGCCGTCTGAGTTGTAGTTCCTTCGGTAGAAAAGGCCGTCCCGAATGGCGAAATGGGAGGCCTGTCGTCGGAGTGCCCGAGGATGCGTAGCCGCGGAAGTAGTGCCAAGGATATCTAGCAGGCTAGAAACCCAAGGATCTTGTCGTTGCTCGAAAGGCATATCCAGAATGGTGAGTGCTGACAAGGATGCTTGAGGAGGGGACGATGAGTTAGGCGAGCACACCGGTGACCGAGAAAGAGCGTCAGCGTCAGAGTGCTTGCGGCCAGAGCGGTACACTACACGGATGTCGTATTCCTGAAGCCTGAGAGCCCAGCGCCCGAGACGGCCAGACGGATCCTTGACAGAAGCGAGCCAGCAGAGAGCGTGATGATCTGTAACTATCTCGAAGGAGTGGCCGTATAAGTAAGGGCGGAACTTCATTACAGCCCACACGATTGCTAAGCACTCCTTTTCGGTAACGGAGTAGTTGGTCTCGGCTTTGGTGAGAGCACGGCTGGCGTAGGCGACAACGTATTCGGAGAAGCCAGGCTTGCGCTGGGCGAGGACGGCGCCGAGGCCGACACCACTGGCATCGGTGTGAAGTTCTGTAGGTGCAGTAGGGTCGTAATGGCGAAGGGTTGGCGGTGACGTCAAAACATTGCGCAGTGTCGAGAATGCATCATCGCAGGCTGGCGACCAAGAGGAGAGGTTAGGGGTGCCTTTCAAAAGCTGTGTAAGGGGGGCTATGATGGTTGCGAAATTCCGAACAAAACGACGAAAGTACGAGCAGAGGCGCACGAAGCTTCGCAGTTGTTTCAAAGTGGTCGGTTTCAGAAAGTCAGCGACGGCGCGCAGCTTCTCAGGATCAGGCAGAACTTCATCTTTACACACAACATGTCCGAGTATTGTGAGCTGGCGGGCACCAAAGCGGCACTTTTTAGGTTCAGTTGAAGACCGGCGCGGGTTAGGCAGGTGAAGACCTGGCGAAGTCGAGTCAGATGGGTCGGGAAGTCGGTTGAAAAGACGACGATATCATCAAGGTAGATTAAAAAGATGTTCTATTTCAGGCCGCGCAGTACAGTGTCCATCATTCTTTCAAATGTGGCTGGGGCGTTACAGAGTCCGAATGGCATAACATTAAATTCGTATAGTCCGTCTGGAGTAATAAAGGCCGTCTTAGGACGATCTGCCTCTGCCATGGGCACCTGCCAGTACCCGGAGCGTAAATCGAGTGAGGAAAAGAATTCTGCGCCTTGCAAGCAGTCTAGGGCATCGTCGATTCGTGGGAGGGGGTACACACCACGACGAGTGATTTTGTTGAGACGGCGATAATCAACGCAAAATCGTATGGAGCCATCCTTTTTTTCACTAGGACCACAGGAGACGACCATGGGCTACAGGATTCTCTAATTACTCCGCGTTGGAGCACGTCATCGACTTGTTGGGCAATAACACGGAGCTCAGTCGGGGACACACGATACGGCCGCTGATGGAGAGTTGGATGAGCGCCAGTGTCGATGAGGTGGGAAATGGTCGTCGTGCGGCCCAAGGAAGATTGCGGGATGTCGAAGGAGGAGCGGAATTGGTGTAGAAGGTCAAGAAGTTGCTCGCGGTGGCGCGGCTCTAGAGAGCTGTCCACAGAATGGTCAAAAAGGTCCCGCTGTAGCGGATCGGAAGCCACACAAGTTGGGGTCAAGGCGTCAACTTGGCAAACGGGGAATGACTCATCATCAAAGGCGAACAGAAGGTCCACGGGCTCGATGCGGCCAAGGCACTCCCCTTCGTTCAACATAGTGGGAGATGCAAGAGGATTGGCTACCAGAAGTGTGCTAGCGCCGTTGTTCATGTCAATGACGGCAAACGGCAGCGGTAAGTGGCGGCAGCGGCAGACAACGTTAGAGGGCACAAAGAGGACTGTCGCGGCGGTGGTAAAAGAGGCAGTGAGGGGAACCAGAACAGCGCTAACGGGTGGGATGGTTGTGTCATGAGCTACGAGGAGTTTGGTCGCAAAACGAGGACACGGCTCGTGGAGCAGGGCATCAGACGGTGCATCACTCGATTCAATGAGCTCTACTTGAGGACTGGCGCGGTCAATGATAGCATGATGCTGGGACAGGAAATCCCAGCCGAGAATGACGTCACGAGAACATGTGGGGAGAACGACGAATTCGATGATGTGCAATGCTGCAGCAATGACGACGCGAGCAGTGCAGATAGCTGTCGGCTGTATACTGTGAGCGGATGCGGTACGAAGCGATAGTCCCTCGAGAGGCGTAGTCACTTTTCGGAGGGAGCGGCAGAGTTTTTGGCTGATAACTGATACAGCGGCACCGGTGTCGACGAGCGCAAGAATATGAACATCTTCAACGATGACAGCAGTAACATTCGCGGGATTAAGACGAGGACTTTGAAATTCTGTCGAAAACGTAGTTCGTGCCTCGCGAACTGCGGCGGTTAGTTTTCCGGCTGAGTAGCTGGTCGTCGGCGCATTGGCGAAATGGAGCGGCGACGTGGTGATGGCGAACGACGAGGCAGAAAGTCCGGAGGGTCAGGGGGTGCTGTTGGAGGACCCGATGGGACGGGGAACTGGGGGGCCAAATAAGGTGGCGCAGGCCGCGCAGCAAAGGCCATATTTATTCGGCGCCTGCAGTAGCGTGTAGTGTGCCCAGGGATGCCGCAGTGGTAGCAAATAGGCCTGTTGTCTGCAGTGCGCCATGGAGATGGTGTCTGACGCAAGGGGGGAGCAAACGCTGTTGGTGCCGAACGCATAGGGGGCGAAGAATAGGCATATGCTGGCTCAGGAGGTGGACTTGAAGTAACTTCGGCATACTTGCGACGCAATACATGAGGAGGAGCCGGCGAGAATGCTGGAGCGTAGCTCAGTGGCGCAACGCCGGACGATGAAATTGTGGTCGTGGGGAACGGCATTGAGGGTGCGACCGGAGCTGATTGAGGAACAGAATTAGGAAGGATTCAGATACATGCTGCTGGATTGCACGGCGAAGCTCCTGGAGGTCGCACAGTTGTCGCGCGACCTCCAGACGTACAAAAGCCTTGATGTCTTCAGAGAGGCTAGATGACTCCCTCTCCGCGCCTAGTCCAGCAAGTGATGCTTGAGGCTGGCGAGTCAAAACACGCTCCTTGCGAAGTTCGTCGTAGCTTTGACAGACGTCATAGATTTCCTTGACTGTCGTGGGGCCTTTGGCGACGAGCATGTTCAAAGCGCCATCATCAATTCCTGTGAGGACAGGACGTATCTTAACGGCCTCGGTCATGGTCGGGTCAACGCGACGACACATATCAACAATGTCCTCAATGTAACTGGTGAACGTTTCACCGGGCAGCTGCAGTCGCGACCGAAGACGCTGTTCCGCGCGGAGTTTTTGGACGGCGGGGCGGCCAAAGACATCAGAAAATTTCGTCTTGAAACTCGCCCAGCTAGTAAAGTCCGACTCGTGGTTTCTAAACCACAGATTAGCGACGTTGCTCAAGTAAAAGATGACATTGTTGAGCTTACGGTTGTCGTCCCAGTTATTGTGACGGCTGACCCGTTCGTAAGTGGTCAGCCAATCGTCGACGTCGTCATCGCTGCTTCCACTGAAGGTAGCGGGGTCCCGTTGACGAATCGCACCTGTGCAGGTGACGGGCGGAGGTAGGTGCAATGCAGTCGGCTCCGTCATTGGTGTAGTCAACGTTCTGCTGAGAAGTTCCAGGGCGAGATGGGTACAGGGAACCTCAGATTGACCTCCACCAAGTGAAATGTGGATTTAATAGTTCGTTTGAACGTCTAGCGCTGCCAGTAATTCGGGCACAGCAGGGTCGAATTGTCAGCCACAGGGCACAGCTTCAAGCACGAGAGATTGGCGCCGGAGCCAAGCGATGGTGACGGCGATGCCGCAGCGTTTTCCGTTCCTTGTCTTCTTTACAGAATATATTCTAATTACCCAGACTTTCACGCTACCTCTAAACAGATGCGCAACATTCTTGTAACACACGGCTACCCAATAACTCTAATTGATGGCGTCATTGGAATTGCTTCAAGCCTTAACCGTAACGAACTACTCCAAGGACACCAGAAAACCAAAGTTATTACTCAACCAATCTTATCCTTATATTTACCAGTAACCCACCGAATATAAATAAAATCCTTCGTAAACGTTTCACATCATCCAAGAAAGTCAACGTCTGCCCAGTATTTTAAGTACGCTCTCCGCGTTATTTACAGACGTTCCAAAAACCACTATACCTGCCTAATTAACTCCAAAGATCACAACACCGCTACACGTGGTTGTCGCCCCTAGGGTAAAGGCCGTTGCAAGGTTTTCAAGCACATGAATACCACGAGTTTCGCAAAAAGTACTAAATCAGATTTCCACCATTCAATCAATGGCAAATTCAATTGTGACTCATCTAACATAAATTACCTCCTGGAATGCAGCATATGTGAATAGCAATACAGAGGACAACAAAAACTCAATTCCGCCTTCGGTACAACCACCACCGTGCCCATACCAAGTCCCTTCCAAATCTTCCATTGTCGAAACATTTAAACCTAGAACATCACTCGTTCGACTAACTAAATCTATTTCCCAAGGGGGCTTGAAAACCACCCGAGAAAGTGAACAATGTGAATCCTATTTTATTCACAAATTTAATACCACTCAATACCACTCAAGAGGGTGTTAACAATAATCCTGGAACCCTTTCGTTTATACATGGTCCCCAAACCAAATAATCTGCTACTCATTTTGAAATGGCTTGTCTCTTATACAAATTATTATTCATTTATCGCCTAAGACTTCTAGCCTCCTGGATTCTTGGTTAAAGGATAATTGAGGAGAGATTTAGAGGTCGTACGGCTGGCTCACGCTACAGTCTCTCAACGCCTCTTTTTTTTCAGCAATGAAAGATGAAGTCAGGGGGGAGTTGTTCGAACGTTTCTGAATTCCACATATCGGTTCTACTGAGCCGTTCGGTGGAAGATTTGGAAGGGACTTGGTATGGGCACGGTGGTGGTTGTACCGAAGGCGGAATTGAGTTTCTGTTGTCCTCTGTATTGCTATTCACATATGCTGCATTCCAGGAGGTAATTAATGTTAGATGAGTCACAATTGAATTTGCCATTGATTGAATGTTGGAAATCTGATTTAGTACTTTTTGCGAAACTCGTGGTATTCATGTGCTTGAAAACCTTGCAACGGCCTCTACCCTAGGGGCGACAACCACGTGTAGCGCTGTTGCGATCTTATTCGGAGGTCGTGCGTTCGGTTCCCAATATCGGCACGTTGTTTTTTCTTCTACTTTGTGTTTAATTATCTTTCCCCTAAACAGA
Organism: Amblyomma maculatum; assembly: GCF_055883805.1. NCBI lineage: Eukaryota > Metazoa > Arthropoda > Arachnida > Ixodida > Ixodidae > Amblyomma > Amblyomma maculatum. The sequence goes on along the minus strand of NC_139348.1, from coordinate 84,246,632 downwards.
TTACATTACTAATCTCTGTGATTATCCAAGTAAACATTAAAAAAAAGACAAAGTACCATCCCCAACGCTTTCCTTGGCCTCGCCGACTTTTGGCTTCTTTCCTTCATGTATTATAACGAGCACCCTCATTTCCCCTTAATTGATGTGCTTGTAGTTTACGGGGGTCTCGGTGCTGGCAGTCTTGAAGCCATAGGTAGCGTAAGAGGGTTCTAGCACAGCTTTCGCCCTCGCTCTTGATCACGTTCTACGTGACGCTGGCGGTAACAAAGGACGTTCCACGTCCGCCGCCTTGGCTGAGGGTAGCGCTGGTGAACACTCTCAAGGTTCGTATACAGACAACATAAAATACCCAAGAAAGTAGCAGGGGGGACAGCGGCCGATGTAGCTCAGTTGGAAGAGCACCGGACGCGTTATTCGGAGGTCGTGCGTTCGGCTCCCACCATCGGCACGTTGTTTTTTCTTCTACTTTGTGTCTAATTATCTTTCCCCTAAACAGATTACATTACTAATTTCTGTGATTATCCAAGTAAACATTAAAAAAAAAAGAAAGACAAAGTACCATCCCCAACGCTTTCCTTGGCCTCGCCGACTGTTGGCTTCTTTCCTTCATGTATTATAACGAGCACCCTCATTTCCCCTTGATTGATCTGCTTGTAGCTTACGGGGGTCTCGGTTCTGGCAGTCTTGAAGCCATAGGTAGCGTAAGAGGGTTCTAGCACAGCTTTCGCCCTCGCTCTTGATCACGTTCTACGTGACGCTGGCGGTAACAAAAGGACGTCCCACGTCCGCCGCTATGGCTGAGGGTGGCGCTGGTGAACACTCTCAAGGTTCGTATACAGACAACATAAATACCCAAGAAAGTAGCAGGGGGGACAGCGGCCGATGTAGCTCAGTTGGAAGAGCACCGGACGCGTTATTCGGAGGTCGTGGGTTCGGATCCCACCATCGGCACGTTGTTTTTTCTTCTACTTTGTGTCTAATTATCTTTCCCCTAAACAGATTACATTACTAATTTCTGTGATTATCCAAGTAAACATTAAAAAAAAAAGAAAGACAAAGTACCATCCCCAACGCTTTCCTTGGCCTCGCCGACTGTTGGCTTCTTTCCTTCATGTATTATAACGAGCACCCTCATTTCCTCCCTATATATATATATATATATATATATATATATATATATATATATATATATATATATATATATATATATATATATATATATGTATATATATATATATATATATCTGAGAGCAGAGCTCGAGCCCCGTGAGTACCCCCAATATATATATATATATGTGAAGGAAAGAAGCCAAGAGTCGGCGAGGCCAAGGAAAGCGTTGGGGATGGTACTTTATGTCTTTTTTTTAATGTTTACTTGGATAATCACAGATTTTAGTAATGTAATCTGTTTAGGGAAAAGATAATTAAACACAAAGTAGAAGAAAAAACAACGTGCCGATGGTGGGAACCGAACCCACGACCTCCGAATAACGCGTCCGGTGCTCTTCCAACTGAGCTACATCGGCCGCCGTCCCCCTGCTACTTTCTTGGGTATTTTATGTTGTCTGTATACGAACCTTGAGAGTGTTCACCAGCGCCACCCTCAGCCAAGGCGGCAGACGTGGAACGTCCTTTGTTACCGCCAGCGTATATATATATATATATATATATATATATATATATATATATATATATATATATATATATTATATATATATATATATATATATATATATATATATATATATATATATATATATATATTGGGGGTACTCACGGGGCTTGAGCTCTGCTCTCAGAGCCAAACACCACACCGCTAGTTCAGACGACAAGGCCTTGCGAATGAAACACCGAGGCACATCTAATGGGCCCAAGCTGTTTATTGAGAGTGCCCAATCTCATTGTATCCTCGGTCATAGCAGCATTAGCGCGCTCCGGCTTCGCGGCGTCGTCTGTCCGGGTGCAAATGCTGTCCGTCGAAATAAGAGGAGAGGGAAACAAGGAGCCACCCGGCGCTTACGCCAGTTCTCTCATCTCCCGCCCTCTCGGTCGCAGCTCCAGAAGAACGAGGCTAGGAGGGGAAAGATGAGGGCTCCTCGTGAATGAGAGAGAGAGGGCGCTCGCGCCATCGTGCGGGCGAGGGAGAGGTTAAATGCCCACAATATGATTCGAGAACATAACGTACCTGGCTACTTAAGGAATCAGCCAGCGAAGTGTACGCTTCATTTCAATGAGCAGTTTCATTGGACTCGACGTTTCGATTGGGACCGATCCCCGATCGAAACGTCGAGTTCTATGAAACTGCCCATTGAAATGAAGCGCACACTTCGCTGTATATATATATATATATATATATATATATATATATATTGCTACCTAGCGTTGCCAGGTGGCGCATTAGTGAGGTCTCCTGAGGGCTCCTAGAAAACCGCTATCGTCATCGGCTGTAGTATCGCCAGTGTCAACGGGTGCTCGTGACAGCGTGTCGGCGTCGTCGTGTTTTCGGCCGGACTTGTAAACAATGGTTATGTCAAACTCCTGAAGCCGTAAACTCCGGCGTGCAAGTCGTCCAGATGGGTCTCGCAGATTTGCCAGCCAGCACAAACAATGATGGTCGGTGACGACTTTAAATGGCCGGCCGTAAAGATAGGGACGAAACTTCATAGTAGCCCATACGACCGCCAGGCATTCCTTTTCTGAGGTGGAATAGTTCATTTCGGCACGAGAGAGAGTGCGGCTAGCATAGGCCATTACTCGCTCAAACCCGTCTTGATGCTGAACAAGGACCGCGCCAAGACCGATACTACTGGCGTCAGTGTGTACCTCAGTGTCAGCCGCTTCATCGAAGTGCGCCAGAACAGGGGATGTTTGAAGGCGCTCACGAAGCAAAGAGAAGGCCATCTGCTGCTCAGAGTTCCACACAAAGCAGGTGTCCTTCCTTGTAAGGCGCGTCAGAGGTTCTGCGATCTGAGAAAAGTCCGCAATGAAACGCCGATAATATGCGCACAGGCCGAGGAAGCGCTGAACAGCCTTCTTATTAGCTGGAACGGGAAATCGTGCGACGGCAGCAGTCTTATCGGGATCCGGGCGCACCCCATCAGCGCTTACAACATGGCCGAGGAACTTGAGTTCTGTATACCCGAAGTGGCATTTCTGGGGCTTCAGCGTGAGATCAGCAGAACGGAGGGCTTCCAGGACAGCTCGAAGGCGTTCGAGGTGTTGATCAAATGTTTCGGAAAAAACAACTACATCGTCCAAGTACACAAGACAGATCTGCCACTTGAGGCCAGTGAGGACGGTGTCCATCATCCTTTGGAATGTAGCTGGGGCAGAGCACAATCCAAATGGGACTACTTTGAATTCATATAGGCCATCTGGAGTGACAAATGCAGTTTTTTCTCGGTCTCTTTCGTCTACTTCGATTTGCCAATAGCCGCTTTTTAAATCAATAGATGAAAAATACTTCGCACGTCGCAATCTGTCCAGTGAGTCATCGATGCGCGGCAACGGGTATACATCTTTCTTTGTCACATTATTCAATTTCCGATAGTCGACGCAAAATCGAAGAGTGCCGTCTTTCTTTTTGACAAGGACTACTGGTGAAGACCACGGACTTTGTGAAGGCTGCACAACACCATCATCCAGCATCTCCTGAACTTGCGTCTGGATCACTTCTCGTTCTTTGGCAGACACACGATAAGGCTGCTGTCGTATTGGGCGAGCGTCGTCATAAGTAATGATGCGATGTTGTGTGATGGGCGTTTGACGAACCTTCGAGGAAGAAGCAAAGCAGTGCTTGAAGTCTAGCAGCAGTTGCTCTAAAGCCCGCCGTTTCTCCTTTGACAAGTGACAGTTAATGTCGATGTTGTCAAGAGATGGCTCGTCAGTTTCTACTGCCGTGGATGCAAAACAGACCGGATCGTGCGCAACATGGTCAGCAAAAGCGATAGCAGTCCCCGGGAACAAGTGTCGGTGCTCATTAGAAAAATTTGTGACAAGGAGTGCAGCCCGGCCATTGTGAAACGACAATAAACTTCGGGGAGCGCAAATGCCATGAGCAAGCAGGAGTGTATGGTTCGCCTCCGCTACAGCATCACCGGTACGGAAATCGTTACAGGTAACTTCCACAAGAGCACTGCTTCGCGGCGGCAGCGAGACGCTCTCAGCGGAAACGCGAAGTGCGGTATTGCAAGGACTGCTACTGTCTTGTTCGGTAGATTGTCCCATCGAAAACGTGACGAGCCTTTTTCGCAGGTCGATAACTGCTCTGTACTCCCGCAGAAAGTCAATGCCGAGGATAAGGTTACGGGAGCAGTCACTTAAAACAACGCAAGTAACGACGAACGTACGTCCGTTAATCTGAATGCGAGCCGTGCACATCTCCTTTGGAGTAACTATATGACCGCCGGCGGTTCGAAGGTACACACCTGGCCAAGCAGTGAGCACCTTCCTCAAAACAGTCGCCATGCGACCACTCAAAATTGAATAATCGGCACCGGTGTCCAATAATGCATTGACCGTAGTGCGACCGTCTAAAATAACCGGAATGTCCAGAGAAACGCTTTTTGCTTCCCTAGGTGACGGTACCAGCAGCTCGCGGTCGGATCGAAGCGGCGACGACGGGAGGTCTTCAAAGCAGCGACTACCAGCGGCCTCGCCCCCGAAGGTCGCTGTTTTCAGTTTTCCCGACCAGGGCTAGACGAGCGGCCTTGGTCCTCTCGCGAGGAACCGTGAGTGAACGAGGAGGAGCGCCTTGGCGAAGGGGAGCGGGGCTGACGCTGCGAACGAGATGACGAACGCTGCTCCGCCAGGTACTCCTCAATAACTCGGGGTCGTTGACCAAACCGGGGAGGAGGCGAGTCGATGCGGAAGCCGTGGAGACCGAGGCGTCGATACGGACAATCCCGGTAGAGATGTCCTGGTTCACCGCAGTGAAGCAAAGCGGACGGCGGTCAGGCGTGCGCCAAATGTCGGCTTTGCGTCGGGGCAGCGGACGATTGTCGAAGTTCTGCACTGGCTGCACCGAGGGCAGCGGAACTGTAGGTGGCGCGAGAATGGGCGGTGGTGAAGGGGGAGCCTGACTCTGCAGAACTTCCGCATATGTGGGACGATTGTCGGTCCCCGACAGCAATGGCGAGCTCGGAACTACAGGCGAAAGAGGGCTCTTGAGCGCCTGCCGCACCTCCTCCCGCACTATAGCAGAAACGGAAGTTGGCGATTGCTGCAGAGGGCTCCAGAACTGCTTAGTTCTTCGCGGACGACGCTGCGAATCAGTTCGCGCAATGCATCGGGATGCCGCTCTGATGAGGCAAATGATTCCGCGGTTGTGCTTGTATGAAAAGGTCGGTCATAAGCCACGGCACGTTGGTGTAGCACCTTTTCCATTGTGGTGACCTCCGCAAGGAATCCGTTTACAGTCGACGGTGGGTTTCGCACAAGGCCTGCGAACAACTGCTCTTTCAAACCCTGCATCAAGTGCCTGACCTTTTTGTCCTCGGACATGGCGGGATCGGCTCGCCTGAAGAGGCGCGTCATGTCCTCGACGTATGCTTGGACACTCTCATTCGGCCTTTGGATGCGAGAGTGAATGGCACGTTCTGCATGCTCGCGACGATCTGCGCTTGTGTAAGCCTCGAGCAGTTGACGATGGAATTCCCGCCACGAAGTTAATGCTTGCTCTCGGTTCTCGAACCAGATACGGGCGCCGTCCTCAAGGCTGAAGTAGACGTTCCTTAGTTTGGCGGCATCGTCCCACTGGTTGAATGCAGCGACACGTTCAAACTGAAGGAACCAGTCCTCTACATCCTCAAAGAGGTCCCCATGGAAAGACTTCGGTACCCGAGGGGCCTGCAAGGTGTAGTTACAGGCCGGTGCGATGCCCGTCACCTGCTGAGCAGGAGCACTAGATGTCATGGCGGCGGGTGATGGCTGAAACTCCGGAGACAGTCCCTGGAGCCGTCGACTGGAGCGATGCGCGGGGGTGTCCAATGGTACAGGGCTGGCGGGACGTCTTGTAGATGGAGATTCTTGCATAGGCGATCGCTTTACCCAGCACCTCCACCAGAATGTCACGTACACGGTGACTAAGGATACCAATGATAGCAGGGTGTAGCCCAGACACAAGAACACAGCAGCACAGACGCAAACGTGCAAGCGACACTTTGCCGTCCTCTTCAACTTCGTCCTCCTTTCACACCTCACTCATGCGCCACCTGGCAACGCTAGGTGGCAATATATATATATATATATATATATATAGATCAGTCAAGGGGAAATGAGGGTGTTCGTTATAATACATGAAGGAAAGAAGCCAACAGTCGACGAGGCCAAGGAAAGCGTTGGGGATAGTACTTTGTCTTTTTTTTTAATGTTTACTTGGATAATTAGTAATGTAATCTGTTTAGGGGAAAGATAATTAGACACAAAGTAGAAGAAAAAACAACGTGCCGATGGTGGGATCCGAACCCACGACCTCCGAATAACGCGTCCGGTGCTCTTCCAACTGAGCTACATCGGCCGCTGTCCCCCCTGCTACTTTCTTGGGTATTTATGTTGTCTGTATACGAACCTTGAGAGTGTTCACCAGCGCCACCCTCAGCCATAGCGGCGGACGTGGGACGTCCTTTGTTGCCGCCAGCGTCACGTAGAACGTGATCAAGAGCGAGGGCGAAAGCTGTGCTAGAACCCTCTTACGCTACCTATGGCTTCAAGACTGCCAGAACCGAGACCCCCGTAAGCTACAAGCAGATCAGTCAAGGGGAAATGAGGGTGCTCGTTATAATACATGAAGGAAAGAAGCCAACAGTCGACGAGGCCAAGGAAAGCGTTGGGGATAGTACTTTGTCTTTTTTTTTAATGTTTACTTGGATAATTAGTAATGTAATCTGTTTAGGGGAAAGATAATTAGACACAAAGTAGAAGAAAAAACAACGTGCCGATGGTGGGATCCGAACCCACGACCTCCGAATAACGCGTCCGGTGCTCTTCCAACTGAGCTACATCGGCCGCTGTCCCCCCTGCTACTTTCTTGGGTATTTATGTTGTCTGTATACGAACCTTGAGAGTGTTCACCAGCGCCACCCTCAGCCATAGCGGCGGACGTGGGACGTCCTTTGTTGCCGCCAGCGTCACGTAGAACGTGATCAAGAGCGAGGGCGAAAGCTGTGCTAGAACCCTCTTACGCTACCTATGGCTTCAAGACTGCCAGAACCGAGACCCCCGTAAGCTACAAGCAGATCAGTCAAGGGGAAATGAGGGTGCTCGTTATAATACATGAAGGAAAGAAGCCAACAGTCGACGAGGCCAAGGAAAGCGTTGGGGATAGTACTTTGTCTTTTTTTTTTTTTAATGTTTACTTGGATAATTAGTAATGTAATCTGTTTAGGGGAAAGATAATTAGACACAAAGTAGAAGAAAAAACAACGTGCCGATGGTGGGATCCGAACCCACGACCTCCGAATAACGCGTCCGGTGCTCTTCCAACTGAGCTACATCGGCCGCTGTCCCCCCTGCTACTTTCTTGGGTATTTATGTTGTCTGTATACGAACCTTGAGAGTGTTCACCAGCGCCACCCTCAGCCATAGCGGCGGACGTGGGACGTCCTTTGTTGCCGCCAGGGTCACGTAGAACGTGATCAAGAGCGAGGGCGAAAGCTGTGCTAGAACCCTCTTACGCTACCTATGGCTTCAAGACTGCCAGAACCGAGACCCCCGTAAGCTACAAGCAGATCAGTCAAGGGGAAATGAGGGTGCTCGTTATAATACATGAAGGAAAGAAGCCAACAGTCGACGAGGCCAAGGAAAGCGTTGGGGATAGTACTTTGTCTTTTTTTTTAATGTTTACTTGGATAATTAGTAATGTAATCTGTTTAGGGGAAAGATAATTAGACACAAAGTAGAAGAAAAAACAACGTGCCGATGGTGGGATCCGAACCCACGACCTCCGAATAACGCGTCCGGTGCTCTTCCAACTGAGCTACATCGGCCGCTGTCCCCCCTGCTACTTTCTTGGGTATTTATGTTGTCTGTATACGAACCTTGAGAGTGTTCACCAGCGCCACCCTCAGCCATAGCGGCGGACGTGGGACGTCCTTTGTTGCCGCCAGCGTCACGTAGAACGTGATCAAGAGCGAGGGCGAAAGCTGTGCTAGAACCCTCTTACGCTACCTATGGCTTCAAGACTGCCAGAACGGAGACCCCCGTAAGCTACAAGCAGATCAGTCAAGGGGAAATGAGGGTGCTCGTTATAATACATGAAGGAAAGAAGCCAACAGTCGACGAGGCCAAGGAAAGCGTTGGGGATAGTACTTTGTCTTTTTTTTTTTTAATGTTTACTTGGATAATTAGTAATGTAATCTGTTTAGGGGAAAGATAATTAGACACAAAGTAGAAGAAAAAACAACGTGCCGATGGTGGGATCCGAACCCACGACCTCCGAATAACGCGTCCGGTGCTCTTCCAACTGAGCTACATCGGCCGCTGTCCCCCCTGCTACTTTCTTGGGTATTTATGTTGTCTGTATACGAACCTTGAGAGTGTTCACCAGCGCCACCCTCAGCCATAGCGGCGGACGTGGGACGTCCTTTGTTGCCGCCAGGGTCACGTAGAACGTGATCAAGAGCGAGGGCGAAAGCTGTGCTAGAACCCTCTTACGCTACCTATGGCTTCAAGACTGCCAGAACCGAGACCCCCGTAAGCTACAAGCAGATCAGTCAAGGGGAAATGAGGGTGCTCGTTATAATACATGAAGGAAAGAAGCCAACAGTCGACGAGGCCAAGGAAAGCGTTGGGGATAGTACTTTGTCTTTTTTTTTTAATGTTTACTTGGATAATTAGTAATGTAATCTGTTTAGGGGAAAGATAATTAGACACAAAGTAGAAGAAAAAACAACGTGCCGATGGTGGGATCCGAACCCACGACCTCCGAATAACGCGTCCGGTGCTCTTCCAACTGAGCTACATTGGCCGCTGTCCCCCCTGCTACTTTCTTGGGTATTTATGTTGTCTGTATACGAACCTTGAGAGTGTTCACCAGCGCCACCCTCAGCCATAGCGGCGGACGTGGGACGTCCTTTGTTGCCGCCAGCGTCACGTAGAACGTGATCAAGAGCGAGGGCGAAAGCTGTGCTAGAACCCTCTTACGCTACCTATGGCTTCAAGACTGCCAGAACCGAGACCCCCGTAAGCTACAAGCAGATCAGTCAAGGGGAAATGAGGGTGCTCGTTATAATACATGAAGGAAAGAAGCCAACAGTCGACGAGGCCAAGGAAAGCATTGGGGATAGTACTTTGTCTTTTTTTTTTTTTAATGTTTACTTGGATAATTAGTAATGTAATCTGTTTAGGGGAAAGATAATTAGACACAAAGTAGAAGAAAAAACAACGTGCCGATGGTGGGATCCGAACCCACGACCTCCGAATAACGCGTCCGGTGCTCTTCCAACTGAGCTACATCGGCCGCTGTCCCCCCTGCTACTTTCTTGGGTATTTATGTTGTCTGTATACGAACCTTGAGAGTGTTCACCAGCGCCACCCTCAGCCATAGCGGCGGACGTGGGACGTCCTTTGTTGCCGCCAGCGTCACGTAGAACGTGATCAAGAGCGAGGGCGAAAGCTGTGCTAGAACCCTCTTACGCTACCTATGGCTTCAAGACTGCCAGAACCGAGACCCCCGTAAGCTACAAGCAGATCAGTCAAGGGGAAATGAGGGTGCTCGTTATAATACATGAAGGAAAGAAGCCAACAGTCGACGAGGCCAAGGAAAGCGTTGGGGATAGTACTTTGTCTTTTTTTTTTAATGTTTACTTGGATAATTAGTAATGTAATCTGTTTAGGGGAAAGATAATTAGACACAAAGTAGAAGAAAAAACAACGTGCCGATGGTGGGATCCGAACCCACGACCTCCGAATAACGCGTCCGGTGCTCTTCCAACTGAGCTACATTGGCCGCTGTCCCCCCTGCTACTTTCTTGGGTATTTATGTTGTCTGTATACGAACCTTGAGAGTGTTCACCAGCGCCACCCTCAGCCATAGCGGCGGACGTGGGACGTCCTTTGTTGCCGCCAGCGTCACGTAGAACGTGATCAAGAGCGAGGGCGAAAGCTGTGCTAGAACCCTCTTACGCTACCTATGGCTTCAAGACTGCCAGAACCGAGACCCCCGTAAGCTACAAGCAGATCAGTCAAGGGGAAATGAGGGTGCTCGTTATAATACATGAAGGAAAGAAGCCAACAGTCGACGAGGCCAAGGAAAGCATTGGGGATAGTACTTTGTCTTTTTTTTTTTAATGTTTACTTGGATAATTAGTAATGTAATCTGTTTAGGGGAAAGATAATTAGACACAAAGTAGAAGAAAAAACAACGTGCCGATGGTGGGATCCGAACCCACGACCTCCGAATAACGCGTCCGGTGCTCTTCCAACTGAGCTACATCGGCCGCTGTCCCCCCTGCTACTTTCTTGGGTATTTATGTTGTCTGTATACGAACCTTGAGAGTGTTCACCAGCGCCACCCTCAGCCATAGCGGCGGACGTGGGACGTCCTTTGTTGCCGCCAGCGTCACGTAGAACGTGATCAAGAGCGAGGGCGAAAGCTGTGCTAGAACCCTCTTACGCTACCTATGGCTTCAAGACTGCCAGAACCGAGACCCCCGTAAGCTACAAGCAGATCAGTCAAGGGGAAATGAGGGTGCTCGTTATAATACATGAAGGAAAGAAGCCAACAGTCGACGAGGCCAAGGAAAGCGTTGGGGATAGTACTTTGTCTTTTTTTTTTTAATGTTTACTTGGATAATTAGTAATGTAATCTGTTTAGGGGAAAGATAATTAGACACAAAGTAGAAGAAAAAACAACGTGCCGATGGTGGGATCCGAACCCACGACCTCCGAATAACGCGTCCGGTGCTCTTCCAACTGAGCTACATCGGCCGCTGTCCCCCTGCTACTTTCTTGGGTATTTATGTTGTCTGTATACGAACCTTGAGAGTGTTCACCAGCGCCACCCTCAGCCATAGCGGCGGACGTGGGACGTCCTTTGTTGCCGCCAGCGTCACGTAGAACGTGATCAAGAGCGAGGGCGAAAGCTGTGCTAGAACCCTCTTACGCTACCTATGGCTTCAAGACTGCCAGAACCGAGACCCCCGTAAGCTACAAGCAGATCAGTCAAGGGGAAATGAGGGTGCTCGTTATAATACATGAAGGAAAGAAGCCAACAGTCGACGAGGCCAAGGAAAGCGTTGGGGATAGTACTTTGTCTTTTTTTTTTTAATGTTTACTTGGATAATTAGTAATGTAATCTGTTTAGGGGAAAGATAATTAGACACAAAGTAGAAGAAAAAACAACGTGCCGATGGTGGGATCCGAACCCACGACCTCCGAATAACGCGTCCGGTGCTCTTCCAACTGAGCTACATCGGCCGCTGTCCCCCCTGCTACTTTCTTGGGTATTTATGTTGTCTGTATACGAACCTTGAGAGTGTTCAACAGCGCCACCCTCAGCCATAGCGGCGGACGTGGGACGTCCTTTGTTGCCGCCAGCGTCACGTAGAACGTGATCAAGAGCGAGGGCGAAAGCTGTGCTAGAACCCTCTTACGCTACCTATGGCTTCAAGACTGCCAGAACCGAGACCCCCGTAAGCTACAAGCAGATCAGTCAAGGGGAAATGAGGGTGCTCGTTATAATACATGAAGGAAAGAAGCCAACAGTCGACGAGGCCAAGGAAAGCGTTGGGGATAGTACTTTGTCTTTTTTTTTTAATGTTTACTTGGATAATTAGTAATGTAATCTGTTTAGGGGAAAGATAATTAGACACAAAGTAGAAGAAAAAACAACGTGCCGATGGTGGGATCCGAACCCACGACCTCCGAATAACGCGTCCGGTGCTCTTCCAACTGAGCTACATCGGCCGCTGTCCCCCCTGCTACTTTCTTGGGTATTTATGTTGTCTGTATACGAACCTTGAGAGTGTTCACCAGCGCCACCCTCAGCCATAGCGGCGGACGTGGGACGTCCTTTGTTGCCGCCAGCGTCACGTAGAACGTGATCAAGAGCGAGGGCGAAAGCTGTGCTAGAACCCTCTTACGCTACCTATGGCTTCAAGACTGCCAGAACCGAGACCCCCGTAAGCTACAAGCAGATCAGTCAAGGGGAAATGAGGGTGCTCGTTATAATACATGAAGGAAAGAAGCCAACAGTCGACGAGGCCAAGGAAAGCATTGGGGATAGTACTTTGTCTTTTTTTTTTTAATGTTTACTTGGATAATTAGTAATGTAATCTGTTTAGGGGAAAGATAATTAGACACAAAGTAGAAGAAAAAACAACGTGCCGATGGTGGGATCCGAACCCACGACCTCCGAATAACGCGTGCGGTGCTCTTCCAACTGAGCTACATGGGCCGCTGTCCCCCCTGCTACTTTCTTGGGTATTTATGTTGTCTGTATACGAACCTTGAGAGTGTTCACCAGCGCCACCCTCAGCCATAGCGGCGGACGTGGGACGTCCTTTGTTTCCGCCAGCGTCACGTAGAACGTGATCAAGAGCGAGGGCGAAAGCTGTGCTAGAACCCTCTTACGCTACCTATGGCTTCAAGACTGCCAGAACCGAGACCCCCGTAAGCTACAAGCAGATCAGTCAAGGGGAAATGAGGGTGCTCGTTATAATACATGAAGGAAAGAAGCCAACAGTCGACGAGGCCAAGGAAAGCGTTGGGGATAGTACTTTGTCTTTTTTTTTTAATGTTTACTTGGATAATTAGTAATGTAATCTGTTTAGGGGAAATATAATTAGATACAAAGTAGAAGAAAAAACAACGTGCCGATGGTGGGATCCGAACCCACGACCTCCGAATAACGCGTCCGGTGCTCTTCCAACTGAGCTACATCGGCCGCTGTCCCCCCTGCTACTTTCTTGAGTATTTATGTTGTCTGTATACGAACCTTGAGAGTGTTCACCAGCGCCACCCTCAGCCATAGCGGCGGACGTGGGACGTCCTTTGTTGCCGCCAGCGTCACGTAGAACGTGATCAAGAGCGAGGGCGAAAGCTGTGCTAGAACCCTCTTACGCTACCTATGGCTTCAAGACTGCCAGAACCGAGACCCCCGTAAGCTACAAGCAGATCAGTCAAGGGGAAATGAGGGTGCTCGTTATAATGCATGAAGGAAAGAAGCCAACAGTCGACGAGGCCAAGGAAAGCGTTGGGGATAGTACTTTGTCTTTTTTTTTTAATGTTTACTTGGATAATTAGTAATGTAATCTGTTTAGGGGAAAGATAATTAGACACAAAGTAGAAGAAAAAACAACGTGCCGATGGTGGGATCCGAACCCACGACCTCCGAATAACGCGTCCGGTGCTCTTCCAACTGAGCTACATCGGCCGCTGTCCCCCCTGCTACTTTCTTGGGTATTTATGTTGTCTGTATACGAACCTTGAGAGTGTTCACCAGCGCCACCCTCAGCCATAGCGGCGGACGTGGGACGTCCTTTGTTGCCGCCAGCGTCACGTAGAACGTGATCAAGAGCGAGGGCGAAAGCTGTGCTAGAACCCTCTTACGCTACCTATGGCTTCAAGACTGCCAGAACCGAGACCCCCGTAAGCTACAAGCAGATCAGTCAAGGGGAAATGAGGGTGCTCGTTATAATACATGAAGGAAAGAAGCCAACAGTCGACGAGGCCAAGGAAAGCGTTGGGGATAGTACTTTGTCGTTTTTTTTTTTAATGTTTACTTGGATAATTATTAATGTAATCTGTTTAAGGGAAAGATAATTAGACACAAAGTAGAAGAAAAAACAACGTGCCGATGGTGGGATCCGAACCCACGACCTCCGAATAACGCGTCCGGTGCTCTTCCAACTGAGCTACATCGGCCGCTGTCCCCCCTGCTACTTTCTTGGGTATTTATGTTGTCTGTATACGAACCTTGAGAGTGTTCACCAGCGCCACCCTCAGCCATAGCGGCGGACGTGGGACGTCCTTTGTTGCCGCCAGCGTCACGTAGAACGTGATCAAGAGCGAGGGCGAAAGCTGTGCTAGAACCCTCTTACGCTACCTATGGCTTCAAGACTGCCAGAACCGAGACCCCCGTAAGCTACAAGCAGATCAGTCAAGGGGAAATGAGGGTGCTCGTTATAATACATGAAGGAAAGAAGCCAACAGTCGACGAGGCCAAGGAAAGCGTTGGGGATAGTACTTTGTCTTTTTTTTTTAATGTTTACTTGGATAATTAGTAATGTAATCTGTTTAGGGGAAAGATAATTAGACACAAAGTAGAAGAAAAAACAACGTGCCGATGGTGGGATCCGAACCCACGACCTCCGAATAACGCGTCCGGTGCTCTTCCAACTGAGCTACATTGGCCGCTGTCCCCCCTGCTACTTTCTTGGGTATTTATGTTGTCTGTATACGAACCTTGAGAGTGTTCACCAGCGCCACCCTCAGCCATAGCGGCGGACGTGGGACGTCCTTTGTTGCCGCCAGCGTCACGTAGAACGTGATCAAGAGCGAGGGCGAAAGCTGTGCTAGAACCCTCTTACGCTACCTATGGCTTCAAGACTGCCAGAACCGAGACCCCCGTAAGCTACAAGCAGATCAGTCAAGGGGAAATGAGGGTGCTCGTTATAATACATGAAGGAAAGAAGCCAACAGTCGACGAGGCCAAGGAAAGCATTGGGGATAGTACTTTGTCTTTTTTTTTTTTTAATGTTTACTTGGATAATTAGTAATGTAATCTGTTTAGGGGAAAGATAATTAGACACAAAGTAGAAGAAAAAACAACGTGCCGATGGTGGGATCCGAACCCACGACCTCCGAATAACGCGTCCGGTGCTCTTCCAACTGAGCTACATCGGCCGCTGTCCCCCCTGCTACTTTCTTGGGTATTTATGTTGTCTGTATACGAACCTTGAGAGTGTTCACCAGCGCCACCCTCAGCCATAGCGGCGGACGTGGGACGTCCTTTGTTGCCGCCAGCGTCACGTAGAACGTGATCAAGAGCGAGGGCGAAAGCTGTGCTAGAACCCTCTTACGCTACCTATGGCTTCAAGACTGCCAGAACCGAGACCCCCGTAAGCTACAAGCAGATCAGTCAAGGGGAAATGAGGGTGCTCGTTATAATACATGAAGGAAAGAAGCCAACAGTCGACGAGGCCAAGGAAAGCGTTGGGGATAGTACTTTGTCTTTTTTTTTTAATGTTTACTTGGATAATTAGTAATGTAATCTGTTTAGGGGAAAGATAATTAGACACAAAGTAGAAGAAAAAACAACGTGCCGATGGTGGGATCCGAACCCACGACCTCCGAATAACGCGTCCGGTGCTCTTCCAACTGAGCTACATCGGCCGCTGTCCCCCTGCTACTTTCTTGGGTATTTATGTTGTCTGTATACGAACCTTGAGAGTGTTCACCAGCGCCACCCTCAGCCATAGCGGCGGACGTGGGACGTCCTTTGTTGCCGCCAGCGTCACGTAGAACGTGATCAAGAGCGAGGGCGAAAGCTGTGCTAGAACCCTCTTACGCTACCTATGGCTTCAAGACTGCCAGAACCGAGACCCCCGTAAGCTACAAGCAGATCAGTCAAGGGGAAATGAGGGTGCTCGTTATAATACATGAAGGAAAGAAGCCAACAGTCGACGAGGCCAAGGAAAGCGTTGGGGATAGTACTTTGTCTTTTTTTTTTTTAATGTTTACTTGGATAATTAGTAATGTAATCTGTTTAGGGGAAAGATAATTAGACACAAAGTAGAAGAAAAAAACAACGTGCCGATGGTGGGATCCGAACCCACGACCTCCGAATAACGCGTCCGGTGCTCTTCCAACTGAGCTACATCGGCCGCTGTCCCCCCTGCTACTTTCTTGGGTATTTATGTTGTCTGTATACGAACCTTGAGAGTGTTCAACAGCGCCACCCTCAGCCATAGCGGCGGACGTGGGACGTCCTTTGTTGCCGCCAGCGTCACGTAGAACGTGATCAAGAGCGAGGGCGAAAGCTGTGCTAGAACCCTCTTACGCTACCTATGGCTTCAAGACTGCCAGAACCGAGACCCCCGTAAGCTACAAGCAGATCAGTCAAGGGGAAATGAGGGTGCTCGTTATAATACATGAAGGAAAGAAGCCAACAGTCGACGAGGCCAAGGAAAGCGTTGGGGATAGTACTTTGTCTTTTTTTTTTTAATGTTTACTTGGATAATTAGTAATGTAATCTGTTTAGGGGAAAGATAATTAGACACAAAGTAGAAGAAAAAACAACGTGCCGATGGTGGGATCCGAACCCACGACCTCCGAATAACGCGTCCGGTGCTCTTCCAACTGAGCTACATCGGCCGCTGTCCCCCCTGCTACTTTCTTGGGTATTTATGTTGTCTGTATACGAACCTTGAGAGTGTTCACCAGCGCCACCCTCAGCCATAGCGGCGGACGTGGGACGTCCTTTGTTGCCGCCAGCGTCACGTAGAACGTGATCAAGAGCGAGGGCGAAAGCTGTGCTAGAACCCTCTTACGCTACCTATGGCTTCAAGACTGCCAGAACCGAGACCCCCGTAAGCTACAAGCAGATCAGTCAAGGGGAAATGAGGGTGCTCGTTATAATACATGAAGGAAAGAAGCCAACAGTCGACGAGGCCAAGGAAAGCATTGGGGATAGTACTTTGTCTTTTTTTTTTTTAATGTTTACTTGGATAATTAGTAATGTAATCTGTTTAGGGGAAAGATAATTAGACACAAAGTAGAAGAAAAAACAACGTGCCGATGGTGGGATCCGAACCCACGACCTCCGAATAACGCGTGCGGTGCTCTTCCAACTGAGCTACATGGGCCGCTGTCCCCCCTGCTACTTTCTTGGGTATTTATGTTGTCTGTATACGAACCTTGAGAGTGTTCACCAGCGCCACCCTCAGCCATAGCGGCGGACGTGGGACGTCCTTTGTTTCCGCCAGCGTCACGTAGAACGTGATCAAGAGCGAGGGCGAAAGCTGTGCTAGAACCCTCTTACGCTACCTATGGCTTCAAGACTGCCAGAACCGAGACCCCCGTAAGCTACAAGCAGATCAGTCAAGGGGAAATGAGGGTGCTCGTTATAATACATGAAGGAAAGAAGCCAACAGTCGACGAGGCCAAGGAAAGCGTTGGGGATAGTACTTTGTCTTTTTTTTTTAATGTTTACTTGGATAATTAGTAATGTAATCTGTTTAGGGGAAAGATAATTAGACACAAAGTAGAAGAAAAAACAACGTGCCGATGGTGGGATCCGAACCCACGACCTCCGAATAACGCGTGCGGTGCTCTTCCAACTGAGCTACATGGGCCGCTGTCCCCCCTGCTACTTTCTTGGGTATTTATGTTGTCTGTATACGAACCTTGAGAGTGTTCACCAGCGCCACCCTCAGCCATAGCGGCGGACGTGGGACGTCCTTTGTTGCCGCCAGCGTCACGTAGAACGTGATCAAGAGCGAGGGCGAAAGCTGTGCTAGAACCCTCTTACGCTACCTATGGCTTCAAGACTGCCAGAACCGAGACCCCCGTAAGCTACAAGCAGATCAGTCAAGGGGAAATGAGGGTGCTCGTTATAATACATGAAGGAAAGAAGCCAACAGTCGACGAGGCCAAGGAAAGCGTTGGGGATAGTACTTTGTCTTTTTTTTTAATGTTTACTTGGATAATTAGTAATGTAATCTGTTTAGGGGAAAGATAATTAGACACAAAGTAGAAGAAAAAACAACGTGCCGATGGTGGGATCCGAACCCACGACCTCCGAA
This sequence comes from Amblyomma maculatum, assembly GCF_055883805.1. Taxonomy (NCBI): domain Eukaryota; kingdom Metazoa; phylum Arthropoda; class Arachnida; order Ixodida; family Ixodidae; genus Amblyomma; species Amblyomma maculatum. Next base: position 84,228,888 of record NC_139348.1, on the reverse strand, counting down.
TAACGCGTCCGGTGCTCTTCCAACTGAGCTACATCGGCCGCTGTCCCCCCTGCTACTTTCTTGGGTATTTATGTTGTCTGTATACGAACCTTGAGAGTGTTCACCAGCGCCACCCTCAGCCATAGCGGCGGACGTGGGACGTCCTTTGTTGCCGCCAGCGTCACGTAGAACGTGATCAAGAGCGAGGGCGAAAGCTGTGCTAGAACCCTCTTACGCTACCTATGGCTTCAAGACTGCCAGAACCGAGACCCCCGTAAGCTACAAGCAGATCAGTCAAGGGGAAATGAGGGTGCTCGTTATAATACATGAAGGAAAGAAGCCAACAGTCGACGAGGCCAAGGAAAGCGTTGGGGATAGTACTTTGTCGTTTTTTTTTTTAATGTTTACTTGGATAATTATTAATGTAATCTGTTTAAGGGAAAGATAATTAGACACAAAGTAGAAGAAAAAACAACGTGCCGATGGTGGGATCCGAACCCACGACCTCCGAATAACGCGTCCGGTGCTCTTCCAACTGAGCTACATCGGCCGCTGTCCCCCCTGCTACTTTCTTGGGTATTTATGTTGTCTGTATACGAACCTTGAGAGTGTTCACCAGCGCCACCCTCAGCCTTAGCGGCGGACGTGGGACGTCCTTTGTTGCCGCCAGCGTCACGTAGAACGTGATCAAGAGCGAGGGCGAAAGCTGTGCTAGAACCCTCTTACGCTACCTATGGCTTCAAGACTGCCAGAACCGAGACCCCCGTAAGCTACAAGCAGATCAGTCAAGGGGAAATGAGGGTGCTCGTTATAATACATGAAGGAAAGAAGCCAACAGTCGACGAGGCCAAGGAAAGCGTTGGGGATAGTACTTTGTCTTTTTTTTTTAATGTTTACTTGGATAATTAGTAATGTAATCTGTTTAGGGGAAAGATAATTAGACACAAAGTAGAAGAAAAAACAACGTGCCGATGGTGGGATCCGAACCCACGACCTCCCAATAACGCGTCCGGTGCTCTTCCAACTGAGCTACATCGGCCGCTGTCCCCCCTGCTACTTTCTTGGGTATTTATGTTGTCTGTATACGAACCTTGAGAGTGTTCACCAGCGCCACCCTCAGCCATAGCGGCGGACGTGGGACGTCCTTTGTTGCCGCCAGCGTCACGTAGAACGTGATCAAGAGCGAGGGCGAAAGCTGTGCTAGAACCCTCTTACGCTACCTATGGCTTCAAGACTGCCAGAACCGAGACCCCCGTAAGCTACAAGCAGATCAGTCAAGGGGAAATGAGGGTGCTCGTTATAATACATGAAGGAAAGAAGCCAACAGTCGACGAGGCCAAGGAAAGCGTTGGGGATAGTACTTTGTCTTTTTTTTTTTTTTTAATGTTTACTTGGATAATTAGTAATGTAATCTGTTTAGGGGAAAGATAATTAGACACAAAGTAGAAGAAAAAACAACGTGCCGATGGTGGGATCCGAACCCACGACCTCCGAATAACGCGTCCGGTGCTCTTCCAACTGAGCTATATCGGCCGCTGTCCCCCCTGCTACTTTCTTGGGTATTTATGTTGTCTGTATACGAACCTTGAGAGTGTTCACCAGCGCCACCCTCAGCCATAGCGGCGGACGTGGGACGTCCTTTGTTGCCGCCAGCGTCACGTAGAACGTGATCAAGAGCGAGGGCGAAAGCTGTGCTAGAACCCTCTTACGCTACCTATGGCTTCAAGACTGCCAGAACCGAGACCCCCGTAAGCTACAAGCAGATCAGTCAAGGGGAAATGAGGGTGCTCGTTATAATACATGAAGGAAAGAAGCCAACAGTCGACGAGGCCAAGGAAAGCGTTGGGGATAGTACTTTGTCTTTTTTTTTTTAATGTTTACTTGGATAATTAGTAATGTAATCTGTTTAGGGGAAAGATAATTAGACACAAAGTAGAAGAAAAAACAACGTGCCGATGGTGGGATCCGAACCCACGACCTCCGAATAACGCGTCCGGTGCTCTTCCTGTGCTCTTCGTGGGTTCTGATCCCACCATCGGCACGTTGTTTTTTCTTCTACTTTGTGTCTAATTATCTTTCCCCTAAACAGATTACATTACTAATTATCCAAGTAAACATTAAAAAAAAAAAAGAGAAAGTACTATCCCCAACGTTTTCCTTGGCCTCGTCGACTGTTGCCTTCTTTCCTTCATGTATTATAACGAGCACCCTCATTTCCCCTTGACTGATCTGCTTGTAGCTTACGGGGGTCTCGGTTCTGGCAGTCTTGAAGCCATAGGTAGCGTAAGAGGGTTCTAGCACAGCTTTCGCCCTCGCTCTTGATCACGTTCTACGTGACGCTGGCGGCAACAAAGGACGTCCCACGTCCGCCGCTATGGCTGAGGGTGGCGCTGGTGAACACTCTCAAGGTTCGTATACAGACAACATAAATACCCAAGAAAGTAGCAGGGGGGACAGCGGCCGATGTAGCTCAGTTGGAAGAGCACCGGACGCGTTATTCGGAGGTCGTGGGTTCGGATCCCACCATCGGCACGTTGTTTTTTCTTCTACTTTGTGTCTAATTATCTTTCCCCTAAACAGATTACATTACTAATTATCCAAGTAAACATTAAAAAAAAAAAAAAAAGACAAAGTACTATCCCCAACGCTTTCCTTGGCCTCGTCGACTGTTGGCTTCTTTCCTTCATGTATTATAACGAGCACCCTCATTTCCCCTTGACTGATCTGCTTGTAGCTTACGGGGGTCTCGGTTCTGGCAGTCTTGAAGCCATAGGTAGCGTAAGAGGGTTCTAGCACAGCTTTCGCCCTCGCTCTTGATCACGTTCTACATCACGCTGGCGGCAACAAAGGACGTCCCACGTCCGCCGCTATGGCTGAGGGTGGCGCTGGTGAACACTCTCAAGGTTCGTATACAGACAACATAAATACCCAAGAAAGTAGCAGGGGGGACAGCGGCCGATGTAGCTCAGTTGGAAGAGCACCGGACGCGTTATTCGGAGGTCGTGGGTTCGGATCCCACCATCGGCACGTTGTTTTTTCTTCTACTTTGTGTCTAATTATCTTTCCCCTAAACAGATTACATTACTAATTATCCAAGTAAACATTAAAAAAAAAGACAAAGTACTATCCCCAACGCTTTCCTTGGCCTCGTCGACTGTTGGCTTCTTTCCTTCATGTATTATAACGAGCACCCTCATTTCCCCTTGACTGATCTGCTTGTAGCTTACGGGGGTCTCGGTTCTGGCAGTCTTGAAGCCATAGGTAGCGTAAGAGGGTTCTAGCACAGCTTTCGCCCTCGCTCTTGATCACGTTCTACGTGACGCTGGCGGCAACAAAGGACGTCCCACGTCCGCCGCTATGGCTGAGGGTGGCGCTGGTGAACACTCTCAAGGTTCGTATACAGACAACATAAATACCCAAGAAAGTAGCAGGGGGGACAGCGGCCGATGTAGCTCAGTTGGAAGAGCACCGGACGCGTTATTCGGAGGTCGTGGGTTCGGATCCCACCATCGGCACGTTGTTTTTTCTTCTACTTTGTGTCTAATTATCTTTCCCCTAAACAGATTACATTACTAATTATCCAAGTAAACATTAAAAAAAAAAAGACAAAGTACTATCCCCAACGCTTTCCTTGGCCTCGTCGACTGTTGGCTTCTTTCCTTCATGTATTATAACGAGCACCCTCATTTCCCCTTGACTGATCTGCTTGTAGCTTACGGGGGTCTCGGTTCTGGCAGTCTTGAAGCCATAGGTAGCGTAAGAGGGTTCTAGCACAGCTTTCGCCCTCGCTCTTGATCACGTTCTACGTGACGCTGGCGGCAACAAAGGACGTCCCACGTCCGCCGCTATGGCTGAGGGTGGCGCTGGTGAACACTCTCAAGGTTCGTATACAGACAACATAAATACCCAAGAAAGTAGCAGGGGGGACAGCGGCCGATGTAGCTCAGTTGGAAGAGCACCGGACGCGTTATTCGGAGGTCGTGGGTTCGGATCCCACCATCGGCACGTTGTTTTTTCTTCTACTTTGTGTCTAATTATCTTTCCCCTAAACAGATTACATTACTAATTATCCAAGTAAACATTAAAAAAAAAGACAAAGTACTATCCCCAACGCTTTCCTTGGCCTCGTCGACTGTTGGCTTCTTTCCTTCATGTATTATAACGAGCACCCTCATTTCCCCTTGACTGATCTGCTTGTAGCTTACGGGGGTCTCGGTTCTGGCAGTCTTGAAGCCATAGGTAGCGTAAGAGGGTTCTAGCACAGCTTTCGCCCTCGCTCTTGATCACGTTCTACGTGACGCTGGCGGAAACAAAGGACGTCCCACGTCCGCCGCTATGGCTGAGGGTGGCGCTGGTGAACACTCTCAAGGTTCGTATACAGACAACATAAATACCCAAGAAAGTAGCAGGGGGGACAGCGGCCCATGTAGCTCAGTTGGAAGAGCACCGCACGCGTTATTCGGAGGTCGTGGATTCGGATCCCACCATCGGCACGTTGTTTTTTCTTCTACTTTGTGTCTAATTATCTTTCCCCTAAACAGATTACATTACTAATTATCCAAGTAAACATTAAAAAAAAAAAGACAAAGTACTATCCCCAATGCTTTCCTTGGCCTCGTCGACTGTTGGCTTCTTTCCTTCATGTATTATAACGAGCACCCTCATTTCCCCTTGACTGATCTGCTTGTAGCTTACGGGGGTCTCGGTTCTGGCAGTCTTGAAGCCATAGGTAGCGTAAGAGGGTTCTAGCACAGCTTTCGCCCTCGCTCTTGATCACGTTCTACGTGACGCTGGCGGCAACAAAGGACGTCCCACGTCCGCCGCTATGGCTGAGGGTGGCGCTGGTGAACACTCTCAAGGTTCGTATACAGACAACATAAATACCCAAGAAAGTAGCAGGGGGGACAGCGGCCGATGTAGCTCAGTTGGAAGAGCACCGGACGCGTTATTCGGAGGTCGTGGGTTCGGATCCCACCATCGGCACGTTGTTTTTTCTTCTACTTTGTGTCTAATTATCTTTCCCCTAAACAGATTACATTACTAATTATCCAAGTAAACATTAAAAAAAAAAAGACAAAGTACTATCCCCAACGCTTTCCTTGGCCTCGTCGACTGTTGGCTTCTTTCCTTCATGTATTATAACGAGCACCCTCATTTCCCCTTGACTGATCTGCTTGTAGCTTACGGGGGTCTCGGTTCTGGCAGTCTTGAAGCCATAGGTAGCGTAAGAGGGTTCTAGCACAGCTTTCGCCCTCGCTCTTGATCACGTTCTACGTGACGCTGGCGGCAACAAAGGACGTCCCACGTCCGCCGCTATGGCTGAGGGTGGCGCTGGTGAACACTCTCAAGGTTCGTATACAGACAACATAAATACCCAAGAAAGTAGCAGGGGGGACAGCGGCCGATGTAGCTCAGTTGGAAGAGCACCGGACGCGTTATTCGGAGGTCGTGGGTTCGGATCCCACCATCGGCACGTTGTTTTTTCTTCTACTTTGTGTCTAATTATCTTTCCCCTAAACAGATTACATTACTAATTATCCAAGTAAACATTAAAAAAAAAAAAAAAAGACAAAGTACTATCCCCAACGCTTTCCTTGGCCTCGTCGACTGTTGGCTTCTTTCCTTCATGTATTATAACGAGCACCCTCATTTCCCCTTGACTGATCTGCTTGTAGCTTACGGGGGTCTCGGTTCTGGCAGTCTTGAAGCCATAGGTAGCGTAAGAGGGTTCTAGCACAGCTTTCGCCCTCGCTCTTGATCACGTTCTACGTGACGCTGGCGGCAACAAAGGACGTCCCACGTCCGCCGCTATGGCTGAGGGTGGCTCTGGTGAACACTCTCAAGGTTCGTATACAGACAACATAAATACCCAAGAAAGTAGCAGGGGGGACAGCGGCCGATGTAGCTCAGTTGGAAGAGCACCGGACGCGTTATTCGGAGGTCGTGGGTTCGGATCCCACCATCGGCACGTTGTTTTTTCTTCTACTTTGTGTCTAATTATCTTTCCCCTAAACAGATTACATTACTAATTATCCAAGTAAACATTAAAAAAAAAAGACAAAGTACTATCCCCAACGCTTTCCTTGGCCTCGTCGACTGTTGGCTTCTTTCCTTCATATATATATATATATATATATATATATATATATATATATATATATATATATATATATATATATTGCGAAGAGGAAGAAGTGTACAAGGAACATGCCAGTCAGTGGCATCGTGATCGCTGCGCGTGCTGGATCTGACTGTGTTCGCTGCCGCTGTGTTCGCCGCTGATCTACTCAGTCCTGCTGATCAAGTCCTGTTGATCTGCTGAATAAACCCCCCATTATTACATTTGGTGGAGGTGCTGGGTGAGTTCTATCCTCTCGCCCTGGAACTCCGCAGCCGTACATTACCACCTGCCGCGATGCCTGAGGACGTCAACCACCAAGCCGTACAAGTTGGCTCGGCCATCATCTGTCCCGGCTCCCTCCGCCAGCGAGACCCGGCAATCTTCAGCGGCACTGACGACCACGATGTCGAGGATTGGCTCACATCCTATGAACGAGTGAGCGTTTACAACAAATTGGACGCGGAAACAAAGTTAAGCAACGCAATTTTCTATCTCACCGGCGTAGCAAACCTATGGTTTCGAAACCATGAAGTGGACATTCCATCATGGTCGGCGTTTAAAGCCAGCTTTTCAGAAGTTTTCGGCCGACCAGCTATGATGAAACTCCGCGCTGAACAGCGCTTGCGTACGCGGTCTCAGCAAGTTGGCGAAAATTTCACGAGCTAAATCGAAGACGTCGTCGACTTGTGCAAGCGCGTTAACCCACACATATCAGAGGCCGAGAAGATAAAGCACATTCTGCAAGGCATCAATGACGATGCCTTTCAGATGCTGTCGGCTCAAGATATCCGCACCGTCGCGGAAGTGGTCACACTGTGTCAAAGTTATGATGAACTGCGGAAACAAAGGGCCATAACTCGCGCGAACACCATGCACTGTGAGTCCCTTGCTGGCCTGACAGATGCAGGCGAACATTCTGTGCTCCTGCCACAAATTAAGAGCTTCATTCGGGAAGAAGTTGCTCGACAGCTCTCCCTTATATCCTGCCATCAAGAAGCTTCCTCACACCTAGCTCCCAGTTTGCGCCACATTATACAAGAAAGGTAGCTGAATCTCTTCCTCCAGCCCCTCAACCCATGCCTGTTACAGCGCCGTTAACATATGCGGCTGTTGCGGCCCTACCGCCACCTACATATGCTCCACCACCACCTGCCTACGTTCAGCCGCCTCCTGCGCCTGCGCGAGAAACTGCGCAGTTTATGCGACCGGCTCCGAGACCACGTAATCCCTAGCGCACGACGGATAACCGGCCAATTTGTTACACTTGCGGGCTTGCTGGACACATTTCTCGTTATTGCCGCAACCGTCTCCCGGTGTCGCACCACGCACTCATGGTTCTGCATACTGGTCTTCGACGCCTCAGTATTCCGCGCCTACTGAGCCTCCAGCCCGCCTTCATTTCCCCCCAGACCGCTCAGCCTTGTCCGACCGCCATTCACCGTCGCCGCGACGCCGCTCTATCTCTCCGATGCGACGTCGACAGAACGCTTCACACGAGGAAAACTAGAGGCCGCAGTTCCTGAGGCGAGAACTGCGCCCCAGTCGAACTTCCCAAGTCCTCATCTGTCGCCGACAAACCTAATTGAAGTTTTCGTCGAGGGTGTTGCTGTCATGGCTCTAATTGACACTGTTGCTGCGTTTTCGGTAATGGACGCAAAACTATGTCGCACTTTAAAGAAAGTGAAGACGCCAATTGTGGAACTTTCGTTGTGAACGGCCAGCGCTCAGCATATCAAGCCTTTAGCAACGTGCACCGCTTGAGTAGTTATACAGAATTCCCTTTATACGATTGAGTTCGTCGTGCTGCCAAGTTGCTCGCACGCTGCAATTTTAGGCTGCGATTTTCTGTCGCGTCATGCTGCTATTATCGATTGTGCTCGAGCTGAAGTGGGCTTCTCGACTGTGCCCGATGCCTTACCTAACGCTGATCAATCAAATTCCGGTGCTAAAGCACTCGTCGCCGAAGATATCGACCTTCCTTTCTGCTCTTCAGTGCTTGTTCGTGTCGCTTGTGCATCTATTAGCGATAACACCGTTCTCTTCACACCAGCCCATACTTTCCTGCGCCGCAAGTGCCTTCCATTACCCTACGCAGTGCTCGCTATTTCCGCTGGCTTTTCCATGTTATGGGTCTCTAACCCATTTAACTCCCCTACTGCTTTGCGCCATGGCGAATGCCTCGGAAGTATCCAGCCAATCGCATCTCTTCTGATCTCTGAGGAACCTGACGACGCGCCGCACTGTGCCGTGACTGCGCTCAGACCCCCTTCACCTGCGCCCGCTCCCCTCTCTACAGACTTGTTCCTCCGTTCCATCGATGCCGATCTTCCTCCAGAGCAGCGCACTCAGCTGTTGAACCTACACATAACTTTCGCTCCTTCTTCGACTCCCATCAAAGTTCTTTGGGTCAAAGTTCTACAGTCACTCATCGCATCGACACCGGCACCCACGCACCACTACGACAACGCCCCTATCGTGTGTCTGCAACCGAACGCCAAGCTATTGAAGAGCAAGTCGACCTAATGATCCAGAATGGCGTGATTCAGCCCTCAAGCAGCCCTTGGGCCTCACCTGTTGTCCTTGTAAAAAAGAAAGACGGTTCTATCTGCTTCTGTGTCGATTATCGCCGCCTAAAATAAGATTACGCGAAAGGACGTCTATCCTCTCCCACGCATCGACGACGCACTCGATTGTTTGCAAGGCGCCGAACTCTTTTCTTCCCTAGATTTACGTTCCGGGTACGGGCAAGTCCCCTTGGAAGCGGCTGAGCGCCCCAAAACTGCCTTTGTAACTCCCGACGGCTTGTACGAATTCACAGTTGTGCCGTTTGGCCTTTGTAATGCTCCGGCAACATTTGAGCGGATGATGGACACCATTTTGCGTGGCCTAAAGTGGAAGACATGCCTCTGTTACCTTGATGATATTGTCGTCTTTTCACGTGACTTTGACACACACCTCTACCGTCTGGAGCCCGTTTTGACCTGCCTATCTGATGCCGGACTGCAGCTGAATTTGAAAAATGTCGTTTTGCCGCCCGCCAGCTCACTATTCTCGGCCACGTTGTTTCTAAAGAAGGTGTATCTCCAGACCCTGCCAAACTTCGTGCCGTAACAGCCTTTCCCAAACCGACTTCCATCAAAGATCTACGTAGCCTCATCGGGCTGTCCTCTTACTTTCGCCGCTTTATTAGGAATTTTGCTTCCATTGCTGCTCCCTTGACAGAACTTCTGTCCGGCAGTTCCGACCTTTCGTCGTGGTCACCAGCGTGCGACGATGCCTTCAATGCTTTACGGCACATCCTCACGGCGCCGCCTGTCCTACGTCACTTCGACCCCACAGCGCCTACTGAGGTCCACACAGACGCCAGTGCTATTGGTCTCGGCGCTGTGCTCGCTCAGCGCAAAGCAGGTTATACTGAATACGTGGTGGCCTATGCTAGCCGTTCACTCACGAACGCTGAATCCAATTACTCTGTCACTGAGAAAGAATGCTTAGCGATTATTTGGGCTCTTACTAAAATTCCGCCCTTACCTCTATGGTCGCCCTTTTGACGTAGTGACGGACCACCATGCGCTTTGCTGGCTTTCCGCACTGAAAGACCCGTCCGGCAGACTGGCAAGATGGGCTCTTCGCCTTCAGGAATATGATGTCCACATTGTTTACCGCTCTGGCCGCAAACATCACGACGCCGATGCACTTTCCCGCTGCCCCCTTAAAGCTGAGGTCGCGAGCCTTTCCCCTTCCGACGATTCCCCGCCATCGCTTCACATCAATGACATGCCGTCAGCGCAGCGGCAAGATCCTTGGATAAACTCTATCCTCCATTTTATTTCAAATCCTACAGCTGCTTCTCCATCGCGTGCTCTCCGCCGCCATGCTTCTCACTTCGCCATTCTTGATAACCTCCTCTACCGCCGCAACTACTGCGCAGATGGCCGCAAGTGGTTGCTAGTTATTCCCCGGCAGCTACGTTCGCAAATTTGTGGCTATTTCCACGCTGACCCACAATCCGGTCACGCAGGCGTCTTCAAGACATACGCTCGTCTCCGGCTGCGTTACTACTGCCGGGGTATGTACACCTTTGTACTCAAGTACGTTCGCTCATGCCTCACCTGTCAACGTCGCAAGCCATCTCCTCAACGTTGTGCTGGAGAGTTGCCGCCGCTACCCAGCCCACCACGTCCTTTCGACCGCGTCGGCATTGATTTGTACAGGCCGCTTCCCTACAATGCGGCCGGCAACCGCTGGGCTATCATAGCCGTTGATCATCTGACGAGGTACGCAGAAACCGCCGCACTTCCATCTCCCACAGCGTCAGAAGTAGCTTCCTTCATTTTGCAGCGATTTGTTCTTCGCCATGGCGCACCTCGAGAGCTGCTCAGCGACAGAGGACGCGTTTTCTTGTGTGACGTTGTGAAAGCCTTGCTCACCAAGAAGAACATTATTCATAGAACCACCTACGCCTATCATCCCCTGACTAATGGCCTCACTGAGCGTTTCAATCGTACCCTTGGCGACATGTTCTCTATGTACGTCTCCTCCAACCACTCAAACTGGGACCTCGTCCTTCCGTATGTCACATACGCATACAATACCGCAAAGCAGTCTACTACTGGCTTCTCTCCTTTTTGTCTCCTCTACGGCCGTCACCCCTCTGCTACAATCGACACCATACTCCCGTATCGCCCAGACATATCAGAGTATACACCTGCCTCTCAAGCAGCCCAGCATGCCGAAGACTGTCGACAAATCGCTCGCGCATTCACGGCTAACACCCAGTACCGCCTTAAATCCAACCATGACAGCCAACACTCGACACCGCACTTCTCGTCTGGCGCTCTTGTGTGGCTATGGATACCTTCCAATGCCCCTGAACTGTCTTCAAAATTTCTTGCTAAATACCATGGCCCATACCGTGTTCTGGAGCGCACCTCTCCGGTTAATTATGTGGTGGAACCTATTACGCCGTCCCATGATCTACGCCGGCGCGGAAGCGAGATTGTGCACGTCCAGCGCCTCAAACCATATTACGACCCTGCCGTCTTGGTCACGCCGTAAGTCGCCAGGATGTCTCTTCGTCCAGCGGGTAATTGTGAAGAGGAAGAAGTGCACAAGGAACATGCCAGTCAGCGGCATCGTGATCGCTGCGCGTGCTGAATCTGACTGTGTTCGATGCCGCTGTGTTCGCCGCTGATCTGCTCAGTCCTGCTGATGAAGTCCTGTCGATCTGCTGAATAAACCCCCCCATTCTTACAATATATATATATATATATGTTCACTTCAATTGTGACCTGGACACAGATAGAAGCCCCATTTGCGCCAATACTCAATAACACGTTGTATATTCCGGCGTGAGCAGTGGTTTATGCCTATTCGTGCGGGAACCGTGGCGGCTCATCCTGCTTAAGACAATTTATCTAGCATATGTCCCACACTGATAACTAAAACAGTACTCATCTGCATATTCCCGGATGGCACCTTCACCTGTCCGCTAGCAGATTCATGAGCGCGGAAGTTTCGCTTCTGTGAGAGCTTTAATACACTCTGCCTTATAGAGGCCAGGACAGGGACTCGTTATACGCTGAGATTTGTGGCGCCAGAAGCTCTCATGGTTTTGTGCGCCATTGGTCTCTCCTCAGATCTATCAGTGTCTATTTCGAAATGCAGGCTCTATAATAAAAAAGAGCTAAACTTCTCCTTCCGGCTTGGTTGTTGCGATACAGCTGGCTCTATGATTTCCTGATGAGAGAGGGCAAGCCCATGTGCCGGTATTATATTTTGAAGAAATTCCATCTTTTATTTAATTTTTTTTCAGCCCTGTAAGCTGCTATGCAGCGTATTACGCATCTATTGATTCTCACAAGTGCCCAAAATTGACAAAGTAGGCGCATCGCGCACGTTTAGGAAATTGAGCGCCTAAGTAACGTACCGGTGCGGACAAAAATAAACGGAGCACGCTATTTCTTTCTGAAAGATTTCACGCATAGTGTAATTAAAACCCATAGTTGTGGTATGTGAAAATTGGTAGTAGTCGTCAGTGCCCTTTCATTTTGGATAGATTCTTTTTTAATTATCAGCAGTGCAGAAGGCCTGATTTTATTTTTATCAGGAGTGCATGGTGCGTTTACGTATGTCCGTACATACACATTCCTACATGAAAAAAGGACAAACACTGAGCACTTACTCGGTATAGGAGTATAGCAGCCGAAGCTATCTTTCATTACAAGTGCTGCCAGTGAGCACACGAAAGCAGTGTTCATCTTCAGAAGCAAAGATCTCCGGGAGTATTTTCCCCCACCGCTCATGATGATGTATAAATTTTTGTCCTGTCCCTGTCGCACAAAGAATCAAGCAGCGCATAATTGTAAGGAGAGATGTCAGTATTTACAAATATTAAATATCATGAACTACTGAATACATTTTCGGCACTGCTGAGAAACATTTGCTTCCTCCCTTTTCGGAAATGGACAATTATTTCTTCGCTCGTACAATGGTGCGATTGCGAAGATAAATGCACCTTCTACGCATGCCTGTCACGCGATGCCAAGGAATAGCGCGAAAGAAACATATGTGTCTTTACAACTACCGAAATGTAAGCAGGTTTCAACTTAAGCTTTGTGAAAATATAAAGTAATCACTGGCAAAACTCATCTATGATTCATTAATATACTTCGTTGTGGGCTATTCGTTTGCAGTGTTGCTTTTTCTTACCGAATGGACATAATTTTCCGATTCTACATCCTAACATTCTCTCAGGGCCTTCTGCCGCAAAGTTTAAGGTGAAGTATGCAATTACTGCTTGCCTGTCCCATCATCAAGAATTCAGCTGGCGATGCGTTGGATGAAACCCTTTACCAGCGCACGCTAAAGCAGAACTGTGACTGATCATCGCCGGTGTTTCCAAAAGACTGCTATTCTACGTAATTTTTATTGAGCTGCCAGTCAACACCAATAAATATTCCAGCTTCAGTGATCAGATGAAAAAACCTTTCTCTTACACGGTGACGCCGTAGGATACAGGGTAACTGTTTAGGTTAGTTCTTACAAAAGGACAACTGTACTAGTTGTTTCAGAGAAGGCACAAAATATTAAAACCAAGGATCCTGGGTTTAGATTTACTAAGACCTGGGAATATGGGAGGTACTAAGTAAGAGGCAGACTACTTCATTTAGTTCACTAATTAACAAAATCCGTTACGTAGCTTCACTTTTTATTATGGGCGCTTCGTTGCACTTCGCAGAACTGTAAGTCAGCGTCTTGTCTATGTTATGAAACCGCTAAAGGCAGTTTCATTTTAAAAGCATTGTCCTCCGCATGAAAATATCGACAAATATCACCGCTGATAGCAAGCTACACACAATAATACAGTGACCGTGATATAGATCGCTCCGCCTAATGATTTAGTGATTCTGCGGGCAATTTCTGAGACCCGGTCGGGCGCGAGGCGGCTCAATATTGTTGCTTCGACAGCGACCTCAGCGATGTATCCGCCGCGTTGGTACGCAGTGTGGGTAGTCATTGCGCTTGCAGGCCGGCGCCGAAACGCGCATTGGCCGAACTCCCATGCTGGACGCGCCAGGGGGCGCGTCTTCAGAGCGTTTGTGAGTTAGTAAGGTTAGTAATGTAGGAACAAAAATTTAATAAATAGAATGATGGTTTAGTTAACCGTTCTAAATCAATAATTAAGATATATGGAGAAAAATGAGCATGATAGGTACGGCTACCACCCCGTTTCAAAGGGGACGCTCCTATATTCCATCCATCCATCCATGTGAGTGAAACTGCCTATCAGCTTTATAATTCACTATACTATAGTTCTCTAGAAAATCGATTTTCCTTTTTTTTGTTGTCTATGGAGCACGAGTGCGAGTTCTGGAAAGCAAACTTGACACCTAAATGAAGCAAAAATTCTCATTAACCATTTCGGCTCTAGATTTTTATTTTGGACATTTGAATTTTTTCCTGGGTTTCATTTTTATTTGTATGACTTAATAACCACGCAGTAGAGATTTCTTCCTCGGAGTGCAACTATTTTTGGGCCTAGAGATGTTGCGTCAAAATAGGTCATCAGGGTCCAGTGGGTGTAAAATGAAAAACGAGGCGCTTTGGCTACCGCTAGTCACAATCAACAGAATGATGATATGGTTAATTTTGGAATGTGGAGCAGTCATAAGGCAATTCGTCTCTTTTAATAATGTGCAGTTTGTAATTTAACAAACTAGCAGTTTTACGTAGACTACAAAAATTCTTTTCATCTGTAACGCAAGGCAGCGCCGCTTTCTGTGTTGACAAAAAAAAAAAAAGAGAAACAGCGCATTGACTAGCACATTCTACCCTTGCTGTTATGAAAAACCCCAATAACACTCCTAAAAAATACACCATTTTTGCCACCTTTGAGGGCACCCGCACCTTCTACACATGCGATTCTACACTAGCTGTTGTCCGTGTATCACACCAGCATCCCGACGATCCCTAACGGCTTCCACAGGGAGAGCGGCAAAAATGTTCATTGAAACCTTAACTTCAAGGGTCAATTTCTTCTCAGTCTTATTATAATCTGTTGCAGTTCCCAGATATCATTGTCAAAGCATGGCTCGATTCAAAAATTTCTAGCTTGCTTCAGCAAACGTTTCAATTTTAATTTTTTTGAAAAGAAACTATACTGTGCTGTCTGATTGCCGCAAGTTATAATTGATGTCAGGGGCCAAAGGGTTGATGTATTTCTTTAATTTTCCGACTACTTTAATCCTAGAATCACGGCTTGCATAACAGTATTGGGTAACTTATTCCTTCACCCTTTTAACTGGTATATGCCGAGGCACGCAATGAATACGCAGAAGCTAAGATTAATTTGAAGTCACTTTTTCAATTTTTGATTTTTCTAAAAATATCCCGTGGTGCATTATACCTGCAATAATATATAAGAAAGTTAATTAGACACGAGAAATTAGATCGTTCCCTAGGCAACTAAGAAAGTGGCAGCGCTCTGCTACAAGATTAGATGGTCTTCAATCCTGCACCCTTTTGTAATACTCTCTGTTTGAATCTTTGCTCCCTCAAAGGCTTTAGTGTTTTGAAACACGCAGTAGCAGTTTGTCAGTAGCCTACCGACGGTTTCACAATATTAGTTTTGCTATATTTGAACTTTTCCTCTTGCCAAGACAGTTTTCCCTAAAGAATAATCCTCCCTAAGGTTTCCATAAACAAATACCAATTCTTGTCTTCTATAAACAGCGGTGGCGCTGCAGTCGCTGGCTGGGGGTAGGGGATTCCCATGTTTTTAAACTTCTTTTCTTATTTCACTAGCGGCTTTAGGAAAGCAACCATTTATTCTTTTATCAGCAGAATTTTACGGAAAGCCTGTTCTCAAGAAGGCGTTTAGTATAGCAGCTCTTTGCCACCCAGTTTCGTGGTATTGCCAGTAGCGTATAGATCATATGCGTTCCTTGACACGGTGACAATTATCAGGTGACTAGGTAACATAAGGGCACGGAAATAATGTTTGATCCGCCCCATTGCTGTCTGCAAAATTTCCTCAAAGATAGTACATACTAGAACAGGTTAGGAAGGCACGAAATGAAGCATCAAACAATATTTCTTTTGAACCACCGGGCAAAACAATGGTGGAAATCGCAATGCTGCATGGTTTGGAGTCGCAATCGTGCTCGCTAGGATCCCATTAGGAATAATTCTTTCCTAGATCCTTCTGACATATCACAGAGTGCTCTTTCATGTGCACTGTCAGTGATAGTTGCTCATTGCTTCTAAGTAGGACGTCCCAAAACGATTCTGCGTTATTTCGTAGACAAATTTATTCTAAACCCTTGAGATAAATGTGTTTTGAAGGCCTAGGACGAAACACAACAGAACGCATTACAGCGGTATTTGTGGGGATTTCCCGAACTGCTTATGGAATTCAAATGCTCCCTCGCAAGCTGCTTTCCGAAGACATACTGTGCTTGTTAAACCAGACATCATATATGTTTTAACCTTTACTAAAGTACTCAAGTACCGCAGTAAACAAACTGCATACAGCAGCAGACGACCAACAAGTGTTAAAACACGTACGTATAGCGGCTGCCCAAGTCGAATTCGGATGCGGCCGTTTGTATTTTGGGCACTAGTCTTCTACCTTACGTGATTCTTTTGTTCCTTTTAACCACTCATAGCTGTATGCTGGCCAGGATAAATGGTGTAAACAAACTGCTAGAAACAAATGTGTCGCCTGCGACACCATGTCAGCATCGCATGAAGGCTGCGTGATTGGAATCAACGCTCAAAAAAAATACACCGCTGAGAGTGTTGATTGGCTTCCCAACATACATTGGTTGTGGCTTTTATTTAATGGCTCCATCCTAAACAATGAAGCACATTTTGTCAGACTGTCCGAAACACTACTTAATAGTTTTCGAAGAGGTTTGTCTGAGGGTAATTGAAGAGGTGCGAACAACATTGTTGAAAACTTTTGTTTTCATGCTATTATATGAGACGTACTGACGTCTCGTAAACATAACGAATGCAGGCGCCCTTTGCGCGCTGATAAGTTATGCTTTTTGAATGATAATTCGCATTTAGAAGTCTCTTCAGAGGTGAACATAGTCACTCCTCAAAACGCTACCAGATCTGAGATGCACGGTGAACAGAAAAAAAAAACTGTTTTGCAAAGTCGAGGGAACATGGGGTCGTACAATGTACAGACGGTCGTGCTGGGAGTCCTCTACTGCCCCATAACTTGTGGATGAGGTTTCTGTAAGAGCAGCATTGTTGACTACCCTACATAACCTCGGAGCTAATTTGTCTGCAGAAGGATATGCGTAACTAAAACCGTCGATTTTTTTTTTCGGTCAACGGACCTCCTAGAAATAAATAAAATACTCCACCGCAAATCAATTTTCATGTCTCTCTGACATCAATGGCATCTTTAAGTTTCCTACCCTGCGGCATTATTCTGATATTTTGCCGTTTCCCGGCTTTATAGTACCGCTCATACCTGCTGGAACTTGAGATTCTTATTCCTCTCCGTAGGAAGGCTTCCAAAGAACACGTTCTGTTTCCACTTCTTTAGTAACTGCTCGCAATGCGAAAACAAAATTCTTGACTCTGTGAGCGCACCCCGCGGTGCAAGCCGGTGTGTATGGATTGTTAGCCGCTCAGTTGTCTTTAACTGAACCAGACTGCGACGGAGTGCCAGATGCTGCTATAGCAAATAGTGCGCAGTGATGTAGTACACTAATAGAGTACATCGGGGCTTGCACCGCCTTGATGGTGCCAAGTCTGGATCATTTGTCATTAACATCTAGGCCAAAAGAAAGCATTTTTCACAGGAAAGATATTTTCGTTTTCCGTATGGCGTTTTGCGAAATTTCCGCTCGGAATATGTGTTCATCCACTCTCGTTCCCTAGATTTCTTTTTATTTAAGATAGACTTGATAAAGGCAAGTAAATAACTGTCTGGGAAAGATTGGAATCAGCTCAGCAAATTTTTAGGAGCGTGCACATTTACTTATAGAATTCGGCGTTTCATGTTTCCACGCGAAAATAAGCTTGCAATTCAGAAAAACGAATGCAAAGCCCAGCTCCTTATCCAAAAGCAGAAACGAATGACGCCGGTACTGGATTAGCAATTCCGCATTTCATATTTCTATACCATCACAGTATACTATCACAGTAAGGCGTGCAACAACTACAAAAGAACGTTGAAATGCGGAAAATCATTGAATGCGCGTAATGTAAAAAAAAAAGATGCAAGAACTGAAACCTTGTGTTGATATGTCAGAAGCCAAAAACAAACGCAACAGTTAGAATGCCAGGAATGAGGTCCCGTCTGATGACTGTGCGATATTGAACCGACCTGCGTATCTGTTTTAGTTCCGCCTAAGGAGCGCTATCGTATTCTCCACACATTATGAACGTAGATCAACGAACGGAAACCGTGAGAACGTTCCATGCTCTAAAGCGGCTGTGCAAATGGCGATTGTTAACTCCATAGCGGTATGGTTAACAAAATGGAGATATCAGAGCGTATGTTTAGGCAACGAGAGCTGCGGGTGGCAGTGCAAAAGTAAACACAAAGTTGTTTATTTTGGAAATCAAGAAGAAATGAGCATGGGCAGGACCTGTAGTACGATGAGAGGAGGAGTGATGGTCACTTTAGCATACCTGAATTCAAGGGAAAGAAAGCGTAGCAGGGGGCGGCAAAAAGTTAGGTGCGCGGATGAGGTTAAGACGTTCGCAGAGGTCAAGTGAATATAGAAAACACAGGACCGGGTTAATTCGAGAATCATAGTAGAGACCTCCGCTCAGCAGTGAGTATAGTCAGGCGGATGACGCTGACGAATACCATAGACGGTGACGCCTACGAACCAAAATTCCCACTTCCAAAATGCGGAATTTTTTTTCCAGAATACTTATGGCGGCAGCGCTAGGCGCCTCGTAGTTGCATCAAATCCGCCGTTCCTAGAAAAGTTGTGAGCCAGTGATCTACAGAGTAAGAACAGTGATGCCCGCAGCCGTATCTACGAAGGGGTATCATGTCTGCGTACTATAACCCTTATGTGTTTTAATTTCTTGCGTAATTGGGAGTTTTCTTTTCGAAACGGGGTGATCGTATAGAAAAAGAGGAGCATCAGCAGCACCCGTACAACCAGTATACGGCGCGAAATACCCGCGCTGATCGCCTATCAGCTATTTGCAAGTTATCGTTGTGAACAAAGCTCATTTTAAGGCGAGAAACTTTAATAGCTCATGACCGTTGGTCGCCACATATGAGGTGCTAAATGCTTTAAAATGTTAAGGGTGAGAGTGAAGAGTATGTAACGTAGTGGAGAGAGACTCTCTTTCTCTACTTTTCTCTCTTTTTCTAAAGAGGGTCTCTCAGGCGTGAGAAAAAAAGGAGGAAGATGATAGTCTTAACTACTTCCCTTTCTCCCTCTCTCTTTTTCTAAAGATAAAGTACAAACAATTACTGACACTTTCCGCTTTTGGTATCTGTAGTCCTTTTCCAGCTGTCGAGTGCAAGTTAATTTAGCCATTTGCCTGTCGCTTCCTTCCTTCGGGTGGGTTTTTCAGGGCACTTTTGGTTCCCCTCCTAGGATTGCGTACAATATATAGCCCAAGTAGTAGTTTTGTTTAGTTATACCTTTCCAAACACGGGTTACTTTATATGTTATTGGTCCTTTTATTCGTCCATAGTGAGTGTCTTTTTTCGTCATTGGGTAGACAAACATGCAAGATATATTGGCTTCTGCTTTCGAAAAGGCCTTTTTTGATCTTTTCTCTCGCGTGAAATTTCAAATGCGTTTTTGCAAGCTAATGAGTTTCCAACTGTGGCGAGTTCATCGGTGTCAAGACCAGGTGCAGGTGCTATTCTATGCTTTGGATCCAGGACAAGTGGCTGAGACTAAGATATGTGCCATTAAGCGTTTTGTGGTTAGCATGAGGAAGCTGTGGAGACACAGACCCTAAACTAAATGTGGCATAATACAGTTGAAAGTATAGCAGAAAAAAGAACGAGATTAATTTGAGACGTTGTTGTGCGAGGTTACGTTAGCACTTGTGCTGTCGTTTTCTTCTCCCGGAGCTTGTTTTTCTTTTTTTGATCCTCTTGTTTTGCCTATTCGTTTTTTTTGCTATTTATTATTTTTGGTTTGCAGGAAAGCAGAAAGTCAGAATTCTATAGCTTAATTTGCACGCTGGAAACCTGCTTCCTACTAATGTCAAACATTCCCTGTGAGTTGTTTTTTTTTTGTCTTAAACGGTACCATCTCAATGCAAGAGAAACCTAGTGAACGAGAGTACTAATAAACTCATCTCAAACAACAAAAAGTTCAAAGAAAGCTACAAGGAAAGTAAAATGTTCATTTTAGTTTCCATCATTTTCCCTCGAGCTTGTCAAGAGGCGTGAAAAATGTTATTTTTTGGAGCCGAGGACAAATCATCCGCATTGGCAGCAGCAGAGCACAGGAAGCGCTGAGGTGCTTTATCAGTGTACTCTAGCGTAGCTGTCAGTTGACAATAGTACCGTCTGGCGCTCCCTCGCAGTATCTTCATGAAAGGCAAATGAGCGGCTACTGAGCTGCTGCGAAGCCATGGATAGCGATGAGTGCTGAAGCTTACGCTCACGCAGACAAGAATTTTTGCTTTCACGGAGTGGGTGGGCAGTAAAGAAGCAGAAATATAACGTGTTGCTCGGACGTAATTATACCGAAAGGAATAAGAAATTGCAATGTTCTAGACGGTAAGTGGAACACAGAAAAGCCCCGTAAAAAATTAGTCGCTTCTAGGTGTGTACCCCCACCTCCCTGAAAATAAACGCTGAGTTTGGGGTAGCTCGAAAAACTATACTAACCATCGCTTTGTTCACACATGAAACATAATAATACACTGTGAAGCCGACTGCCTATGAACATACGCCCACGGTAGGTCTAATTTCTTTTAGACTTCGCGCATTTAAAGTTGCATCTCTGATACTGTGCCTCCGTGGCCAGTGACTATGTGCTCCTCTGACTAAACTGCGAAAACCAAAAACGGCATTTCAACCAACCGAATTTAATACACCAAGAAATCAGGGCCTACTATTTGCTAGGTGTACTAGGCAGCATTGCGAGTCATATTAACATATGTGCCAACATTTTCACACATATTTTTCAAGTTTCTGCGAATATTTAATCCCACCGGTATTTGTGAAGGTCACGGCATATTTGGACAACAGCTACAAAGTACGATTTATTATTTTCGATGAAGTCTTAATTAAACACTACATTCCACGTGGGTTTGGAAGCTAAACGCGACCTTAAAGGTGCATTACTAACTGAGTCTTGCTTCCAGTCGCACAGCCATCGCGTGTAGTATGCTATACATATCAGAAATTGCATGCCATTACAATCGTTTACGTATATATCCTGCACAGCATACAAAATTTAAAGCAATTCAAGCCTTGAATGGATTGACACATCAGAGCAGACTTGCGCAGTCGATGGAAATGGCCGCAAGCAGGGCGTCGGCAATTGCTACCTGTGTTGACATAGGGTTGTTCATCTGCTGCTGGTAATTTTTGCTGATGGTAGTGTTGGTAATGCTTTTTAACGACGCGTTAAGAAAAAAGAATCATAAGAAGAAAAATTGCACATAGAGGATTCGAACACATATTTTAATCGCCCAGTGCTAAGGTAAGTAGTGTCCATCGATTGCGCCATTTAAGCATTTATTTTAGCCGGACACCACAAATACACACAATACATTGATAAAATGAGCCTGCCAGGGGCTGGTTTTGTCGTTCTGAAATTTCCTTAGATCCATCAAAGGTTCTACCTTTGGCAAACACTCAGGATTATCATCGACAACCTTCACAATCTCGATAAACCAATGGAGAGCATCGCGGAAAAAAATCGTGCAGGATGTGCATCAGGATCACAGCGATATCCTGCCATGCATGAACGCCATATACTGTGGAGGGGTTCCATATGATTCAGTAATGGTAATGGGCCTATTGCGGCATTGAAGCAACGAGTGCGGCAGGCTTAATATGCGCTCTTATTCATTTTTACAATATTTCTGCTGTCTTTCACCATGTGACGCTGCTCTGAGGACCCTACCGTTGATAGAAAGAAATCTCGCATATCGGAAAGAATTCCGTTATGTGCTCCCACCCCAATTATTGGGACAGCTATTCAAACGATTGAGTTGCATGAGCTATCCTTAAATGGCTAACCAATACAAATTCCGTGGCGTTTGCCATGTGATCGCTGACATTCGAGGCGCACACCGCATCCAATCGTGTATCATAGCTGTAGACAGTCTGCTTCAGACAGCACACGTCATAAGGGGTTATCAAGTGCGATATCCGGAAAATAAGTCTAGCATGCTGACTTTTCTCAAGCCACGCCGCTGACGGAGCAGCGCCAAAGCTCCGCGCGTGCACGGAAGGGAGCGGGAATACGGTAATGCAAGGAAAACATGATGCCGGCACGGTTCCAATTAATCCAAGTTTCTATTTTTCTGCTATTGATCTCGGGCCCTTTAGAAACAGCAGCGCCTCTGCGCGGTGCTTGGAGTAGCCTATAACGTGTTCTGCAGCAACGCTGAAGCTTTCACATGTCTCCTGTGTAGATTATGCAGTACTCGCCTAATTTATTTTTCAAAGCCGTCTTCAACCAACTGTCGTTAGTCGCATAAAGTAATCCATATATAGGAAATTGTTCACAACGCTTTTCTTGAACTTCGCAGTGGACCGCATAGCCATTGTGTAACTCCTAGTGGCTGCGCCCGCCGCCCATTACCAGCGCATAAAAATCACCCTCCGAACCCTATTGAACTCTTTCCTCATCGCCGGGTGCCTCCTTTGTCCCCTATCTATGCCTTTAACTCCGAAATGGATTCATACAGCACGTGCAACAGCGGCATCTCTCTCCCGCATTTCTACATTTCTAGAGTGGTTCATCCACAGCGTTTTCTACCAACGGCAATTACGGTGCCATTTCGAGCTTCTCTAGACTGTTCCGCATGGTGTAATTTCTTAATCTTCCCCGCCGGTGACTAGGTACTGGTGCGTCGCCACACATGGCGAGGCGGAATGCAGCTCTGAGCGCAAGAAGTGACGTATATGAGTGTCACACCAAACTCCACACCAACCGGGGTCGAGGACTCCCGGTCCCACGTATCGACGGAGACGAAACGCAACAAGGCGTCCATGGCTTGTGCTATAGGAGTTTATGTTAAAGATCCCCAGTTCATTGAAATTTTCCAGATGATTTTACTCTGTCAACTTCTTTATTTTTTCCTCTTTCACATCCAAATTCTTCATTCTCCTTACAGTGCGCTACGAATTTCCACCGAGAGGTTTGTGAGATGCTTCTCCTTTCCTTCACAATAAACCCTCTTAGAACTAGTTTACAAATTGAGAATTATCTCAGTTTAGGTTAGGATATTTTGTGCTCATATTGCCTGTGTCTTTTGATGCAACATTGAGCTACAGATATAAGGCTTTCCTCTTAAATATTCCCAAGATGAAATGCTTGCGCAAATTGAGACATCACGTCTAAATATATGTTTAGGTATAAATATTCTGCCCCGACGAGGCAGCTGAGTGGCCAGAGGAAAACAAACTTCGCGGACACCAGCACGACCTCCGATGGCATGGTTTTAATGGAGGTGAAACGAGAAAAGTTAGTTTCCTATCCGGTTTCGTGTCAGTGCACACTAAAGGTTACCAGGTGGTCGAAAGTATTCTGGAACATTCCTCTACGGCACATCTCCCTCTGTTTCTTTTTAAAGCTTAAGGCTTGAGTAGCTGCGTTACAGGCGTTTGACGCCACAATTATATAGGATCGATTGCGTCGAAATGAGCAGAGATAGGAAAGAGTGAAAGGTTATTCCTAATTGATGATGAAGCAAATGTCACAAAAGAAAAATGTCATGCAAGTGAAGTGAGTAGGTAAATAATTAGAACAATTTAATTTGATCGGACATCGAAATAGCCAACAGAGTAACGGCGTCTTCTCAAGTTATCACGTGGTACCGCGCTTTCGTTCACGTGACCTATCAGTAATGAATGAATGAATGAATGAAGCCTTTATTTGATTCATGGGGTGGTTCCCGGCCGCTGTTTGGGTAGTTAGGGAGCTAGGAGGAATGGGAGTGCAGCTTGTCGCTTCCTCACGGTTCTCCATGCTGTTTTCCGTTTTTTCCTGTGCTGACGATCTGCGGGCTGTAAGTCGGCCTCTCTCACCCTACTCGAAGCATGCCGCCCCCACTGTCATATGTGCAAATGGCATGTTGTATTGGAATGCTTGGTAGCATCTGAATGCGACGATGGGCATGGCGTGATGTAGAATTTGCGTAATTTTTTTCTTCCTCATGAAAATGATGCGCATTACCGTATAGGATATTTTAGGTCTGTCATACACTGTTCCTTGTAAAGGGTGCATATGTTGTGTTTCAATGTTTCGCATTTGAAGAGAAACCACTTTTCAAGTATGTGTGGTATGTAGGCTGC
Organism: Amblyomma maculatum; assembly: GCF_055883805.1. Classification (NCBI taxonomy): domain Eukaryota; kingdom Metazoa; phylum Arthropoda; class Arachnida; order Ixodida; family Ixodidae; genus Amblyomma; species Amblyomma maculatum. The sequence continues at coordinate 84,204,796 of NC_139348.1, read as the reverse complement.
GTTTGTTATTACTTTCTTGAGAAATATCTCTTGCTGCCGAAAGAGCCCTTTTGTATTGTGAAACACCGGCATTGGTGTTCCTTCATATAACCTAAGCCTGCTGTCATATTTCATTTTGGTGCGTATATAGAGCATAATCGCTCTGCCAGGGGAGCGTTTAGTGAGCTTTGTTTGCTACGATTTGAAGCTATCGCTTTCAGCTGGAGTTTGTGAGGAACTCAGAAGAATGACACAGTAATGTCGACATTTGGATATGGCACTATTATGTTCCGAGTCTGCAGTGGAGAAGTTCTATAGTTGTATAAAAGTTGTATAGCAGTAGCGTCGCTACTGCTATACAAGTTACACCCCACGCCCCTTGTCGAACGAAACCAGCCTTCACTTGAATGCATCAAGGATAACTGGCGCTCTTAATTGATTTACAGGAAAGCTTAGGCGTAATATCTGTAGTTAGCTGAGTCTCGCTGATACACCTTGCGGACGAACCTTGATGCCGTGAGATTTTTCCAATAAGCTTAGTAAGGTATTCGCATAAAAAATAAAATAGAATGTCCAGCTTTCTGCACAATGTCTTTGACAATGCAGTTGCAATGCAATGCAATTTCTGTTGTGTGAAATGTACAAGGAACGAGCGATACACCGTTTGCAGCAGCAACGCTCACGTATTTCTTCACTGCAGATTCTACAGTGATTCCGGAGTCACATTTAGTGCTACGCAAAACTACACGCATTATATCAAAAACCCGATATTTGAAGCCGATTTCAGGTGCCCACAGAAAGTGGGGCCGATACTCCGCCTTTCCTTTCCTGGGCTCGGTGACTGCACTACGGTGCGCCCGCCCTAACCGCTTACTTTTTCGATGCAGATGACCATTCTTGCGTTTGATAGCCTGCTGCTGCCGTCCCTGACGGGCCTACCTATGGAGGCGACATCGGCAAGCGTACTGCCACGCACTGAATACGAATACTTATACTGCTAATACCACCCGACACCCGTCAGCTGCACTCCCCTGATGAATCTGCCGCTAGAGGAAATGCTGAACCTCACCAGCCCATGGGTTACCGCGTCATCTTCGACAGCATCACCGCGTATAAACGTTCATCATCCACAAACACGACTCTGTAGGCTCGGTGACTGCGCTACGGCGGAGCCACATAAACCGCTTTCTTTTCCGATGCAGGTTAGTAAACCATGTTCTCTCCGCTAAAAAAATGAAGTAATTATGCGCTAGTTCAATTCCCGAGCCCCACACCTGTGTTGCCATTGCTATTGAGTTTACTGGTGTAATTAATCCTTTACTAATGTTATCAGGTGACCTCGAAACCAACCCTGGTCCTGAAATTATAGCTGCGGTACTGGCTGCATTAGAGAAATTCATCGCCGGCCAGACACAACTGACTTCCGAGATACAGGGGTTGAAAACCCTGCTAAGCTAGACGAATGAAACCATTACAGACCTAAGATAAACGAATGACTGAACTAGAAATGCACTCAGTTCAGTTCAGGCGTTCAGCCGTGTCCGACTCTTCGTGACCCTATGGACCATGTCACGCCACGCTTTCCGGTCTCTCACTATCTTCTTGACATCACATAGCTTCATCTGCAATGCCTCGAGAATGCCATCTAACCATCGCGTTCGCTGCCTACCCCTTCTCCGGCGACCCTCAACCTTTCCCAACATCAAATCTTTCTCCAGCGACGCCTCTCTTCTCATCAGATGACCAAAGTAGCTGAGCTTTAACTTTAGAATTTCACCCTCCAATGAGCAGTCAGGGTTTATGGTCGACAATATCGACTGATTTGATCTTCTGGCAGTCCAAGGAACTCTTAAGAGTCTTCGCCAGCACCACAATTCAAACGCGTCAATTCTTCGGCGGTCAGCCTTTTTCACAGTCCAACTCTCGCATCCATACATCACAACTGGAAAGACCATAGCACGGGTTATACGGATCTTGGTTGGCAGACTAATGTCTCTGCTCTTTACTAGGCGGTCAAGGCTAACCATTGCTGTCTTTCCCAGAAGCAGGCGTCTCCTAATTTCATGGCTGCAGTCTCCTTCCGAGGTAATCTTGGCGCCCAAGAACAGAAAATGCACTATCAAACACTTAAACCCTTAAGAATAGACATGGAGGTATGCAAGAAAACGCAATAACTATGACTAATAAGATACTCGAACTGGAAGCACACCTAGACGACACACAAAATCGATCTCGCCACAACAATCTTATTTTTTATGGCGTCCGCTGCAATAGCATTGATTAATGGGCTGAGTCAGAAAAACAACTTTTTAGCAATGTGGGCTTTTCAGTGTTGAGTGCGTCTCTCAAGTTGAGTTTTTTGTTACTTTTTGCAGCTTGAACCCACCTTTCTGTTGCATTTGCCTTCCAGTTCATTACAAGGGTCCGATCGGGTACCATGCCAGCCTACCCGTCTTCCACCCAGCTCCATTATTGCAGATGTGGAACCTAAAGCCGGCCTTTTGTGGTGCACCTTGATATACATGTCATCTAATTTCCTACAAGATAACCATTTTGGTAGCACATCAACCTGCCCATCATTCAGCACGATTATGGCCGGTGTGTATCAATGCACATCAGGGTAGGCGGCCTCATTTGAGCTTCATGAATGCTGTCTCAATTTTACTTCCCTGTCTTATTCCACCTTCTCACTAGCAATATGCAAGGGAATAAGTGGGGCGAGTGCTTGCGCGCCCGTTTTTTTCTGTAGGGCGCTGTTGGACCTAAGGCAAGTGGCAATGGGTACCCATTTCGGCTAGAAAAGAGATTTCCCGTATTGGGCAGAAATCAGATCGCATCATTCCTCAAATATCTGACAAAGAACACCTTCCTTCCGGATACTGGATTGTGGTCTGAGTTAACCGAGCATCGCACATATGAACCCCTAGTAACATGAACATGGGCAAGCAAATATGCGCTTGCAAAGTTTTTTTCATATCGTTGCTTTGATTGTAGCAGCAGTCCATTAGCTAAATATGACCCACTGAGTCCTCACGTCCCGTGAAACTTGGGATGCCATACCATACACAAAGCACGATTCCTACCATAACACAACATAATATTTTCACCGCCGCTAACACCAGCAAATCATTATATATTCTATCATACAGTTTCTAACACCCTATATTGTTTCATATCATAATATATTGTAACAGACTGGGAAGAAGACGAAAATTCGCTAGGGAAGAAGGAGGAAGTGGCGTGCGCTTAGCCAGACACAGGGAGATCTTGCACGAGCCACACTCCGATCATACCACTAAGTCCTGTCGCTGTGTCGCTGAGTCCTGTCCTGTCCGTGACGACGAAGATGATCCTGTGCTAGATACAGCCAGAAGGAGGCTACTCAAAAGCGGTCCTGGGAGTCTACAAGGTGTTCGGTGCCTGGTGCTTCTTCGTGGTGAGGCCTTTCTATGTTAAGGGGGGTTTGGTCAGGGTTCAGGCTAGCTTTATAGGATTTGGTAATGTAAGGCTGTCATTCCCTTGCGCATAGGCATGTCTTTCACCTCCCCAGGAGGGGGCTCGGCAGATTAGTTCGCCAGCCTGCCGATTGAAAGCTTGTCTCTGGAATGATTTGCTAAAAATGGTGTCCATGTGATTCCTGTCGCACTCATACCGATAGGCGATGTAATGCTGGAACTTAATAATCCGAAAACTATTCAGCAGCAACTCAAAAGTCTGACGGATCACTACCTTGATATCTCTGAGGTGCGACATTTTGGGAGACGAGGTATAGTTTGCAAATCTGCAAACATTATTTTTTCGTCAGATCTGCTACGCTGCAGTTCTTTCACCTCAATTCCCGTCAAAGCATTTATTCCTGAACAGCTGGCTTGCACTAAGGGTATTGTGCGTGGATTGGATCCTGCATCTACTGCTCAAGAAATTTTGGATTAACTTCAGGACGCAGGAGCTGGTGTTCTTTCAGTGTATCGCTGTTCTCGCATGGTGGCCGGGGTGCGTGTTGCTACAGAGTCAGTTATAACAACTTTTGCCGGTCTCATGTGTCCATCTCAGTAAAAACTTTGGCCAATTATTTATCGCACTGACCCGCTATGTCCTCGCCCCCTTCAATGTACCAACTGTTGACGATTTGGACACAGTGGAAGAGCATGTAAGTCGGCGACTAGATGCAGGGTGTGTTGGGAAGGACACTCTCCTAATAGCTGTACCGCTGCGAAACCTAGCTGTTGTCTATGTAGTAACGAGCACTCGGCTGATGAAGCCAGTTGTGAGAAACGTTCTCAGGAGCAGCCATTACTAGAGTTAATTCAAGAGAATCGTTGCTCTCGAGCAGATGCTTAAGCCCTTCTTGATCGGAAAAGGCACACTTATGCCAACTGTGTGCGCCCTTCTACTCGAAACTTTGAGGCCACTTTGTCTAGCGCAATTGTGAAAACGGTTGAAAACGCCCTTTCTGTCGTGTTTGACCGTATGCTTACCAGCTTTACTGAAGCCTTGTCTGGTATTGTTGGTAGCCAGTGATCTTGCCCACCTCAACCAGGGCGGACTACAGCATCTATTTCATCTCCAACCTCTGTTGAAAGATTAAATGCAGATTCTCCTCTACTGCTGGCTCAAGTGCACCCTATCGACAGTGTCCCTGTAAGCATTTCTCGCAAAGGTATTTGCTCTAATGATGTTGAAATGGCATGCACTACTCAGAAGCGCCGTACTTCTAGCTCACCCTTTAAGTCCTCCATTTCCCAGACGAAAACTAAAAAAGCGCCTTCCAAAGTTTTACAGCAAACCGATGTGTTAAAAGAGGCTGTTGCGGCCTCACTTTTGGGTAAGTAATCATGGCAGGTGTACAAGTTCTGCAGTGGAATTGTAGCTCTATTGAATCTTCACTTCCAGATTTATATCTTCTCCTTTCAACACATAAACCAGACATAGTGCTTTTGCAAGAAACTTGGCTCTCCCCCGCAAAGTCATTTAGCTTAAAGAAATTTCATGTTTTTCGCGCCGATCGTGTAAACGGTAGGGGCGGTGGCTTATTAACTTTGATATCATCAAAATTATGTCACCGGGCAAAAATAAGCAAAACAATAATGAATTCTGAGTGTGAGATTCTGGCTGTAGATATCACATTGCCACATTTTGGCCCTGTCACAGTCACTAACGTCTACTGCCCCACAGGTGTACGTAGCACAGACTATTTTGACAGATTACTTACAAATTCTAATACGGTCGTTATTGCAGGTGATTTTAACTCGCACCATACTTTTTGGGATAACTAATCCGACGCACGTGGACAGCTGTTATGGACGTGGATGTCGGCAAATGCTGTGCGCTGCTGCAATTCTCGGGCTATAACCTTCATGCGCGGAAATTCGCGATCTGTCATCGATTTATCCCTGGCAGCAGCTGGGATAGGTATAGGAGGATGGTCAACAGTAGACAGTGGTACATCTAATGACCACTTTCCAATAACATTTACCATTATGATGAGCACAACACGAGGTAGACCTTTTGACCCTAAACTAGTAAACAACGCCAATTATGCAGCTTCGCTACGCTCCTCCCTCAAATCAAACCTTAGTTTATATAGGACTGACAAAGCACAATAAGTATTTTCCTCAATTGAGAATGCGACTGTAGATTACCAGTTCACTGTGCGGTCTGCAGTAAACAATAAGTCGCCATTCCCATTGTTGGAATGACGCGTGTGAGAAAGCCTTCCGCCATAGAAAAGCAGCATGGAAAAGCCTTTCTTATAACCAGAGCCCAGTAAACTGGATATACAACAAATTTTGTTCGGCGTCATTTAAAAGAGCCATAGCTCAGGCAAAGGACGAGTACAACGAAAATTTAAATACTTGTTTGTCAAACCCTAAGCATATACGAAGGCTTTGTATCGTTTCATGGAACGAAATAGAAACTCGCCCCTTTATCAGTCATTAAGTTCACCAGTGTTGTCTCCACAGTAGGCAAATGATGAGTTGGAACAAATTAGACAAGGTCTAGCATTACGTTTCAAGGATCAGTGCAGAGGTATCTTACACGCTCCCATTACCTACTCAGACTATGTTAAGGTTGATAAGTCGGAACTCCTATCTGTGATTTCTTCCGTGCAAAATTCGGCTCCTGGTTGGGACGGGGTTACGGTAGGTATGCTCAATATTTTAGCAAATGATTTCACTCAGGATCTCCTGGGTCTGGTTAATGAATTATTAGAATTTTCATGGCTGCCGCACGTCTGGAAAGTGGCGAAAATTGCTCTTGAAATACCCTGGTAAAGGATTTCATGTTGAAAACATTCGGCCGATAGCTTTGACTTCGAATCTAGTAAATTTAATAGAAAGGATTGTGCATGGCCGCCTCTCAAAGCATATCTCAGAGGTTAATGGTTTGAGTTCTTCTCAGATTGGTTTCCGCAATGGATGCTCAATATGGTCTGCAGATGTAGATTTAGAAAGCAGGATTCGCCTTGCAGTGTGCAACAAGGAGGTATCAGCGTTCGTGACGCTCGATATTGCTAAGGCCTAAGACAACATTGAACATTCCATTCTACTTGACAAGTTGTCATTATTACGTCTTCCGTTCTACATTTATGCGTGGATCAGGGAATTTTTGAAAGGACGACAATTCTTTTGCACTGATGGCTCATTAATCTCAAACACCTATACACAGACAAGAGGGGCGCCTCAGGGCTCTGTCCTCTGCCCACTCCTTTTTTAATATATTGTTACGGACGGCAAGGAAGAAGAAGCGGGCAGTGGCGCGGGCAGGAGCGCTCGCGCTAGGCTCGCCGCGAACATTCATTAAACATCATCTACCATCGTCATCGGTCATGTTCTCTCTCCTTTCTTCATCGGCTTGCCGCTTCGTAACATTTGGTGGAGGTGCGGGGTAAGGAGTCCATCATGCGTTCAAACGTAGCAGGGGCGTTGCAAAGTCCAAAAGGCATAACCTTAAATTGGTAAAGTCCATCGGGTGTGACAAAAGCTGTCTTCTCGCGGTCTTGTTCGTCAACAGAGATCTGCCAGTAGCCGCTACGAAGATGGACGGAGGAAAAGTAGCGGGCTCCATGTAAACAGTCCAAGGCATCGTCTATTCGCGGCAGCGGGTAAACATCTTTCCTTGTAATCTTATCCAGATGTCGATAGTCGACACAAAAGCGCCAACTGTCGTCTTTCTTTCTAACGAGCACGACAGGAGATGCCCAGGGGCTGTTCGAAGGTTCGATGATATCGTTGCCCAACATCTTGTCGACCTCCAGCAGCGCTCAGAAAGGGACACACGATAAGGCCTCCGATGTACAGGCTTTGCATCGCCGGTGTCAATGCGGTGAGTCACAACTGACGTTTGGCCCAGAGAACCGGCAGCTAAGTCAAAAATGTCGGAGAAGGATAACAAAAGTTTGTTCAGGTCCTGAGCGTGTTCGGGGCTGAGGTCAGAGGCAATCATTGCGGAAATAGTGTCGGTAATTGTGGTGGAGAGTACGGATGTTGGAAGGACGCTTGAATGTGGGCCAGGAGTGAGTGCACAAATGGTGCAGTCTGTGGGAGGGGACAAGGTAGCAAGGAATATTCCTTCGGGAAGAACTTGGGGTGACAGACTGAAGTTCAGGATAGGAAGGTAGGTGCTGTTCTGTGTAACGCGTACGATGAGATGAGGAAGAACGACGTTGCGGCCAAGAAAGACCTCGGTGATAGGGCAAGCAAGATAGTCACCATCAGGCACAGACGGGAAAGGTGACAGAGGTAGGTAAACAGCAGAGCCAGGGGGAAGGCGAGCGAACTCAGTGGTGCGAAGGCGGGTGCAGATGGAGGATGTTCTGAGCAGACAGGTAGGTCCAAACGAAAAGGGCCGCTGGAGCAGTCGATAAGGGCAGAGTGGGCCGTTAAAAAGTCAAGGCCGAGGATCACATTGTGAGGGCACTGGTTGAGGACAGTGAACAAAACAGGGATGTGATGACCGGCAAGGCTGACTCGGGCAGTTCACTGCCCAGTGACGGCAACAGTACTGCTATCGGCAACACGAACGGTGGGCGAAGCGGCGGGGGTCTGTACTTTCTTGAGGCGGCGGCAAAACGATGAGCTCATGATCGAGACTTGGGCACCAGTGTCAATGAGGGCAGAGACGGGAACATCATCCACGAACAGGGACAGGAGGTTACAGGGCGAAGAAATGGGCAGTAGAGGATTTCCAGGTCGGGGTACCAATGCAGCGTCATCTCCGGGAGCTGCATTGGCTAGTTTCCCGTGTAGCGGCCGGCAGAGGACGGCGAGGAACTGCGGCCAGGAAGAGGTGAATGGGAACGGCGGGCTGGCGGGGAAGGAGACCGACTGGACACAGGAGGAGGCGGAGTAGTATCGGTGCGGAGCGGCTCATAACGAGGCGTGAAACGAGGGTGACCGTAATTGGAGTAGCGGTCAACGTAAGGAAAACGTCGAGGTGGTGATGTCCAGTGGCTGCGGCAGTGGCGAGCGATGTGGCCAATACGCGAGCACGTGAAACAGATCGGCCTGTCGTCAGGGGTGCGCCACTCATCAGGATTGCGGTATCGGTAGCGTGGCGCGTAGGTGTTGCGGGGTGTAGCGGTGGCGACCATGGGAGGGACGGAGCTCGAACTGTGTTGTTCTACGGTGTGGCTACAGGGGACGCCCAAGTTGGCTACCTCTTGGCGAACGACGGCTTGAATGAGGGATATCGTCGCTAGGTTGCTGTCCGAGGAGGGCGGGTTGGATGCAACAGGGGCGAGCGCTTCTAGTTCACGACGCACAATGCATGTCACATTTTCAGTGTTGGAATGTTGCCTTAGGGTCGGCAGATCCTCGCACGTCGAGGTAGGGGCAGTGTTGGGGAGCCGATCGAAGCGATGTGCAATGCGTCTGTGTTTGGCTTGCTAGAAATGTCGACAAACCTGCAAACCTACCAATCAGAACCGAAATGAAGGACCCGAAAGACCCGAATGACCCGAAGGAACCGATGGACACGAACACGCTACCCCCGCCCAAGCTGCCAAACGTGACCTCGAGTCATCGGTCCCATGGACTCTGGTGACGGATGGTTGACAGCTCCAATGGAGGCGGGTCACCCACGCATCAGACATCGTACCGGCAAGCCATTATATTCTTCCTTCTTCCTCTTCTTCTTCAAGCATCCGGACACGCCCATCATCACGCCATAAAATCATTAACATGGCTAAACTTCCTCGTCCACGATCGGGACGATCGCTCGGTGGCCCCGGGTCATGTTACGGACGACAAGGAAGAAGAAGCGGGCAGTGGCGCGGGCAGGAGCGCTCGCGCTAGGCTCGCCGCGAACATTCATTAAACGTCATCTACCATCGTCATCGGTCATGTTCTGTCTCCTGTCTTCATCGGCTTGCCGCTTCGTAACAATATTAATGTGCGATATTCCGGTTCATCCTGATCTCACTCTATATGTATATGCAGATGACCATAGCATTCTTCGCTTCTGCAAGAGATATTCATGACCTATATCGTTCACTAAAGAATTACCTAAATGCACTTGAGGTCTGCTTGGACAAAATTAAATTGTTTTTAAATGCATCCAAAAGTAGTGTGCTATTTTTTAAAACCATAACCCCCTTACATGTTTCGTTAAACTACCGCTCAGATGTTATACCTCAAGTGGAATCTGTGCGGTATTTGTGCATTACGTACGATGCTAGTATGAATTGGAGGCTTCGCCACACATCTAATGTTCGGAAAGGTGAGAGTGCCCTTGGTAGGCTGATACGGATAAGGAACAGGAAATTTGGTATGCGTCGAGATACTCTTCTACTTTTGTACAAAGCCTATACAAGACCGATTCAGGAATTTGGCTGCATTCTTTTTTCTGGGTGTCCAAAATATAAGCTGCATCCTTTGCTGCTTTTAGAAAGACGGGCGCTGCGCCTCTGCCTAGGGCTTCCATAATCATCATCATCATCATTATCATCATCAACAACCTGATTATACCCGCTGCAGGGCGAAGACCTCTCCCATATTTCTCCATTTAATCCGGTTTTGTGCTAGCTGCATCCACTTGACCCCTGCGAACTTCTTAATCTCATCCGCCCACCTAACTTTCTGCCGCCCCCTGCTACGCTTTCCTTCCCTTGGAATCCAGTTTGGTACCCTCAGCGACCGTCGGTTATCCTCTCTTCGCACTGCATGTCCTGCCCATGTCCATTTCTTCTTCTTAATTTCCACTAGAATGTCGGTAACTTGAGTTACTTCTCTGACCCACTCTGCACTTTTTCTATCTCTTAATGTTACCCCTACCATTTTTCGTTCCATAGCCCTCTGGGTTGTCCTCAACTTAAGTAGAACTCTCTTGGTTTGCCTCCACGTTTCAGCCCCATAGGTGAGGACAGGCAAGATGCAACTGTTGTATACTTTCCTCTTGAGCGATACCGGTAAGCTGCTAGTCATAATCTGCGAGTGCTTGCCAAGCGCTCCATTCTAATCTTTTTCTTCTTGTTATTTCCTTTTCATGGTCCGGATCTGCGGTTACTATACCTGTCCTAAGTAGACATATTCGCCTACTACTTGCAGTATTTCGCTACCTAATGTAAACTGATGTTCCTTCCCGAGGCTGTTGAACATTATCTCAGTATACTGCATATTGATTTTCAAGCCTACCTTTCTGTTTTTTCTGTCTAGGTCATCAATAATTATTTGCAGTTCATCCCCCGAGTTGCTTAGCAAGGCAATGTCATCAGCAAATCGCAGATTACTGAGGTATCCTCCACCTACCCTTATCCCTAACTGCTCCCATTCCAAGTCTCTGAATACTTCCTCTAAACAAGCTGTGAATAGTACTGGGGAGATTGTGTCTCCTTGCCTAACACCTTTCTTTATGGGAATTTTGTTACTTTGTTTATTCAGAACTACGGTTTCTGTTCTGCCACTATATATATCTTCCAGCACTTCCACGTACGGCTCGTCTAGCCCCTGATTTCGCAATACCTGCATCATCGCCGAGTTTCTACTGCGTAAAAGGCTTTTTTGTAATCAATGAATGGTACGCATAAGGGCTTTTTATATTCCGAGCATTTTTCTATCACCTGGTTGATGGCATGGATATGATAGATAGTAGTGTACCGTTTACGAAAACCTGCTTGATCCTTTGCTTGATTGCAGTCTAAAGTTGTCCAGATTCTATTAGCAATTACCTTAGTAAATACCTTACACGTAACAGACAGTAAGCTGATTGGTCTGTAATATTTAAGGTCCTCAGCGTCCCCTTTCTTATGAATGAGGATAATGTTTGCATTCTTCGATGATTCCGGTACCGTCGATGACACGAGGCACTGCGTATACAGGGTGGCCAGTTTTTCTTGCACGATATCCCCCGTCCTTCAACAAATCTGTAGTTATCTGAACCTCTCCAGCTGATTTCCACCTTTTAATAGTTTCTAGTGCTTTTTTAACCTCGTCCTTCGTCACTGGTGGAACGTCTGACTGTTTTTCCCTACCGCCAATCTCATTACGGTCCTGACTGCTTTGGCTACTGTAGAGATCTGTATAGAACTCCTCGGCTACTTTGACTATCTTGTCCATATTAGTGATGACGTTGCCCGCCTTGTCCCTTATCGCATACATCTGGTTTTTACCTATGCCCAATTTCTTCTTTACCGCTTTAAGGCTTCCCCCGTTCTTTACAGCATGCTCAATTTTCTCCATGTTATACTTCCTTATATCGGCCACCTTGCGCTTATTGATTAGCTTTGATATCTCGGCTAATTCGATCTGGTCTGTTGCACTAATGCTCTCATACTCTGGCGTTTCTTAATCAAATCTTTCGTCTACTTAGACAGCTTACCGGTATCCTCTCTAACTATCCTACCGCCTACTTCTACCGCGCACTCAGTAATGATATCTCTGAAATTATTGTTCCTTGCCTCTAGGGTAATGTCGTCATCCTCAGTTAGAGCTGAATACCTATTCTGTAGCGAGATCCTGAACTCTTCTGACTTCCCCCTCACCACTAATTCGTTGATGGGTTTCTTTCTTACTCATCTGTTGCGTTCCTTCTTCAGATTTAGGCTAACTTGGGACCTCACCATCCTGTGGTCACTGCATCGCACTTTGCCGATTACCTCTACATCCTGCATAATGGCGGGGGTTGAACACATTATGAAGTCGATTTCATTTTTAGTCTCTGTTAGGACTTTTCCATGTCCATTTCCGGTTCTTCCGTTTGCTGAAGAAGGTATTCATGATTCTTTTGTTATTGCGCTCTGCAAACTCAACTAGTAACTCCCCCCTACTATTCCTAGAGCCAATGCCATAGTCACCTACTGCCTTGTCTCCTGCCTTTTTTTCCCTACCTTGGCATTGAAGTCGCCCATTAGTACAGTATAGTGCGTCTTTACTTTTCGCATTGCCGATTCTACATCTTCATAGAAGCTTTCAACTGCCTGGTCATCATAACTACATGTAGGTGCATAGGCCTGTACAACCTTCAGTTTATGCCGCTTATTAAGCCTAATTACGATGCCAGCAACCCTCTCATTAATACTATAGAATTCATCTATATTACCCGCTATATACTTATTGACGAGGAAACCTACTCCTAGTTGTCGCCTCAATGGTAAACCTCGATGACACAGTACATGCCCATCCTTCAGTACAGTGTATGCCTCATTCGGCCTCCTAACTTCACTAAGCCCTATGACATCCCATTTCATGCCATCTAGTTCCTCTAACAGCACTGCTAAACTAGCTTCACTACCTAGGGCTCTAGCATTAAACGTTGCCAGGGTCAGTTTCCAATGGCGGCCTGTCCAGCGGAGCCAGGCTTCCTTATCACCCCTTGCTGCGTCACAGGTCTGACCGCCGCCGTGGTCAGTTGTTCCGCAGCCGCTGGTGACTGAGGGCCGGGTTTTTTTTTATGGAGCTTATCATAGGAGGTTGTGGCCAATTACTGCACCAGGGTGGCCAACTCCTGTTCTGGTGAGGGAGTGCGTTGCCGGAGGTGTTCGCCGGCATCAGGTCGCACCCCATACCTGTTTATGCAATTCCATCGACACGCGGATTTGTTGTTGTTTTTTTCCGGTGGAGAATTGCGCGGCACCGGAATTTGAACCCCGGTCCTCTTGCATGCGAGGCGGATGTTCTACCGCTACGCCACCGCTGCAATCCCATAGTCCGCCTCTACCCCTGTTCTGTATTTGAAGCCCGCATTCGGGACCTTAACTCCCGTTTCCGGCTTCTAACTGTCAGATCAGTCATGCGATCATTTGGGGCTACTCCCGGTGTGGCTATACCTATTTTTGTGTCAAACCCCGCCCTCTTTCTCACTCACCAGTGGCGAACGGTTGCAAGCCCCAGGTTGTTTTCACGCAGAGCATTTTTGCAAACATTGGTGTGGACATTGCTTCTATATATCCTATTGGTTGCTCAAAGTCCTTTGTGGATATAAATTATGATTCTACATTCCCATCCAATGTCAAGCACTTACCCTCAAGTCTAATATCTAGTCTCTTATGTGAACACCTTAAAAAGTTCCCTAATCACACTGTAATTGCCACTGATGCGTTTGTGATTGCGCACAAAAGAGCGATTGGAATTTTTTCAGAGTCTCTTTCCTGGAGTTTTTCGGTGCGCGTCCCGGATTACACACCGTTATTTCTCGCAGTGTTTATGGCGATTGGGCTAGCGCTACTAAAAGTTCCCTGCAGTCAATCAAAAATAATTTTTCTATCAGACTCTCTTTCTGTTTCGTTGTCACTAGTGTCAGCACAGGATGCTCTGTTGAGCCACTCACTAAAGTATTTCATACCGCGGTGGGTGAAATAAATACGCTTCATCTGAGTCTCCGGTCACAGCGGCATTTTTCAGAACGAACCGGCAAATTTCCTGGCTAAATCACCTCTTGGTGCATCTGTTTCATGTACCATCCCTAATATCACCATTTTTGTAATGTCCAGTTTCCAGCGATATCAGTACCTAGCCGCTTCATGCAATGATCCATTGCTAACTACATCCGAATACCAGCACCTCATACACTCATGGAACGTTCGCTCATGTAAATCACGGCTGTGTGAGGTAACGATGACTCTCCTGAAATGTAGGATTCCTCTCCGAAATCTTTATTTATGTAGATGCGGGATCAGCCCCACAAACCTGTGTGAGGCTTGTGGTGAAATTGAAAATATTGATCACTTCCTTCTCGCTTGCCGAAGGTTTTCACATCAGAGGAGGTTGCATTTAGAAACTCCAATTGCTGTTGTTGTTGTTGCCCAAATAACGTATGGCACATACCCACAGAGGAGGATCGGCCAAGAATTGGGTAGCAAAGAATAATTTTTTTAATATACTTGCATTAAAAAAAAAATGATCTGAGGGGTAGAATAAAGGAAACAAAACGGGAAATAAATGAAATATAAAATGAAAAGTGGTAACACTCACGGGAGATTGACACTACAATTGTAGAACAAGTGATGTTTAAATATTTAGCAAGGCAAACGATTTGAGTCCAGTAAAAAATTTTGCATGGCGGTAAACACAGACCTGTGACACACTTTGCACACTTGGGATTTATGTTGTCGGTCCCGCTTCTACTCTCCTTCGGTGCGGTCGAAAGGATTTGCGTTGCCTCAAATATGTCAGTACTTACATAACTACATCACAGCTACGGACAGATTCCAAATTTTTGCTTCATATTTTTTCTTTCAATAACTTTTGTGATCTTAAATCCTATGTTTTTGTTTAGTTGTCAATTACGTTAATACACTGATTCAGTTTGTGTAGGACATTTGGCAATCCACACTGAGCCCTGGCCAATTCCCCTCCGTGGGTATGTGCCAAATATCAAGGAAGAAGAACGAAGCTGGCACGGTCTTCCCGACGCTCCGTTTTCCACGAAGGCTTTCAGCGTAACAACTTGCTGAAGGCTTGCTGGGTACAACCAATCTCGTCAGCAACGGCTTTATCACTCGGACTTCCCGGCTGTCGACGCCTCTCGGTTTGCCACCTTATATTCCTGAGATATCCGCGGACGGAGATACCGCGCTCAGGTCAGCATCGAGCACCTTCTGCCTGATTAGTCCGAGCCCCGATCCTTCGCGGGCGCTGCCGGTGAAGTCGTGGATGAATGGCTGACGCACTAACAATTCGTCAGCCGATATAACAGGTGGGACGCGACCATCCAGCTTGGCAACGTGGTGTTGGCGCTCGCAGACACGGCGCTTACGTGGTACGTGAACCACGAAGAGTCCTTCACGGCTTGGGTGCATTTTGTATATGAGCTCAGCAAGTGCTTAGGGGACTCCGCTGCAAGGTGCTGTGCAGAACCGACACTGGATCACCTCCCAGTCAAAAAAACTACAGAACTGCGTCAAAAATACGACAAAAAGTCCTGTAGTTCTGTCATAACCATCAGATTTTTCTGTAGTTCTGTAGTACTTTTCTGTAGTTCTGTAGTTTTTCTGTAGTATATTTCTGTTGTCTGTAGTTCTGTAGCACTTTTCTGTTGTAACTACAGAAATTTCTGATGTTACGACAGAATGTTCTGTTGTCACTACAAGATTCCCGTCAAAAACCGCACAGAAATTATGTCGTAACATCAGAAAATTTTCTGTAGTTTTTTTCGACTGGGCTATCTCAGCTTCCTGGTGAGACCTGCACCCAGTACATAGAGGCGGTCCTCAAGCTTTGCAAAGTCGGTTCACCTCGCACGTCGGACGACGACTAGGTTGGCAACTTTCTAAAAGGCTTTGCCGAGGACATGTATTTCTACCTGATCAGTAAAAATAACCTGCCATTTGTGAAGAACGTGATCTAGCATTGCCGCACGTTGAAAACCTTAAGATGCGTACAATTACCCTCAAGTTCGGTCGCTTGGCTACTGTTTCATCGCTGGCCGATATCGAGTCCGCATCCACCAGTGGCCTTGCCACTACCATTCACCAGATTGTACGCGAAGAGCTAATCCGCTGGCAAGATCCAAACTCCCGTCACTTTGAACAGACGTCTACGTATCCGCTGCCTCAGCCGCAGTGCATTTCTGTCAGCGCGGCGGACTATGATGGACACCATGTGCACCAGCAGACCCGACATTGCCTGGATTGTCATACTCCACCATCCCGCCACGTCACACGTGCGGGCTCTACCGAGCTGCCGTCAGTCCACTTAGAGGAAGGTGTGACTTGTAATGCCGTCCATATGGGTCCATACAGCGACGATGTCTTCCTAATGTGGACATCTGTTCGTCCGTTCTTGGTTTGTTACCGGTGTGGCAATCCTGGTCAATTTTCGCGGTTTTGCAATCATCGCCGCTCACCTCGCTATACGGTACCACTAGATAGGCTACAAGCAGCAGTATCAGCACTCACCTCACTTCGATACCACCAGCTATACTGCAGAGCCAGACAACCAGCTGCAGTATAATCTCCATCGTCAACGTTTCGACTCATCCGCTGAAAAGAATCATTTCCAGGCCAGCATGACGAACCCTAACTCCGGCCTCTGATCGCAGCGTGACTCCGGCATTCCGCGCGCGCCGGTCTCCATCGCCATGCCGGCGACATTCACCTCATGCGGAAAACTTGTCAGCACCACGACAGATGGAGGTGAGGTCGCAAAAGTCTGCTTTGTGCCAACGTGCCTCCGGTTGATTTAATACTGAAACACAATGTTAACGGGTCTTTGGATGGTGTAGTCTATCGGCTTATGTGCATACTGTGCTACTGTTTCAGTAATGAGCTTAGGATTTAAACAAATGTAAGGGTGCAAAATGATGATTCAGTGTGCCCCTATCTACACATTGTGCGGAGTAAGCGGTGAATCGTTACAACCTTTGGGAGTGCGTGGTGTAGAAGTACAACGGAGCGGACTACTTTTTCAAGCGGAATTTATTGTTATTGCACGTTCGACCCATGATGTGAGTTTATACTCTGACTTTTTGAAAATGTGTGGCGCTACCGTTGGCTGTGGAAGTGGGGCGGTTTATGTCGAGCAGACACATGTGTCTAATTTCTTGGAAAGTTCGTCGGATGCGGAAACTGTATTTAGCGTCTCCGAAGACATAGTCGTACCATCATGGACTGCGAAATGCGTCCCAGTGCACCCATTGCCTTATAATGATGACACCTTTGAAACTCTTGTACAGCCTATTTATTGGGCCTGTGATAAGATGAATGTACTTGTGCCGCATAGTTTGATTTCTGTGGTGAACGGTCATGCGTGGTTTTCAGTGATCAGTTCCTCCCTTGAGCCTGCACTTCTGTCAGCTGCATTGAAGCATGGCTCCTTTGGATATGACATGCATTCCGCTGTGGCATCGTTCCGAGTCGCGTCAACCGAACCTCTTTCCGCTTTCGTCACTAGAATCGCCAATTGCTCCCATGGTGAACACCAGACTCAGTAGTGCTGAGCTCCAAGCCCGGATGGACCTCCTACTACAATACGCATTTGTTTTTCGACTTCGACCAATTCTCTCGACCGGCTTTTATTCTTGATGCTCGCGTTTGTCACATGATCGACACAAGTTCTTCCCGCCAGCTGCGCCAAATACAATATAGAGTACCACCATCCGAGCACAAGGTCATCAATAACAAGTACGAGAAATGCTCAACACGATGGTCATTAAGGAGTCTTGCAGTCCTTGGGTGGCACCTGTAATTCTGGTGCTAAAGAAGGACGACCCGTGGCGGTTCTACTTGGGTAATCGACGTCTGAAGGCCATTTCCAAGAAAGACGTGTGTCACCTCTCTCGCATAGATGACATAATGGATTGTCTTCCTGCCGCCTCCTACTTTTCTTTCGTCGATTTAAGATCCCAATATTGGCAGATTCCTGTGCACCGTGATAAAGGAAAAACGGCATTTGTCACGCCAAATGGACTTGTTGAATTCAATCTATGCCCGTCGGACTTTCCAGCGTGCCCACAACTTTTGAAACGTTTATAGACAAGGTGCTCCTTGGTTTAAAATGGGAGGCTTGTATGTTTTACCTAGACAACGTAGTTGTTTTTTTGAAGATGTTAAGAAAACACAACGAACGCCTAGCTGTTATCCTGTACTGTTTGCTTCAGGTAGGCCTTATTCTAAATTCCAAGAGGTGCTGGTTTGGCGAACGGTACGCAGTGGTGCTCAGACATCCTATTGACAAACACGAGTTGCGACCTGATCCCCAGAAAACGGAGGCTCTCGAATCGTTTAAGAAACCAGAGATTATTAATGAGTTTTGCAGCGTCTTTTGGTTATGCTCTTATTTTCGTCGTTTCGCTTTGCTTGTATCTCCGGCCCACTGACTTGCCTTTTACACAACGACTCTTTTTCGAAAGTGAAACCTCTTTTCGACAGCTCAAGTTTCTGTTGACATTGCAGCCTATTCTACGCAACTTCAGTCCCGCAGGGCCGACAGAAGTTCATACGGATGCGACTGGTGTTGGCATTGGGGCTATTTTGATTCAGCGCTGAAATGAGCAAGAACATGTTATTGCATACGCCAGCCGTACTTTAAGCACGTCAGTGCGGAACTACACTGTTACTGAGCACGAATGTCTAGCAGTGGTATTCGGCATCCAGCGGTTTCGGTCGTACTTGCACGGTCGCTCATTTAGCATTGTAACCGACCATCACTATCTCTGTTGGCTCGTCAACTTTTGCGACTCCGATGATCGTCTCGCGCGATAGGCACCTTCGAGGTGGCGTATAAGAGCGGCCGACGCCACGCCGACGCAAACTGTCTGTCACGTCTCCCTCTAGCCATCAGTTCGTGCGACGCCGACAACTTCGACGTCTACATGTCGGTTGTGGTTGCCGAAGTGCCGGACCTTCAAGTGTTTACAACGGAACCGCAAAATATCGGGGCCTCACGACTCTTTAAACACCCCGTATATCCGTCGTAGTGCCGACCGTTTTTGTATACGCGATGATTTCCTCTGGAAAAAAAAAAACTATTCTTCAGTGGGCCAATGTTTACTTCTTGTAGTTCCCCAAAGTTTCTGTTCGTCTGTTTTGCGCATACTGCACGATGATATCGCGTCTGGGCATCTTGGATCAGCTCAGGCCCTCCGCCGCGCAGAAGAATTCTTTTATTGGTCGAAGATGCGATCGACCACTGACGGATATGTGACCAGTTGCGCACAATGCCAGCGCTACAAAAATTTACAGCTTCTGCCGCTGGGCTGTTGCACCCTATGCCAACTCCCAGCGTGTCCTGTGACCAAGGTGGCAAACATCTGCTTTGGCAACTTGCTGTATTGTCGTTTGCTTCAATTATCTTACTCGGTTCTGTTAACGGTGGCTATCCCATCAGCTACAACCCATTAAAGTTTCGCAGTTTCTGCTTCACTCAGTTATCTTGCGCCATGAACCACCGAGGATTCTGATAAGTAACTGGGGTCGTCAGTTCATGGCGGGTGTAGTTCAGTGTCTGTAGAATCTATGTGACACGAATTTGCGTCACTTCACAACTTATCGCCCGCAAATACTCGGCCTAATAGAGCGCATAAACAGGGCGTTAGGAATTCGATTTTAATGTACGTAGCTACGGATCAGAAGAACTGGGACACCATCCTGCCTTTTGCCACATATGCCTTCAATACAGCCACTCATGACACTACTGGTTATAGCCACTTCTTCTGTACAGCCGGCCACCACTCTACACTCTGAACACCTTATCGCCGTTCTTCCTAAGCGATGAATCCTGCATCGCTGGAACCTTTTGTCTCGCTGAAGAATCTCCGCGACG
This sequence comes from Amblyomma maculatum, assembly GCF_055883805.1. Lineage (NCBI taxonomy): Eukaryota > Metazoa > Arthropoda > Arachnida > Ixodida > Ixodidae > Amblyomma > Amblyomma maculatum. The sequence continues at coordinate 84,185,120 of NC_139348.1, read as the reverse complement.
GGCGCGCTTGCGGACCCTTGCTTCGCAAGACCGCTTCATGGAACGCTGCGATAAACGCCATAGGCACGTTACCTACGCTCCAGGCGATGGTGCCTGGCTTTGGCGACCGCTATGACGGCGTGGCCTTAACCAGGAATTGTTGGCTCACTACGATGGGTCTTAAGGGATCAGTAACAGCATCATTGATGTGCCATACAAGCTTGCAAGCCTCACTGCGTAAGGCCGTCATTTAAAAAAGTCTGAACTATCACACGTTGCGAGCTTGAAGCCCTGCCACCCTCGCAGCCTCGTAACTCGCCCGGCGGGCTTCGGCTGCACAGGAGGACATGTAATGTGCTGCAAAAAAGAAGATGCTCTAAGGAAGAAGGAAGAAGTGGCGCGGGGTGGGGTTGCCAGAGACGACTGACCGCTGACACGGTGTTCCCGACGCTCAGTTTTCCACAAAGACTTTCAGTGTAACAATATCATATAATGAATACAGTGCATCCTGTTGTTAGATTGCACACTTTATTTAGGGACACCAGATTGTAGGATATCATTTACATCCAACCAAATTCCTTGAATGCCTTAAACGCGAAAGCCCTGCTGCCCGTGACGGTCTCCAAGGATGCGTTTCCGAATCTTTCTCGAAAACATATCTGTTCCAATAAACATCCCAAATAAACGTTAGTGACAACGTACACATGTGCACCAAAGGACAAAAATTATATTCCAAGCTCAAAGCTGCGTTCACTAGATCAGTTCGTCTATATTATATGTAAATATTATATGCGCAGAATGACTCACTGCTTTTCATTCAAAGCTTATAGTTGCTGAAAGAAATCCAACCTAGTGTACCGAGGGATAAAGAAATGAAAGAATTACGATAATACAAGTATGCGCTTTGAGCAGAAAACGTTTTTTTATTGGTCGTTTCGCCCCTAATTGTCCAGAGAATCACTGCGTTGCAAGGGCATGGCAAAATACCTCAGAGCATTGACTCAATAAGGTTTTCCTGAACAGAGTTCGCAGTTTCACTGGTTGGGCACGTTTGGAGAAAAAATTGTTGGAAGTGGCTTTTCCGCTTATACTTGAATAGCATTGAATTCCGTCCCTTTAATGATCGTGGTTCTGTATCTTTTAAACGAAAATGATTAGCAGGCTGGGCCAAGATCAGTGGCTTTCCACGTACCGTACGTGTGAATGTTTTATGAATAAATTTCATCAGACAGTTGGAAATGTATTTATGAGGTATGAAGTTAAGAAACAGTTAAATATCAAGTCGGGCGGTGAAACTACATGAGCTAGTGAAGATGTTGGGAAAATTCATGTCGCTGCAGATCTGTTTAACAACTGCCTGCTCAATGATCAATCTTTCTGCCATATACAGGCTGTCTTCTAATTGTATACCTGCACTACGTTATCGTGCAGCCATCAGAGCACTACATATCGCTGTCAGTAAAAATACCCGGAAAAATGTAGTGCCGATTTTCTGCCGCGATATGGCTAGAAAACCGAAAGCTAATCTTGGAGAAATTGGATTTTCCCGATGCGTTATTAAAAGCTTGATTTGAGTCACAGCAAGTTGGGGCCTAACTTAAAACTCATTTTCACTTTGAACACGGAAGTTGCAAATTGTATCAAGCTACTAAAAGCAGAATGGTAATAGTCTGCAAGGCGCGTCTAATTGTAGCTCGTTTTGTACAGGCAGTGCGTAGATACCAAAATCTACATTGGCATGATAAAAAAGGAGGAAAAATACAGAATGTAAATTAAACGGAAAGACCCAAGGCGTCAGTGAAATAATTGTTCACTGCCAGCTTTATACGTTTGACGATACGCCATTCGATCAGGAGTTTACTTAGAATTTCAGAAACTCCTCTCTTCTATACTCGGAAAAATGTACTGCCAATTTCCTGCGGTAATATGACTAAAATACTGAAAGCTAATCTTGATGAATTTTGATTTTACCAACGCCTCATTAAACGCTTGGTTCGGATTACAAAAGATTCGGTTGCGATGTGTGAAGCTCAATAAACACAATTGCTTCAGATTCTTTCTCCCCCACAATCACAAACCACTATTCCTTGCGCACTTCTACAGACTCGCCAACATGGAACTCCGTGCTTGTACATCGTATAACCAGCATGGGTAGCAACTGATCACAATTTTAAATCACCCTTTTGCAGGAGGATGTAGCTTGTGCTTTTGGGGACTGTTACATTCGTCACATAGCAATATTACAACGGCAATTTTAGGCTCACTGACCCCTATACACTGCTTTGTCCTGCACGCGACCAAATAAACGTTTTCTGAGTGCCGTGAGCGGAGCGCAATCACTGTGTCAAATTGTCTTCAACAAACAACCCCTCGGTTTTGTTCTACGCCCCTTTTAGCTGTGCGCAACCTGTTATGTCAGTACGTGTATTTAGGGCCCAGCCTTTCAAGCTGAAAAATATCTTAATTAGAAACGTTCTCTTCGGACTGCATAAATTAGAATAAAGGGGCATTTAAAATAACGGTTTGTTCTTTGCTAGAAGAGGTGATTACTTTGTATGATATTGGGAAAAGTCGCTCAGAAAAGTCTGGGAAAAGTCTGAACGCTCGAAGTGCTCAGCAATCTCGACCTTTTAGCATCAAGCCATGCTCTCAAGACTTTACAAGTATATTTCGTAAGCAACTGCACTGAACATACTGCGGTGGCATACAAGAATGAATGTTTAAACTTTCCTAAATGTAGCTGAAAGTGTTTTTTAAATTTTTGTTTTAGTTCCACAGAGTAGTTCAGGCAGCCAAGAAAATAGAAGATCTGTTTCATTCAAAAGTGGTAGTAAGCAAGCCCAAATATCTCGAGGAATGAGTGTTAGAGTGCCGTCGATCGGTGTTAGAAACCACCTATTGCTGAACATCTAATAGTTGCGTTATTCACAACTTATGCGCATAAATGTTCTTTTCACCACAGTACAATAGCAGATTCATATAAAATTGAGGGCGTTGGGCCAGCACCGCAATTCTGCCTATCTCTATTGCATTTCAGGATGCATTACAGGCTACATGCATCAATACTAGTCATAGCACAGCGAGACATGAACTTCGGACCCACAAAAAACTTACCCCTAAAGTTCGAAGAAACTACGGCAAGCAAACACTCACATACCAAGTTCCCACTGTTCTTAACATGCCCAATCTTAATCTTGAATTCTCCGTTAGCAGCATCACATTCAAACGTAACATTAAAGAATACCTAATGGAAAACAATATTGAATTTTCACCAAAGTAACAATTCAAGATTTCTTTATGTTGATCTTAACAGTTTGGTTGAGTTTTCTTGGTTGGAGAAAATGAATCAATCGCCTCTGTTAGCAGCTTATGACGGCATGGCCAATTATTATCCTTTATATGTCTGTAACACGGTTTATTTTGGTTTTGTTGTGTACTTTTTACTACTATGGTTTCATGTCTGTTACAATCCTTTTGTGGCATATGAGTTTGAAAATGTATTATTTCACTGGTCTGTCAAACTTTGCTTGGGTGCCAAGGCCTCGTCAGGTTTTTCAACCTTTTGCCTCGGCTGCCCCTTTCTGTAGAATTAAAAGAAATAAAAAAGACTACACCACCTTTAGTTCATAGCATATTCCTCTACGCTCTTTCGCTCTGAATTTTATTATTAAGATATTTAATAATTCATGTATTGTCTGTGATTAAATTTGAACTTCGCGCTATTAATGGCTTTAATGTGTCTTAACTGAGTCAATGCCAAAGGTATATAACACTGATTGGCAGTATATTTCTAGCGAATGACACATATTTAAGACCTGTACCTAGTATATAGCTACCTGTTGCTTCGTAAAAAGACTGCCAATTGATTACTCTAAGACTGAACCTTATGTGAACGTTTTCTAGACAGAAGTGTTCTGGTTTGTAAAACATCGCAGGGCCATTCCAGTCAGTTTCCACGAAGTGTGAAGGATAGAAAAAGTAGGGAAGCGAGATGTATAAGAAGAATATTGAAATTAGAATATATTTCAATCAGAACTGGGAGTCCATAAAGTAGATTTGCTGTACTTACTCGATTGTCAATGTCTCATATTTTATTCAGTATAACGAAAGAGATGACACACCACGTTAAGCTCTAAGCAGGTTAGTGGTGAGGCTGTGCCAAGTTTTGCATATGTGCACAAGGGGTTTCGTTCTCGTTTTCCTGGACCTAATCATCCACACAGGCACCGCCTGACATCTTGTCAGGTGCTAAATGGTTAGCCGAACATGAATACATGTCTACGGGAGCTTTTTGTTCATGTATGTTAATTTCATAAAACGAGAATGTTTTGCAGTGTATATTGGGTTGCAGAGGCACGTATAATAAAGCGTTCATGCTCAAGCTCTGCGAACCTGCCTGGGATTGCCGTAATGTGCCTCTACGGCTGCTACCATTTTGATTGCTCAGAAGCATTCCATATGTACCTACCTAACAGTCGACGCCCTGAGGGCACATTTCCGACACATCACCTGGGTTCCCTGTCATTATTTGGCCAGTCGTCCTATTAATGGGCCACATACATCGTTTACAGGGACCGTTGATGCGCATCGCGCTATTCTGCCGTCCCATTTTACACCCGCATCTAGACCGTCCTCCCCACTATGGAACCTGCATCAACCATACGTGCTTCTTTCAATACCGCGCATCAGGAAGAAGGTCGAGCTATCGCCGACAGAACTAAAACAAATCACTCTTGAAAACTTCCATGAGTACCATGTAAATCGTATGCACGTCTACACCGAAGGTTAAGTGAATGCCTTGAGCTCTTCAGGCTCCATGGTCATACCCGCAATTACAACATAAATAAAAGTTCGGAAAATTCGCCGTACTTCTTCAACAGCCGCAGAACTAACCTCTCTACGTGTCGCGATTAGGCATATCAGTCAGCAAAGCCCTCAACGATGGTCTATATTCAAAGATTCAAAAGCAGCTCTGCAAGCCTAAAAAGAGGCTTTTCGCCATGCAAACCGTGAGCAACTCGTCGCGGAAAGACGACGACTTCATCACTGTGCCATAAATGGAGGACATGACATCATCTACCAACAGCTTCCAGGACACAGCGGCATAGCGGGCAATCTCCGGGCGGACGAGGTCGCACGAAGAGCCCAATAATACAGCGATTGTGTGTTGATTCCCTTTTCCAGGGCAGACGCAGCGGGCAGACTTCGCGCACTTGCGCGGGATCACACGCTCTCCTTGCGGAATTCTGACCAGTTTACGAACTGCCGCTTAAAATCCCTGGACCCCGACCTGAAGCTCCCGCTTCCACCTGGCCTAACACGATGTGAAGGAACTTTGCTGTGCCGTCTGGTGGGTTGGTGTAGCATTTACAAACTCTTATTCTTTTGTGACAGGTATAGCAAATAGCCCTGCATGTACAAACTGAGGGTGCGACGAGACTATAGGCCACATTCTTTGTGAGTGCCCCATATAGAGCAAGGAAAGACAGTGTCTATTCCATGCGTTGGAGAGTCTAGATGGACGCCCACTGACTGAAATTAAGATCCTAGGTCCCTGGCCACGGCGATCATCTGCGGTGAGGGCCTCCCAGGCACTGCTCCGCTTTATGAAAAGCACAGGACTGATCGAAAGGCTATGATTTTTTATGTTACGTGATATGACTGCGACGTGACGTGATGTGACTGTACTGTCTTCACCCATCCCTCTCTCAACCACAACTTTCATACCTACGCCTCTCCCCCAGTGCAGGGTAGCAAACAAGTTCCTTTACCGGTTAACTTCCCTTCCTTTCCTCCTCATCTTCCTTCCCCTCCTCCTTGCTGATACACGGTCGCCTTAAAGCAGTTATTAAGTTTCTATCGTGTCTAGTAACTTTCACTTTCTTGATGCTGTAAATAAATATTTTGCGGAACATACACTCTTTGACCTGTCAAAATCAGGACCATTCTACTTACCAATAGGTCGAGCATTGCGTTCTGAGCGACATCTGGAGCCTTTGACACTGTGTACGCGTCATTGCTCTGTTGCAGAAGATAACGAACCATCCAGAAGCATTAAGTATTAGGTTCTGTCTTTGAAGAAGCTGTAACAGTTCACTTTAACTGGGTACGTAATGCATACCGACTAGTACATCTAAGGCCTGCGCTCTAAAATCTCTCATGTCTGCCTGGCGCTTCGATGACCTTATTAAATTGTGTGACATGAACAAGCATGAGCAGTAAGGGTTTACCCAAATATGTCCCTCTTATAACGTTTGCGCACCAGTGAGTAATAATTAGGTGCTTCGAAGAAAACCGAGAAATAATGCAACTGGATAAAAGCGTGCCACTGCAATATTATATCCACATGAGATTTTGAACGAGTTTTTGGAAGTTTGGAAGTTCAGCAAACTACTGAGATGTCCTTCCTAATTCGAACCTTAGACCCTGTGCTACTTTTGCCCAGGACCTTTTACCAAGTGACAACACCTCCACTTGCTTTGCAAAGAACCTGAAGTGTCTGTAAAGAGTTTTTATTTGTGCTTTTAAAATTCAAATATCCTAGTCGGTAAAACAAACACACAGGAAACGCTTCGTACACAGCGGTCGCTTTATCACTTTGAGTTGACACACTGAAAGCCTGTAAAGGCATTTCAAACTATCCCTGTATTACTAGAGCTCTGCCTTGAACGTTATCGCCTGAGAGTTCAGATACAATAGCGAGCAAAGACTGTTTCCTACCTACTTTAAATTCACTTTCATAACAATACATTTCTTATTTTAAGCTTTTGATAGTGTGCTTAAACAAGTAATGCATCATGCTATAGTGTCATCTAAATACAGCTGGGGTGTAAGGGTTATACACCTTTATCTTACCTTATTTCTAGCAGCTCTGTCGAGGCAGTCCAGAAGCTGAAAAATTTTGCAAACATGCTTTGGCATTAGCTTTCGATTATTACAAATTTTTGATGCATTAATTTAAAATGCCACTAAGTATGCTCGCCATTAAATACCTCCCATGTCATCCACAATCACTCGTTTATATGTGAGCGCTGCTGGATGGAAAGGACAGGGACGTCCATTTTGAACATAGAACGCGACATTCTTGATTGTTCTGATACGTCAATAGGATATTACCAAGAAACTATCCCCTACCAGACGCCGACTCGATAATTATTGCTCACATTGCCAACATCGAAGCTCACAAAGCCAATGCTTTAATTCTTGAAGAAGGGGGTCAATACGCAATCTCTTTCAACGCGTGTGCTAACATTTTACAAAAAGCCACTTTTGTGCGTATTTTATTAGCTGAAAAATAACGGCTGCCATATGGGTTAGCATCGAATCGCCCGTATCGTGTGCCGCGTCAAAAATAAACGTGGATCTTGAGCAGGTTTACTTGACTTAGCGTATGTTATTAAAAGTGACGCTTGCAGTCCTCATGTAGACGGAAAAGTTTTCGGTATTACTTTAATCACATTGAAATATGCGGCTAGTCATTACTTCGCTTCACTTACTATTTCGACCCTCGTGTACGTTTTGTTGAAACACATTGTGATGATTGAAATATATGAACGAGATCGTGAAGCGGAGAGCTTTCGCTGGCCAATCTGAATTGTCGTGACATGATAGCTGATGCCGACAGGCGATCGCTTTGTTTTTCGCTTACTTGGAGCCTTGTGGTGTAGATTATGTGACGAAGCGTTAGATGTATTTGTATCGCGTTACGATAAGGCGTGGGCCAGCCTAAGCTACGTCAGTCATGCCACTCGGCACAAGGCGCGCCTCTTATCATTGCCTTCGCCGATCGCGCTGGCCGGGGCCTATATAACAGAGCACGGAATAACGGCTGGTGATTCGCCTTCCTGATGTCTGCCTGTCACTTCACCGTTCACAAAACTTTACAATATTTAGACAACAATTTCAAAAGAAGGAGAAAGCCTAATCGTTTATAAGAAAATTAGATTTAGTTACTTGAACAATATAGAGCTGAAGGAGTCGCCACCAAGAAAATATGATGCATCTTTGGTGCGCGAAAATTCCCGCATATTGAGCGCACAGCTGGTAGGTGGTCGCTGAGAAGGCCGAGCGCTAATTCTTCAATCGTTTGTGTAACCTAAGGAAATTGTATCAGAAAGTTAAATAGCTGGCGATTGGGGTGGCTCATTTTAGATGAGATGGTGGTATAAGAATCAACAACCCAATGCTCATCGATTACGAGGGATGCACACTGCTCCTACGCCAGGTGTGCAGGTAGATACGGCTTGTATAAAGTAGGGCTTTATACAGCGGGTGTAACCTAAGCAACAACTCGGTACCTTTAAACTTTGAGCTTAAGAGTACGCATAGTTCGTAAAATGTTGTTTCCACCAAACAATACGTAGGTTTTGTGTTTTGGAGAAAGCATCATGTTAGATATTACAAAATTACAATTTTCGCAGTTATGTATTGAAACATTTGTTGCTATGAGTACAATGTCTTCTTCCCTTCCTTTTGGGCCAAAATAACTGTGTGACCTAGTGATTAAAGAACTGTCAACTGTGCGAAAGAAACCTATATTTGCTACAGTGAACATATGTGAAACTATACAGTTGTTATTTTTGTTCGGAATTGCTCACTGAATGTATTTCTTCCGTAAACATTACTGGCGTTAGCCGCTTATATGTCAAAATACGTAACACAGCAGAGCGCAGAATATTTTACAAGCAGTAAAAAAATTGCTACCATAATCGGCACACTTATCCTGCACTTGTATTCTACCTGACAAATATTTTTCTCCTGACTTATTATTTAGTTTTTGGCATCCCTATTAGCCTAAGTATTAAGTATAAGTCTGTAATCAATGTATTTTGTAGCTGATTATTTGCCACTTCTACAGAGGCCCACTTTACCAATGGCAGTAATATGAAACCTCCTTGACTGTTCAATAGGAAAAATCATCTTTTAAAAATTGTGAAAAGAGCCTAACGCAAAATATTAAAGCACGCAAAAGAGAGTGATACGGAGACAACGGACGGGTGGTGGGTTTTATTGAGGGAAAATCATCTTCGATCTTTCGAATCTCCAGGTCTTTGTTTTCAAATCCTAATCTTTACTTTTTGACTGCAAATATTACAGGGTAGTATGCTCATGATAATGCACGGAGATAAAGAATAAGCCTTGTTTATTTCTCGTTTTAAAACGTTTTATTCATGCATGGAAAGAAATAATGCCTTATTTGATTAGGGCCCGTATTCCGAGTTTGCGTCGTTATCGAAAGTGTCGATATCTCACGTGACCTCGAGTCATCTCATTGGTCGAAACGCGGGAACTGCGTGCTGCCCGCATGGAACCGGAAGAGGTGGCTATATCATGCGGCGTTTCCACCAATCAGACGACTCGAGCTCACGTGAGATATCGACACACCAATAACGATGCAAACTCAGAATATCGGCCTAGGTATTTCGAGGGGCAGTTCAAAGCATTCAAGCACTCATTTTAATCTTTTTTTTTACGTAGATATTGGGAAATTATAGGGCATATAGTGTTAACACAGATTGTCAGCGTAGCATACACGCAAAGGCCGCGCAGTAAAGTACACGAGCAGCCTCTGCCTCTACTATCACACTTTGACGTCCACGTCGGGGATAGCAGGCAGCAGCCATAAAATGGGCTTTTATGAACTTATGTTTTTATATTACCACCTTTTCAGGAACACGCTGTTTCTATGTTATATCTTTTATAGAGACTAGATAAGAAAAAAACGACCTTTCTTACCATTCTGAACTTTTTAGGGTCCACATTCTTGGCGATGGTAAATATTGCTTTATGGCAGTCCTTCATAACTGCACCAAATAATGCTTTAGCCCTCATCAGTCTCGGACCTTGAGCTGGAAAAGGAAAACGTGCAGAAAGCCACTACACCATCAAATAACAGCAGCTGCCTTTTATATATACACGCGTGCTACATTGCGTCCTCAACCACAGGTTTATGGGTATAGAAAGCCCCTGTCAGCTGTCTTAACGGCATTTGCCTTTCAGATTTTAAAACAGGGTAACTTTCGCTCTGAAGCAAACGTTTTACAGCCATGCATATCCCAAGCATACATCAACCTGCATATCTAACGCAAGATAATAGATCCTGCTGCTGCTCCCATTCAATTTTATTCCAATTAGGTAAGTCTATCAAATAAACAAACTGTCATGACAGCGTTTCCATGCATAGCAGGAATTTGGTTGTCTTTGGGTAGTAGCGTGCCAAAATGGGACAGGCTACGTAAAATGCCATAGTGGAGTTTTCTGGAAATCCGAGCAGCTGGGATTATTAGACATGCGCTTATGTTTCATATTAGCGGCCGGCTTAGTTTTATCCTGCACCGAAACGCGGTTATTGCGGCTTGTATAGACCCCGCATCCTTGGGATCTTCCGACAAGTGTTTTAACGACGGGGCCACGGTTTTGGTACTTAGAAGTTTCGAGAAGTATATAAGGAGAGAATAACACGTGCCCGAAGAAAGCGAAACTTGAGGTTATGGATGATATTATCACGTGTTTGTGACCAGATGCCGAAACCATCAAACAAAGAGGCTGGCCTGGACTGAATGAACTCTACTTGAGCTGATTTGCTACCGAAATAGACCTACGCTATCCGGCGCCGGTGATAACAGTAAGCGTGCCCCTCGGTCGTCAATCTAAGAAAGATCGTCGCACTCATCAACTCTAAACTTAAAGGCGAGGAAGAAACATCTAGATAAAGTTGCAGACAGGGGCTTGCTAGACTTGAAACATTATATGAACACTCAAGTGGTATGCATCTTCTAGACACATCTCAACGCATCGCGCGTGACACAGAAAATCATAAAGCTGCGTCTCGCGATTATGAGCATGAACAACGAATACAGAATTAATCCGTGCGCTAGAATCGCAATGATAGGGCAGCATGCCGGCGGTTGTCAAAAAAGAACAAGTAAACTATTTAAGAGTTCGTAGCATAACTGTCCGCTTTAAATGGCATCGGCTCAACGCCAACAAAACACAAGAAAGGTAAACAAAGATATCTAGTGCCTTTAGCGCGCGTTTCAGTCAGTCATAGAGTTTTAGTCACACAATATGGCCGATGTCTGGGCGCAACCAGTGCCGCTGGAATAAGGTCGTGCCGTCGAAGAGGACTGCGTAATGAAGTTGTCTGAAGCGCCGAATGACTTCGTATGGGCTGAGGTACCACCGCATGAGTTTTGAAGCGAAAAGCTTCACTACGAGGGTCGGAGCCGAGCTGCGCGTGAACCGGAGCACAGACTTGCCAGTTCTGCGCATGCGTAAAACCGAGTGACGTCACAGCCAAGGGCAGCTGCGCAGCATTATCTGCAGCCACCATCAGAAGCCGCAACTCCGAAACAGCTGAAGATGTTGCGATAGCGCTCGCTTGCGTAGGAATGAAAGTAAAATTCATAATTAGTGACAACAAAACAGCCATCTACATTTACGCAAAGGGTAGGATCGCACCAGAGGCGATGAGAATCCTGACCGGAAAACAGCTGCATAGAAAAGTCAGCTTAATATGGTCTTAATATGAACGCGCTTCCGTACTGGTAACGAGGCGGCACACGAGTTAGCCGGAGCTCTCTACTTCCGGGTAACCGTGGAGCCGCCCGATTGCCAGAACATGAACGCACGTCTATTACAGTAAACAGAAATAGTCGAAACTTATAGACAAAGCAGAAAGCTGGTGCCACCACCGGATAAGCGTCTGAACAAAAAAGAGGCGACCGCATGGCGGCGTCTACAGGCAGGAATTACATGCCCCCCGTCTGGGCCTATCACGCCCAGAAATATGAGAGACAGGACGATAAATGTAAGCAATGGTATAGAGACGGACCCTATACTACGTAATTTGAGAATGCGCTAGCTCCCCAGGGGCTGAAACAAATATACTTAGTAGCGAAGCCTGGTAAACCCTTCTGCGGAGCGAGGACCCAACTCTTCAGAAGCAAGCCATCCGCCTGGAGGAAGAGGCGGAAAGGAACCGAGACCTCTTTGCCTGTCTCTAATCGCAGAGGTCTCGTCCACTAGGCCTGCGTGCCGGGGCGGGGAGTAGGGCGCCTCCATTCCGGTGGAAATAAACGTTGCTCACAGACACAGCTGCGCAGCCTCTTTGTTAAGCACCGTGGTGTTAGCTAACAACGCTTAAGAGGTCTGCGACTCCTCCTCATTAAAAAAAAAAAGTCTCCATCTGGGAATCAGACATCCACCCTTTCAATCCCGAGCCGAGTGCTTCACCGCTGTGCCCCTTCCCAGTGTTTTTTTTTTTCAGCATGGTATTTATTACATGCCCTTAAATTCAGCATAGAGCTTTATACAGGATTTACAAAGTAATCAGCCTGTAGGCGAAAAGCCGAATAGAAACATACAACACAACACCACACAACTAGAATACGACTTAGAACAACTTCACTAAAACGGTGGCAAGGAAAGACAACACATCAACAATGGCAACCAGTCCGGTTTAGAGTGCCTTTCGTCGTGTCTCCAAGCTGGTGCACCATCTGGCCGAAATGAGTAGCGGGCGGCGCAGTCCGAGGAGGAAAATCATGTCAAAGGGTTCGTTGCCATGTTCGGTGGCCATCAAGTAACGTGCACTGTGGAGTTTAAAATAAAGTATTTCTTCAATGCTCTTTGCAGAACGTCCCAAAAAAATATTGCATCTTAGCAAGCAATTAAACAGTATTCGATAGTTTCAGGTGTATCATACAGCCGACAAATTAACAGAAGAAACGAATATATTTTTCTTTGAAGCCAAGTTTTGCCAACAGGCAAAACCTCGGCAAGAAGTTTAAAGAAAAACGTTTTAGTACAAGGCGAGTTCGGCATTTTGCGCACCCTTTTTAACTCATCATGCCCCTACAATTAGAATAGAGTGGACGATATAAGGGAGATGGAAACAACACAGATATCAATTCTTTGTATAAAATTTTCCGTGAAACAGAGAATAAGTACTCATAAGAGAGGCGAACTGCCAGAAACCGCCCTTAATCTCAAACTTCTTTCATAAAATCAAATAAATTGGCGATCGGTAAATTTGGAAGAGACCACTAAGTTTGGAAGAAGGTTCACAAGGTTAGTTTGCAGGGATGCTCTGGTAATTGGATGGGAGCTATCACGGAAAAAGAAGAAACGAGCAACCAACTATCTCACATAGAGATGTGTCAAAGCTAGTCTGCCAGCAGAAACAGGCCTGAAAAAGTAATCACGCCGCATGGACGCAAACCTGGACGACCATATGAACGTCGTAAACGTTCGGTGATAACTTTCGATGTAATTCCTTGCGTAAGAAAGTACCTGTAAAACATAATAAATTTTTGTAGCCAGAAACATGTTACAGGCCTGTGCACGGCAAAAAATTGATAGGCGGTGGGGAGCAAAAGTCTGAGCATTGCATTGGAGCACCATGACCTGCTATTTCCAGGAACGCCCACTAAAGGTGAATGCATGAAGTGTAACTCCAAGGTATTTAGAGGGAACACGAGACCCTTTAATTCCAGCATAATGTGTCAGCATTGCTCCCCGTGAAACGAACCACAGACCCGAACTTTTAGACATATTCATTTGAGCGCCAGATAAAATGCCAAGCTGTTCAATGGTGGTTATAATTTTGTCAATTCTGTGTTTGTTAGTGCAGAAAAACGCCAAATCATCGGCGTATGCATGAACTTTGACTTCATTACTGAAGGCGACATAATCACGGATATTATGGTTTTGGAGTACACTCAAACAAAGTGGCTCTAGGTAGAGGGCAAAGAGTAGCGGTGACACAGGACAGCCTTGTTTCACGGATGATCGAATTAGCACAGGCTCTGAGAAGTGACCATTGCCAATCAGGCGATTGGAACAGTTGCCGTAACAAGGTGCACCTGTTTAAGTACAATTGATCCAACATTTGCAAACATGTGCAGAACAGTAGGCGACTTTAGTAGGCGATTAAACGGGTCGAAAACGTCTGGTGGGGGCGCTTCCAATTTAAAAGTTAGATCAGATTCTGTAAGCCGCGGTGAACAGCCTTAAGATGCGCGAAACATTCGTGACAAAAGGTCAATAATTAGCTCACAGAGCAAGAAATCTGCAAACTGCTATCTTGTCGACAGGCGGTGGAAACTGTGCGATCGCGGCTGTTTTAATTGTACGTGGGCGAGTGCTATCCTTGCTAACGATGTCATCTAGAATCCGCAGTTCCTCGTAGACGAAGCGGCATTTCTCTGGTTTCAGTGTTAGCCCTGTCGATTTTGTTGAATTAGCACTCTCCGAAGCCTTTTCAAGCGGTCTTCAAATTTCGTATCGGAGAAACCGATGTCGTCACTGTGCACCAGACAAATCTGTGGCTTCAAGCAAGTTAGTACAGTATTCCTTAATCGCTGAGAAGTGGCTGGTGCGGAGCAGAGGTGGAAAGATAATACCCTGATCTCGAAGGGGCCGTCCGGTGTGATGAGCGCTGCCTTGTTGTGGTCTCTTTCGCTAACATCAAGTTGTCAGTACCCGCAATTTAGGTCCATCGACGAAAAGTACTTAGCTTTGCAAAGCCGATTCAGCATGGCGTCTTTGCGAGGAAGCGGAACATCCCTGATTACGCTATTCAAGCGGCGGTAATCGAAGCCGGAAACGAAATGTTTGGTCTTTTTTCTTCACTGAAATGACTAGTGCCGCCAAGGGACTCTTCGATGGCTAAATTATGTCATCGCGAAACATTTCTTTACCTTAATCAAGGATGACCTGGCGTTCCCGCAGTAATACATGGCTTTGGCTAAGAGGTCGGTTGCGCTCGTCGGTGACAACAAGATGCTTGGTCAGTCAAATTTCCCGCACTTTTGATACTGACTAAAAATATCTGCTGTAGATCTGCAGAAGTGATACGTACCTAGTTTTGCTTGGCTCGGGTCAGCGCAGGATTTATTTGCAACATGGTCTGGCAGCCTTGGTTAAATGCATTATCTTCGGGTTGTTTGGGGAGAGCGAAGATGTCCCGGATGTCTGCTATGTCGCCGAAAAAACCATTCTTTGTACCCTTGCTGAGATGCCGGTATTCTTCGGTAAACTTCGTTTCCAGTACCAGAGCTTTCCCATGAGGGCAATGGGAGATACCTCTGGCTATGCAGAGCCTTAGTTCTAAAAGCAACTGGGCGTTTCCATGGACGAAGCCCTCACCGATTTTAATGTATGCGTTGCCATGCAAGCGACACTTAATCGGGCTGGCACGGTTAAGCCTCCAACGAGGATGTTTAGAGCGATATGATTATTCGATGTCGTCGTAGTAGGTATGTCACTGTCCATCAAGAGCTTTATTAACTTTAAGCGAAGGTATATGATCGCCCGATGCTCACTCGAAACGTCCATACCAAAAATCAGTCACGGGAGCACTTACGCCACGAGCACGACGCTCATGGCGCAAGTGCCTCTATTCACTGTTATTTTTGCGGTGGCCCCTCCCGGCCAGAGTATTCAGCTTACACAATGCGGGTTACCGGCCAAACACGAGTGGTAGTCCCTACTTTCGTGAGCTTGGCAGCAACGCTCCACTAATTACAGAATATTTGATTCCGGTCTCTATTAAGGCGGTAACTCGAAACACGGAAACTCGAACCACCTTTGTAGGCTGAAGTGCTCGAAACTATTTTGAAGCCTCTTCCAAGCGCACACCCCTGTAAGAGCAGCGCGCAAGGCCGGGGGACGCTTATATCCAATTTTAACCGCTAGGTGTTCGGCGGCGGATTTCGAATGAACCACCTCCCGCACACGATGTCTGTAAACGTCGCTACTTGGGGCTGTTGAGGTGGTAGTAGCAGCCGTCGAAGAACTTGGAGAACGATTTGCGTATTAGGCCCAGAAAGCTGTCTCCGCTCGTTGATTCACTGCTGTAATAGATTTCGTAGGCCGGTGTTAGTGGTCAATCATAGTGGCATATTCGGTTGTCCATCGTCTTCTCGATAGTGGACGCTTCGCTTTGAAAATCGGCCTCGGTTGTTGATACATTTCTTGCAAGTCCTGAAAGAAGAGACTGTTTAATGCTTCGCAACGGACATTTCACTATGTCCCCTTCGGTCATGTCAGAGCTGCCACGGTGAATGAGGCGCTTAATATTCTCAACGTAGATTAGGCCAAGATCTTTTGGAAGTTGAAGCATTGAATTAAGTAGAGCCTAGGCTTTTTACTTCTGGACGATACTTGCAAATGTCATCAAAACGCCATCTCGAATGTCTCCCCATCTTTTAGAGAGATCTCGCGGTTTTTGAACCAGATTCGGGTAGATCATTTAAGAGCAAAATTGATTTGACTAGGCTTCGCAGCGTCGTTCCAGCCATTGAAACAAGGCATGCTGAAACAAGGCATGATTCTTCAATGGGCACCTCGTAGGCGATCGGGGGCTTCCGGCGACGCAAGAAGACCAGGGGTTGTTTTTTTTTTTCATTCGCCGCACTGAAGGCCAATTTACGTTGAAGGAATTCAGCACCTCCACCAGATGGCATGTGTTGGTGGTCGGATGCCGAAACCAGCAAACGAAGAGTGGCGTTGCAGTGAACGAACTGTTTCTTTAGGCTGACTTCCGCCTGTAAATGAACAAAGCGATTTGGCGATAACAGCAAGCCTGCTCGTCGGTCGTTGATCTCAGAAATCCTGTCGCAAGCGCCAACGCTCATTTTAAACGCGGCGAAGAGGATGAGGAGGAAGATGAGGAGGAAAGGCAGGGAGGTTAAACGGTAAAGGAACTGGTTTGATACCCTGCACTGGGGGAGAGGGGTAGATGGGTGTAAATGTTGTGGGTGAGAGAGGGATGGGTTGATAGTACAGTTACATCACAGACATGTCACATCACATCACTTCACAGTCGCATTACGTAACATAAAAAATCATAGCCTTTCGATCACTCTGTGCTTTTCATAAAGCGGAGCAGTGCCTGAGAGGCCTTCACCGCAGACGATCGCCGTGGCCAGGGACCTAGTATCTTAATTTCAGTTAGTGGGCGTCCATCTAGACGCTCCAGTGCACGGCATAGGCGCAGTCGTTCCTCACTGTATATGGGGCACTCACAAAGAATGTGGCCTATAGTCTCTTCGCACCCGCAGATTGTGCATGTAGGGTTATTTGCCATACCTATCACAGAGGAATAAGAGTTTGTAAATGCTACACCAACCCACAGACGGCACAGAAAAGTTTCTTCACATCGGGGTAGGCCAAGTGGAAGCCGGAGCTTCAGGTCAGGGTCCAGGGATTTTGAACGGCAGTTCGCAAACTGGTTAGAATTCCACAAGGAGAGCGTTTGTTCCTGAGCAAGTGCGCGAAGCCTGCCCGTTGTGTCTGTCCTGGAAAATGGAATCAACACCCAATCGCCGCCTTGGTGGGCTGTTCGTGCGACTTCGTCCGCCCGGAGACTGCCCGCTATTCCGCTGTGTCCTGGAAGCCATTGGTAGATGATGTCTTGTCCTCCATTTATGGCATATTGATGAAGTTGTCGTATTTCCGCGGCGAGTTGGTCATGGGCTTCACGGCGAAGAGCCGCTTTTAAGGCTTGCAGAGCTGCTCTTGAATCTGTGAAAATAGACCATCGTTGAGGGCTTTGCTGACTGATATGACTAATAGAGACACGTAGAGCGGTTAGTTCTGCTGCTGTTGAAGAAGTACGGTTCACGGCGTTCACTGAACCATCGGTGTAGACGTGCATACGATTTGCATGGTACTCACGGAAGTATTCAAGAGTTATTTGTTTTAGTTCTGTCGGCGATAGCTCGACCTTCCTTCTGAGACCGGGTATTGAAAGAAGCACGTGTGGTTGATGCAGGCTCCACAGTGGAGAGGACGGTGGGACGGCAGAATAGCGCGATGCGCATCAACGGTCTCTGTAAACGGTGTACGCGGGCTGGCAATAGGAAGACTGGCCAAATGATGACAGGGAACCCGGGTGATGTGTCGGAAATGTGCCTTCAGGGCGTCAACTGTTAGGTAGGTAGATATTGGGTGCTCCTGAGCAATCAAAATGGTAGCAGCCGTAGAGGCACATTTCGGCAATCCCAGGCAGGTTCGCAGAGGAGCTTGAACGCTCTGTAGAATTCCTAAGGTGGTTTTTTGCTGACATTTCCAAGTGCAGGTAAGCTGTACCGAAGAAATCCTATAAATAATGCATGGTACAGCTGGAGCATCGACCGCACGGACGCTCCTCATGACTTTCCCTCAATAAAGACAAGTATGTGAGCAATTGCTGTTAGCTTCTTTTTCATGAATGAAATATGAGGAGTCCACAAAAGATTTCTGTCGTTGATCACTCCCAGGAAACGATCGCTGCTTTCGTTGGGTATTGCTTTACCATCAGTGCGTACGGTGTAAGGTGACACGTTCTTGCGTGTAAATGCAATTAGCGAACACTTTTCAATTGATATATGCCGACCTTGCAGGTGGAGGTAGGACGCAACTATATACTTGCCGCATTTTGAAGCCTCGCTTTAACCTGTGGGCGTGTAACTCCTGATGTCCATATACGGATGTCGTCCGCATATATTGAAAGTGTCACCGACTGTGGTATTAAGTCAACAAGCCCGACTAAAGCAAGATTGAGGAGTGTTGGGCTTAGTACTCCACCCTGTGGGACTCTACGGGGAGTGAAATGAGATAATGTTGGGCGATCCTCAGTCTGCATAAAGTGAAATCTGTTGGATCAATAACAGCGTATCCAGCAAAAAACAAGACCGCCGAGCTCGGCAGCTTCCAGAGCGTCCAAAATGGCCTGGTGAGTGACGTTGTCATATGCGCACTTTATATCCATGAACAACGCCGCTGGTAAGCGCTTCAAAATGTTTTGGCATTGTACAGATGATACCAGGTCCACCACGTTGTCAACTGAAGAGCGTCCAAGTCGAAATCCTGACATTATATCCGGATATATGCGGTAGTGCTCCAGGTACCACTCAATACGTGTAAGCAGCATTCTTTCCAGTACTTTACTAACGCAACTAGCCAGTGCAATTGGACGGTATGATGTCAAGTCTAGAGGCGATTTGCAGGTTTCAGGAGCGGAACTAAACGACTGCACTTCTAATCGTCTGGAACTGTACCCTCACTCGATGATTTGTTGTAATATTCCAAAAGACCGTGCCTAGCTTCTTGTCCAAGATTTCCAAGCGCAGTGTATGTTTCACCGTCGGGACCCGGCGATTATGACCGTCTGCAAGAAGCCAGCGCTGCTTCAACTTCTTCCTCGGAGAAGGGAAGGTCCATTCGTGAATCCTGTGAAGCTGGAACATCGTTGAAATGTAGCGTTGTCGATTGGCCTGCTACCCTGGCTCAGAACTCTTCTGCTACCTCGACCTCTTTACGTCTTTGATAGAGTGCGACAGATTTGAATGGGTAGAGCTGTTTAGGGGATGTTCGGAGGCCACTAACGACATTCCAGATGCGTGATAAAGGCTTGCGGCGATCAAGCGTTTCACAAAATGACTGCCAACGTTTTTCCTGCAGGGCTTGAACTCGGTGCTGAATTTTCTTTTGCAGGCGCCTCGCATCTCTGAGGTCGAGGCGCGACTTCGTGCGTCGGTATCTACGCCCTGCCCTCCGTCGCAATGGTCGCAGGCGCTGTAATTCCGTATCAAACTCTGTGTTGGTAGGCACTGGTGTGAAGAAAGACGTCGCGTTGATCATGACCTCATTAATTTTCTTTTCAATACTTGCAGAGAGGTCTGCTGTGCAAGCATCTTTCATAAGTGTTTGAAATGCCGACCAATCGATGTGGCGTATTCGTGGGACAGACTTGGACGTGGAAAGCCATTAATGACCACATATGTAGGAATGTGGTCACTTCCGTGTGTTTCTATATCTGCAAACCATTGGTCGTTGTTGGTAAGGCATCGAGACACGAAAGCTAAATCAAGACAGCGGCTGTAAGTTGCCCCTCGAATAAATGTCGGTGCACCGTCAATTAGACATTGCAGGTCATAATCAGAGGCGAAGGACACAAGTTTTTTTCTCTTGAGGTTCATTCGAATACTTCCCCACATCATGTGGTGAGCGTTAAAGTCTCCTATAATGATCCAAGAGCCAGGTGTAATCGCCATCAAGTCGCTCAATCGTGTGGCGTCAAAACAACTTGATGGCGACATATATGCACCCACAAGTGTAAACTTGAGATTGCGCTTCTTCACTGTCAACTAAACGTACTGGTTGTCGTTGCTGGGACTAACCGGATGGATTACATATGTGAGTCTCGCCGAATATAAATGATGCCCTTGCTGTTTCCTTGGTGCGTTGGAGATGCAAATGCCTCGTAGCCTGACAGTCGTAAGATCTTTGGTACATTCGGCTCACAAATAACGAGGATGGGGATGCGATTTGCATGAACATATTGTCGAATATCTGCAATTCGGGACTGAAGCCCATGGGCATTCCATTGAAAAATAGAGGCGTCTTTGAGTTTTTTTTTCCAAATGTTAATGCTGGGGGAGCCATTGTGTCTACGACTGTAGAGCCGCTAGAACTGGTGTTAGCGAGTCCAGAACCTGTAGCGCATTCTGTGCTGCTGGTGTGTGCAGACTAGATAGCACAGCGCGGATTGCATTCATCATGGACGTGAGAATGGCAATTACCTGTAGGTCTTGGTCATGTTCTACATCATGGATTTTCTCTAGCTCAGCAGTAGGTGCAGGAGATTCGGTCCGCGGCAAGTTTCCTGGCGCAGCGGACTTGGAAGGTTTCGGTAGCGGTGGCCAGTTAACGTCTGAGGCAGCGCCTCCAGACTCACCGCTAGTTGAGGTCCCTTGATAAAGACTGCAGGCATAGGAGTAGGACAAGATGCGGGAGTGCTCGAGGCCTTGCTATCAAAATTAATTGCTTTCTTAGATGATCTTCGGCGACGCGAACGACGCCGTCGCACCTTAGCAGCGGCCTCTCTGTGTGTAGATTGATCCCGCACTATTTGCTTCAGCACTGCCCGTTCTGTGGCTTAGCGGGGGCAGTCCTTTAAGGAGGGGTCATGAGGGCCGTGGCAGTTGGCGCACTTCAGAACAATCGCGCGGCAAATGTCGCCGCTATGCGACTCTGAGCATATAGGACACACGATGGAATTTTTGCATTCTAGTGGCACACGCGAGCGGCAGGAGTCTTTAAAATAAATCTGGGTGGATATTCCGCGACATTAAAGTTGTTAAAGCGCATTGCGTTACAACGAGCTTGAATGGCGGCTGTCAAAAAGAAAAGTAACTATTTGAGTGGTTCACGGTACTATTATGGTACATGAGACGAAGCATGCCAAGTGATCATTTGTCTTGAGATAATTAAAAGTGTACAAATTATTTTTTACACACTTTTCGCATACTCCAGTGCAGCGTGCGCAGGATTCAGCAATAAAAGCTAAACACATGGATTGAACTTCCTTCACTTACACCAATGGCTTAAAGTTGCTGCGAAAGCAATCGTATCAACGCGAAAAGATAACGGTTGCTTCCTACAGCGGTCTTTCAGTAGTGCAATCAGTTTGCGAAGAAAGTGGTACAATTATGTGTGCGATGCGGATTTACGCTTGTGGTATTTTTTTTTTTCGAGTTTTCTGATAAGTCCAAACATAATGCCATTTCGCAGGCTGCCTTGTTGCCTTCTTGTCAGCTATCAAATTTGTGAACGCTTTTCTCCCTTTTCGTTATTTTGTGTATATATATATATATATGCTACGCTTCTCTACTGCTTGCAAGGTATCGCGTGTGGCTTCTTCATAATGGCTGGTCGACTGAACTGAATTGGTCTGAATGGAAGCAGAAAGCATGCATTTTGCTTTTCAAGTGACAATATAGGTCTAGAAGTCTGCGGTTTGTTTCATGCACAACACAATCGCTTTCAATAGCAGCAGATCTCCTCAAAAACGCAATCATTCGAATCATAAGCAGCAAACACTAATGAAGCACTCCTCACCTATATTAATGCGAACCGCTGAAAGAGGAAGTCCCTACCGAGTGGCAACAATCTGAGATCATAACTGTCTCAAAGACCGGCAAACCTCCCGCAGTCTGCGTCCTGCGTGCAATGTAGCATACTGTATTTGGGCATGCTGTAGAAGAAAATTCGCCCATTGCAAAGGTAAGTTGAGGGCAATGACTTTTCCTCCCCAATACTTGGATCTCGCCGTGGGTTTTCGGCGCAAGATGCATTTCTTTGCATTATAAAAGAAGCCCCGCTTATAATTTAAATTCAGTGCGAGCGTCTCCTGCTAGCGTTTAATTTAAAGGGGGCAATAGACTACCGCGAACTACTGTCAAATGATGTGAAAGCCTTGCTAACAAACCAGGTAGAGACGATTTGCCATTGCGGACAAAAGAAGTCATTTCTTACGAATAACCACTTAGGTGTGCCACAAGGAGCTGTAATTTCCGCTCTACTGTTCAATATTATATTAAATGGTCTGGCCCGAGACCTGGAATAACACCTACAAATAACTTGCAGAATACATTACAACTTGAAAAACCAAAAGGTCCCGTGTCCGACGGTTAATGCCCTAGAGGAGGCGATCAACAGGCTAGCTGAGCGGTTCTACGAATCAAATACAAAAGACGTATTCTACCAATCCGATTCGGAGCGGTTTATCTACATTTAATATGCCAGTCATTACAACACGACAAGACTGAGTCTTGGGAATGTTCATCCAATCAAACAGTGAACTGGATCAAGGCACCGAAACTAACAAATCTACCGTTCCTATTGAGTGCATCCTAGTGAGGGCAGCCGGCCACGAAGCGGGCATGAGTGGGAAAGATGCTGCTTGCCAATTGAAAGTACTAGCAGCGCGTAACAATCCGGACACGCATACATACCATAAGCTAAACATTGCATAACTGAGTCAGACGGGCATGCATAACACAACTGAACTTCTCAGTGAAGCCATATCCACCAGTCGAAAACGATGTGTTCTTACGAACTCAACGCGTAACACGATGATCTGCAATATTCGTAAGCAGTAAGGTTTCCACGCGATGAGAGGTAAAGCGTCTCTACACTTGTTAAATGATACGGATAGCGCTAGACGTAAGGCAAGCTCAGAGGAAGAGCCCAGCCCGGGCTCTTCTTTAGTCTCATAGGAGCCTTCTACAGCGATGCGGGCTCGCAGCGGTAACCGGATGACGGAGCGACGCAGCAGTTTGAGGAACCGCCCTCCTCAGCACTGATTGGCCAGGTGAACCGTCGTCGACGCGTCACCTATTCTCCATGCACTCTGCTTCATGTGACGTTTTTTCTGGCGTACTCTACACAGAATTTTGCACGGTTACACCGGCAACAGTGACGTTTGTGGCGGCGTGGCTCAACCAATGAATGCGTACAAAAGATCTGCTGTGTAAAACTAAGCTTGGTTTCACCTAAGCAAAAGCAAACAGTAGCTCATTGGGAGGCGAAGTGTTATCTGCTACTGTCGCCTACCAATGAGAATGATATTTCAGTAGATGAATCCCCCCCCTCCCCCTCCTGAATGTTGCAGGATTAAGTGTGACATGTACTCTACACATTCTAACCTCGTGATATTTTATTTTGTGCGCTGATAGTGACAACAATCTTTTAAGTGCTATATCTTCCTTACTTTGTGCAATATATTAAGATTCATGACCTAAGCGCAACACGTGTCATTTTGTCTATATACTTTGCACCGCCATTACATCACGCGTGTGGAATCTTGTTTTGATATTTTGATGTTCAGTTGTTGAGAGTGGCTGGTCGCGTGTTCTTCGATTGTGCATGTATATAAGAAATGGTAACCGACAGTTTCTTTCTGCATCCCTTGACAAAGGCCGGGCCCCGGCCGAAGCGTCGGATTAAAGTTTGTTGTTTCCACCGTCTGTCACCTCCTTTACGTTTATATATATATATATATATATATGCGTACAAGGATGGCCCCCAACTACTGCACCATCGTCATGCATCACATGGAGCGAAAATTCCTCTCTTGTCCAGTCCGACGGTTTTTTTTTTTACAAACGTTATCTGTGTGCCATTTTCATATTGTGGACAAGCACTGAACAACAGTTCATTCGCTTTATCAAAAGTTTCAATTCTGCACATCCCAACATATAGTTTACTCACTCCTACTCAGCTACCGAAATCAACTTTTTTGATGTTCAAGTTCTTCTCGAAAATAGTTCAATTCGCACAACCGTACATAGAAAACCAACCGACTCCCAAAAATATCTACATTTTTAAAGTTGCCATCCCCGTCACTGCAAAACAAGCATTCCCTACTCCAAGACCCACCGTTTTAAAAGAATATATTCTAATTACCCAGACTTTCACGCTAACTCTAAACAGATGCGCAACATTCTTGTAACACACGGCTACCCAACATCTCTAATTGATGGCGTCATCAGAAGAGCTTCAAGTCTTAACCGTAACGAACTACTCCAGGGACACCAGAAAACCAAATTTATTACTCAACCAATCTTATCCTTATATTCACCAGTAACCCACCGAATATAAATAAAATTCTTCGTAAATGTTTAACATCATCCAAGAAAGTCAACGTCTGCGCAATATTTTAAGTACGCTCTCCGCGTTATTTACAGACGTTCCAAAAACCACCATACCTACCTAATTAACTCCAAAGATAACAACACCGCTACACGTGGTTGTCGCCCCTGGGGTAAAGGCCAGTGCAAGGTTTTCAAGCACATGAATACCACGAGTTTCGCAAAAAGTACTAAATCAGATTTCCAACATTCAATCCATGGCAAATTCAATTGTGACTCATTGAAAATTAATTACCTCCTGGAATGCAGCATATGTGAATAGCAATACAGAGGACAAACAGAAACTCAATTCCGCCTTCGGTACAACCACCACCGTGCACAAACCAAGTCCCTTCCAAATCTTCCATTATCGAAACATATAAACCTAGAACATCACTCGTTCGACTCACAAATCTAATTATTTCCCAAGGGGGCTTCAAAACCACTCGAGAAAGTGAACAACGAGAATCCTATTTTATTCACAAATTTATTACCACTCAAGAAGGTGTTAACAATAATCCTGGAACCCTTTCATATATACATGGTCCCCAAACCAAATAATCTGCTACTCATTTTGAAATGGCTTGTCTCTCATACCAAATTATTATTCATTTATCGCCTAAGACTTCTAGCCTCCTGGATTCTTGGTTAAAGTATAATTGAGGAGAGATTTAGAGATCGTACGGCTGGCTCACGCTACAGTCTCTCAACGCCACTTTTTTTTTTTTCAGCAATAAAAGGTGAAGTCAGTGGGGGAGTGGTCCGAACGTTTCTGAATTCCACATGTCGGTTCTACTGACCCGTTCGGTGGTCCGTACTGTGACGATTGGCTAAAGAAAAACCAAATAGCACAGGCTTAGAGTTCACTCCACTCAGAGGAGACTATTCACCTCTACCCCCCTCTCTCCTTCCTTCTCTTTTCTTTTCGTTTTTTTTTTCACAACCCAGCCCACCACTCATCCTATACAGAATGCACAAAAGACAACCAAGGCAGCCGGCGCTAATCGCACGCTAAACTGCGTATTTTAAAGCTATGCGCTAACTCTGAGTGCGAAGAAGTCTTACCTTCTAAAGCCTTCCCTCTTTAATACCCGCGCCTACACACGCCACATTCCCTACAGCACCTGTTCGACTCTACGCTGACCGGGGAACCCACCCCGCACTGCGTTTGTCCGTTCTCTCTTGTCTAGTCTTGTTTCGAGCGTCCCCCAGTCTTCAACCCCACACTCCTTCCAGATTTTCTCCCTCCACTTTTTCTTTTTTCAATTTCTTAAGAATGGTCCTTAGTGTTGTCAACTTTATTGCTTTGTTTGTTTTGTAGCAATACTGCTTAAAAAGGCAGTTCCAAGCGATGTTACACAATCTTGATAAAGATCGGGCTGCGACCGAAATGGCGAAAACCAATTAATGTGTCTCTATAAAGTGTCTACTCTCTTCAACTTTGAATTACGGTAGCCAACGGAAACTACTTAGAAATATATTTATATATATATATATATATATATATATATATATATATATATATATATATATATATATATATATATATATATATATATATTGGGGGTACCCACGGGGCTCGAGCTCTGCTCTCAGAGCCAAACACCACACCGCTAGTTCAGGTGACACGGCCTTGCGAACGAAACACCGAAGCACGTCTAGTGGGCCCAAGCTGTTTATTGAGAGTGCCCAATTTCATTGCATCCTCGCAGCATTAGCGCGCTCCGGCTCCGCGGCGTCGTCTGTCCGGATGCAAATGTTGTCCGTCGAAATAAGAGGAGAGGGAAACAAGGAGCCACCCGGCGCTTACGCAGTTCTCTCATCTCCCGCCCTCTCGGTCGCAGCTCCAAAAGAACGAGGCCAGGAGGGGAAAGATGAGGGCTCCTCGTGAATGAGAGAAAGGGTGCTCGCCCCATCGTGCGGGCGAGGGTGAGGTTAAATGCCCACAATATGATTCGGGAATATAACATACTTGGCAGCCTAAGGAAGTAGCCAGCGAAGTGTACGCTTCATTGCAGTTTCATTGGACTCGACGTTTCGATCGGGGACCGATCCCCGAAAACGTCGAGTTCAATGAAACTGCCCATTAAAATGAAGCGTACACTTCGCTATATATATATATATATATATATATTATAGAGCGAAGGGTACGCTTCATTTAAAGAAACATTTTATTAGACTCGACGTTTCGACGAGAAGCTGGCCTTCATCAGGAGTGTGAATGCAAGCAATGGGAGTAGGTTTTATATGCAAAGAGTGGAAAGAGAGACAGGTGCGCAGAGTACAATGGCATTGTAGTGATGGGTGGGGTAAAAAGCAGGTGCAGGCGGGGAGTGGAAGAAAGTGCAGGTGGGCAAAAAAAAGAAAAAAAAACGGCACATGGAATGAAGCACAGTAATAGGTATGACCCCAGGCGACAAAAGCAAGAATTGTGTGACCTTCATTGTGTGTATGGTGGGGGAGGCTGACATTCCTTTGGGCCACCTGCAGTAAGCTTGACTTGGCCATTTTGGGTGTGTTTGAGGAAGGAATTTACGGGGTAACTGAACTTTGAAGTGGAGAAAGAATATTCTTTCGCCACTTCAAAGTTCAGTTACCCCGTAAATTCCTTCCTCAAACACAGAAAGTTTTGAGCAAGTGATCTACAGAGTAAGAACAGTGATGCGCGCAGCCGTGCCTACGAAGGCATATCATGTCTGCGTACTACAACCCTTATGTGTTTTACTCTTTCTTGCTTAATTGGGAGTCTTCTTTTCGAAACGGGGTAATCGTAAAGAAATGATGAGCATCAGCAGCAGCCTCACAGCCAGTATATGGCGCGAAATAGCCGCGCTGATCGCTTACTAGCTACTTGCAAGTTAACGTTGTGAACAAAGCTCATTTTAAGGCGAGAACCTTTAATAGCTCATGAGCGTTGGTCGCCACGTGTGAGCTGTTAAATGCTTTAAAATGTTAAGGGTGAGAGTAAAGAGTATGTAACGTAGTGGAGAGAGACTCTCTTTCTCTACTTTCTCTCAAAGAGAGAAAGAGGGTCTCTCAGGCGTGAGAAAGAAAGGAGGAAGATGATAGTCTTAACAACTTCCCTTTCTCCCTCTCTCTTTTTCTAAAGATAAAGTACAAGCCATTACTGCCACTTTCCGCTTTTGGCATCTGTAGTCCTTTTCCAGCTGTCGAGTGCAAGTTAATTTAGCCCTTTGCCTGTCGTTTCCTTCCTTCGGGTGTGTTTTTCAGTGCACTTTTGGTTCCCCTCCTAGGACTGCGTACAATCTATCCCTTACAAAAATGGATATTGAATTTCTGTTACACACGTAATGTGTTTTTGATGAGTCATCAACCACTCAAAGGAGATTCAAGATTAGATGTGTTTTAACATCATATCCGCAGCAGACTTTCCTTTGAGATCACACATGAAGTTTTGTGCTTGGAAAACGCGACAGTATTTTTGGGTAGGATCTAATGTGGAAATACATTGACTTTCTCAAATGAGGAAATGTATACATCACTAAGTGAATATATATTATTTCCTTGTTAACTGCACACTTTCAGAGCCCTATGTTTTCATTTCTGTTTAGCATATGTAGGATGTTGCCTAAGAAACAATTTTTATGTGTTTTAACATGAGATCCGCAACAGACTTTCATTTGAGATTACGCAAGAAGTTTTGTACTTGGAAAACACAACAGTATTTTTGTACAGGAGCTAATGTGGAAATACATTGACTTTCTCAAATGAGGGAAATTATACATCACTAAGCGAATGTATATTCTTTACTATGTTTTCATTTCTGTTTAGCATGCACTGTAAAAACAAAAACAACTTTTTGGACATTTGTTTCATTCAAAACACGCTTACACCCTGCGTCTTGGGTGTTTGTGCCATTGCAAATCACTTCTTGCCAAGCGAATGGGTGCTGTGGTTGGACAATATGCTTGAGGGTGTTACGGGCAAAGATATTGTTGTGTACGCGAACCGACGCACTGCCACACCGCCTCCAAGCAAACGGACGCAAGGCCGCTCCATTTCCAATGCCTCCTTGCACCTGCGAGCAGGCCGTTTCGGAGAGACCAGCAGGGGTACCCCGGCCTGCGCCGACGACGACGCGCAGAAGTAACCCGAGCCGTGCGTTGACTCTGAACTGGACCGTCCTGGGAGCATGTGCGCGACCAGGGCACGAGAAGCAATGCCTTCTTTATAATGCATGATATTTTGCGTGTTTCTTAAGCTTTCGAGCTCCTTCTTGCTCTGCGTATAGATTAGCCGAGCCCTCAGTCATCGCATCGCTTCCCGAAATGTTTAGATACAAATAAGATTTAGTTACCAGTAAAATAGTGTTGGCGCTGCTGCGCTTGCCGGTATTGAAGCTTGGTCGCACTTTTTTTCCTTAAAGGTTCGTGCTACAGCTCCGTGTTCAGCGAAAATTACGCCCAAGGTAGCAACCACCGAAGAGCCACGCGCTGATAAATTTGCCAGCGACGCCAAACTCGACATGTTAAAATGACTGCAGTGGACAAAATAGTGCGCATAGGTATCTAGAAAATTAGATGCAAGTTCTAATGGTCAAGAAGTTGTAATTGTTAGAGCAGCCGCAATGGCCTGTACACTTCGAAACATGCTTCGAAACATTAAGTCCCAATCTTATGAATGCAGTCCAGACATAAGAAGCAAATATGTTACCGATGTTACCAGTTCCCCGAGTGGCCGAGTGGTTAGCGTAGAAAGCTACGGAGTAAGAGGTACCGAGTTCGAATCGCGCCAGAGGTGCAGTTTTTTTTTCGCTTAGTTTAAATTTTTTTTATTTTTTAGCTTTTTTTAATGTAGTTGAGGTGCTTCGCTACGTTTTAGCTTTTACTTTTTGTCCAAAAGTGAAAGGCATCAGGTGCTCATTGGTCAACACTCATGAACAACACACAAGAAATGCACACATTAGGTACCAACCAGAAACACGGTGGCCAACTTTCTTGTGAAACTCATCAAAAATGCATCAAGAAAATGTATAGAAATGTTAATGTGCATGATGAGGAATGTAATTAACATTTAATCAGAAACTCATTAAGCATTTTGTAAGAGTCAGCCCAAGTAGTAGTTTTGTTTAGTTACCTTTCAAAACACGGGGTACTTTATATGTCATTGGTCCTTTTTTTCGTCTATAGTGAGTGTCTTTTTTCGTCATTGGCTAGACAAACATGCAAGATATATTGCCTTCTGCTTTCGAAAAGGCCTTTTTTGATCTTTTCTCTCGTGTGAAATTTCAAATCCGTTTTTGCAAGCTAATGAGTTTCCAACTGTGGCGACTTCATCGGTGTCAAGACCAGGTGCGGGTGCTATGCTATGCTTTGGATCCAGAACAAGTGGCTGAGACTAAGATATGTGCCATTAAGCGTTTTGGATTAGCATGAGGAAGCTGTGGAGACACAGACCCTAAAATAAATGTGGCATAATACAGTTGAAAGTATAGCAGAAAAAAGAAAGAGATTAATTTGAGACGTTGTTGTGCGAGGTTACGTTGGCACTTGTGCTGTCGTTTTCTTCTTCCCGAGCGTGTTTTTCTTTTTTTGATCCGCTTGTTTTGCCTAT
The DNA here is from genome assembly GCF_055883805.1 of Amblyomma maculatum. Taxonomy (NCBI): domain Eukaryota; kingdom Metazoa; phylum Arthropoda; class Arachnida; order Ixodida; family Ixodidae; genus Amblyomma; species Amblyomma maculatum. Next base: position 84,155,106 of record NC_139348.1, on the reverse strand, counting down.
TCCTTTTCTTTTTGCTATTTATTATTTTTGGTTTGCAGGAAAGCAAAAAGTCAGAATTCTATAGCTTAATTTGCACGCTGGAAACCTGATTCCTACTAATGTCAAACATTCCCTGTGAGTTGTTTTTTTCTCTTGAACGGTACCATCTCAATGCAAAGATAAACCTAGTGAACGAGAGTACTAATAAACTCATCTTAAACAACAAAAAGTTCAAAGAAAGCTACAAGGAAAGTAAAATGTTCGTTTTAGTTTCCACCATTTACCCTCGAGGTTGTCAAGAGGCGTGAAAAATGTTATTTTTCGGAGCCGAGGTTAGTGACAAATCATCCGCGTTGGCAGCAGCAGGGCACAGGAAACGCTGAGGTGCTTTATCAGTGTACTCTAGCGCAGCTGACAGTTGACAATAGTAGCGTCTGGCGCTCCCTCGCAGTCTCTTCCATGAAAGGGAAATGAGCGGCTATTACGCTTTTGCGAAGCGATGCATAGCGATGAGTACTGAAGCTCACGCTCACGCAGACAAGAATTTTTGCTTTCGCGGAGTGGGTGGGCAGTAAAGAAGTAGAAATATAACGTGTTGCTCGGACGTCATTATACCGAAAGGAATAAAAAATTGCAATGTTCTAGACGTTAAGTGGAACACAGAAAAGCACCGTAAAAAATTAGTCGCTTCTAGGTGTGTACCCCCTCCTCCCTGAAAATAAAAGCAGAGTTTGTAATTGGGTAGCTCGAAAAACTATACTAACCATCGCTTTGTTCACACATGAAACATAATAATACACTGTGAGGCCGACTGCCTATGAACATACGCACACGATAGGTCTAATTTACTTTAGACTTAGCACATTTAAAGTTGCATCTCTGATACTGAGCCTCCGTGACTATAGACAATGTGCTCCTGTGAATATACTGCGAAAACGAAAAACGTCAGTTCAACCAACCGAATTTAATACACCAAGAAATCAGCGCCTACAATTTGCTAGGTGTACTAGGTGGCATTGCGAGCCATATTAACACATGTGCCAACATTTTCACACATATTTTTCAAGTTTCTACGAATATTTAATCCCACCGGTATTTGTGAAGGTCACGGCATGTTTGGGCTACAGCTACAAAGTACGATGTATTATTGTCGATGAAGTCTTTATTAAACACTACATTCAACGTGGGTTTTGAAGCTAAAAGCGACCTTAAAGGTGCATTGCTTACTGAGTCTTGCTTCCAGTCGCACAGCCATTGTATGTATTCCGACATGCTATATATATATCAGACATTGCATGCCACTACAATCGTTTACGTATATATCCTGGACAGCATACAAAATTTAAAGCAATTCAAGCCATGAAAGGATTGACACATTAGAGCAGACTTGCGCAGACGATTGAAATGGCCGCTAACAGGGTGTCGGTAATTGCTACCTGTGTTGACATTGGGTTGTTCATCTGCTGCTGGTAATTTTTACTGTTGGTAGTGCTGGTACTTTTGTTTTAACTACGCGTTAAGAACAAAGAATCATAAGAAGAAAAATTACACATAGAGGATTCGAACAGATATTTTATTCGACCTGTGCTAAGGTAGTGTCCATCTATTGCGCCATTCAAGCATTTTTTTTTCAAGACACCACAAACACACACAAGACGTTGATATAATGAGCCTGCCAGGGGCTGGCTTCGTCGTTCTAAAATTTCTTTAGATCCATCAAAGGTTCTAACTTTTGCAAAAACTCCGGAATATCATCGACAAACTTCACAATCTCGATAAACCAATGGAGAGCCTCGCGGAAAAAAAAAATCGTGCAGGATGCGCATCAGCATCACAGCGATATCCTGCCATGCGTGAACGCCATATCCTGTGGCGGGGTTCCATATGATTCAGTGATGCTAATGGGCCTATTGCGCCATTGAAGCAACGAGTGCGGCTGGCTTTATATGCGCTCTTATTCATTTTTACAATATTTCCGCTGTCTGTCACCAGGTGACGCTGCTCAGAGGACCCTACCGTCTAGAGTATCAGAGTATCAGAAATACCTTGAGTAGCAGAATATAAATATCCAGGGGTATAGGTAGACGAAGGATTGGCATACACTGAAAAGCATGAGTTATCACTTAAGGCCAAAGGGCGAAGGAATGCCGAGATAATGAAGCATAAGGCATTGTGGGGATACGATAGGTGTGAGGTTTTGAAAGGTATTTGGAAAGGAATTATGGTGCCCGGACTTACTTTCGGAAATGCGGTTTTGTGACTAAAATCAGAGGTACAGTCGACATTAGAAATAAATCAGAGATCCGTTGGACGATTAGCACTAGGTGCATACGGCAAAACTACAAGTGAGGCGGTACAGGGAGATATGGGCTGGGCATCTTTCGAAGTACGGGAAGCTCAGAGTAAAGTATTATATGAGGAACGCCTGAGGAAATTGGACAGTAACAGATGGGCAGCTAAAGTATTTAAATACCGGTACTTTAAAAGCGTTGACTCACAACGGAGGCAAAGAACTAGGAAACTAACTATTAAGCATGCTAGTCACAACTACGGAGAAATAAAGAGCATTAAGTACAGGTGAAAAACACAGAAGGTAAAAATTGGATAAATTCGATGGAAAAGAAACAGAGTGTGGAATTATACCGAAAGTGGAAAATGCAGATCAGGAAGGAAGCTTTCTTTGATAAGTCAAGAGGCAGTGCCCTACTTTTTGAAGCTAGATCAGGGTGCCTTAGAACACGCAGCTACAAAAAGAAATTTAACAATGGAGATGACGCATGTGCTGTATGTGGAAACTACAGTGAAACAATTGACCATAGTAATATGGTCAATTGTTTCACTGGAGTTACCATTACAGTGAGCATAAATTCGAATGTAATGGTATCTATCCGGAAGTCGATGCAGGCGCAATCACTGTTCCTGAAGCTCTGGGGTTTAGAGATAACAGTGGCCGGGTGAATAAACCGGCGGTGGAAACCAGCAAAAAACGACTGGAAGTTTGGTGGCTTAAAAGCAGAGAAGTGACATAATGTTAGTAATGTAGAAACAAAAAATTTAAGAAATAGAATGATGGTTTAGTTAACCATTCTAAATCAATAATTAAGATATAGGGAGAAAAATGAGCATGATAGCTACTGCTACCACCCCTTTTCAAAGGGGACGCTCCTATATTCCATCCATCCATCCAAGTTGAGAGAACAAATCTCGCATATCGGGAAGCATTCCGTTATGTGCTCCTACCCCAATTATTGGGACAGCTTTTTGACCGATTGAGTTGCGTGAGCTATCCCTTAAATGGCTAACCAATACAAATTCCGTGGCGTTTGCCATGTGATCGCTGACATTCGAGGCGCACACCGCATCCAATCGTGTATCATAGCTGTAGACAGTCTGCTTCAGACAGCACACGTCATAAGGGGTTATCAAGTGCGCTATCCGGAAAATAAGTCTAGCATGCTGACTTTTCTCAAGCCAAGCCGCTGACGGAGCAGCGCCAAAGCTCCGCACGTGCACGGAAGGGAGCGGGAATACGGTAATGCAAGGAAAACATGAGGCCGGCACGGTTCCAATTATTCCAAGTTTCTATTTTCTGCTATTGATCTCGCGCCCCTTTAGGAACAGCAGCGCCTCTGCGCGGTGCTTGGAGAAGCCTATAACGTGCTCAGCAGCAACGCTGAAGCTTTCACATGTCTCCTGTGTAGATTATGCAGTACTCTCCTAATTTATTTTTCAAAACCGTCTTCAACCAACGGTCGTTAGTCGCAGAAAGTAATCCATATATAGGAAATTGTTCAAAACGCTTTTCTTGAATATCGCACTGGACTGCATAGCCCTTGTATAACGCCTAGTGGCTGCGCCCAGCGCCCGTTACCAGCGCCTAAAAATCACCTTCCGAACCCCATTGAACTCTTTCCTCGTCTTCGGGTGCCTCCTTTGTCCCCTCTCTATACCTTTAACTCCGAAATGGATTCATACAGCACGTGCTGCAGCGGCATCTCTCTCCCGCATTTCTACATTTCTAGAGTGCTTCATCCACTGCGTTTTCTACCAACTGCAATTACGGCGGCATTTCGAGCTTCTCTAGACTGTTCCGCATGGTGTAATTTCTTAATCTTCCTCGCCGGTGACTAGGTACTGGTGCGTCGCCACACATGGCGAGGCGGATTGCAGCTTTGAGCGCAAGAAGTGACGTATATGAGTGTCACATCAAACTCCACACCAACCGGGGTCAATGTTTCCCGGTCCCACGTATCGACGGAGACGAAACGCAACAAGGTGTCCATGGCTTGTGCTATATGAGTTTATGTTAAAGATTCCCAGTATATTGAAATTTTCCAGATGATTTTACTCTGTCAACTTCTTTATTTTTTCCTCTTTCACATCGAAATTCTTCCTTCTCCTTACAGTGCGCTACGAATTTCCACCGAGAGGTTTGTGAGATGCTTCTCCTTTCATTCACAATAAACTCTCTTAGAACTAGTTTAGAAATTGAGAATTATCTTATTTTAGGTTAGGATATTTTGTGCTCATATTGCCTGTGTCTTTTGATGCAACATTGAGCTACAGATACAAGGCCTTCCTCTTAAATATTCCCAAGATAGAAAGCTTGCGCAAATTGAGACATCTCGTCTAAATTTATGTTTAGGTATAAATATTCTGCCCCGACGAGGCAGCTGAGTGGCCAGAGGAAAACAAACTTCGCGGACGCCAGCACGACCTCCGATGGCATGGTTTTAATGGAGGCGAAACGAAAAAAGTTAGTTTCCTATGCGGTTTCGTGTCAGTGCACACTAAAGGTTACCAGGTGGTCGAAAGTATTCTGGAACATTCCTCTACGGCACATCTCCCTCTGTTTCTTTTTAAAGCTTAAGACTTAAGTGGCTGCGTTACAGGCGTTTGACGCCACAATTATATAGGATCGATTGCGTCGAAATGAGCGGAGATAGGAAAGAGTGAAAGGTTATTCTTAATTGATGATGAAGCAAATGTCACCAAAGAAAAATGTCATGCAAGTGAAGTGAGTAGGTAAATAATTAGAACAATTTAATTTGATTGGACACCGAAATAGCCTACAGAGTAACGGCGTCTTCTAAAGTTATCACGTGGTACCTCGCTTCCGTTCACGTGACCTATCAGTAATCAATGAATGAATGAATAAAGCCTTTATTTGATTCGTGCGGTGGTTCCCGGCCCCTGTTTAGGTAGTTAGGGAGCTAGGAGGGATGGGAGTGCAGCTTGTCGCTTCTTCACGGTTCTCCAAGCTTTTTTTCGTTTTTTCCTCTGCTGACGATCTGCGGGCTGTAAGTCGGCCTCTCTCATCCTACTCGAAGCATGGCGCCCCCACTGTCATATGTGCAAATGACATGTTGTATTGGAATGCTTGGTAGCATCTGAATGCGACGATGGGCATGGTGTCATGTAGAATTTGCGTATTTTTTTTTTCTTCCTCATGAAAATGATGCGCATTACCGTATAGGATATTTTAGGTCTGTCATACACTGTTCCTGGTAAAGGGTGCATATGTTGTGTTTCAATGTTTCGCATTTGAAGAGAAACCACTTTTCAAGTATGTGTGGTATGTAGGCTGCGTTTGTTATTACTTTCTTGAGAAATATATCTTGCTGCCGAAAGAGCCCTTTTGTATTGTGAAACACCGGCATTTGTGTTCCTTCATATAACCTAAGCCTGCTGTCATATTTCATTTTGGTGCGTATATAGAGCATAATCACTCTGCCAGGGGAGCGTTTAGTGAGCTTTGTTTGGTACGATTTGAAGCTATCGGTTTCAGCTGGAGTTTGTGAGGAACTCAGAAGAATGACACAGTAATGTCGACATTTGGATATGGCACTATTATGTTCCGAGTCTGCAGTGGAGAAGTTCTATAGTTGTATAAAAGTTGTATAGCAGTAGCGTCGCTACTGCTATACAAGTTACATCCCACGCCCCTTGTCGAACAAAACCAGCCTTCACTTGAATGCATCAAAGATACCTGGCGCTCTTAATTGATTTACAGGAAAGCTAAGGCGTAATATCTGTCCTTAGCTGAGTCTCGCTTATACACCTTGCAGACGAACCTTGCTGCCGTGAGATTTTTCCAATAAGTTTAGTAAGGTATTCGCATAAAAAATAAAATAACATGCCCAGCTTTCTGCACAATGTCCTTAACAATGCAGTTGCTATCATAATTTCTGTTGCGTGAAATGTACAAGGAACGAGCGATACACCAATTGCAGCAGCAACGCTCAGGTATTTCTTCACTGCAGATTCTACAGTGATTCCGGAGTCGCATTTAGTGATCAGCAAAACTACACTCATTATCTCAAAAAACTCGATATTTGAAGCCTATTTCAGGTGCCCACAGAAAGTGGGGCCGATACTCCGCCTTTCCTTTCCTGGGCTCGGTGACTGCCCTACGGTGCGTCCGCCTTACCGCTTACATTTTCGATGCAGATGATCATTCTTGCGTTTGGTAGCCTGCTGCTGCCGTGCCTGACGGGCCTACCTATGGAGGCGACATCGGCAAGCGTACTGCCACGCACTGAATACGAATACTGATACTGCTAATACCACCCGACACCCGTCAGCTGCACTCCCCTGATGAATCTGCCGCTAGAGGAACTACTGAACCTCACCAGCCCATGGGTTACCGCATCATCTTCGACAGCATCACCGCGTATAAACGTGCGTCATCCGCCAACACGACTCTGTGGGCTCGGTGACTGCGCTACGGCGGAGCCACATAAACCGCTTTCTTTTCCGATGCAGGTTAGTAAACCATGTTCTCTCCGCTAAAAAAATGAAGTAATTATGTACTAGTTCAATTCCCGAGCCCCACTCCTGTGTTGCCATTGCTTTTGAGTTTACTGGTGTAATTAATCCTTTACTAATGTTATCAGGTGATGTCGAAACCAACCCTGGTCCCGAAATCATCGCTGCTGTACTGGCTGCATTAGAGAAATTCATCGCGGGCAGACACAACTGACTTCCGAGATACAGGGGTTGAAAACTCTGCTAAGCTAGACGAATGAAACAATTACAGACCTAAAATAAACGAATGACTGAACTAGAAATGCACTATCAAACACTTAAACCCTTAAGTATAGATATGGAGGTATGCAAGAAAACGCAATAACTATGACTAATAAGATACACGAACTGGAAGCACACCTAGACGACACACAAAATCGATCTCGCCACAACAATCTTATTTTTTATGGCGTCCGCTGCAATAGCATTGATTAATGGGCTGAGTCAGAGAAACAACTTTTTAGCAATGTGGGCTTTTCAGTGTCGAGTGCGTCTCTCAAGTTGAGTTTTTTGTTACGTTTTGCAGCTTGAACCCACCTTTCTGTCGCATTTGCCTTCCAGTTCATTACAAGGGTCCGATCGGGTACCATGCCAGGCTACCCGTCTTCCATCCAGCTCCATTATTGCAGATGTGGAACCTAAAGCCGGCCTTTTGTGGTGCACCTTGATATACCTGTCATCTAATTTCCTACAAGATAACCATTTTGGTAGCTCATTAACCTGCCCATCATTCAGTACGATTATGGCCGGTGTGTATCAATGCACATCAGGGTAGGCGGCCTCATTGGAGCTTCATGAATGCTTTCTCAATTTTACTTCCCAGTCTTATTCCACCTTCTCACCAGCAATATACAAGGGAATAAGTGGGGCGAGTGCTTGCGCGCCCGTTTTTTTCTGTAGGGCGCTGTTGGACCTAAGGCAAGTGGCAATGGGTACCCATTTCGGCTAGAAAAGAGATTTCCCGTATTGGGCAGAAATCAGATCGCATCATTCCTCAAATATCTGACAAAGAACACCTTCCTTCCGGATACTGGATTGTGGTCTGAGTTAACCGAGCATCGCACATATGAACCCCTAGTAACATGAACATGGGCAAGCAAATATGCGCTTGCAAAGTTTTTTCATATCGTTGCTTTGATTGTAGCAGCAGTCCATTAGCTAAATATGACCCACTGAGTCCTCACGTCCCGTGAAACTTTGGATGCCATACCATACACAAAGCACGATTCCTACCATAACACAACATAATATTTTCACCGCCGCTAACACCAGCAAATCATTATATATTCTATCATACAGTTTCTAACACCCTATATTGTTTCATATCATAATATATTGTAACAGACTGCGAAGAAGACGAAAATTCGCTAGGGAAGAAGGAGGAAGTGGCGTGCGCTTAGCCAGACACAGGGAGATCTTGCACGAGCCACACTCCGATCATACCACTGAGTCCTGTCGCTGAGTCGCTGAGTCCTGTCCTGTCCGTGACGACGAAGATGATCCTGTGCTAGATACAGCCAGAAGGAGGCTACTCAAAAGCGGTCCTGGGAGTCTACAAGGTGTTCGGTGCCTGGTGCTTCTTCGTGGTGAGGCCTTTCTATGTTAAGGGGGTTTGGTCAGGGTTCAGGCTAGCTTTATAGGATTTGGTAATGTAAGGGTGTCATTCCCTTGCGCATAGGCATGTCTTTCCCCTCCCCAGGAGGGGGCTCGGCAGATTAGTTCGCCAGCCTGCCGATTGAAAGCTTGTCTCTGGAATGATTTGCTAAAAATGGTGTCCATGTGATTCCTGTCGCACTCATACCGATAGGCGATGTAATGCTGAAACTTAATAATCCGAAAACTATTCAGCAGCAACTCAAAAGTCTGACGGATCACTACCTTGATATCTCTGAGGTGCGACATTTTGGGAGACGAGGTATAGTTTGCAAATCTGCAATCATTATTTGTTCGTCAGATCTGCTACGCTGCAGTTCTTTCACCTCAATTCCCGTCAAAGCATTTATTCCTGAACAGCTGGCTTGCATAAGGGTATTGTGCGTGGATTGGATCCTGCATCTACTGCTCAAGAAATTTTGGATTAATTTCAGGACGCAGGAGCTGGTGTTCTTTCAGTGTATCGCTGTTCTCGCATGGTGGCCGGGGTGCGTGTTGCTACAGAGTCAGTTATAACAACTTTTGCCAGTCTCATGTGTCCATCTCAGTAAAAACTTTGGCCAATTATTTATCGCACTGACCCGCTACGTCCTCGCCCCCTTCAATGTACCAACTGTTCACGATTTGGACACAGTGGAAGAGCATGTAAGTCGGCGACTAGATGCAGGGTGTGTGGGGAAGGACACTCTCCTAATAGCTGTACCGCTGCGAAACCTAGCTGTTGTCTATGTAGTAACGAGCACTCGGCTGATGAAGCCAGTTGTGAGAAATGTTCTCAGGAGCAGCCATTAATAGAGTTAATTCAAGAGAACCGTTGCTCTCGAGCAGATGCTTATGCCCTTCTGGATCGGAAAAGGCACACTTATGCCAACTGTGTGCGCCCTTCTCCAGAGTTTGAGTCCACTTTGTCTAGCGCAATTGTGAAAACGGTTGAAAACGCCCTTTCTGTCGTGTTTGACCGTATGCTTACCAGCTTTACTGAAGCCTTGTCTGGTATTGTTGGTAGCCAGTCATCTTGCCCACCTCAACCAGGGCGGACTACAGCAACTATTTCATCTCCAACCTCTGTTGAAAGATTAAATGCAGATTCTCCTCTACTGCTGGCTCAAGTGCACCCTATCGACAGTGTCCCTGTAAGCATTTCTCGCAAAGGTATTTGCTCTAATGATGTTGAAATGGCATGCACTACTCAGAAGCGCCGTACTTCTAGCTCACTGTTTACGTCCTCCATTTCCCAGATGAAAACTAAAAAAGCGCCTTCCAAAGTTTTGCAGCAAACCGATGTGTTAAAAGAGGCTGTTGCGGCCTCACTTTTGGGTAAGTAATCATGGCAGGTGTACAAGTTCTGCAGTGGAATTGTCGCTCTATTGTATCTTCACTTCCAGATTTATATCTTCTCCTTTCAACACATAAACCAGACAGAGTGCTTTTGCAAGAAACTTGGCTCTCCCCCGCAAAGTCATTTAGCTTAAAGAAATTTCAGGTTTTTCGCGCCGATCGTGTAAACGGTAGGGGCGGTGGCTTATTAACTTTGATATCATCAAAACTATGTCACCGGGCAAAAATAAGCAAAACAATAATGAATCCTGAGTGTGAGTTTTTGGCTGTAGATATCACATTGCCACATTGTGGCCCTGTCACAGTCACTAACGTCTACTGCCCCACAGGTGTACGTAGCACAGACAATTTTGACAGAGTACTTACAAATTCTAATACGGTCGTTATTGCAGGTGATTTTAACTCTCACCATACTTTTTGGGATAACTACTCCGACGCATGAGGACAGCTGTTATGGACGTGGATGTCGGCAAATGCTATGTGCTGCTGCAATTCTCGGGCTATAACCTTCATGCCCGGAAATTCGCGATCTGTCATCGATTTATCCCTGGCAGCAGGTGGGATAGGTATAGGAGGATAGTCAACAGTAGACAGTGGTACATCTAATGACCACTTTCCAATAACATTTACGATTATGATGAGCACAACACGAGGTAGAGCTTTTGACCCTAAACTAGTAAACAACGCCAATTATGCAGCTTCGCTACGCTCCTCCCTCAAATCAAACCTTAGTCCATGTAGGACTGACAAAGCACAAAAAGTATTTTCCTCAATTGAGAATGCGACTGTAGATTACCAGTTCACTGTGCGGTCTGCAGTAAATAATAAGTCGCCATTCCCATTGTTGGAATGACGCGTGTGAGAAAGCCTTCCGCCGTAGAAAAGCAGCATGGAAAAGCCTTTCTTATAACCAGAGCCCAGTAAACTGGATAAACAACAAATTTTGTTCGGCGTCATTTAAAAGAGCCATAGCTCAGGCAAAGGACGAGTACAACGAAAATTTAAATACTTGTTTGTCAAACCCTAAGCATATACGAAGGCTTTGTATCGTTTCATGGAACGAAATAGAAACTCGCACCTTTATCAGTCATTAAGTTCACCAGTGTTGTCTCCACAGTAGGCAAATGATGAGTTGGAACAAATTGCACAAGGTCTAGCATTACGTTTCAAGGATCAGTGCAGAGGTATCTTACACGCTCCCATTACCTACTCAGACTATGTTAAGGTTGATAAGTCGGAACTCCTATCTGTGATTTCTTCCGTGCAAAATTCGGCTCCTGGTTGGGACGGGGTTACGGTAGGTATGCACAACATTTTAGCAAATGATTTCACTCAGGATTTCCTGGGTCTGGTTAATGAATTATTAGAATTTTCATGGCTGCCGCACGTCTGGAAAGTGGCGAAAATTGCTCTTGAAATACCCTGGTAAAGGATTTCATGTTGAAAACATTCGGCCGATAGATTTGACTTCGAATCTAGTAAAATTAATAGAAAGGATTGTGCATGGCCGCCTCTCAAAGCATATCTCAGAGGTTAATGGTTTGAGTTCTTCTCAGATTGGTTTCCGCAATGGATGCTCAATATGGTCTGCACATGTAGATTTAGAAAGCAGGATTCGCCTTGCAATGTGCAACAAGGAGGTATCAGCGTTCGTGACGCTCGATATTGCTAAGGCCTAAGACAACATTGAACATTCCATTCTACTTGACAAGTTGTCATTATTACGTCCTCCGTTCTACATTTATGCGTTGATCAGGGAATGTTTGAAAGGACGAAAATTCTTTTGCACTGATGGCTCATTAATCTCAAACACCTATACAAAGACAAGAGGGACGCCTCAGGGCTCTGTCCTCTCCCCACTCCTTTTTTAATATATTGTTACGGACGACAAGGAAGAAGAAGCGGGCAGTGGCGCGGGCAGGAGCGCTCGCGCTAGGCTCGCCGCGAACATTCATTAAACATCATCTACCATCGTCATCGGTCATGTTCTCTCTCCTTTCTTCATCGGCTTGCCGCTTCGTAACATTTGGTGGAGGTGCGGGGTAAGGAGTCCATCATGCGTTCAAACGTAGCAGGGGCGTTGCAAAGTCCAAAAGGCATAACCTTAAATTGGTAAAGTCCATCGGGTGTGACAAAAGCTGTCTTCTCGCAGTCTAGTTCGTCAACAGAGATCTGCCAGTAGCCGCTACGAAGGTCGATGCAGGAAAAGTAGCGGGCTCCATGTAAACAGTCCAAGGCATCGTCTATTCGCGGCAGCGGGTAAACATCTTTCCTTGTGATCTTATCCAGATGTCGATAATCGACACAAAAGCGCCAACTGTCGTCTTTCTTTCTAACGAGCACGACAGGAGATGCCCAGGGACAGTTCGAAGGTTCGATGATATCGTTGCCCAACATCTTGTCGACCTCCTGCTGGATGACTTGGCGCTCAGAAAGGGACACACGATAAGGCCTCCGATGTACAGGCTTTGCATCGCCGGTGTCAATGCGGTGAGTCACAACTGACGTTTGGCCCAGAGAACCGGCAGCAAAGTCAAAAATGTCGGAGAAGGATAACAAAAGGTTGTTCAGGTCCTGAGCGTGTTCGGGGCTGAGGTCAGAGGCAATCATTGCGGAAATAGTGTCGGTAATTGTGGTGGAGAGTACGGATGTTGGAAGGACGCTTGAATGTGGGCCAGGAGTGAGTGCACAAATGGTGCAGTCTGTGAGAGGGGACAAGGTAGCAAGGGATATTCCTTCGGGAAGAACTTGGGGTGACAATCTGAAGTTCAGGATAGGAAGGTAGGTGCTGTTCTGTGTAACGCGTACGATGAGATGAGGAAGAACGACGTTGCGGTCAAGAAAGACCTCGGTGATAGGGCAAGCAAGATAGTCACCATCAGGCACAGACGGGAAAGGTGACAGAGGTAGGTAAACAGCAGAGCCAGGAGGCAGGCGAGCGAACTCAGTGGAGCGAAGGTGGGTGCAGATGGAGGATGTTCTGTGCAGACAGGTAGGTCCAAACGAAGAAGGCCGCTGGAGCAGTCGATAAGGGCAGAGTGGGCCGTTAAAAAGTCAAGGCCGAGGATCACATTGTGAGGGCACTGGTTGAGGACAGTGAACAAAACAGGGATGTGATGACCGGCAAGGGTGACTCGGGCAGTGCACTGCCCAGTGACAGCAACAGTACTGCCATCGGCAACACGAACGGTGGGCGAAGCGGCGGGGGTCTGTACTTTCTTGAGGCGGCGGCAAAACGATGAGCTCAGGATCGAGACTTGGGCACCAGTGTCAATGAGGGCAGAGACGGGAACACCATCCACGAACAGGGACAGGAGGTTACAGGGCGAAGAAACGGGCAGTAGAGGATTTCCAGGTCGGGGTACCAATGCAGCGTCACCTCCGGGAGCTGCATTGGCTAGTTTCCCGTGTAGCGGCCGGCAGAGGACGGCGAGGAACTGCGGCCAGGAAGAGGTGAACGGGAACGTTGGGCTGGCGGGGAAGGAGACCGACTGGACACAGGAGGAGGCGGAGAAGTATCGGTGCGGAGCGGCTCATAACGAGGCGTGAAACGGGGATGACCGTAATTGGAGTAGCGGTCAACGTAAGGAAAATGTCGAGGTGGTGATGTCCAGCGGCTGCGGCAGTGGCGAGCGATGTGGCCAATACGCGTGCACGTGAAACAGATCGGCCTGTCGTCAGGGGTGCGCCACTCATCAGGATTGCGGTATCGGTAGCGTGGCGCGTAGGTGTTGCGGTGTGTAGCGGTGGCGACCATGGGAGGCTCGGAGCTCGAACTGTGTTGTTCTACAGTGTGGCTACAGGGGACGCCCAAGTTGGCTACCTCTTGGCGAACGACGGCTTGAATGAGGGATATCGTCACTAGGTTGCTGTCCGAGGAGGGCGGGTTGGAAGCAACAGGGGCGACCGCTTCTAGTTCACGACGCACAATGCATGTCACATTTTCAGTGTTGGAAGGTTGCCTTAGGGTCGGCAGATCCTCGCACGTCGAGGTAGGGGCAGTGTTGGGGAGCCGATCGAAGCGATGTGCAATGCGTCTGTGCTTGGCCTGCTCGAAATATCGACAAACCTGCAAACCTACCAATCAGAACCGAAATGAAGGACCCGAAAGACCCGAATGACCCGAAGGAACCGATGGACACGAACACGCTACCCCCGCCCAAGCTGCCAAACGTGACCTCGAGCCATCGGTCCCATGGACTCTGGTGACGGATGGTTGACAGCTCCAATGGAGGCGGGTCACCCACGCATCAGACATCGTACCGGCAAGCCATTATATTCTTCCTTCTTCCTCTTCTTCTTCAAGCATCCGGACACGCCCATCATCACGCCATAAAATCATTAACATGGCTAAACTTCCTCGTCCACGATCGGGACGATCGCTCGGTGGCCCCGGGTCATGTTACGGACGACAAGGAAGAAGAAGCGGGCAGTGGCGCGGGCAGGAGCGCTCGCGCTAGGCTCGCCGCGAACATTCATTAAACGTCATCTACCATCGTCATCGGTCATGTTCTGTCTCCTGTCTTCATCGGCTTGCCGCTTCGTAACAATATTAATGTGCGATATTCCGGTTCATCCTGATCTCACTCTATATGTACATGCAGATGACCATAGCATTCTTCGCTTCTGCAAGAGATATTCATGACCTATATCGTTCACTAAAGAATTACCTACATGCACTTGAGGTCTGCTTGGACAAAATTAAATTGTTTTTAAATGTATCCAAAAGTAGTGTGCTATTTTTTAAAACCAAAACCCCCTTACATGTTTCGTTAAACTACCGCTCAGATGTCATACCTCAAATGGAATCTGTGCGGTATTTGTGCATTACGTATGATGCTAGTATGAATTGGAGGCTTCGCATCACATCTACTGTTCGGAAAGGTGAGAGTGCCCTAGGTAGGCTGATACGGATAAGGAACAGGAAATTTGGTATGCGTCGAGATACTCTTCTACTTTTGTACCAAGCCTATACAAGACCGATTCTGGAATTTGGCTGCATTCTTTTTTCTGGGTGTCCAAAATATAAGCTGCATCCTTTGCTGCTTTTAGAAAGACGGGCGCTGCGCCTCTGCCTAGGGCTTCCATCATCATCATCATCATCATCATCATTATCATCATCAACAACCTGATTATACCCACTGCAGGGCGAAGGCCTCTGCCATATTTCTCCACTTAATCCGGTTTTGCGCTAGCTGCATCCACTTGACCCCTGCGAACTTCTTAATCTCATCCGCCCACCTAACTTTCTGCTGCCCCCTGCTACACTTTCCTTCCCTTGGAATCCAGTTTGGTACCCTCAGCGACCATCGGTTATCCTCTCTTCGCACTGCATGTCCTGCCCATGTCCATTTCTTCTTAATTTCCACTAGAATGTCGGTAACTTGAGTTACTTCTCTGACCCACTCTGCACGTTTTCTATCTCTTAATGTTACCCCTACCATTTTTCGTTCCATAGCCCTCTGGGTTGTCCTCAACTTAAGTAGAACTCTCTTGGTTTGCCTCCACGTTTCAGCCCCATAGGTGAGGATAGGCAAGATGCAACTGTTGTATACTTTCCTCTTGAGCGATACCGGTAAGCGGCTAGTCATAATCTGCGAGTGCTTGCCAAATGCGCTCCATCCTAATCTTATTCTTCTTGTTATTTCCTTTTCATCGTCCGGATCTGCGGTTACTATACCTGTCCTAAGTAGACATATTCGCCTACTACTTCCAGTATTTCGCTACCTAATGTAAACTGATGTTCCTTCCCGAGGCTGTTGAACATTATCTCAGTATACTGCATATTGATTTTCAAGCCTACCTTTCTGCTTTTTCTTTCTAGGTCATCAATCATTATTTGCAGTTCATCCCCCGAGTTGCTTAGCAAGGCAATATCATCAGCAAATCGCAGAATACTGAGGTATCCTCCATCTACCCTTATCCCTAACTGCTTCCATTCCAAGTCTCTGAATACTTCCTCTAAACAAGCTGTGAATAGTGCTGGGGAGATTGTGTCTCCTTGCCTAACACCTTTCTTTATGGGAATTTTGTTACTTTGTTTATTCAGAACTATGGTTTCTGTTCTGCCACTATATATATCTTCCAGCACTTCCACGTACGGCTCGTCTAGCCCCTGATTTCGCAATACCTGCATCATCGCCGAGTTTCTACTGCGTAAAAAGCTTTTTCGTAATCAATGAATGGTACGCATAAGGGCTTGTTATATTCCGAGCATTTTTCTATCACCTGGTTGATGGCATGGATATGATAGATAGTAGTGTACCGTTTACGAAAACCTGCTTGATCCTTTGCTTGATTGCAGTCTAAAGATGTCCATATTCTATTAGCTATTCCCTTAGTAAATACCTTACACGTAAGAGACAGTAAGCTGATTGGTATGTAATATTTAAGGTCCTCAGCGTCCCGTTTCTTATGAATGAGGATAATGTTTGCATTCTTCGATGGTTCCGGTACCGTCGATGACACGAGGCACTGCGTATAGAGGATGGCCAGTTTTTCTTGCACGATATCCGCCTTCATTCAACAAATCTGTAGTTATCTGAACCTCTCCAGCTGATTTCCACCTTTTAATAGTTTCTAGCGCTTTCTTAACCTCGTCCTTCGTCACTGGTGGAACGTCTGACTGTTTTTCCCTACCGCCAATCTCATTACGGTCCTGACTGCATTGGATACTGTAGAGATCTGTATAGAACTCCTCGGCTACTTTGACTATCTTGTCCATATTAGTGATGACGTTGCCCGCCTTGTCCCTTATCGCATACATCTGGTTTTTACCTATGCCCAATTTCTTCTTTACCGCTTTAAGGCTTCCCCCGTTCTTTACAGCATGCTCAATTTCCTCCATGTTATACTTCCTTATATCGGCCACCTTGCGCTTATTGATTAGCTTTGATATCTCGGCCAATTCGATCTGGTGTGTTGCACTAATGCTTTCATACTCTGGCGTTTCTTAATCAAATCTTTCGTCTCCTTAGACAGTTTACCGGTATCCTCTCTAACTATCCTACCGCCTACTTCTACCACGCACTCAGTAATGATAT
This sequence comes from Amblyomma maculatum, assembly GCF_055883805.1. Lineage (NCBI taxonomy): Eukaryota > Metazoa > Arthropoda > Arachnida > Ixodida > Ixodidae > Amblyomma > Amblyomma maculatum. Next base: position 84,138,286 of record NC_139348.1, on the reverse strand, counting down.
CTCTGAAATTATTGTTCCTTACCTCTAGGGTAATGTCGCCATCCCCAATTAGAGCTGAATACCTATTCTGTAGCGAGATCCTGAACTCTTCTGCCTTCCCCCTCACCACTAATTCGTTGATGGGTTTCTTTCTTACTAATTTGTTGCGTTCCTCCTTCAGATTTAGGCTAACTCGGGACCTCACCATCCTTTGGTCACTGCATCGCACTTTGCCGATTACCTCTACATCCTGCACAATGGCGGGGGTTGAACACATTATGAAGTCGATTTCATTTTTAGTCTCTGTTAGGACTTTTCCATGTCCATTTCCGGTTCTTTCCTTTGCTGAAGAAGGTATTCATGATTCGTTTGTTATTGCGCCCTGCAAACTCAACTAGTAACTCCCCCCTACTATTACTAGAGCCAACGCCATAGTCACCTACTGCCTTGTCTCCTGCCTTTTTTTTCCCTACCTTGGAATTGAAGTCGCCCATTAGTACAGTATAGTGCGTCTTTACTTTTCGCATTGCCGATTCTACATCTTCATAGAAGCTTTCAACTGCCTGGTCATCATAACTACATGTAGGTGCATAGGCCTGTACAACCTTCAGTTTATGCCGCTTAATAAGCCTAATTACGATGCCAGCAACCCTCTCATTAATATTGTAGAATTCATCTATATTACCCGCTATATACTTATTGACAAGGAAACCTGCTCCTAGTTGTCGCCTCAATGGTAAACCTCGATGACACAGTACATGCCCATCCTTCAGTACAGTGTATGCCTCATTCGGCCTCCTAACTTCACTACGCCCTATGGCATCCCATTTCATGCCATCTAGTTCCTCTAACAGCACTGCTAAACTACCTTCACTAGCTAGGGTTCTAGCATTAAACGTTGCCAGGGTCAGTTTCCAATGGCGGCCTGTCCAGCGGAGCCAGGCTTCCTTAGCACCCCTTGCTGAGTCACAGGTCTGACCGCCGCCGTGGTCAGTTGTTCCGCAGCCGCTGGTGACTGAGGGCCGGGTTTTTTTTATGGAGCTTATCATAGGAGGTTGTGGCCAATTACTGCACCAGGGTGGCCAACTCCTGTTCTGGTGAGGGAGTGCGTTGCCGGAGGTGTTCACCGGCATCAGGTCGCACCCCATACCTGTTTATGCAATTCCATCGACACGCGGATTTGTTGTTGTTTTTTTCCGGTGGAGAATTGCGCGGCACCGGAATTTGAACCCCGGTCCTCTTGCATGCGAGGCGGATGTTCTACCGCTACGCCACCGCTGCAATCCCATAGTCCGCCTCTACCCCTGTTCTGTACTTTGAAGCCCGCATTCGGGACCTTAACTCCCGTTTCCGGCTTCTAACTGTGAGATCAGTCTTGCGATCATTTAAGGCTACTCCCGGTGTGGCTATACCTATTGTTGTGTCAAACCCCGCCCTCTTTCTCACTCACCAGTGGCGAACGGTTGCAAGCCCCAGGTTGTTTTCACGCAGAGCATTTTTGCAAACATTGGTGTGGACATTGCTTCTACATATCCTATTGGTTGCTCAAAGTCCTTTGTGGATATAAATTATGATTCTATACTCCCATCCAATGTCAAGCACTTACCCTCAAGTATAATATCTAGTCTCCTATGTGAACACCTTGAAAAGTTCCCTAATCACACTGTAATTGCCACTGATGCGTTTGTGATTGCGCACAAAGCAGCGATTGGAATTTTTTCAGAGTCTCTTTCCTGCAGTTTTTCGGTGCGCGTCCCGGATTACACACCGATATTTCTAGCAGTGTTTATGGCAATTGGGCTAGCGCTACTAAAAGTTCCCTGCAGTCAATCAAAAATAATTTTTCTATCAGACTCTCTTTCTGTTTCGTTGTCACTAGTGTCAGCACAGGATGCTCGTTGAGCCACTCACTAAAGTATTTCATACCGGGGTGGGTGAAATAAATACGCTTCGTCTGAGTCTCCGGTCACAGCGGTATTTTTCAGAACGAAGCGGCAAATTTCCTGGCTAAATCACCTCTTGATGCATCTGTTTCATGTACCATCCCTAATATCACCATTTTTGTAATGTCCAGTTTCCAGCGATATCAGTACCTAGCCGCTTCATGCAATGATCCATTGCTAACTACATCCGAATACCAGCACCTCATACACTCATGGAACGTTCGCTCATGTAAATCACGGCTGTGTGAGGTAACGATGACTCTCCTGAAATGCAGGATTCCTCTCCGAAATCTTTATTTATGTAGATGCGGGATCAGCCCCACAAACCTGTGTGAGGCTTGTGGTGAAATTGAAAATATTGATCACTTCCTTCTCGTTTGCCGAAGGTTTTCACATCAGAGGAGGGTGCATTTAGAAACTCCAATTGCTGTTGTTGTTGTTGCCCAAATAACGTATGGCACATACCCACAGAGGGGGATTGGCCAAGAATTGGGTAGCAAAGAATATTTTTTTTAATATACTTGCATTAAAAAAATGATCTGAGGGGTAGAATAAAGGAAAGAAAACGGGAAATAAGGGAAATATAAAATGAAAAGTGGTAACACTCACGGGAGATTGACACTACAATTGTAGAACAAGGGATGTTTAAATATTTAGCAAGGCAAACGATTTGAGTCCAGTAAAAAATTTTGCATGGCGGTAAACACAGACCTGTGACACACTTTGCACACTTGGGATTTATGTTGTCGGTCCCGCTTCTACTCTCCTTCGGTGCGGTCGAAAGGATTTGCGTTGCCTCAAATATGTCAGTACTTACATAACTACATCACAGCTACGGACAGATTCCAAATTTTTGCTTCATATTTTTTCTTTCAATAACTTTTGTGATCTTAAATCCTATGTTTTTGTTTAGTTGTCAATTACGTTAATACACTGATTCAGTTTGTGTAGGACATCTGGCAATCCACACTGAACCCTGGCCAATCCCCCTCCGTGGGTATGTGCCAAATATCAAGGAAGAAGAAGAAGCTGGCACGGTCTTCCCGACGCTCCGTTTTCCACGAAGGCTTTCAGCGTAACAACTTGCTGAAGGCTTGCTGGGTACGACCAATCTCGTCAGCAACGGCTTTATCGCTCGGACTTCCCGGCTGTTGACGCCTTGTCGGTTTGCCACCTTATATTACTGAGATATCCGCGGACGGAGATACCGCGCTCAGGTCAGCATCGAGCGCCTTCTGCCTCATTAGTCCGAGCACCGATCCTTCGCGGGCGCTGCCGGTGAAGTCGTGGATGAATGGCTGACGCACTAACAATTCGTCAGCCGATATAACAGGTGGGACGCGACCATCCAGCTTGGCAACGTGGTGTTGGCGCTCGCAGACACGGCGCTTACGTGGTACGTGAACCACGAAGAGTCCTTCACGGCTTGGGTGCATTTTGTATATGAGCTCAGCAAGTGCTTAGGCGACTCCGCTGCAAGGTGCTGTGCAAAACCGACACTGGATCACCGAGCTCAGCTTCCTGGTGAGACCTGCACCCAGTACATAGAGGCTGTCCTCAAGCTTTGCAAAGTCGGTTCACCTCGCACGTCGGACGACGACTAGGTTGGCAACTTTCTAAAAGGCTTTGCTGAGGACATGTATTTCTACCTGATCAGTAAAAATAACCTGCCATTTGTGAAGAACGTGATCTAGCATTGCCGCACGTTGAAAACCTTAAGATGCGTACAATTACCCTCAAGTTCGGTCGTTTGGCTACTGTTTCATCGCTGGGCGATATCGAGTCCGCATCCACCAGTGGCCTTGCCACTACCATTCACCAGATTGTACGCGAAGAGCTAACCCGCTGGCAAGATCCAAACTCCCGTCACTTTGAACAGACGTCTACGTATCTGCTGCCTCAGCCGCAGTGCATTTCTGTCAGCGCGGCGGACTATGATGGACACCATGTGCACCAGCAGTCCCGACATTGCCTGGATTGTCATACTCCACCATCCCGCCACGTCACACGTGTGGGTGCCGTCAGTCCACTTAGAGGAAGGTGTGACTTGTAATGCCGTCCATATGGGTCCATACAGCGACGATGTCTTCCTGAGGTGGACATCTGTTCGTCCGTTCTTGGTTTGTTACCGGTGTGGCAATCCTGGTCAATTTTCGCGGTTTTGCAATCGTCGCCGCTCACCTCGCTATACGGTACCACTAGCTAGGCTACAAGCAGCAGTATCAGCACTCACCTCACTACGATACAACCAGCTATACTGCAGAGCCAGACAACCAGCTGCAGTATAATCTCCATCGTCAACGTTTCGACTCATCCGCTGAAAAGAATCATTTCCAGGCCAGCATGACGAACCCTAACTCCGGCCTCTGATCGCAGCGTGACTCCTGCATTCCGCGCGCGCCGGTCTCCATCGCCATGCCGGCGACATTCACCTCATGCGGAAAACTTGTCAGCACCACGACAGATGGAGGTGAGGTCGCAAAAGTCTACTTTGTGCCAACGTGCCTCCGGTTGATTTAATACTGAAACACAATGTTAACGGGTCTTTGGATGGTGTAGTCTATCGGCTTATGTGCATACTGTGCTACTGTTTCAGTAATGGGCTTAGGATTTAAACAAATGTAAGGGCGCAAAATGATGATTCAGTGTGCCCCTATCTACACATTGTGCGGAGTAAGCGGTGAATCGTTACAACCTTTGGGAGTGTGTGGTGTAGAAGTAGAACGGAGCGGACTACTTTTTCAAGCGGAATTTATTGTTATTGCACGTTCGACCCATGATGTGAGTTTATACTCTGACTTTTTGAAAATGTGTGGCGCTACCGTTGGCTGTGTAAGTGGGGCGGTTTATGTCGAGCAGACACATGTGTCTAATTTCTTGGAAAGTTCGTCGGATGCGGTAACTGTATTTAGCGTCTCCAAAGACATAGTCGCACCATCATGGACTGCGAGATGCGTCCCAGTGCACCCATTGCCTTGAAATGATGACACCTTTGAAACTCTTGTACAGCCTATTTATTGGGCCTGTGATAAGAGGAATGTACTTGTGCCGCATTGTTTGACTTCTGTGGTGAACGGTCATGCGTGGTTTTCAGTGATCAGTTTCTCCCTTGAGCCTGCACTTCTTCCAGCTGCATTGAAGCTCGGCTCCTTTGAATATGACATGCATTCCGCTGTGGCATCGTTCGGAGTCGCGTCAACTGAATCTTTCCGCTTTCGTCACTAGAATCGCCAATTGCTCTCATGGTGAACACCAGACTCAGTAGTGCTGAGCGCCAAGCCCGGATGGACCTCCTACTACAATACGCATTTGTTTTTCGACTTCGACCAATTCTCTCGACCGGCTTCTATTCTTGATGCTCGCGTTTGTCACATGATCGACACAAGTTCTTCCCGCCAGCTGCGCCAAATACCATATAGATTACCACCATCCGAGCACAAGATCATCAATGAACAAATACGAGAAATGCTCAACACGATGGTCATTAAGGAGTCTTGCAGTCCTTGGGTGGCACCTGTAATTCTGGTGCTAAAGAAGGACGACCCGTGGCGGTTCTACTTGGGTAATCGACGTCTGAAGGCCATTTCCAAGAAAGACGTGTATCACCTCTCTCGCATAGATGACATAATGGATTGTCTTCCTGCCGCCTCCTACTTTTCTTTCGTCGATTTAAGATCCCGATATTGGCAGATTCCTGTGCACCGTGATAAAGGAAAAACGGCATTTGTCACGCCAAATGGACTTGTTGAATTCGATCTATGCCCGTCGGACTTTGCAATGCGCCCACAACTTTTGAAACTTTTATAGACAAGGTGCTCCTTGGTTTAAAATGGGAGGCTTGTATGTTTTACCTAGACAACGTAGTTGTTTTTTTGAAGATGTTCAGAAAACACAACGAACGCCTAGCTGTTATCCTGTACTGTTTGCTTCAGGTAGGCCTTATTCTAAATTCCAAGAGGTGCTGGTTTGGCGAACGGTACGCAGTGGTGCTCAGACATCCTATTGACAAACACGAGTTGCGACCTGATCCCCAGAAAACGGAGGCTTTCGAATCGTTTAAGAAACCAGAGATTATTAATGAGTTTTGCAGCGTCTTTTGGTTATGCTCTTATTTTCGTCGTTTCGCTTTGCTTGTATCGTTTCTGTTGACATCGCAGCCTATTCTACGCAACTTCAATCCCGCAGGGCCGACAGAAGTTCACACGGATGCGACTGGTGTTGGCATTGGGGCTATTTTGATTCAGCGCTGAAATGAGCAAGAACATGTTATTGCATACGCCAGCCGTACTTTAAGCAAGTCAGAGCGGAACTACACTGTTACTGAGCACGAATGTCTAGCAGTGGTATTCGGCATCCAGCGGTTTCGGTCGTACTTGCACGGTCGCTCATTTAGCATTGTAACCGACCATCACTATCTCTGTTGGCTCGTCAACGTTTGCGACTCCGATGATCGCCTCGCGCGATAGGCACCTTCGAGGTGGCGTATAAGAGCGGCCGACGCCACGCCGACGCAAACTGTCTGTCACGTCTCCCTCTAGCCATCAGTTCGTGCGACGCCGACAACTTCGACGTCTACATGTCGGTTGTGGTTGCCGAAGTGCCGGACCTTCAAGTGTTTACAACGGAACCGCAAAAAATCGGGGCCTCACGACTCTTTACAACACCCCGTATATCCGTCGTAGTGCCGACCGTTTTTGTATACGCGATGATTTCCTCTGGAAAAAAAAACTATTCTTCAGTGGGCCAATGTTTACTTCTTGAAGTTCCCCGAAGTCTCTGTTCGTCTGTTTTGCGCATACTGCACGATGATATTGCGTCTGGGCATCTTGGATCAGCTCACACCCTCCGCCGCGCAGAAGATCTCTTTTCCCAAGCAGCACACCAGCATTGGTCCAACAATGGTTCATCACTGGAAAAGAATGGCATCAATATTGGACTGATATTGGCATTTGGGCATTTTACTACATTCTCCATTCTTGGCCCATCTTTCGTTCCAAGATTGGTCCAGTGTTCAACCAAGCTGGAGCCACCAATGTAGGCACAATATTAGACTTTCCATTCATGCACCATGATTCTTGCCAATACTGTCCAGCATTATACCATCATTGTATTACCAATATTTGTTTAATACCAGCTATTCCACTGATGGCCCATTGTCAACGCCAATATCATACCAATGGTTAGCCATTGCAGGTGCACTGGCTACTCCATTCATGCCGCATATTGTCGATACCAATATTAATCCAATGGTTTATGGGTACACCGGCTACTCCATTCATGTGCCATTGATGATGTCAAGATTACACATTTTGTGGCACTGCCTGTGCAGGCCATAAAATGCAGCCTTTTTCATTCTAGCCATATTCGTGACAGCACATCGAACTTGCTGGGACAATAATGGCCTTTCAAATAGGAGTGGCCATGTAAATTCAAATTGTTGCTCATGAGCAACCAGTAGATATTCACAAAACAAGGGCATGGTTTACAAAAAGATAATATTTATTGCAATTGTTACTATAGACGGCACTTGTTACTAGCCAGCGCTGAGGGCACACACAGCAGCAGTTAGCGGGGCAGTGGCAGGGTTGGTCAGGGCAGGGCGGGCTCTCGGGAAGTGGAAGGGGCCAGGGAGCTGGAGGGCACACTCATGGGCGTAGTGAGGGGGCTGACCCTGCAATTGTATTCACAGGTGGCATGCCTGGTTCGCCAGGGGAGGTTTCAGCATAACACCTTTTTCTTCCAACCCCCTGTCACAGGAACCAGGCAGCCACCTGCGAATAAATGCGTGTGCCTCCAAATCGTCCACCCCAACGTTTTCGCAAATGGCACCTGCACAAAAACAATGAGGAAACAAAATTTACAACACTATACGAGGCATATATAATCGCGCGCATTATTTTAGGAAGATGTAGAAAATTCCAGGATTCATGTACCGAAATTTATGGTCAATGAGAAACACTATACTGATGAGTTCCAGATATAGTTTCAGCTGCCTTGGGTTTATTAGGATGAAAGACGCACATACATTGCATAGCATGTGCCCTGATGCATTTTGATCGCCTCCACAGCAATACGGCTGAGACAGCCAGTGTTTCATCCCACACTAGGAATTAGTGCTTGATTATCGGCTGTCTCCGCATATGACTGGCGCGCTAGTTTTTTGCCGTTCCTACGCTTTCTGCGATGTGCAAACAGTTTATACTAATAATCGTTACCAAGCGAATGTTAGGCGACCATTTTCATTTTTTTTTAAATGGCTAGATATAATATACACAAGCGATCTAAGCCCACGACTGCTGCACTGGCCGCTGGTTAGCTGATATACGCTTTTGACTGGTTTTGTGGGTAGTTCACTTAAACGGGAGCTCACTTAAACGGGTAGCTCACAGGTGAATCATTTTTACAGATATACTGCTTGTCCAAGCAAATTTGATCCAAGGGATAAAAAAAACATTTCGGAGGCAGGCAAAGGAAACCAGATATATATTGCTGGAAGCTACCTTGAGCGCCACAGAAAAGGTTTTGTTTGGAATTCTTATTGACATTATTTACCTAAATTACTGATTAATGACTTACACAATAAATGGTGTTGCTACTTTGAAGAGTACCGGCACAATCCACGTTTGATTATTTGTGATAAAGAACCCTCACGTCTGCATTTTGAACGCCAGATACAATAGGAAACCACGAAAATACAGAAATCTGATTCCCGGACAATACAATTGAGGACTTGGCTTGGCTCGACAGCCCTGTGTAGCGTTAGACCTACAAGTTGCCTATGGTTTCTTCGTCCGCGCCAGCACATCGTCCAACAAGACTGTATTTGTATTTTACAGCTGAAAAATACTGTTAAACTCATTTGTATCCTTACCGCTTTGTAGTCATTATCCGCATTGCAAATTTCGGCGCGCTCATTGTAACTCGAGCCTTCATGTGCGCCAAAGGGCCGACGCGAAGCAATCATCGCCAGCATATCACCCTTACTCATGCATGGGGCTAGCAATCTTAGTGGCAGGTTGTTTTGTCCGCTCAAAATCATGTTGTGAGCAGCACAGTTGAGGTGCGCGAATGGGCTGGTAACGGTTTCGGTATCTACATAATACGGAATTTATCTACAGCTGGAAAAAAAGGTACACATGAGGTTTCTAACCGCAAATATTGAAACAGGGGTTTCCGAACGTGCTCACCGACTCTGTAAGTCCTATTTATTGTCTAAAGTGAATATTTAGTACTTGAAGCGAATAACCTCACTTCTCCACGTACAAAATAAAAATTTTCTGCGCTGTCCTAAGTGGCTGCCAGCAATGCACCACCGGTTTCCATCGTCTGTTTCTAATGGTTTATTTATAACCCTTGGCTCAAGCTATGGGGCGCAGCAGGTGTAATGTAGCTTGAATAAAACCTGCAAGAGATCATATATATGGGTAGATTTGTAAGGTTTACAGATTTCACTTACAAATTCTACAGGAATCGCGTCACTGCGGCCTTTCTTTAAAATTGACACGTAATAGCGCTATATTCGTGGCTAAAATAAAGTAATCAACGCATTAATTCAGCTTAGCAAATGCAGCTGTAACAGAAAGTGAGGGCTGGCTACACCTAAGGTGTGCCTAGCTTTCTAATTTTCTTAGATGGCACAACCGTTTGAAATATGGAATATTAAAAAAAGCCCTTGATATTCGCTTTCTCACAGCGTATTATGGCTGCCTTAGATAAGAAACATAATCCAGGTCCCATGGCCATCTTTCGTTTCCAATGAAATTCTTATATGTGGTGGGCAAGTATCTAGACACAAAAGAATTAACCTTAGTTTTTCAAGATACGCGTAGTTTCCTCGAAAAAAAAAAACAATTGTATGGTATATCTCTAGAGGTAGAAAACGCTGTTTTTGCCATTTCAAAATGTTGCAAGTTTGGATACCATGAGTTTGTCATCTGCTCTTTTTTACTCACTAAATATATGCAGGTTTTATATTTACAAACACTATTAGAAACCTATTTTGTTTTTGCAGTTGTGTTATTAAAAAATCGCAAACTTTTCTTCAGGAGCGATACGCTGCAAAAATATTAATTTTTAACCTTATGTACTGGCATATGATGCATTAGGTTGGTTGCACTAAATATGTTTTCACTTCCTGACGCATGTTCTTAATTCCAGGCAGTATCTGGAGCTCCAGACCACTAGGTGTGTTCTCCACAACGCATCAAAATTGCTCAGAATTCGAAAACAGCAGTAAATGGCAAATTTGCTGCATTTAAAAAAAGATTATCTTCGATTTTCATTCAAATCGCTCTCAAAAATCTTCAGTACCTCAAAAATATCACGGACTAAAAAGTGTTGCGTTATACTGTTTAAAAATATAACATTAAATATTAAACCGAGTGCTTGTGCTGATAATGGCCAAACTCAGCCTGCATTCTTGCAAGATCCAATAATATCTTGGCACAGAAACTATTTTTCTACATTATCTAGGTTCCATTCTTTATTTCTGAAAAAATTTGAAGCTCTAGATTTGTGTGTGTATCTGCATATTTTTTTGAAATTGGACAAAAGTAAGAAAATGGTAAAATAAGGAAAACTGATTAGAATTGAAGAAACGGCCGCAACATCAATTTTTATCAAAATCTGTGCAAACAATGCAAAGTACTTTGTTATTTTGAGTCAGTAAATATATTGAATTCTGCAAAATGTAATATTAGAAATATAAAAATGCTTGTTTTTGTTCTATAGATGTGCTTATATGGCTCCCCCTTATGGAATAGGCATCAAAACTTCAATTTAGTATTTGCTTAATTTAGTTACATTTTACCTTAAGTAAAATTTAAAACATTGTCAGCGCTTAACACCGTTTTTCTGCTTCTGGGACAAATACTTAATGTAGCTTAAAATGGTATTAATTCACTATTTCTGTCAATTTCATGGCAGAACGCAAGTGAAGGCTGAACTTTTTCTCTGTCCTGCATTCTTTTTTATTGCTAGGTGCAATAGTATTCAATCTAGGTTATTAATATATTATTCCATTTGTCAGCTTTGACCACCACTAACAATACTATATTTTTGAAGATGATTTTTCAATGTGTAATTTTTATAATTACAATCTTAAGCAAATCGCTTTCCAGCATAATACTTTTGGTGGCGTTACAGAGAACACACATAGCAGCTTAGAGCTCCAAATCCTGCCTTAAATTAACAATATGACCTGCGTAATAAACACACAATATTTTAGTGCAAACAACGCAATGCGTCACGCCAGTATGTAAGGTTGAGCATTAACATTTTTGTAGCGCGTTGGTCTTGAAGCAAAGTTTGCGATTTTTTACTAAATCAACTGCATCAATGAAACACACTTTTAATAGTTCTTATACAAGTAAACGTTACCCAAATGCGGTGAGTAAAAAACAGTGGATGACAAAATTTTACGCAACCAGCCGGCCTCCAAACGTGCAACTTTTTGAAACGACAAAAACGGCGTTTTCCAGCTTTAGTGATAGGCGTTTTTTTTTTTTTTCGAGAATACTACGCCGCATCTGGCAAACCTAAGGGTCATTCCTTTGTGTCGAGACATTACCCCACGACATATGAAAATTTAATTAAAAAAATGGTCATGGCACCACGATTACTGTTCCTGTCCGAGGACATCCATATTTGTTTTCATTTCGTCTCTTCAACAGGCTGGTTTAGCCAATGCGGTGAATAAAAATATCATCGCATATATTAAAGATTTTCGCGCTATATGTTATACCTAAAGCTACCTATATTGTCACAACTGTCATACATTATTTGTAGCTGAAACATCACAAAAGGGATTCGATTGCAAATTGTTCGCTAGTTAAATAGACGTGCGAGATGACACACGTATACTTTGTAGAATACAATTTAGGAAAGAGCAGATACAAACTACAGGCGAATAATGCTATGATATGGAGCATATGTATTACTCCGGTTAACAGTAAAAAAATCTACTTTTAACATATAATTATATTCGACAAACTATTGCATGCTCACATAGGAACACAATTAATGAGCTCATCCACGCATCTAATGTCTATGGGCATTAGACGTGTGGATGACTTCGTTTTATTCCAATTCGTGCGTCACTCAAAATAATTGAACGAGACAAAAATTAATGTCTACACAATTTTCAGTGAGTATACCACAAATTATACTAAGGTGCTTCATATATGTCACATCACCTAGCAAGTGAAATGGGATAACAGAAGTAATCAGACTCTAACCCTGATCAGCATTTCGCTTTTGCGCCATCTTTGTAAGTTTTTATAGGCAGGCTTTTCCACTGATTATCCTCTTATTTATACCCCTGCCACCCACAGGACACAAATCTTCTGGGGGTACCGAACTGTTGGTTTTCGCACCAGTGATACAACTTAATCGATCCATTTCTACGTAAAAAACACTCTCGATGCGCACCTAAAAAAAAAAAATGACAGCATATATGTGTAGGCGAAATCATTCACCGGCGATTTAATAATATGATTTGAACAATAAAATCAAAGGATCCCACTCGAAGTAACAAAAAAATGGTGGAGAGATAGGAATTGAAGCAATGAAAGGCGGTTGCTTTCTGCAAAAAGCCAATAGCAACAGGGCCACCGTCTATAAGAATAGGCAATAAAAATAAGGCATATTTAAAGGTGCATGCAGCAGTTACAGTGATGCAGTGCTACCTTGTTTTAGGCAGGCTTTTCCGCTGATTTTCTTTTCTTTATTGCCCTTCCAACCACAGGACACATATCTTCTGGGGGTTGTCGGTTTTCGCACCAGTGATACAACTCAATCGATCCACTTCTACGTAGAAAACGCTCCCGATGCGCATCTAAAAAAATGAAAGCATGTATGTGCAGGCTAAATCATTCACACATGATAAAACAATATGATTTGAACAATGAAATCAAATGATCACACCCAGAGCAACAAGAAAGTGGTGGAGAGATAGAAATTGAAGCAATGAAAGACGGTTGCTTACTGAACAAAGCCTATAGTAAGAGGTCCTGCGTCTATAAGAATAGGCAATAAATTAAGGCACGTTTATAGGTGCATGCAGCAGTTAAAGTGATGCAGTGTTACCTTTCTGTTTCACTGCAGTGATTGGTATAAATATTACAGCAATTGCTAGGCATCTCAGGTAACCCCATTGAAAACTTCATCCAAGGTACCGAGGAGCTGTGGCGTGTTATTTGCAGCTGTTAACGGAAAGACAGGCTATCCTATGAGTGCATGCGCATTCCCTCCTTTTTGTATACTTGAATAAAAGCGACTGAACAGTGAGTGTTGTAAGAGGTGCAGCGTCCCTAGGAATGGGGAACAAAATTAAGTTTTAGTAAACAGAGGTACAAAAAGAAGCAAATATGCCTGCAATAATAGCATGATGGCCTACCTTTTGATCAACAGCTGTAAACAACCTGTCACTGCCAGTCGGTTCTTTAGATAGGCTTATCAATGCCAGAGCTTAAAGCTAAGAGCAATATGAGTAATGTTTATTGCGGTCACGGCCGTAAACAATTCTAGCGGAACACTCCATTACTGTAACTATTCAACCGTCCATTTATACATATCGTTCATTAAAGAACCATGCACATCATATTAAGTTGCTCTTTTCTACTCCCAAATGATTTCCTATAGAATTAGAATACGTGGATCGCTGCTTCGGTTTCAGCATTCTTGCACGATGGCTATGGCGTGCACTTAATGCATACGGTACGGCACGTGAGGTAAAAAGAGCTGTAATTGACGAACAGGCGGACCTGACGTCCTGTCCCATTTCGCCTGAAAGTGCGCGCCGTCATCGAGCGCTTCGCGAGCAATATATTTCGGACGATATGGTTGCCTCATACCGGCCGTCAATGTTTTGTACATTGTGTCCCGCGTGCACGTTGTTTACTTTGCAGTGACAGGGACGCAGTGCACACACGGCTGATGTGCCTTTTTGCTTGTATTGTTATTTTCCCCCGCCCTCGAAGCGCGTCTGCGAAATCGCTCTCCTATTGTCGCCGCTTTCTGATAACGCCCTCACCTGAAGGCACGTGCTCAGAAGGGGGGCGTCGATTAAGAAAATTTTGAAAAGAGGCTCACTTGCGCTGTTCACGGCTTTCAATTCCTCAATATGATATTAACCATTATAAAAGTGGAGGTTCATTATGACTTAATTATAGCCTAGTCATCAAGCGGCATCACGCACATGTCTGCCCCACTGTAAAATTCGCTTGCACAGACGGCCCGAACAGTTTTCAAAACTTCGTCTGTACATCTGAAAAAAAAAAAACTGCCCTTAACTCTTAACAAAATCCAAAAACTGTGTGAACATGGCTTCCTGCGCGCAGAAGAGAGGCTGTCCAAAATATATGTACAAAGCCGGGCGCATAGTATCTGGTTACTAATTAATTGCGGCGCGCTGCACAGTCAAAAAACTGCGCAAATGGCTGCCTGCAGTGTTCTGTCACGTGTTGGTGGCATACACACCTGTTACGCACGGCTCCTCTATTTTCGGCGCAAATGCTATTCATATCGCAGCCAGAAAATAAGTCAACGCACTTGCTTGCATGTAACCCGGACGAAAATTCGCTTAGTTCTTGAAGTCATGCTTCGCGCAGTTGTTTCGAGGAGAATAAGGAAAGAGAACATTTGGGACTGGTAGGAGATTATATAGAACCAATTATGAAGCAATGGCATGCTGCAAAGATATATACTCACGGTCTAAGATGACGGCGTTCACTGAGTCCGATAATGCCGATGGTATCCCGCCGTTGCTGTAATCCGTACTCCGGCGACATTTCACAGCTCAGCTATTCATTGATATGTAGCAAGCACCAACCGGAGCACATGGACATGTATAGGCGCAAGAGAAAATTACGCACAGCACAATGAAAAAGAAAATTAATGAGGGAAGAAATTAAAGACAGGTTTAAGAAGCTGTCACAAGTCTTGTGGCGTCTCCAACAAGCTCTGAAATGAACGCTTCGGGAGGAGGCCGCACAGCAGCGCAGCTGGGAATGCTGTCTGTTGTGTCTTGCACGTAGACGCGTAGGCGAGGGGGAACAACGACCCGCTCAACCAGCGCGTGATTCCCGCCGCGGTGTTGTGTTCGCAAGGGCTGCGCGTGGGAACGAAGGACCAACGACCCTCTCAACATTCCATTCCTCCTTTACCCAGCCCTCTTCTGCTTGCACCGGCCAGCCGTGACTTCGGACCGTGCCGATGAGCGGCCGCCAGCGCGCACCGCTCGAGTCGAGTTCTAATAAATAGTTTTGTTTTGTGTGTTCGCAAACGCATTGTTTCTTCAAGCCAACCACGGACAAACATTTTCTAAAATAATAGAAAGCCTCCCCATCTACCATCCACATTCTTGCGTAAATCCATACAGCTGGTGCATCGACAAATGCGCACGTCCCCCCCCCCCCTTTCGCCACCTATGATCGAACAAAGGATGGTCGTTCGACCTTTCATATTTACTTCAAAATATTATATACTGTTGCGTGATGACTGATTAATAATGTCAAAGAGGCGGAGTTCCGAGCTTCTCTTCTATTCTGGCCAACTTTGGTTATAGATTATACAAATTATGCTCAAGTTAGCTAGCTGAAAATTATCCGACTAAATATATACATGTTTTTATTTGTATTCAGTTACTGTTCGCTTTTCGGGTATGAGTAGATGTTTTTATAAAAATTCTAAACATCGGCCCAGGAAACGAAAATTTTCCTAATTTGCAGGCCTTTATTTCCGAAAAGGTTCATGGTAGAGCAGCAATAATTCCACAATATGTTCTCAGCATAATTATCCGCAAACAGCTAAAGCTCATATTTTTATGACATTTGGATACAGAGATACGATCGCGCTAATTTACAGAAAACAGCGAACATTGAAAATTTTTAGGAAAACAAAAACAGTTTTCACATTGTTTAAACTTTTTCCACCTATTCTACACTACCTCAGCTTTCAAAACCATTAAAACACCTTGCATAATTTTGTTGCGCAAGTAATTATGGCCACATCGATAAAGCCTTTGTCCAATTATAGCGCACCGCGCTGTTCTGAACATTCTACGGAATTTGTGAATTGTTCAAGGTTTTTAAATTTTGCCATATAATTTTGTAACAGGGAGAAATATATTTACAAAAGAGGATTAAAGATATATACATTGAGGAGCAGCCAAGGAGCCAGGCTACGAGGGCCGCCCATTCGATGCACTTTTTTTTCTTAATCTTCCACACACGAGCGCGCCACTTCGTCCTCATCATTCTCCAGCTGTAACAATATTTCTTCGCTCATGTTTTGTCTCGACTTCGCAAATCGACGGTGACAGACACAGCAATGAATGATTCAGAATCAATTTTGTGCGCGTCGAGGTCCTGAAGCGCTGTGGCCTCAGGAAATACACAGACGTTTTTCGCAATCACCTTCACCTTAACGCGGATTGCACAAAAAGACGATAACGTTCAATGAGCAAGCAACGTATTCCAAATCATTTTAGTAGAATGAAAGAATTGGAAAGGGCATGGAAAACTGCCTCATTAAAACAGTGTTTGTAGGCTGCATTCGTTTTTTCGAATGACTCGACAGCGCACATTATTTTCATTCCTGTAGTTTTTTTTTATTCCTTTGCCACCGCCTAGCGCGGTTGGAATGGTCAAACTCTAAACTAATAGGCGGAAAAAACTTTTTTTTTGTTTATTGGCGATATATATGTTGTGCGCCATATAAATGTACCGGGGCCTTCATGCTCGCAGTCTGCACGAAAAACTGTCATTTTTTTTTACCACCGTGTGAATGCCCAAAACTAAAATGGTAACCTCGCGAGTCTTCCGGCTTTTCATTTTCCAGTGATTGCGTCTAGAAAGTACACACATCGTATTCGGTCCTTTCTCCAGGTAAACAGACGATGCTGCGGGTAGTTCCTTATGGATAATACAAAAGCACTAGAACAAAAACATCGCTGAGAAAATGGTCATTTGTTCCTTCAACTTGAGGCAACGTTTTCCTTCTCGGCAATGAAAAAGCTACCCTCTAATCACTAATTTAATGTTACATGAACATGCTATGGCGACACGATTTCGTTTTTATGCGGGTTCTCACTGACAACTGGATTTGTACTATAGGTTACGTATAGATGCAGGGATGTAATCGGCGTCCAATACAGGCATATTGGGTCGTGAGTGCTAGCCGGTCTGGGGTATACAAATATGGTCGCACGGTCGTGCTATCATTAGATATAATTGGGCGACAAACGTATGCGCCTGCGACGAAATCTGCATGCATGCCAATAGGCTAAAACCATAAACACATATAGCTGACCCCCAAAGGTGCGCCGCATATGAGCGCACCGAAAAGACGAATCCAGACAGTTGCAGCGGTACGTGCTTGAATGCGTTATAGTAATTGTCGTCCCGTACGTGGTACTTGGTGAGGTCCGAACGATCGGCTGAAATGTTGTCGGAATTAAATGCCGTGGTTTGGCGCCCAGCGCACGTGTATTCAACGATAAAAATGGAGAATTTGTTTTGATTGAATGGTCAACGGAAAATATTCACTTCGGCAGCCCATTAAAGCTGCGTTTTTAGGATGGCAATGACATTTGCGAGATCAGGGGAAAAAGTGGTCCATCGTGGGCAGTTTTCATACAGGGATAGCTAATACTGGAAAAACACAAGACAAATTGCAATGGTCCATTACAGCCAGTTTAAAACAACGGAACGGTCAACGTCGGAAGAACACAGGACACCTTGGTCCATTGTAGCCAGTTTTAAAAACTGAACGGGCAACGCCGGAAGAACACTGGACAACATGGTCCATCTTAGCCAGTTTTAAAAAGGAACGGCCAACGACGGCGGAACACAGGACAACTTGGTCCATTGTAGCCATCTTTAAAAAACTGAACATCCAATACTGGAAGAACAGAGGATAACATTGTCCATTGTAGCCATGTTTAAAAACCGGAACATCCAATGCCGGAAGAACACAGGACAACTTGGTCCATTGTAGCCAGTTTTAAAAAACGGAAAACCCAATGATGGAGGAAGGCAGGACAGCTTGGCCCATTATAGCCAGTTTTAAAACCCGTGCGACCATTATTGGAGGAACAACAGCAATCTCGGTCCAACATAGACATTCTGTATGTACGGCAGTGCCAATATCGGGAACTCACTGGACATCTTGGCCCAAGCTAGCCAGTGTTGGCTACTGGCAGCGCCAACACTGGGAGAGCACTGGCTAGACTGGGCCATTGTTGGACATTGTGTTGACTGGCATGTCCTATGTTGGGAGCATGCTGGTTAGGCTGGCCCAATGTAGGGCCACTGCTTGCCGTCGTACTTACAACATTGGCCCAATGCTTTGTGCTGCCTGGGTTATTGGTCGAAGATGCTATCGACCATGGAGGAAGGCATCTTGGATAAGCTCAGGCCCTCCGCCGCGGAGAAGAATGCTTTTATTGGTCGAAGATGCGATCGACCATTGACGGATATGTGACCAGTTGCGCACAATGTCAGCGCTACAAAAATATACAGCTGCTCCCGCTGGGCTGTTGCACCCTATGCCAACTCCCAGCGTGTCCTGTGACCAAGGTGGCAAACATCTGCTTTGGCAGCTTGCTGTATTGTCGTTTGCTTCAATTATCTTACTCGGTTCTGTTAACGGTGGCTATCCCATCAGCTACAACCCATTAAAGTTTCGCTGTTTCTGCTTCACTCAGTTATCTTGCGCCATGAACCACCGAGGATTCTGATAAGTAACTGGGGTCGTCAGTTCAAGGCGGGTGTAGTTCAGTTGCTGTAGAATCTATGTGACACGAATTTGCGTCACTTCACAACTTATCGCCCGCAAATACTCGGCCTAATAGAGCGCATAAACAGGGCGTTAGGAATTCGATTTTAATGTACGTAGCTACGGATCAGAAGAACTGGGACACCATCCTGCCTTTTGCCACATATACCTTTAATACAGCCACTCATGACACTACTGGTTATAGCCACTTCTTCTGTACGGCCGGCCACCACTCTACACTCTGAACACCATATCGCCGTTCTTCCTAAGCGATGAATCCTGCATCGCTTGAACCTTTTGTCTCGCTGAAGAATCTCCGCGACGGGCGCGCTTGCGGACCATTGCTTCGCAAGAACGCTTCATGGAACGCTGCGATAAACGCCATAGGCACGTTATCTACGCTCCAGGCGATGGTGCCTGGCTTTGGAGACCGCTATGACAGCGTGGCCTTAACCAGGAATTGTTGGCTCACTACGATGGGTCTTAAGTGATCAGTAACAGCATCATTGATGTGCCATACAAGCTTGCAAGCCTCACTGCGTAAGGCCGCCATTTAAAAAAGTCTGAACTATCACACGTTGCGAGCTTGAAGCCCTGCCACCCTCGCAACCTCGTAACTCGCCCGGCGGGCTTCGGCTGCACAGGAGGACATGTAACGTGCTGCAAAAAAAGAAGATGCTCTAGGGAAGAAGGAAGAAGTGGCACGGGGTGGGGTTGCCAGAGACGACTGACCGCTGACACGGTGTTCCCGACGCTCCGTTTTCCACAAAGACTTTCAGTGTAACAATATCATATAATGAATACAGTGCATCATTTTGTTAGATTGCACACTTTATTTAGGGACACCAGATTGTAGGACATCATTTACATCCAACCAAATTCCTTGAATGCCTTAAAAGCGAAAGCCCTGCTGTCCGTGACGGTCTCCAAGGATGCGTTTCCGAATCTTTCTCGAAAACATACCTGTTCCAATAAACATCCCAAATAAACGTTAGTGACAACGTACACATGGGCACCAAAGGACAAAAATTATATTCCAAGCTCAAAGCTCCGTTCACTAGATCAGTTCGTCTATATTATATGTAAATATTATATGTGCAGAATGACTCACTGCTTTTCATTCAAAGCTTATAGTTGCTGAAAGAAATCCAACCTAGTGTACCGAGGGATAAAGAAATGAGAGAATTACGATAATACAAGTATGCGCTTTGAGCAGAAAACGATTTTTTATTGGTCGTTTCGCCCCTAATTGTCCAGAGAATCACTGCGTTGCAAGGGCATGGCAAAATACCTCAGATCATTGACTCAATACGGTTTTCCTGAACAGAGTTCGCAGTTTCACTGGTTGGGCACGTTTGGAGAAAAAATTGTTGGAAGTGGATTTTCCGCTTATACTTGAATAGCATTGAATTCCGTCCCGTTAATGATCGTGGTTCTGTATCTTTTGAACGAAAATGATTAGAAGGCTGGGCCAAGATCAGTGGCTTTCCACGTACCGTACGTGTGAATGTTTCATGAATAAATGTCATCAGACAGTTGGAAATGTATTTATGAGGTATGAAGTTAAGAAACAGTTAAATATCAAGTCGGGCGGTGAAACTACATGAGCTAGTAAAGATGCTGGGAAAATTCATGTCGCTGCAGATCTGTTTAACAACTGCCTGCTCAAGGATCAATCTTTCTGCCATATACTGGATGTCTTCTAATGGTATACCTGCACTACGTTATCGTGCAGCCATCAGAGCACTACATATCGCTGTCAGTAAAAATACCCAGAAAAATGTAGTGCCGATTTTCTGCCGCGATATGGCTAGAAAACCGAAAGCTAATCTTGAAGAAATTGGATTTTTCCGATGCGTTATTAAAAGCTTGATTCGGGTCACAGCAAGTTGGGGCCTAACTTAAAACTCATTTTCACTTTGAACACGGAAGTTACAAATGGCAGCAAGCTACTAAAAGCAGAATGGTAATATTCTTCAAGAAGTCTCTAATTGTAGCTCGTTGCGTACAGGCCGTGCGCAGAGACCAAAGTCTACATTGGCTTGATAAAAAGATATGGAAAATACAGAATGTAAATTAAACAGAAAGGCCCAAGGCGTTAGTGAATTAAATGTTCACTCTCAGATTTATACATTTGACGATATGCCATTCGATCAGGAGTTTACATCGCATTTCAGAAACTCATCTCTTCTGTACTCGAAAAAATGTACTGCCAATTTCCTGCGGCAATATGACTAGAAAACTGAAAGCTAATCTTGATGAATTTTGGTTTTACCAACGCCTCATTAAACGCTTGATTCGATAACAAAAGATTCTGTTGCGATGTGTGAAGTTGAGTGAACACAACTGCTTCAGTTTCTTTCTCCCCCATATTCACAAACCACTATTTTTTGTTCACTTGTACAGAATCGCCAAAATGGAGCTCCGTGCTTGTACATTGTTAGGTAACCAGCAAAGGCAGCAATTGATCACAATTTTAAATCACCCTTTTGCAGGAGGATGTCGCTTGTGCTTTTGGGGACTGTTACATTGGTCACATAGCAGTATTACAACAGCAATTTTAGGCTCACTGACCTCTATACACTGCTTTGTCCTGCACGCGACCAAATAAACGTTTTCTGAGTGCTGTGAGCGGAGCGCAATCACTGTGTCAAATTGTCTTCAACAAAAGCCCCTCGTTTTTGTTCTACGCCCCTTTTAGCTGTGCGCAACCTGTTATGTCAGTACGTGTATTTAGGGCCCAGCCTTTCAAGCTGAAAAATATCTTAATTAGAAACGTTCTCTTCGGACTGCATAAATTAGAATAAAGGGGCATTTAAAATAACGGTTTGTTCTTTGCTAGAAGAAGCGATCCCTATGTATGATAATGGGAAACGTCGCTCAGAAAAGTCTGGGAAAAGTCTGAACGCTCGAAGAGCTCAACAATCTTGACCTTTTAGCATCAAACCATGGTCTCAAGACATTACAAGTATATTTCGTAAGCAACTGCACTGAACATACTGCGGTGGCATACAAGAGTGAATGTTTAAACTTTCCTAAATGTAGCTGAAAGTGTTTTTTAAATTTTTGTTTTAGTTCCCCAGAGTAGTTCAGGCAGCCAAGAAAATAAAAGATCTGTTTCATTCAAAAGAGGTAGTAAGCAAGCCCAAATATCTCGAGGAATGAGTGTTAGAGTGCCGTCGATCGGTGTTAGAAACCACCTATTGCTGAACATCTAATAGTTGCGTTATTCACAACTTATGCGCATAAATATTCTTTTCACCACAGTACAATAGCAGATTCATATAAAATTGAGGGCGTTGGGCCAGCACCGCAATTCTGCCTACCTCTATTGCATTTCAGGATGCGTTACAGGCTACATGCATCAATACTAATCATAGCTCAGCGAGACATGAACTTCGGACCCACAAAAAACTTACCCCTAAATTTCGAAGAAACTACGGCAAACAAACACTGACATACCAAGTTCCCACTCTTCTTAACATGCCCAATCATAATGTTGAATTCTCCGTTAGCAGCATCACGTTCAAACGCAACATTAAAGAATGCCAAATGGCAAACAATATTGAATTTTCGCCAAAGTAACAATTCAAGATTTCTGTATGTTTATCTTAATAGTTTGGTTGAGTTTTCTTGGTTGGAGAAAATGAATCAACCGCCTACGTTAGCAGCTTGTGACGGGATGGCCAATTATGATCCTATTGTATGTCTGCAACACGGTTTATTTTGGTTTTGTTGTGTACTTTTTTACTACTGTGGTTTCACGTCTGTTACAATTCTCTTGTGGCATATGAGTTTATTATTTTCGTTAGGTGGTATATGCCTAGATTGGTAATGTATTATTTCACTGGTCTGTCAAACTTTGCTTGGGCGCCAAGGCCAAGTCAGGTTTTTCAACATTTTGCCTCGGCTGCACCTTTCTGTACAAATAAAAGAAATAAAAAAAATATTACACAACCTTTAGTTCATACCATATTCCTTTACGCTTTTTCGCTCTGAATTTCATTATTGAGATATATAGTTATTCATGTATTGTCTGTGATTAAATTTGCACTTCGCGCTAATAATGACTTTAATGTGTCTTAACTGAGTCAATGCCAAAGGTATATAACACTCTTTAGGCAGTATATTTCTAGCGAATGGCGCACATTTAGGACCTGCACCTAGTATATAGCTACCTGTTGCTTCGTAAAATCACTGCCAATTGATTACTCTAAGACTGAATCTTATATGAACGTTTTCTACACAAAAGTGTTCTGCTTTGTAAAACATCGCAGGGCCATTCCAGTCAGTTTCCATGAAGTGTGAAGGATAGAAAAAGTAGGGAAGCGAGATGAATAAGAAGAATATTGAAATTAGAATATATTTGAATCAGAACTGGGAGTCCATAAAGTAGATTTGCTGTAATTACTCGATTGTCAAAGTCTCATATTTTATTCAGTATAACGAAAGAGATGACACACCACGTTAAGCTCTAAGCAGGTTAGTGGTGAAGACTGCGCCAAGTTTTGCATTTGTGCACAAGGGGTTTCATTCTCGTTTTCCTGGGCCTAATCATCCACACAAGAACCGCCTGACATCTTGTCAGGTCCGAAATGGTTAGCCGAACATGAATACATGTCTACGGGAGCTTTTTGTTCATGTATGTCAACTTCATAAAACGAGAATATTTTGCAGTGTATAGGGGGTTGCAGAGGCACGTATAATAAAGCGTACATGCTCAAGCTCTGCGAACCTGCCTGGGATATCCGTAATGTGCCTCTACGGCTGCTACCATTTTGATTGCTCAGAAGCATTCCATATGTACCTACCTAACAGTCGACGCCCTGAGAGCACATTTTCGACACATCACCCGGGTTACCTGTCATTATTTGGCCAGTCGTCCTATTAATGGGCCACATACATCGTTTACAGAGACCGTTGATGAGCATCGCGCTATTCTGCCGTCCCAGTTTACACCCGCATCTAGACCGTCCTCCCCACTATGGAACCTGCATCAACCATACGTGCTTCTTTCAATACAGCGCATCAGGAAGAAGGTCGAGCTATCGCCGACAGAACTAAAACAAATCACTCTTGAATACTTCCATGAGTACCATGTAAATCGTATGCACGTCTACACCGAAGGTTAAGTGAATGCCTTGAGCTCTTCAGGCTCCATGGTCATACCCGCAATTACTACATAAATAAAAGTTCGGAAAATTCGCCGTACTTCTTCAACAGCCGCAGAACTAACCTCTCTACGTGTCGCGATTAGGCATATTAGTCAGCAAAGCCCTCAACGATGGTCTATATTCAAAGATTCAAAAGCAGCTCTGCAAGCCTAAAAAGAGGCTTTTCGCCATGCAAACCATGAGCAACACGTCGCGGAAAGACGACGACTTCATCACTGTGCCATAAATGGATGACATGACATCACCTACCAATAGCTTCCAGGACACAGCGGCATAGCGGGCAATCTCCGGGCGGACGAGGTCGCACGAAGAGCCCAATAATACAGCGATTGTGTGTTGATTCCCTTTTCCAGGGCAGACGCAGCGGGCAGACTTCGCGCACTTGCGCGGGATCACACGCTCTCCTTGTGGAATTCTGACCAGTTTGCGAACAGCCGCTTAAAATCCCTGGACCCTGACCTGAAGCTCCCGCTTCCACCTGGCCTAACACGATGTGAAGGAACTTTGCTGTGCCGTCTGGTGGGTTGGTGTAGCATTTACAAACTCTTATTCTTTTGTGACAGGTATAGCAAATAGCCCTGCATGTACAAACTGAGGGTGCGACGAGACTATAGGCCACATTCCTTGTGAGTGCCCCATATAGAGCAAGGAAAGACAGTGTCTATTCCATGCGTTGGAGAGTCTAGATGGACGCTCACTGACTGAAATTAAGATCCTAGGTCCCTGGCCACGGCGATCATCTGCGGTGAGGGCCTCCCAGGCACTGCTCCGCTTTATGAAAAGCACAGGACTGATCGAAAGGCTATGATTTTTTATGTTACGTGATATGACTGCGACGTGACGTGATCTGACTGTACTGTCTTCACCCATCCCTCTCTCAACCACAACTTTCATACCTACGCCTCTCCCCCAGTGCAGGGTAGCAAACCAGTTTCTTTACCGGTTAACTTCCCTGCCTTTCCACCTCATCTTCCTTCTCCTCCTCCTTGCTGATACACGGTTACCTTAAAGCAGTTATTAAGTTTCTATCGTGTCTAGTAACTTTCACTTTCTTGATGCTGTAAATAAATATTTTGCGGAACATACACTCTTTGACCTGTCAACATCAGGACCATTCTACTTACCAATAGGTCGAGCATTGCGTTCTGAGCGACATCTGGAGCCTTTGCCACTGTGTACGTGTCATTGCTCTGTTGCAGAAGATAACGAACCATCCAGAAGCATTAAGTATTAGGTTCTGTCTTTGAAGAAGCTGTAACAGTTCACTTTAACTGGGCATGTAATGCATACCGACTAGTACATCTAAGGTCTGCGCTCTAAACTCTCTCATGTCGGCCTGGGGCTTCGATGACCTTTTTAAATTGTGTGACATGAACAAGCATGAGAAGTAATGCCTTACCCAAATATGTCCCTCTAATAAAGTTTGCGCACCAGTGAGTGATAATTAGGTGCTTCGAAGAAAACCGAGAAATAATGCAACTGGATAAAAGCGTGCCACTGCAATATTATATCTACACGAGATTTTGAACGAGTTTTTGGCAGTTTGGAAGTTCGGCAAACTACTGAGATGTCCTTCCCAATTCGAACCTTAGACCCTGTGCTCTTTTGCCTAGAACCTTTTACCAAGTGACAACACCTCCACTTGCTTTGCAAAGAACCTGATGCGTCTGTAAAGAGTTTTTATTTTTGCTTTTAAAATTTAAATATCCTATTCAGTAAAACAAACACACAGGCAACGCTTGGTGCACAGCGGTCGCTTTATCGCTGAGTTGACACACTGAAAGCCTGTAAAGGCATTTCAAACTTTCCCTGTATTACTAGAGCTCTGCCTTGAAGGTTCAATCGCCTGAGAGTTCAGATACAATAGCGAGCAAAGACTGTTTCCTACCTACTTTAAATTCACTTTCATAACAATGCATTTCTTATTTTAAGCTTTTGATAGTGTGCTTAAACAAGTAATGCAGCATGCTATAGTGTCATCTAAATACAGCTGGTGTGTACCGGTTATACACCTTTATCTTACCTTATTTCTAGCAGCTCTGTCGAGGCAGTCCAGAAGCTGAAAGATTTTGCAAACATGTTTTGGCATTAGCTTTCGATTATTACAAATTTTTGATGCATTAGTTTAAAATGCCACTAAGTATGCTCGCCATTATATACCTCCCATGTCATCCGCAATCACTCGCTTATATGTGAGCACTGCTGGATGGAAAGGACAGGGACGTCCATTTTGAACATTGAACGCGACATTCTTGATCGTTCTGATACGTCAATAGGATGTTACCAAGAAACTATCACCTGCCAGACGCAGACTCGATAATTATTGCTCACATTGCCAACACCGAAGCCCACAAAGTAAATGATTTAATTCTTGAAAAAGAGGGTCAATACGCAATCTCTTTCAACGAGTGTGCTAACATTTTACAAAAAGCCACTTTCGTACGTATTTTATTAGCTGAAAAAGAACGGCTGCCATATGGGTTAGCATTGAATCGCCCGTATCGTGTGCCGCGTCAAAAATAAACCTGGATCTTCAGTCCTCATGTAGTGCACATAGTACACGGTAGATTTTGTATATCTCTGGCTTCTTTAATAGGCCTGCAGATAAGTCTACGTAGATATTGCCCTTGCTGCAAAAAATATATTTTTAAGCAGATTTTATCCTGCCAAATTACTGGAGCGAATATTTTCTTGAAAATACCATGAATATTACCCCAATATAGTTTTATAATATTGATGAATATCGAATATCAACTTTGAACACACTGAAAAAGCAGCTCATGGTAATATTTCAAGGGTTCGTCCTCACGTTCTCAACGGCTACCAAATCCTCACCTGCGCATTCATTTTTTCAACTGTCATTCTTCACCACTTCCTATTTTTGACATGCTTAGGAACAAAGCAAATTCCGCTTTCGAAACACTGGCAGTTGATGGGGCCGTTTTACACCATCAAGGCACAGAGTTTTATGTAAACCTTGGAGCATGGACTAATTAGAAAATGTTGAAGTTTCGCATCATAATCTACCAGCAGTACTGACATTGATTAAGGTGGCTTCTCATATTTCACTAAATCCCTCTCCCGCTGTACTATTGTTCTGAGCGATGCTTACAAGTTTTATTTATTTTTGTTTCATTATGATCAGATAAACAGTCCTCAAAATGAGTAAAGATGCATTACGCAGAACAAATAAAAAATTACCAGTTCTCCAGCTTGGTTTGCCCTACGTAGAGCCATAGGCCTTTGCGTAATAGCGCAGGCATTCGACAGTGGCACTGTGAGTTTCACAATACGACTTTTTCGGCTCCAAGTCGATGACTAGCGAGAAGCTCTGCACTCTCTTTTTACAACGGAATCACTCGAGATCTAGACGTCACGCATCACGCAGATATCATTGTACTTAGTGTTTATCTGTACGAAACCACTTAATCTCAAGATTAAGAGAGAAGATGAAAAAAACAAGTCTGCTAAGCGCGGGCGCTGAATGATTCAAAACATATGAAAGATAACAGATAAAAAGTTTCATCAAACAACACCAGGACGTCACAGTTGCGTCTAATATACTAGTCGGCGCATAAATGTGACTCAAAAACGAGGGTCATGCGTCACAATATGGTGACATTGATTTTTCTTATGGTTCCTCTCTTAAGTGTTAGGTTCGCTTTGGCGCAAGGTGAAAAATTTGTGTGCATATGAAATTAGGTGTTCGCGTTCAATTGGGCTACGCACTCCAGAACGCGCTCTGCACATTCTCTAGCTATTTTTAAAATCCATCGAAAAAGACCATTTACATATTTTTAGATTGCCTTTCCAAGGCATTTATTCGTATGGCACTACCAAAGAGGTTAAAGTCTATATAACCTCCTTTAACAGAACGAGCAGTCTCCCGGCTGCGGTTGCCTGCCTGTGGGTCTTGGAGCAGATATTCGCTATTTAATTATCCCCCCCCCCCCCCCCGCCCCGGGCCCACCTCTCGTCGGGGGGCCGGGGGGAGGGGATTATTGGCTGCTAATGCATTACCAGCCAATAATCAACTGGAGCTTTTCGCCCTTTCTATCCATTCAGTAATGTTTGCTTCTCCAAAGACGGAGAGCGAGAATACCTTCTCCCTCTCCTAACAGTGGCGTAATGTGCGGGCTTATTCTCCATTTTCAATTCTACCTTGAAGATAGACGGTCCACCGTCCGAAACTGTTGGAATAAAATAGATAATCGGAAAAGTTGTGTGACATCCTGTTTGAATTCAACTCTGGCCTATTAGTAACAAGCAAACCATGTATATATATATATATATATATATATATATATATATATATATATATATATATATACTGAGAGAGAGAGAGAGAGAGCACAGCTGTGACGACAGTATCCATAATAGTCTACTTACCACCAATGTAGTGTTCGCTTGTATGCTTGACATGCACTTCTCACCAGTGGCGCAGATGTAGCGGAGGTACTGCTTGAAACATCATCGGAAAAAGTTTTCTTCGTGACAGCATTTTGCTTTAATAGGTTACTGTAGAGTTTTGGAACAAGATCTTAACCGCCTATCTGGTAAACACGAGCGATCCATGAGCAAGAGAAGCTTATTTCTGAAAGAGGCAACACGATGGTTTTTATGTGAAGAAACAACGAATGAGTGGGAGACGGATATCCTCAGATTAACTCACAGGTATTTGTAAAAAGAACACAATACTATTGGACATCTATCCTTAGTATTCACCAGCTAGGGGACTGTACGTGTACAAGTTTTGATAAATTGCTTGGTTGAATTTGTTCGAAGTCAAAATTTGAAGTTCCAGTTGAGCCAAAGCTTTTAGAAGCACTATAAATTTTGAAAATACAGATTTGCCTAAACTGAGATTATGTTCGGCACCAATTTTGGTCTAGTTCGAAAGAAGTTACGTCACATAATGCCCGCAGAGCGAAATATTATTGAGGCCCTTTTAATTCCGAAAGTAATTTGACACGAGTTAAATTAGGTTAACATTTTCTCAAATTTGGATGAAGTGAAATTTAGGAGATATAGAGGAGTAGAAATCCGAATGTGGCCAACGTAAAGTTCTAACTAGCAATCCGTTGTCCATAGTTAAATTGGATGGACCGATCTTGCTGAATAATAGAGGAAACCAAGTGTCAGGCCTTATGGCGGCCAAACATTTAAGGTAACCCACAATAATTTTGATGTAACCACTAAGTTTGTAATATTCGGATTGGGATGGATTAATTATTAGGTCAAATACGGACGAGCACAAATTCCCGAGTTCAAGGGGCAGTAAATTTTGACCATGACTCACTTAAATTTTGAAGCCACATTAGAATTGACAGTAACAAGGTTAAGTCATAGCATAATTTTGTACAAATTCAGACGAAGGTATACATATTGCCTTTTCAGTAGATAGGATAGGATAGGATAAGATAGGATAGGATAGGATAGGAAATACTTTAGTTCCTCTAGGAAGGTCTTGTGCTAGTAGCAAAAGAGGTCCATCTTCCGTCTTCTCACAGGGTCGGTGCCCCTAGTCCTGGGCTCCGCTGAGCATCGCTGCTCGCTGGGCGTGCTGTATTAGACCTAGTTGGCAATCCAAATCGCCGCAGGACAGCCGGCTCTCCCACTGTTCCGCACTCGGGTCTTTACGAAAGCTATCGTTATTTCTACATTGCCACGTGATGTGGTATAACGAAGGTTTGCAACCACACCATGGGCAGGTTTCCCATATTGTGACGGGTAAATTTTGCTTAGGATATGCAGGTTAGGGAATGTTCCTGTCTGCAGTCTTCGCCAGTACACTGCCTCTTGTTGTTTTAGATCCCGATGAGGCGGAGGATAGCGGATCCGCACCCCCTTATAGTAGTTCAGAATGTCTGAGTACGTAGGGCCGACTCGCTCGGGTAGATCGTCCGATTGGGAGGAAGCTCGGCTCGTGTACCCTCGAGCTACCTGATCGGCGCGTTCGTTCCCCGCTATGTCGGTGTGTCCTGGCACCCAGTAGATGTTGCGTTTGACTTTTGATGGGGTCGCGCTCTGGAGGAGCCTGAGCGCGGCGCGACCTATGCGGCCGTTCATGTAGTTACGGCACCCTTCTCTCGAATCTGTAAGAATGGTAAGGGACGTGTTGCTTCGATACCCGGCTACCACCGCAAGACTAACGGCCAGCTCCTCCCCTTCCGTTGCCGTGCATTCCCTGACTGAGGCGCTAGCTAGTTCCTTTAGGTTGGAATCAATAGCTACCGCCACTATGCTAATATGTGAGCTTCCTGTATACGGAGCCGCGTTCGTTTATACCGTTGTGGATCTTGTAGCCAAATTTATTTGTACATACTTCGCCCGGGCTGCTCTACGGGCCACATGCAAGTTGTGGTCCCTGTTCCGGGGAAGTGGGCTAATCTTTAGCGTCTGGCGTATTGCGTCCGATATGATCGCACTACGATTCTCGATTGCCGCAGTTGCATCTAGCCCCAGTCGCCTAAGAAGCGAGCGCCCCGTAGGAGTCTGCTGGAGCCTGACCATTTGCGCGACCAGTTGGGCTTCTTTTATCTCTTCGAAGGTGTTGTGAACGCCAAGAGCTAGTAGTTTTGCGTTAGAGGTGTTCATTGGTAGGTGCAGGGCTGTCTTGTAAGCTTTGCGGATGATGATATCTGCACTTTCCACTTCTCTTTTGTCGAGGTTGAAGTACGGGAGGACGTAGCCTACGCGACTGAGTACCAGGCTCTGAACCAGGCGCAGGGTATCCCCCTCTCGCATACCGCTCCGATTCTGCGACACACGCGTGATCATCCTGGCGACCTGAGTGGTGGATTGCTTGAGAAGGCCGAGCGTATGGCCGCATCGCTGATTGCTCTGAAGCTACATTCCTAAGACTCGTATCTTGTCTCGTTCGGGAAGTAGCTGTCCTTGAGGGAGACATTCAGGATCCCTTCTTTGTGTTTCCCTTTGTGTACTCGCAAGAGTTCGGATTTTTCTGTGGAGCATGCGAGACCTCGTGCACGGACATATTCTTCTACGCAGGTAGCCACTGCTTGCAGTCGTTCTTCTTTCTGGCCGAGCGACCCGGAGGTAACCCAAACCGCGAAGTCGTCAGCGTACATGGCGTGCTGTATGCCCCTTTTCAGTAGAGTCGAGTTCTGAATTTGCGAAGCTATATTTTTTACCACAGAGCTTGGAATATTCGTATATGTAAGACAGCGATTTTCGTCAAATATCCAAGAACTAAAATTTATGTCATTTAGTGGTGTCTAAGATATTGATTGGTGCACCTAAAATAGGAAGGCACCGCTTAGTGGTCAGATAAGTCTAGACCCAAATTTTTGGCTAATGCTAAAGAATTCTAAGCTCAAGGGTCAGAAGGGGACATCATTTGCGAGGGGCACACCTAAATCTTGATGTCAGCTCTGGTTTTTACTACAGTAAAGTTAGGTTGGAAACTAATTGTGCTCAAACGCGAAATAAGTCATATTACAGGGGGCCAGATGCCTTCATTTTTAGGACTGGATGGCTGAACTCTGAAATGGCCATAGTGATATTAGGTATGACTGCAATTTTGGGCAACTAGTATGACGCCAAGTTTTGATATTGCAAAGAAGGTGGCCACATAAGTTTTAGAAACACATTGACTGAGCTGCGAATAGTCAGATTTTATTGGGGCAAAGGTTTATATCTAATTCAAACTAAGTCAAATGCTGATACTCTATGCAGATCTAAATTTTATTCTGGTCTACCTATATTTCGAAGGAAGCGTTCAGTTAAAGGTAGGGAGAATATGTTGGAGGCCAGTTTTATTCAAATGCGGACGAACGATGTTTCGAAGCACCAAGTGAGCCATATTCTGAAAGTCGCCCATCAAAATTTCAGTCATCACAAATTTCCTGTTGTCAGATTTGTTAGACACCGATCTTCGTGAACTTTCGGCGCAGTTAAGTTTCAAGCGTCAAGGGCGGCAATATATTGGGACCGGTCAAACTAAATTTAGAAAACATCGAAGAATTGACAATAGGCGGATTAGGTTCGGCACGAAGTCTGGTCAAATAGGAAATAATTCCAATTTCAGCTCTCAGGAGGAGTGCAATTTCCTCGAAATCCAAGCATTTTTATTCACAGGTAAATTGATATAGTATTTAGATTGAACACCACTTCTGAGCAAGTGAAGACGTAATGAATTTTTGACGGTCCATGGAGTCAATTTTTGCATATTTCCCATTATACTAAGGTTACACTGAGTTGAGGATACTGAGATTAGCTTCTAGAAATTTTGGTTCAATTCTTAACAAGGCACTTTCGAGGTTGCAGGGGCAACATTTTCAGGAAAGCTTACCGAAGAGGTAGCTCACTTCTCAGTTAATGATCTGGAACTTGGTTACACACCAGTTTTGGTTAACATTCAATGAAGTGAAATTTGGTAGTCTAGGGGAACAGATTGAGGGTGTGGCCCGTTCCGATTTGGTGGTCACCATAGAGTTGGCAACGTCATAATAGAGTTACATCACATTTACTGAGATCAAATTTCAGGGTGCAGAGGGCAATATTTTGGGTGCCGTGACTGTCTGCGCACACCTGCGGACGCTTTCCGCAGTTGCTTTGTGCCCCAAATGCCTCACATGCTCCCGAAAAATAATTGCTACATCTGCTGTAGTGTCATATGACACCTGCGTTGGTTGATAAACGTAAAAAAAAGACAGGCAAACACTCCTTCGTTTTTCGAGGAAAGGAAAACAAGGATTGAATGTGGCGTCTGTGACAATTGCAGAATTTTTTTAAAGAGAATTTTTTGGTGAATGGCACCGTAGTGTGACACAATGGTAGGAAACTGATTTTGTTCACTATCTTGTTGATAAATGTTGATCTCTAACGATCTACACTTCTTTTTTCTATCTTTGATAAATTTCTGATGATTATTAGTAGCCAACAATGACCTATCAAAAGTAATGATGACGCAACAAGTGCGCCCGGTCCTCCTGAATTCCACTCACGTAACTTAGCGGAAGTCATAGCGCATTACTTAAAATGAAAGACCTCTTTATAATTTTAGGCGTGCGTTTGCTGCAGAGTGATACGTGCAAGCGAGCGTTGCTCTGACTCCGTGTTCTGTATGATACTTCACTGCACTGCCATTTGTAGCGAATATTGAGCCAAGTTCTTTATATTTGATTTACAGAAACTGTGAAAAATGCATATTATAGACTGACGTTGCGAATAACTTATTCTTTCTGCAAAACACCAGGTGTTTGGGATGATTGTTCACATAAGTGAACCGTGTGCATTGCCCTAATAACTGATATGCTCTGCATACCATTTTATCGATAATTGTTGACCTTGTGCGTCCTATCGCGCATTGCTTTGAGTTGAAACGTTTTCTAAATATTTGTAGGTAATTCTCGCATATTCAAGAATGTTTTAGTTGAATAAATATTATTATTATAGAACGCTTAGCCTGGCCTACTCGGCAGCACATCTGGCTCGCTATGAAACAGTCATGCGTTCGATTGCTTGCTGATATTTGAAAATGTGTTTTCTGTTATAGAAGGAAAAGTTTTTGGTATTACTGTAATTCCCTTGAAATATGCGGGCAGCCATTACTTCGCTTCATTTACTATTTCGACCCTCGTGTACATTTTCTTGAAACACATTGTGATTGAAATACACGTACGAGATCGCGAAGCGGAGAGCTCTAGCTGGTCCATCTGTATTTTTCTGACATGATAGCTGATGCCGACAGGCAATCGCTTTTTTTTCGCTTACTTGGAGCCTTGTGGTGTAGATTATGTGACGAAGCGTTAGATGTATTTGTATCGCGTTACGATAAGGCGTGGGCCAGCCTAAGCTACGTCACTCATGCCACTCAGCACAAGGCACGCCTCTTATCATTGCCTTCGCCGATCGCGCTGGCCGGGGCCTATATAACAGAGCACGGAATAACGGCTGGTGATTCGCCTTCCTGATGTCTGCCTGTCACTTCACCGTTCACAAAACTTTACAATATTTAGACAACAATTTCAAAAGAAGGAGAAAGCCTAATCGTTTATAAAAAAATTAGATTTAGTGACTTGAACAATATAGAGCTGAAGGAGTCGCCACCAAGAAAATATGATGCATCTTTGGTGCGCGAAAATTCCCGCATATTGAGCGCACAGCTGGTAGGTGGTCGCTGAGAAGGCCGAGCGCTAATTCTTCAATCGTTTGTGTAACCTAAGGAAATTGTATCAGAAAGTTAAATAGCTGGCGATTGGGGTGGCTCATTTTAGATGGGATGGTGGTATAAGAATCAACAACCCAAAGTTCATCGATTACGAGGGATGCACGCTGCTCCTACGCCAGGTGTGCAGGTAGATACGGCTTGTATAAAGTAGGGCTTTATATAGCGGGTGTAAATTAAGCAACAACTCGGTATCCTTAAAAGTGGAGCTTAAGAGTACGCATTGTTCGCAAAATGTTGTTTCCACCAAACAATACCTAAGTTTTGTGTTTTGGAGAAAGCAATAATTTAGGTATTACAAAATTAGAATTTTCGCAGTTATGTATTGAAACATTTGTTGCTATGAGTACAATGCCTTCTTCCCTTCCTTTCGGGCCAAAATAACTGTGCGACCTAGTAATTAAAAACTGTCATCTGTGTGAAAGAAAGGTATATTTGCGAAGTTAATATGTGTGAACTTTACAGTTTTTATTTTTATTCGGAATTGCTCGCTGAATGTATTTCTTCTGTAAACATTATTGGCGTTAGCCCCTTATATGTCAAAATACGTAACACAGAAGAGCGCAGAAT
Source organism: Amblyomma maculatum (assembly GCF_055883805.1). Taxonomy (NCBI): domain Eukaryota; kingdom Metazoa; phylum Arthropoda; class Arachnida; order Ixodida; family Ixodidae; genus Amblyomma; species Amblyomma maculatum. The sequence continues at coordinate 84,103,652 of NC_139348.1, read as the reverse complement.
ATTTTACAAGCAGTAAAAAAAGTTGCTAACATAATCGGCACACTTTTTCTGCACTTGTATTTTACCTGCCAAATTTTTTTTCCTAACTTATTATTTAGTTTTGGTCATCCCTATTAGCCTATGTATTAGGTATAAGTCTGTAATCAATGTATTTTGTACCTACTTTTTTGACACTTCTACAGAGGCCCACTTTACCATTGGCAGTAATATGAAACCTCCTTGAGTGTTCAATAGGAAAAATTATCTTTTAAAAATTGGGAAAAGAGCCTAACGCAAATTTTAAAGCACGCAAAAGAGAGTGATAAGGAGACAACGGACGGGTGGTGGGCTTTATTGAGGGAAAATCATCTTCGAACTTTCGAATCTCCAGGTCGTTGTTTTCAAATCCTAATATTTACTTTTTGACTGCAAATGTTACTGGGTAGTATGCTCATGACAATGCAAAGCGATAAAGAATAAGCCTTGTTTATTTCTCGTTTTAAAATGTTTTATTCATGCATGAAAAGAAATAACGCCTTATTTGATTAGGGCCCGTATTCTGAGTTTGCGTCATTATCGAAAGTGTTGCTATATCACGTGACCTCGAGTCATCTCATTGGTCGAAACGAGGGAACTGCGTGTTGCCATTACGGACCGGAAGAGGTGGCTACATTATGCGGCGTTTCCACCAATCAGACGATACGAGGTCATGTGATATATCGACACACCGATAACGACGCAAACTCAGACTATGGACCTAGATATTTCGAGTGGCAGTTCAAAGCATTCAAGCTCTCAATTTAATATTTTTTTACGTAGATATTGAGAAATGATAGGGCATATAGTTTTAACACAGATTGTCAGCCTAGCGTAAACACAAAGGCCGCGCAGTAAAGTACACGAGCAGCCTCTGCCTCTACTATCGCACTTTGACGTCCACGTCGGGGATAGCAGGCTGCACCCATAAAATGGGCTTTTATGAACTTATTAATGTTTTTATATTACCCCCTTTTCAGGAACATGCTGTTTCTATTATATATTTATTATAGAGACTAGATAAGAACAAAATGACCTTTTTACCATTCTGAACTTTTTAGGGTCCACATTCTTGGCGATGGTAAATATTTCTTTATGGCAGTCCCTCATAACTGCACCAAATAATGCTTTGGCCCTCATCAGTCTCGGACCTTGAGCTGGAAAAGGAAAACGTGCAGAAATCCACTACACCATCAAATAACAGCAGGTGCCTTTTATATATATACGCGTGCTACATTGCGTCCTCAAACACAGGTTTATGGGTATAGCAAGCCGCTGTCAGCTGTGTTAACGGCATTTGCATTTCAGATTTAAAAACAGGGTAACTTTCGCTCTGAAGTAAACGTTTTACAGGCATGCATATCCCAGGCATACATCAACCTACGCATCTAACGCAAGATAATAATTCCCGCTGCTGCTCCCATTTAATTTTATTCCAATTAGGTAAGTCTATCAAATCAACAAACAGCGTTTTCATGCATAGCAGGAATTTGGTTGTCTTTGGGTAGTAGCGTGCCAAAATGGGACAGGCTACGTAAGACGCCATAGTGGAGTTTTCTGGAAATCCGAGCAGCTGGGATTATTTGACATGAGCTTAGGTTTCATATTATCGGCCGGCTTAGTTTTCTTCTGCACCGAAACGCGGTTATTGCGGCTTGTATAAACCACGCATCCTTGGGATCTTCAGACGAGTGTTTAGCGATTGGGACACGGTTTTGGTACTTAGAAGTTTCGAGCAGTAATAAAGAGAGAATGACATTTACCCACAGAAAAGAAAACTTGAGATTATGGATGATATTATCACGTGTTTGTGACCACATGCCGAAACTATCAAAAAAAGAGACTGGCTTGGACTGAATGAACTCGAGCTTATTTGCTACCGCAATAGATCTACGCTATTCGGCACCGGTTATAAGCGCACGCGTGCCCCTCGGTCGTCAATCTAAGAAAGACCGTCGCACTCATCAACTCTAAACTTAAAGGCGAGGAATAAACATCTAGATAAAGTTGCAGACAGTGACTTGCTTAACTTGAAACATTATATGAACACTCAAGTGGTAGGCATCTTCTAGACACATCTTAACGCATCGCGCGTGACACAGAGAATCATAAAGCCGCGTCTCGCGATTATGAGCATGAACAACGAATACAAAATTAATCCGTGCGCTAGAATCGCAATGATAGGACAGCATGCCGGCGGTTGCCGAAAAATAACAAGTAAACTATTCAAGAGTTCGTGGCATAACTGTCCGCTTGAAATGGCATCGGCTCAACTCCAACAAAACACAGAAAGGTAAACAAAAACCTCTAGTGCCTTTAGCGCGCGTAATAGAGTTTCAGTCGCACAATATGGCCGATGTCTCGGCACCACCAATGCCGCCGGTATAAGGTCTTGCCGTCGGAGAGGACTTCGTAATGAAGTTGTCTGAAGCGCCGAATGACTTTGTATGGGCTGAGGTACCACCGCATGCGTTTTGAAGCGACAAGCTTCACTACGAGGGTCGGAGCCGAGCTGCGCGTGAGCCGGAGCACAGACCTGATAGTTCTGCGCATGCGTAAAACCGAGTGACGTCACAGCCAAGGCCGGCTTCGCACCAGTATCGGCAGCAACCATCAGAAGCCGCAACTCCGAAACAGCTGAAGATGCTGCGATAGCGCTCGCTCGCGTAGGAACGAAAGCAAAATTCATATTTAGTGAAAACAAAACAGCCATCTACATTTACACAAAAGGTAGGATTGCACCAGAGGCGATGAGAATCCTGACCGGAAAACAGCTGCATAGAAAGGTCAGCCTAATATGGACTTAATAGTGACGCGCTTCTGTCCTGGTAACGAGGCGGCACGCGAGTTAGCCGGAGCTCTATACTTCTGGGTTACCGTGGAGCCGCCTGATTGCCAGAACATAAGAGAATGTCTATTACATTACACAGAAATAGTCGAAAATTATAGACAAACCAGATAGCTGGTGCCACCATGGATAAGCGTCTGAACAAAAAAGAGGCGGCCGCATGGCGGCGTCTACAGGCAGGAATTACATGCACCCCGTCTGGGCCTATCACGTCCAGAAAGACGAGAGACAGGACGATAAATGTAAGCAATGTTCTAGAGACGGACTCTATACCACGAATTTGAGAATGCACTAGCTCCCAAGGGGCTGAGACAAATATACTTAGTAGCGAAGCCTGGTAAACCCTCCTGCGGAGCGAGGACCCAACTCTTCAGAAGCAAGCCATCCGCCTGGAGGAAGAGGCAGAAAGGAACCTAGACCTCTTTGCCTATCGCTAATCGCAGGGGTCCCGGCCCCCGTCCCCTAGGCCTGCGTGTGTTGGTGATCGGATGCCGATACCAGCAAATGAGGAGAGTGGCGTTGCAGTGAACGAACACTTTCTTTAGGCTGACTTCCGCCTGAAAATGAACAAAGCGATTTGGCGATAACAGCAAGCCTGCTCGTCTTTCGTTGATCTCAGAACTCCTGTCGTAAGCGCCAACGCTCATTTTAATCGCGGAGGAGAGGAGGACGAGGAAGATGAGGAGGAAAGGCAGGGAGGTTAACCGGTAAAGGAACTGGTTTGCTACCCTGCACAGGGGGAGAGGGGTAGATGGGTATAAAAGTTGTGCGTGAGAGAGGGATGGGTTGATAGTACAGTTACATCACAGACATGTCACATCACATCACTTCACAGTCATATCACGTAACATAAAAATCATAGCCTTTCGATCAGTCCTGTGTTATTCATAATGCGGAGCAGTGTCTGGGAGGTCTTCACCACAGACGATCGCCGTGGTCAGAGACCTAGGATTTTAATTTCAGGTAGTGGGCGTCCATCTAGACGCTCCAGCGCACGGCATAGGCGCTGTCGTTCCTCGCACTCACAAAGAATGTGACCTATAGTCTCTTCGTACCAGCAGTTTTTGCATGTAGGGCTAGTTGCCATACCTATCACAAAAGAATAAGAGTTTGTAAATGCTACGCCAACCCACAGGCGGCACAGCAAGGTTTCTTCACATCGGGGGTAGGCCAGGTGGAAGCCGGAGCTTCAGGTCAGGGTCCAGGGATTTTAAGCGGCAGTTCGCAAACTGGTCAGAAGTCCACAAGGAGAGCGTTTGTTCTTGCGCAAGTGCGTGAAGCCTGCCCGCTGCGTCTGTCCTGGAAAATGGAATCAACACACAATCGCCGCCTTGGTGGGCTGTTCGTGCGACCTCGTCCGCCCGGAGATTGCCCGCTATGCCGCTGTGTCCTGGAAGCCATTGGTAGATGATGTCATGTCCTCCATTTATGGCATAGTGATGAAGTTGTCGTATTTCCGCGACGAGTTGCTCATGGGCTCCACGGCGAAGAGCCGCTTTTAAGGCTTGCAGAGCTGCTCTTGAATCTGTCAAAATAGGCCATCGTTGAGAGCTTTGCTGACTGATATGCCTAATAGCGACACGTAGAGCTGTTCTGCGGCTGTTGAAGAAGTACGGTGAATTGTCCTAACTTTTATTTCTTTAGTATGTGCGGGTAGGACCATGGAGCGTGAAGAACTCAAGGCATTCACTGAACCGTCGGTGTATATAGACGTGCATACGATTTGCATGGTACTCATGGAAGTATTCAAGAGTGATTTGTTTTAGTTCTGTCGGCGACAGCTCGACCTTCTTCCTGATACCGGTTATTGAAAGAACCACGTGTGGTTGATGCAGGCTCCACAGTGGAGAGGACGGTCTAGAAGCGGGTGTAAACTGGGACGGCAGAATAGCGCGATGCGCATCAACGGTCTCTGTAAACGATGTACGCTGGCTGGTAATAGGAATACTGGCCAAATGATGACAGGGAACCCCGGTGATGTGTCGGAAATGTGCCCTCAGGGCGTCAACTGTTAGATAGATAGATATTGGATGCTCCTGAGCAAATCAAAATGGTAGCACAGTAGAGGGACATTTCGGCAATTCAGAGCAGGTTCGCAGAGCTTGAGCTTGAACGCTCTGTAGAATTCCTAAGTTGGTTTTGCTGACATTTCCAAGTGCAGGTAAGCTGTACCGAATAAATCCCATAAATAATGCATGGTACAGCTAGAGCATCGACCGCACGGATGTTCCCCATGACGTTCCCCCAATAAAGGCAAGCATGTGAGTAATTCCTGTTAGCCTCTTTTTCATGAATGAAATATGTGGAATCCATGAAAGATTTCTGTCGATGATCACTCCCAGAAAGCGATGGCTGCTTTCGTAGGGTATTGCTTTACCATCAATGCGTACGGTGTAAGGTGACATGTTCTTGCGTGTAAATGCAATTAGCGAACACTTTTCAAGTGATATATGCAGACCTTGCAGATAGATATAGGACGCAACTATACTTGCTGCCTTTTGAAGCCTCGCTCTAACCTGATTCCCAGATACAGATGTCGACCGCATATATTGAAAGTTGCACCGACTGTGGTATTGAGTAAACAAGCCGGACAAGAGCAAGATTGAGGAGTGTCGGGCTTAGTACTCCACCCTGTGGGACTCCACGGGAAGTGAAATGAGGTGATGTTGGGCCATCCTCAGTCGGCATAAAGTGAGATCTGTTGGATAAAAAACTGCGTATCCCGCAAAAAAACACGACCGCCATGGTCAGCAGCTTCCAAGAGCGTCCAAAATGGCCTAATGAGTGACGTTGTCAAATGCGCACTCTATATCCAGGAACAACGCCGCGGGTAAGCGCTTCGAAATGTATTGGCGTTGTACAGATGATACCAGGTCCACCACGTTGTCAATTGAAGAGCGTCCAAGTCGAAATCCTCACATTATATCCGGATATATGCGGTAGTGCGCCAGGTAACACTCAATACGTGTAAGCAGCATTCTTTCCAGTACTTTACCAACGCAACTAGCCAGTGCAATTGGACGGTATGATGTCAAGTCCAGAGGCGATTTGCCAGATTTCCAGAGAAGAAAAACGACTGCACTTCCACTCGTCTGGAACTGTACCCTCACTCCATGATTTGTTGTAATATTCCAAAAGAGCGTGCCTAAGTTCTTCTCCAAGATTTCCAAGCGCAGTGTATGTTATACCGTCGGGACCCGGCGATGATGACCGTCTGCAAGAAGCCAGCGCAGCGTCAAGTTCTTCCACGGAGAAGGGAAGGTCCATTCGCGAATCCCGTGAAGCTGGAGCATCGTTGAAATGTAGCGTTGCCGTTGGAGTCGATTGGCCTGATACTCTAGCGCAGAAATCTTCTGCTACCTCGACCTCCCTACGTCTTTGATAGAGTGAGACAGATTTGAATGGGTAGAGCTGTTTAAGGGATGTTCAGAGACCACGAACGAAATTCCAGATGCGTGATAAAGGCTTGCGGGGATCAAGCGTTTCACAGAATGACCGCCAACGTTTTTCCTGCAGGGCTTGAACTCGGCGCTGAATTTTCGTTTGCAGGCGCCTCGCATCTCTGAGGTCGAGGCGAGACTTCGTGCGTCGGTAACTACGCTCTGCCCTCCGTCGTAATGCTCGCAGGCGCTGTAATTCCGTATCAAACTCTGTGTAGGTAGGCACTGGGGAGAAGAAAGACGTCGCGTTTATCATGGCCTTCTTAATTTTCTCTTCAATACTTGCAGACAGGCCTTCTGTGCAAGCATCTTCCATAAGTGCTTGAAATGCCGACCAATCGATGTGGCGTATTCGTGGGACAGACTTGGAAGTGGAAAGGCCATTAATGATCACATATGTAGGAACGTAGTCCTTCCGTGTGTTTCTATATCTACAAAGCATTGGACGTTGTTGGTAAGGCATCGAGGCACGTAAGCTAAATCAAGACAGCGGCTGTAAGTTGACGCTCGAATAAAGGTTGGTGTACCGTCATGAAGACATTGCAGGTCATGATCAGAGGCGAATGACACAAGTTTTTTTTTTACCTTGAGGTTAATTCGAACACTTCCCCACATCATGTGGTGAGCGTTAATGTCTCCTATAATGATCAAAGGGCCAGGTGTAATCGCCATCAAGTCGCTCAATCGTTTGGCGTAAAAATGACTTGATGGCGACATACACGCACCCACAAGTGTAAACGTGAGATTGCGCTTCTTCACTGTCAGGCAAACGTACTGGTTGTCGTTGCAGGGAGTAAGCGGATGGATTACATATGCGAGTTCTCGCCGAATAAAAATGATGACCTTGCAATTTCCTTGGTGCGTTGGAGATGCAAATGCCTCGTAGCCTGACAGTCGTAAGATCTTTGGTACATTCGGCTCACAAATAACGAGGATGGGAATGCGATTTGCATGAACATATTGTCGAATATCTGCAATTCGGGATTGAAGCCCACGGGCATTCCATTGAAAAATAGAGGCGTCCTTGAGTTTTTTTTTTTTCAATGTTAATGCTGGGGGAGCCATTGTGTCTACTACTGTAGAGCCGCTAGAACTGGTGTTAGCACGTCCAGTACATGTAGCGCATTCTGTGCTGCTGGTGTGTGCAGACTATATAGCACAGCGCGGATTGCATTCATCATGGTCGTGAGAATGGCAATTACCTGTAGGTCTTGGCCATGTTCCACATCATGACTTTTCTCTAGCTCGGCAGTAGGTGCGGGACATTCGGTTCGCGGCAAGTTTCCTGGCGCAGCGGACGTGGAAAGTTTTGGTAGCGGTGGCCAGTTAACGTCTGAGGCAGCACCTCCAGATTCACCACCCGTCGAGGTCCGTTGATTTACAACTGCAGGCATAGGAGTAGGACAAGATGCAGGAATGCTCGAGGCCTTGCTATCAAAATTAATTGCTTTCTAGATGATTTTCGGCGACGCGAACGACGCCGTCCCACCTTAGCAGCAGCCTCTCTGTGTGTAAAATGATCACGCACCATTTTCTTCAGCACTGCCCGTTCCGTGGCTTAGCGGGGGCAGTCCTTTAAGGAGGAGTCATGTGGACCGTGACAGTTGGCGCACGTCAGAACAATTACGCGGCAAATGTCGCCGCTATGCGACTCTAAGCATCTAGGACACACGATGGAATTTTTGCATTCTTGAGGCACACGTGAGCGGCAGGAGCCTTTAATATAAATCTGGGTGGATATTCCGCGACATTAAAGTTGTTAAAGCTGCATCCCGTTACAACTAGCATGAACAAATGAATAAAGACTCAATGAGTGTTCTATAATCACAATGGTAAGGCCGCATGTCGGCGGCTGTCAAATCGAAAAGTAACTATTTGAGTGGTTCACGGTACTATTATGGTACATGAGACGAAGCATGCCAAGTGATAATTTTTCTTGAGATAATTAAAAGTGTGCAAATTATTTTCGCATACTTTTCGCATACTCCAGTGCAACGTGCGCAGGATTCAGCAATAAAAGCTCAACACATGCATTGAACTTCCTTCACTTACACCAAAGGCTTAAAGTTGCTGCGAAAGCAATCGTATATATATATATATATATATATATATATATATATATATATATATATATATATATATATATATATATACTGCTTGCAAGGTATCGCGTGTGGCTTCTTGACAATGGCTGGTCGACTGAACTGATGTGCTCTCAATGGAAGCAGAAAGCATGCATTTTTCTTTTCAAGTGACAATATAGGTCTAGAAGTTTGCGGTTTGTTTCATGCACAACACAGTCGCTTTCAATAGCAGCCGATCTCCTCAAAAACGCAATCATTCGAATCATAAGCAGCAAACACTAATGAAGCACTCCTCACCTATATTAATGAGAATCGCTGGAAGGGGAAGTCCCTCCCGAGTGGCAACAATCTGAGATCACAACTGTCTCAAAGACCGGCAAACCTCCCGCAGTCTGCGTCCTGCGTGCAATGTAGCAAACTGTATTTGGGCATGCTGTAGAAGAAAATTCACCCATTGCAAAGGTGTGTTCAGGGCAATGACTTTTCCTCCGCAATACATGGATCTCGCCGTGGGTTTTCGGCGCAAGGTGCATTTCTTTGCATCATAAAAGAAGCCCCGGTTATAATTTACAATCAGTGCGAGCGTCTCCTGCTAGCGTTTAATTTAAAGGGGCAATAGACTACCGCGAACTACTGTCAAATAATGTGAAAGCCTTGCTAACAAACAAGGTAGCGACGATTTGCCATTGCGGACACAAGAACTGATTTCTTACGAATAACCACTTAGGTGCGCCACATAGAGTTGTAATTTCCGCTCTACTGCTCAATATTATATAAAAGGGTCTGGCCCGAGACCTGGAATAACATCTACAAATAATTTGCAGAATACACCACCATTTGAAAAACCAAAAGGTCCCGTGCCCAACGGTGAATGTCCTAGAGGAGAATATCAACAGGCTAGCTGAGCGGTTCTACGAATCAAATGCAAAAGACGTATTCTACCAATCCGATTCGGAATGGTTTATCTACATTTAATAAGCCAAGCATTACAACATGACAAGACTGAGTCTTGGGAATGTTCAAAGCACCGAAAATAACAAATCTACCACTCCTATTGAGTACAACCTGACTAGGGTAGCCGGTCACGAAACGTGCATCAGAGGGAAAGATGCTGCTTGCCCATTGAAAGTACTATCAGCGTGTAACAATCCGGACACGCATACCGCATACATACCATAAGCTAAACATTGCATAACTGAGTCAGACAGGCATGCATAACACAGCTGAACTTCTCAGTGAAGCGATATCCACCAGGCGAAAACAATGTGTTCTTATGAACTCGGCGCGTAACATGCTGATCTGCAATATTCGTAAGCAGTAAGGTTTCCACGCGATGTGAGGTCAAGCGTCTCTACACTTGTTAAATGATACGGATAGCGCTAGACGTGAAGGGAAGCTCAGAGGAAGAGTCCAGCTTGGGCTCTTCCTCTAGTCTCATAGGAGCCTTCTACAGCGATTCGGGCTCGCAGCGGTAACCCGATGAAGGAGCGACGCAGCAATTTGAGCAAGCACCCTCCTCAGCACTGAGTGGCCGGTGAACCGTCGTCAACGCGTCACCTATTCTCCATGCACTCTGCTTCACGTGACGTTTTTTCTGGCGTACTCTACACAGAAGTTTGCACGGTTACACCGGCAACAGTGATGTTTGTGGCTGCGTGGCTGAACCAATGAATGCGTACAAAAGACCTGCTGTGTAAAACTAAGCTTGGTTTCACCTAAGCAAAAACAGACAGTAGATCATTGGTAGGCGACGTGTTATCTGCTACTGTCGCTACCAATGAGAATGATATTTCAGTAGATGAATCCCCCCCTCCCCCTCCTGAATGTTGCATTATGAAGTGTATCATGTACGCTACACATTCTAACCTCGTGATATTTTATTTTGTGGGCTGATGGTGACAACAACCTTTTAAGTGCTATATCTTCCTTTCTTTGTGCAACATATTAAGATGCATAACCTAAGCGCAACACGTGTCATTCTGTCTATATACCTTGCACCGCCATTACGTCACGCGTGTGGAATCTTGTCTTGATATTTTTATGTCTAGTTGTTGAGAGTGGCTGGTCGCGTGTTCTTCGATTGTGCATGTATATAAGAAATGGGAACCGACAGCTTCCGACCTTCAGTATTATCTGCAAGTAAGTGGCACATCTATAGGTACAAGGATGGCCCCTAACAACTCCAACATCTTCATGCATCACATGGAGCCACTTCTAGCCTCCTGGATTCTTGGTTAAAGAATAACTGCGGAGAGATTTAGAGGTGGTACGGCTGGCTCACGCTACAGTCTCTCAACGCCACTTTTTTTTTTTCAGCAATAAAAGGTGAAGTCAGTGGGGGAGTGGTTCGAACGTTTCTGAATTGCACATATCGGTTCTACTGAGCCGTTCGGTGGTCCGCACTGTGACGATTGGCTAAAGAAAAACCAAATAGCACAGGCTTAGAGTTCACTCCACTCAGAGGATAGTATTCACCCCAACCTTCCTCTCTCTCCCGTTTTCTTTTCTTTTCTTCATTTTTCTCACAACCCAGCCAACCGTTCATTCTATACAGAATGCACAAAAGACAACCAAGGCAACTGGCGCTAATTGCAAGCTAAACTGCGTCTTTTTTATGCTATGCGCTAACTCTGAGTGCGAAGAAGTCTTACCTTCTAAAGCCTTCCCTCTTTAATACCCGCGCCTACACACGCCACATTCCCTACAACACCTGTTCGACTCTACGCTGACCGGGGAACCCACCCCGCACTGCGTTTGTCCGTTCTCTCTTGTCTAGTCTTGTTTCGAGTGTCCCCCAGTCTTCAACCTTCCAGATTTTTTCCCTCCACGTTTTCTTTTTTCAATTTGTTAAGAACTGTCCTTACTCGTGTCAACTTATTGCTTTCTTTGTTTTGTAGCAATGACTATAAAAAGGCAGTCCCAAGCGATGTAACACAGTCTTGATAAAGGTCGGGCTGCGTCCGCAATGTCGAAAACAAATCATTGTGTCTCTATGAAGTGTTTCCTCTCTTCAACTTTGAATTACGGCAGCCAACGGAAACTACTTCGTAATATATATATGTATATATATATATATATATATATATATATATATATATATATATTGTGGAAGAAGGCCAGGTCGAGACGGCAAGGCAAGGGATGCCGTGTCTGGCGTTTTACTCCGATGACAAAACCCAGGCGCGCGCCGGAGCCGGCGCCGCTGGACGATGATGATGGTATGTACAATTGAAAGAGGAAGATCATGGCATGTACAAATTAAAGAACGTTCACAGAAGGCTCACACAATCTGCCCGGGGGGTCGGAAGCGGCCAGCCTGGCCGCTCCTAACTAACCGAAACATCGCGGCGCACAAATCGTTTCAAGCGAGACACATGAACAATTTCAGTTCCACGGTGGCGTCGATCACCTGGGGGATTAACAGGCGTCACTTTGTAGTTCACTGGGGAAGTTTGGCTTATGACCTCATAGGGACCTACGTAACGGTGGTGGAATTTCTCACTAAGGCCAGGGGTGCGCAATGGTGTATAAAGCAGTACTTCGTCACTAGGACGAAAAGAGACCACTCGATGTGTAGAATCATAGCGAGTCTTCCGGTCTTCCTGGCACGCTGCCGTGTTGAGGCGGGCAAGATGACGGCATCTGGCCAAACGAGATAAAAATGGGCAAGTACTGACGTGGAGTAGTCGGGCGTAGAGAAGAAGGAAGCGTCGATAATTGTCGTGGGAGGACGGCCATAAACAAGGAAAAATGGAGAGTAACCGGTAGTTCGCTGTACTGCTGTATTATAGGCGAATGTGACGAATGGTAGAACAGAGTCCCAATTTCGATGATCTGGTGTGATGTACATGGATATCATGTCCGACAAGGTGCGATGAAATCGTCAGTGAGACCGTTAGTCTGGGGGTGGAAGCTTGAGGTTGTCTTATGAAGGGTGGATGACGCGTGAAGAACTTCGGCAACGACTTTCGAGAGGAAGGCTATACCGCGGTCAGTTATGAGCACCCGAGGAGCGCCATGACACAATACAATTGATTGCAAAAAGAAATTTGCTACTTCAGCGGAACCAGTCGGTACAGGTGCTGTCTCAGCGTAGCGTGTGCAGTGGTCGACAGCCGTTATAATCCAAATGGTTACCCCCATCGGAGAGAGGTAGGGGACCATATAATTCGATGCCGACTACGTCGAATGGCGTGGCGGAACAAGAAAGAGGTTGTAGAAGGCCAGCGGGCGAAGAAGTCAGCCGTTTGCGACGTTGGCACAGAGGGCAGGATGCGACGTATTTGGCAACGGTGGAAGATAAGCCAGGCCAAAAGAATAGTTTTCTCACGCGGTCGTAGGTTTTGTCAAAACCAAGGTGACCTGCAGTAGCGTCATCGTGGAGAGCCGCCAGTATACGTGGGCGAAGCACACGCGGCACTACTGGGATCCAGCGAGTTCCATCAGGGCAATACACATAGCGTAGTAGGATGCCATCTTCGAGCTTGAAATTGCGAAGCTGTCGGCGAAGCCTAGCATTGGGTGGGTCGAAACGCCGATAAGGCGGTCGATAACAGGACGGCAGTAGGCATCCGCTAATTGCTGCAAGCGGAGAGCGTGCTTGTTCTCAGAGAGAGAGAGAGAAAACTTTTAATGAGCATATAATCAGTAAATATTTGCAGGAGCTGGGTGGTCGGTGCCCCTAGTCCAGGGCTCCGCTGGCAGCAGCTGACTTGCGGACTAGCTGGATAATCCAGGCTTGCTGGTCCAGGTTGTCGCTGGTCAGGGCCGCCTCCCACTGCTCGTGTGTCGGGCATGGCACTATTAACGTTGGGTCAGGTTTGTCCTGTCATTCAGGTTTGTCCTGGTTTGTCCTCAGAGTCGTCAAAACAAACGGTTGTGATATACGTCGGGCAAAGAGACGGTCGGCTCTGGTCACAGGTGGTAATGCATTGGGAAGAAAAACAGCAAGTTGATTCCGAAAGGGGACAGCGAGAGAGAGCGTCGGCGTCTTGGTGTTGGCGACCAGATTTATAAGCGACGTCGAAATGGTATTCTTGCAGGCGCAGAATCCAGCGGCCAAGTCGGCCTGTCAAATTTTTGAGTGAAGACAACCAGCAAAGACCATGGTGGTCGGTCACAACTGTGAAATGCCGACCGTATAGGTAAGGGCGAAATTTTTGGACAGCCCAGAGGGCGGCAAGACACTCCTGCTCGGTAATGGTGTAGTTTTTCTCAGCTGGAGTCAAGGTCCGACTGGGAAAGGCAATCACTTTCTCACGCGATGTTGCATCTTGCTGCAGAAGTACAGCGCCAAGATCGTGAGCACTTGCATCGGTGTGCAGGATAGTTGGAGCGCTGTCACTGAAGTGGCCAAGAACAGGATCTGATGTAAAGGCCGGCTTTAGGTCATTAAAAGCAGTTTCTCAGGGTTCAGTCCACACGAAAGGGCTGCGTGCTTTAAGTTGCTCATGAAGTGGTGCTGCAATAGTTGCAAAATGCCTTATAAAACACCGGAAATAAGACGCGAGGCCGAGGAAACCGCGCAAATCTGTAGTCCGTTGTGGACGAGCAAAGTTCAAGACCGCGATGATTTTTTCAGAACCTGGGCCAATGCCGTCATGTCTGACAAGATGTCCCAATATTCTAATTTCCTTCTGTGCAAAGTGGCACTTCTTGGTGTTGAGCTGAAGGCCTGCCGAAGCGAGACAGGTGAGGACTTCATTCAGGTGCGTGAGGTGGTCATTAAAGGTTGCCGAAAAGATAACAATGTCATCCAAGTAACACAAACAGGTTCTCCATTTTAGGCCACGAAGCACAGTATCGATCAATCTTTCAAATGTCGCTGGTGCGTTACAAAGTCCGAAAGGCATAACATTAAATTCGTAAAGGCCATCGGGTGTTGCAAAAGCGGATTTTTCTTTGTCGTCCTCGTGCATAGGTATTTGCCAATAACCTGAGCGGAGGTCCAAGGTCGAGAAATCTTCGGAGGCTTGGAGAGAGTCAAGGGCGTCATCAATTCGCGGCGTCATATTCATCTTTGCGGGTAATTTTGTTGAGTGCGCGGTAATCAACACAAAAGCGTACCGAGCCGTCCTTTTTTAACTAGCACTACTGGGGAGGACCATGGGCTTGTTGAGGGACGAAGTATATTGCGATGGAGCATGTCATTTACATTTTCTTCAATTACTTTTCGTTCAAAGAGGGAAACCCGATAAGGTCGTCGACGAACGATAGAGTTACCTTCAGTAATGATGTGATGGTGCGCAACACTAGTCTGTCCGAGTGGTGTGAAAGTGGCATCAAAAATGGCTTGGTGGTGTCGAAGAAATGTCAGGAGTTCTTGGCGTTGGTTCGGCGTGAGTTTAGGATTAATAGTCTTTGCGAGAACAGAAAGAGAGTTGTCTGACGAAACACGTTGCTGAGGCGGAGTGGCGGTGAGCACCATCAGGGAAAAAGGTTGAACATCCACCATGCAATGCAGAGAAGTTCCTTTTGGGAGCACGAGGGATTCACGTGAAGTGTTAGTGGCCACTACTGTCGCTGAGCCGTTGTGGAACCGGACAAGACTTGACGGGAAGGCGATGCCGCGTGCAAGATGACTATATGATGGTGCTATAACTACGTCCCCATCAGTTATGTGGTCAGAAACGACAGTAAGCAGTTTTTCGCACTGAGGAGGCAAAACAGTATCAGCGGCGGCAACGAGGGGATGATGTCGTTCAGAAAAGTCAGATGAAAAATCGCTGTCTGTCATATGGATAACACGCTCACCCCAAGAAATTGATGCCGAAGCGGTTGACAAAAAATCCCATCCAAAAATAATCAGACGCGCACAAGGTGAGAGGACAGCAAACTGCACGTGATGGTGGATGCCGTCGATAACAACTCGTACGGTGAACTTTGCTGAAGGGCGCAAAGGGATGTCATTGGCTCCACGGAGTTCAGTCCCATCATATGGTGTTGTCACGTTTCGCAAACGGTAGCACAAATCAGCGTGAATGACAGAAATTGCAGCCCCTGTATCAATCAAAGCTTCGACCGGTAAACCTTCAGCGATAACAGCAATCACGTTATACGGGCGATCAGGAGGACTTTTAGTAAGTTCGCAGAGTGCAGTTTGACCTCCGGAAACTGCAAGACTTAGTTTTCCGGATGGCGGACAGGGAGAGTGGTTGCGGGGCGGAGAGGGGAAACTGAGCGGCGGTATGGGGAAAGGGACCGGCGTCGAGATACATGGGCATGGGCGCTATTTGGTTCAGATGAGGATACCGGCGGTGGAGAGGATCGACGAGGTGGGCTGGAAATAGGTCGCCGCTGATAATATGAGGGTACGTAACTTTCGAAGGCGTCGTAACCAAGCCGCTCGTTTTGAATGCGTCGACGACAGAAGCGGGATATATGCCCTCGGATTCCACAGTAGTAGCACACTGGGCGAGAGGGGCGCCAAGGTGCGTAATAGGGTGGCGTAGGCTGAGCCGTCGTAACGGCGTTGATGTGCTTGTAGGGCGGTGCCAATTGGGGCGGCGGAACAAAAGAGGGGGGTGATGCTGCGACGTGTGCGTAAGTCGATGCTGGGCGGGGTGCAGGAGGGTCGGACACCATAGGCCGAGTGACTGTTGCCAGCTCATCTTTGATGATGTTGCGGAGACCGGCATCATTAGAAGGTACCGAAGAATGATCGCACCCGTGTTGACAGACAGGCTTGAGGGCATGGAGCTCCTCCCGGATGATGGCTCGAATCAGTGCCCGCAGATCTAGGTCAGCAGAGGTCGGGCCAGTAGCAATGCCGGGCTGCAATCGGGAGGGCTGCAGCTTGTCGATACGTTGGAAGGTCGAAATAATGGCGTCAACAGTAGAAGGATTCTGGGCAATCAGGGTGTTATATGCCACTGAATTAATTCCTTTCACGATGTGGTGTACGCGTTTAGGTTCCGGAATGGTGGGACTAATACGCCGGAAAAGTGCAAATATATCCTCTATGTAAGACGGGTACGACTCACCAGGACCTTGGAGGCGAGAGGCAAGCTTATTCTTCGCGACCTCAGTCCGAACTGCTGGGTCCGCAAAATATTGGCGGAACTGCTCGTGTGGGCACAGTCGGAGGGGGTGGTGCAGCCGAGGTAGAGGGTGCTGCCGATTCGTGGGTACTCTCGGTAGTCATAACGATGGTGGCAGGCAGTAAACAGCGACCGGAACGTAGCTCCAGCGAGAGGCAGGGCATAAAACAGCAAGGGGATCAAGTCCTATCTCCACCACTTGTGGAAGAAGGCCAGGTCGAGACGGCAAGGTCGAGACGGCAAGGCAAGGGATGCCGTGTCTGGCGTTTTACTCCGATGACAAAACACAGGCGCGCGCCGGAGCCGCATAGCAACATTAGTGCGCTCCGGCTTCGCGGCGTCGTCTATCCGGATGCAAATTCTGTCCGTCGAATTAAGATTAGGGGGAAACAAGGAGCCACCCGGAGCTTACGCCAGTTCTCTCATCTCCCGCCCTCTCGGTCGCAGCTCCAGAAGAACGAGGCCAGAAGGGGAAAGATGAGAGCTCCTCGTGAATGAGAGAGAGAGGGTGCTCGCCCCATCGTGCGGGCGAGGGAGAGGTAAATGCCCACAATATGATTCGAGAACATAACGTACTTGGCCGCTTGAGGAAGTAGCCAACGAAGTGTACGTTTTATTTAAATGGGCAGCTTCATTGGACTCGACGTTTTGATCTGGGACCAATCACCGATCGAAACGTCGAATTGAATGAAACTGCCCATGGAAATGAAGCGGACACTTCGCTGTATATATATATATATATATATATATATATATATATATATATATATATATATATATATATATATATATATATATATATATATATATATATATATATATATAAACGTTCACTTCAATTGTGACCTGAAAACAGATAGCGGCCCCATTGCGCCAATTCTGAATAACACGTTGAACATTCCGGCGTGAGAAGTGGTCTATGCCCACTCGTGCGGGAACCATAGTGCCTCATCCTGCTCAAGACAATTTATCTAGCATATCTCCCATACTGATAATTAAACCAGTACACATCTGCATATTCCCGGATGGCACCTTCACCTGTCCGCTAGCAGATTCATGAGCGCGGAAGTTTCGCTTTTGTGAGAGCTTTAATACACTCAGCCTAATACAGGCCTGAACAGGGAGTCGTTATACGCTGAGCTGTGTGGCGCCAAAAGCTCTCATGGTTTTGTGCGCCATTGGTCTCCTCTCAGATATATCAGTGTCTATTTCGAAATGCAGGCTCTATAATAAAAAAGAGCTAAACTTCCCCTTCCGGCTTGGTTGTTGTGATACAGCTGGCTCTATGATTTCCGGATTAGAGAGGGCAAGCCCATGTACCGGTATTATATTACGAAGAAATTTCATCCTTTATTGAATTTTTTTTCAGCCCTGTAAGTTGCTATGCAGCGTATTACACATCTATTGATTCTCACAAGTGCCCAAAGTGACAAATTAGGCGCATCGCACACGTGTAGGAAATTGAGCGCCTAATTAACGTAGCAGTGCGGACAAAAATAAACGGAGCATGCTATTTCTTTCTGAATGTCTTCATGCATAGTGTAATTAAAACCCATAGTTGTGATATGTTAAAACCGGTAGTAGTCGCCAGTGCCCTTTCATTTGGATAGATCCTTTTTTAATTATCTGCAGTGCAGAAGGCGTGATTTTATTTTTATCGGGAAGGCATGGTGCATTTACGTATGTCCGTACATACACTTATCTACATGAAAAAATGACAAACACTGAGCACTTACTCGGTATAGGAGTATAGCAGCCGAAGCTGTCTTTCATTGCAAGTGCTGCCAGTGAGCACACAAAAGCAGTGTTCATCTTGAGAAGCAAAAACCTCCGGGAGTATTTTCGCCCACTTTTCATGATGATGTTTAAATATTTGTCCTTTCCCTGTCGCATAAAGTATCAAGCAACGCATAATTGTAAGGAGCGATGTCAGTATTTAGAAATATTAAATATCATGAACTACTGAAAATATTTTCGGCACTATTGGGAAACGTTTGCTACTTCCCTTTTCTGGAATGGACAATTATTTCTTCGCTGGTACAATGGTGCGATTGCGAAGATAAATGCACCTTCTACGCATGCCTGTCACGTGATGCCAAGGAATTCCGGGAAAGAAACATCAGTGTTTTACAACTACCGAAATGAAAGCAGATTTCAACTTAATCTTTGTGAAAATATAAAAATATGACTGGCAAAAAACATCTATGATTCATTAACATACTTGTTTGGGCTATTCGTTTGCATTGTTACTTTTTCTTACCGAATGGACATAATTTCCGATTCTACATCCCGACATTCTCTGTGGGCCTTCTGCCGCAAAGTGGAAGGTGAGGTATGCAAATACTGCTTGCCTGTCCCATCATCAAGAATTCAGCAGGCGATGCGTTGGATGAAACCCTTTACCAGCGCACGCTAAAGCAGAACTGTGACTGATCATCGCCGTTGTTTCCAAAAGACTGCTATTCTACGTAATTTTTGTGGAGCTGCCAGTCAACACCAATAAATATCCCAGCTTCAGTGATCAGATGAAAAAACCTTTCTCTTACACGGTGACGCCGTAGGATACAGGGTAACTGTTTAGGTCAGTTCTTACAAAACGACAACTAGTTGTTTCAGAGAAGGTCCAAAGTATCAAAACCAAGGATCCTGGGTTTAGATTTACTTAGCCCTGGGGCATTACTTAGGGATATGGGAGGTACTAAGTAAGAGGCAGACTACTTCATTTAGTTCGCTAATTAACAAAATCATTTACGTAGCTTCACTTTTTATTGTATAGCGCTTTGTTGCACTTTGCAGAACTCTAAGTCAGCTTCTTGTCTAAGTTATGAAACCGCGAAAGGTAGTTTTATTTTAAAAGTATTGTCCTGCTCATGAAAATCTCGACAAATATCACCGCTGATAGCAAGCTACACAATAACACAGTGAACGTGATACAGATCGCTCCGCCTAATGGTTAGTGATTCTGCGGGCAATTTCTGAGAACTGGTCAGGCGTGAGGCGGCTCAATATTTTTGCTTCGACAGCGACCTGAGCGATGTATCCGCCGCGTCGGTACGTTGTGTGGGCAGTCATTGCACTTGCAGGCCGGCGCCGAAACGCGCATTGGCCGAACTCCTATGTTGGACACGCCAGAGGGCGTGTCTTCAGAGCGTTTGTGAGTGAAACTGCCTATACTATACTATACTATACTATACTATACTATACTATACTATACTATACTATACTATACTATACTATACTATACTATACTATACTATACTATACTATACTATACTATACTATACTATACTATACTATAGTTCTCTAGAAAATCGATTTTTCTTTTTTTCGTTGTCTATGGAGCACGAGCTCAAGTTCTGGAAAGCAAACTTGAAGCATAAAATCTCATTAACCATTTCGGCTCTAGATATTTAATTTGGACATTTGAATTTTTTCCTGGGTTTTATTTTTATTTGTATGGCTTAATAACCACGCAGTAGAGATTTATTCCTCTGAGTGCAACTATTTCTGGGCTTAGAGACGTGGTGTCAAAATAGGACATCAGGGTCCAGTGGGGGTAAAATGAAAAACGAGGCGCTTTTTCTACCGCGAGTCACAATCAACAGAATGAAGATGTGGTTAATTTTGGAATGTGGAGCAGTCGTAAGGCCATTTGTCTGTTTTTATAATGTGCACTTTTTAACCTTAACAAATTCGCAGTTTTACGTAGACTACGAAAATTCCTTTTATCTGTAATGCAAGGCAGCGCCGCTTTCTGTGTTGACCAAAAAAAAAAGAGAGAAACAGCGCATTGACTAGCCCATTCCACCCTTGCTGTTATGAAAAACCGCAATAACCCTCCTAAAAAATACACAATTTTTGCCACCTTTGAGTGCACCTGCACGTTCTTCACGTGCTATTCTACACTAGCTGTTGTCCATGTATCAAACAAGCATCCCGACGATCCCTAGCGGTTTCCAAAGGGAGCGCGGCAGAAATGTTCATTGAAAGCTTAACTTCAAGGGTCAAATTCTTCTCAGTCTTATGTTAATCTGCTGCAGTTCCCAGATATCATTGTCAAAGCATGGTTCGATTCAAAAATGTCTAGCTTTCGGCAGTAAAAATTTCAATTTTAAATGTTTTGAAAAGAAACTATACTCTGCTGTCTGATTGCCGCAACGTAAAATTGATGTCAGGGGCGAAAGGGCTAATGTATTTCTTTATTTTCCCGACTACTTTTCTCCTAGAATCAGGCTTACACAACAGTCTTGGGTAACTTAATCCTTCACCCTTTTAACTGGTATATGCCGGCGCACGCAATGAATACGCAGAAGCTAAGATTAATTTGAAGTAGTCACTTCTTAAATTTTTGACCTTATAAAAATATCCCCTGGTGCATTATACGTGCAATAATATATATGAAGGTTGATCAGACGCGAGAAATTAGATTTTTCCCTCGGCAACTAAGAAAGTGGCAGCGCTCTGCTACAAGATTAGATGGTCTTCAATCCTGCACCCTTTTGTAATACTCTCTGTTTGAATCTTTGCTCCCTCAAAGGCTTTAGTGTTTTGAAACACGCAGTAGCAGTTTGTCAGTAGCCTACCGACGGTTTCACAATATTAGTTTTGCTATATTTGAACTTTTCCTCTTGCCCAAGACAGTTTTCCCTCAAGAAGAATCCTTCCTAACGTTTCCATAAGCAAATACCAATTCTTGTCTTCTATAAACAACGGTGGCGCTGCAGTCGCTGGCTGGGGGTAGGGGATCCGTATGTTTATACTTCTTTTCTTATTTCACTAACGTCTTTAGGAACGCAACCATTTATTTTTTTATCACCATAATTTTCTGGGAAGCCTGTTCTCGTGAAAGCGTTTAGTATAGCAGCTCATCGCCACCCAGCTTCGTGGTATTGCCAGTAGCGTATAGAGCATATTCGTTCCCTGACACGGTGACAATTATCAGGTGACTAGATTACATAAGGGCACGGAAATAATGTTTGATCCGCCCCATTGCTGTCTGCAAATGTTTCTAAAAGATAGTACATACTAGAACGGGCTAGGAAGGCACGAAATGACGCATCAAACAACATTTCTTTTCAACCACCGGGCAAAACAATGGTGGAAATCGCAATGCTGTATGGTTTGGAGTCGTATCGTGCTCGCTAGGATCCCATTAGGAATAATTCTTTCCTGGATCCTGCTGACATATCACAGAGTGCTCTTGCATGTGCATAGTCAGTGATAGTTGCTCATTGCTTCTAACTAGGACGTCCCAAAAAGATTCTGCGTTATTTCGTAGACAGATTTATTCTAAAATCTTGCGATAAATGAGTTTTGAAGGCCTAGGACGAACCCCAACAGAACTTATTACAGCGGTGTTTGTCGGGATTTCCCGAACTGCTTATGGAGTGCAAATGCTCCCTCGCACGCTGCTTTCCTAAGACATAGAGTGCTTGTTAAACCAGACATCATATATGTTTTCACCTTTACTAAAGTACTCACGTAACGCATTAAACAAACTGCATAAAGCAGCAGACGACCAACAAGTTTTAAAACCCGTACATATAGCGGCTGCCCACGTCGAATTCGGATGCGGCCGTTTGTGTTTTGGGCACTAGTCTTCTACCTTACGTGACTCTTTTGTTCCTTTTAACCACTCATAGATGTATGCTGGCCAGGATATATGGTGTAAACAAACTGCTAGAAACAAATGTGTCACCTGCGACACCATGTCAGCATCGCATGAAGGCTGCGTGATTGGAATCAACGCTCAAAAAAGAATACACCGCTGAGAGTGTTGATTGGCTTCCCAACATACATTGGTTGTGGCTTTTATTTAATGGCTCCATCCTAAACAATGAAGCACATTTTGTCAGACTGTGGGAATCACTGCTTAATAGTTTTCGAAGAGCTTTGTATGAGGGTAATTCAAGAGGTGCGAACAATATTGTCGAACACGTTTGTTTTCATGCTATTATATGAGACATACTAAGTCGGGTACACATAGCGAATGGCAGGCACCCTTTGCGCTGATAAGGTATGCTTTTTGAATGATAATTCGCATTTAAGAGGTCTCTTCGGAGGTGAACATAGTCACTCCTCAAAACGCTACCAGATCTGAGATGCACTGTGAAAAAAAAAATGTTTTGCAAAGTCGAGAGAATATGGAGACGTACAATGCACAGACGGTCGTGTTGGGTGTCCTCTACTGCTCCATAACTTGTGGATGAGGTCTCGGTAAGAGCAGCGTTGGCGACTACCCTACATCACCTCGGAGCTAATTTGTCTGCAGAAGGATATGCGTAACTAAAACCGTCGATTTTTTTTTCGGCCAACGGACCTGCTAGAAATAAAAAAATACTCTACCGAAAATCAACTTTCATGCCTCTCTTATTCTGATAGTTTGCCGTCTCCCGGCTTTATAGTACCGCTCATACCTGCTGGAACTTGAGATTCTTATTCCTCGCCGTAGGAAGGCTTCCAAAGAACACGTTTTGTTTCCACTTCTTTAGTAACTGCTCGCAACGCGAAAACAAA
The DNA here is from genome assembly GCF_055883805.1 of Amblyomma maculatum. Lineage (NCBI taxonomy): Eukaryota > Metazoa > Arthropoda > Arachnida > Ixodida > Ixodidae > Amblyomma > Amblyomma maculatum. Next base: position 84,080,710 of record NC_139348.1, on the reverse strand, counting down.
AATTCTTGACTCTGTGAGCCCAACCCGCGGTGCAAGCCGGTGTGTATGGATTGTTAGCTGCTCAGTTGTCTTTAACTGAACCTGACTGCGACGGAGTGCCAGATGCTGCTATAGCAAATAGTGCGCAATGATGCAGTACACTAATAGAGTACCTCTGTGCTTGCACCCCCTTGAGGGTGTCAAGTCTGGATCATTTGTCATTAACATCTAGGCCAAAAAGAAAGCATTTTTCACAGGAAAGATCACTTCCTTTTCCATATGGCTTTTTGTGAAATTTCCGCTCGGAATGTGCGTTCATCCACTCTCGTTCCCTAGATTTTTTTTTCGTTAAGATAGAGTTGATTAAGGCAAGTAAATAACTGTCCGGGAAAGTTTGGAATGAGCTCAGCAAATGTTTAGGAGCGCTCACATTTACTTATAGAATTCGGCGTTTCATGTTTCCACTCGAAAATAAACTTGCAATTCAGAAAAACGAATGCAAAGCCTAGCGTCTTATCCAAAAGCAGAAAAGAATGACCACGGTACTGGATTAGAAATTCTGCATTTCATATTTCTATACCATCACAGTATACCATCACAGTAAGGCGTGCCACAATTACAAAAGAACGTTGAAATGCTGAAAATCAATAAATGCGCGTAATGTGGAAAAAAAAGATGCAAGAACTGAAACCTAGTGTTGATATCTCAGAAGCCAAAAACAGACACAACTGTTAGAATGCCAGGAATGAGGTCCCGTCTGATGTCAGTGCGATATTGAACCGACCAGCGTTTCTGTTTTAGTTCCGCCTAAGGAGCGCTATCGTATTCTCGACACATTATGAACGTAGATCAACCAAAGGAAACCGTGAGAACGTTCCATGCTCTAAAGCGGCTGTGCAAATGGCGATTGTTAACTCCATAACGGTATGGTTAACAAAATGGAGATATCAGAGCGTATGTTTAGGCAACGAGAGCTGCGGGTCGCAGTGCAAAAGTAAACACAAATTTGTTTATTTTGGAAATCAAGAAGAAGAAATGAGCATGGGCAGGACCTGTAGTAGGAAGAGAGGAGGAGCGATGGTCACTTTAGCATACCTGAATTCAAGGGAAGGAAAGCGTAGCAGGGTGCGGCAGAAGGTTAGGTGCGCGGATGAGGTTAAGACGTTCGCAGGGGTCAAGTGAATATAGAAAACACAGGACCGGGTTAATGTGAGAATCATAGGAGAGACCTCCGCCCAGCGGTGAGTATAGTCAGGCGGATGAGGCTGACGAATGCCATAGACGGTGACGCCTACGAACCAAAATTCCCACTTCCAAAATGCGGAATTTTTTTTCCAGAATATTTATGGCGGCAGCGCTAGGCGCCTCGTAGTTGCATCAAATCCGCTGTTCCCAGAAAAGTTTTGAGCCGGTGATCTACAGAGTAAGAACAGTGATGCCCGCAGCCGTGCCTACGAAGGCGTATCATGTCTGCGTACTACAACCCTTATGAGTTTTACACTTTCTTGCTTAATTGGGAGTTTTCTTTTCGAAACGTGGTGATCGTAAAGAAAAAGATGAGTATCAGCAGCACCCGTACAACCAGTATACGGCGCGAAATACCCGCGCTGATCGCCTACTAGCTACTTGCAAGTTAACGTTGTGAACAAAGCTCATTTTAAGGCGAGAACCTTTAATAGCTCATGAGCGTTGGTCGCCACGTATGAGGTGCTAAATGCTTTAAAATGTTAAAAGTATGTTAAGAGTTAAAAGTTAAGAGTATGTAACGTAGTGGAGATAGACTGTCCTTCTCTACTTTCTCTCAAAGACAGAAAGAGAGAAAGAGGCTCTCTGGCGTGAGAAAGAAAGGAGGAAGAAGATGATAGTCTTTAACTACTTCCCTTTGTCCCTCTCTCTTTTTCTAGAGATGAAGTACAAGCAATTACTGCCACTTTCCGCTTTTGGTATCTGTAGTCCTTTTCCAGCGGTCGAGTGCAAGTTAATTTAGCCCTTTGCCTGTTGTTTCCTTCCTTCGGGTGTGTTTTTCAGTGAACTTTTGGTTCCCCTCCTAGGACTGCGTACAATCTATAGCCCAAGTAGTAGTTTTGTTTAGTTACCTTTCAAAACACTGTGTACTTTATAAGTTATTGGTCCTTTTTTTCGTCTATAGTGAGTGTCTTTGTTCGTCATTGGCTAGACAAACATGCAAGATATATTGGCTTCTGCTTTCGAAAAGGCCTTTTTTGATCTTTTCTCTCGTGTGAAATTTCAAGTGCGTTTTTGCAAGCTAATGAGTTTCCAACTGTGGCGAGTTCATCGGTGTCAAGACCAGGTGCGGGTGCTATGCTATGCTTTGGATCCAGGACAAGTGGCTGAGACTAAGATATGTGCCATTAAGCGTTTTGTGGTTAGCATGAGGAAGCTGTGGGGACACAGACCCTAAACTAAATGTGGCATAATACAGTTGAAAGTATAGCAGGAAAAGAAAGTGGGAGTAATTTTAGATGTTGTTGTGCGAGGTTACGTTAGCACTTGTGCTGTTGTTTTCTTCTTCCCGAGCGTGTTTTTCTTTTTTTGATCCGCTTGTTTTGCCTGTTCCTTTTTTTTGCTATTTATTATTTTTGGTTTGCAAGAAAGCAGAAAGTCAGAATTCTATAGCTTAATTTGCACGCTGGAAACCTGCTTCCTACTAATGTCAAACATTCCCTGTGAGTTGTTTTTTTTTGTCTTGAACGGTACCATCTCAATGCAAGACAAACCTAGTGAACGAGAGTACTAATAAACTCATCTAAAACAACAAAAAGTTCAAAGAAAGCTACAAGGAAAGTAAAATGTTCGTTTTAGTTTCCACCATTTACCCTCGAGCTTGTCAAGAGGCGTGAAAAATGTTATTTTTTGGAGCCGAGGTTAATGACAAATCATCCGCATTGGCAGCAGCAGGGCACAGGAAGCGCTGAGGTGCTTTATTAGTGTGCTCTAGCGTAGCTGACAGTTGGCAATAGTAGCGTCTGGCGCTCCCTCGCAGTCTCTTCCATGAAAGGCAAATGAGCGGCTATTGAGCTGCTGCGAAGCGATGGATAGCGATGAGTACTGAATCTTACGCTCACGCAGACAAGAATTTTGCTTTCACGGAGTGGGTGGGCAGTAAAGAAGTAGAAATAAATGTGTTGCTCGGACATCATTATGCCGAAAGGAATAAGAAATTGCAATGTTATAGACGGTAAGTGGAACACAGAAAAGCACCGTAAAAAAATCGGTCGCTTCTAGGTGTGTACCCCCTCCTCCCTGAAAATAAACGCAGAGTTTGTAATTGGGTAGCTCGATAAACTATACTAACCATCGCTTTGTTCACACATGAAACATAATAATACACTGTGAAGCCGACTGCCTATAAACATACGCCCACGGTAGGTTTAATTTCTTTTAGACTTCGTGCATTTAAAGTTGCATCTCTGATACTGTGCCTCCGTGGCTAGTGACTATGTGCTCCTCTGAATATACTGCAAAAACGAAAAACGTCATTTCAACCAGCCGAATTTAATACACCAAGAAATCAGCGCCTACTATTTGCTGGTGTACTAGCTGTCATTGCGAGTCATATTAACACATGTGCCAACATTTTCGCACATATTTTTCAAGTTTTTGCGAATATTTAATCCCACCGGTATTTGTGAAGGTCACGGCATGTTTGGACAACAGCTGCAAAGTACGATTTATTATTTTCGATGAAGTTTTAGCACATTCAACGTGGGTTTGGAAGCTCAACGCGACCTTAAAGGTGCATTGCTTGCTGAGTCTTGCTTCCAGTCGCACAGCCGTTGCGTGTATTCCAACATGCTATATAGATCAGAAATTGCATGCCACTACAATCGTTTACGTATATATCCTGGACAGCATACAAATTTTAAAGCAATTCAAGCCATGAAAGGATTCAAACATTAGAGCAGACTTGGGCAGAAGATTGAAATGGCAGCAAGCAGGGCGTCGGCAATTTCTACCTGTGTTGACATTGGTTTGTTCATCTGCTGCTGGTAATTTTTGCTGCTGGTAGTTTTGGTAATTTTTTTAACGACGCGTTAAGAAAAAAGATTCATAAGAAAAATTACACACAGAGGAATTTAACAGATGTTTTATTCGCCCAGTGCTAAGGTAAGTAGTGTCCATCTATTGCGCCATTCAAGCGTTTTTATTTTGCAATACACCACAAACACACACACCCGATCAAAATGCGCGACAGAATTTTGTGTCGTGAATATGTCGCGCGACACATATTTTTGTCGCGCGACAAGCGTCTCAGTCGTACATTTGGTCGTGCGACAGAGACTTGTGTCGCGGGTTCTGTCGCACGACAAAATTGCCTGTAGTGGGTTCTGTCGCCAAAAAGGTTTCTCTCTTGTCTTTTGTCTTGCGACGAACGTGTCCGTAGTGGGTTGTGTCGTGCGACAAACATTGTTCGTGTCCTTTGTCGTGCGACCAAGATGCTTTTCGCGTGTTGTGTCGCACGGAAGAAATATCTGTCGCGGGTTCTGTCTTGCGAGAGATACCTGCTTGGGATGTGTCGCATGACTAATTTCTGTCGCGGAATGTATGTCGCGCGACGCATTTCTTTCGAGAGATGTTTGTTATGGGACGCATTTTTTCGCTGATAATATGTGTCGCGCAAGAGATTTGTTTCACACAAACATTTAACTGAGTGTCTCCAAGCAGGCGCTGTCGGACTCAGACGGTCATTATACATTCAAAACTAATTTACCACAGTGTACCCAGGATAACATAACCGTTACATTTACCGCCGTTTCCATACTCGGAGGAGAAAACTTTATTGAGGAGAATTTGGTGTGTTTTTTCTTCGTGAGAGGACACTTCCCCTCAAACCGCCCCAGGGCTGGTCGTCGTTCGATGGCTCTCGGCGACCTCCTTGGCCCAGGCAGCGATGGCGTGTTGCCGGCCTGGATCAGTGCTAAGCAATAAAGCCTCCCACTGTTCCGAATCGGTAATCTATAGGCCCTCCGGGGGTTTCAAGGTTTCACATTTTTAAAAAAAAAACGTGCTATAGGTCTGCCCTCTGATCTTCGCAAAGGGAACATGATGGGCAGTACTCGCCAGGATACCATTGTGCTAATTTATGCGCACAAAAGCACGCATACTGCAACAATCAACAATTTCAAACTTCCCGCGGAAGGGCTGCATATACTTGCCATTTCTTAAAAGTTAAAGAAAACTAAAGCTTTATTTTGGCTCTCAGAAACCTTTCAAAAACCAGTTTAATTTTTGTGTTAATAATAAAATGGCCTCAAACAATTATTGCCGCGTTTGTATATATATTGTCACGAAGACAGGGATTTATGGGTATCGGCAACAGGGGCAGATACACACAGTCAATGCAGAGGTTCCCGGGAAACGGTAACACGAAGACACAAGCTCAAGAGTTCACAGTCCTAGCTAGCCGAAGCGCGCGAGAGTCTCCAACTTCTTCGTCGTTCAAGCGCTACCTCGAACCGTCAGGTGGCATTATTCCCCCCCTCGAAAAAAAAAACCACAAGCTCGCAGAAACAAAAACTGATCCGGATGGCAAATACGGCTTTCAGCGGGTAAAATACGGCTTCATGCGAAGCACATGCACCAGGTCAGACGAGCACTGACGACTAGAACTCGGTACAGTTCCGTCTGGAATAACCTCGTACGTAACTTCTGAGAGGCGACGCAACACTCTGTAGGGTCCGAAGTAACGATTGAGAAGTTTTTCTGACAGGCCTGGGCGCCGGACAGGTGTCCACACCCAGACTTTGTCGCCAGGCTGGAACACGACATAGCGATGGCGGTCGTTATATCGGCGTGCATCTGTTGCTTGCTGTTTTGTAATGTGATTACGGGCGAGTTGGCGAGCTTCCTCAGCGTAGTTGGTGAATTCTTCTGCGTCAGCGGTAAGCAGCTGGTCGTCAGCCGCACATGGCAGCATAGCGTCGAGCATGGTCTGTACATCGCGTCCGTATACTAGGCGAAACGGAGTGAATCGAGTTGTTTCTTGGACGGCCGTGTTATATGCAAATGTGACATAAGGCAATATCTCGTCCCATGTTTTATGCCGGACAATATATATCGTCTGCGCCTTCTCCTTGCCTTCTCACGAGTCACTTCTCCACAGTTACCGAACTAACCAGCTGTTTGCAAATGGCCGTTTGCTTGGTTGAATCTCGGTGGGCTAGTTCGCGCTCTATGTTCTCTGCCGTATTTTACTTCTACCTGCGTGTCAGGTCGGCATCAGCTTCTTTCCTAGTCCCAGCGAGCGTCGTTAACTAACAGCGGGGGATCCGTCGTCGTCTCGAGTTTTACTGTGTCGTGTCGGTATGCGGTCGGAGGCAGGGGTGAATACATCGACAGGTAAGCCTTCCTCCACTTCTGTATGCATTCAAGCGGCTCTTATTTAGACATGTCACCGTTGTGAATTCAGTTATTGATATTTGAGGTTTGAAAATCAGTGCAAATAAATATGCTGACACATATTCTACGACTTGCGCGGATAAAAAGTTTCATGAGTAACTTACAGGACAAAGTGTGCAATATAAACACCGCGGACCCCAAGGGTCCATCAACAGATTTGCGGGGTTCGTTCGCGCGATAGCTGTAAAACAAATCATGCGTAACTACGCCACAAAGTGTGCAATAGAAACAGTGCTTACCCCAAGGGTTCATCTAGAGATTTGTGGCGCCCGTTCGCGCGATACCTGTGAAAAAAAATCATGGGCAACGACGGGACGTATTTCGCGCAATATAAACAACCCCCTCCTCCTCCCCTCCCTTTCGTGAAAAACAAATCATGAGACGGTGCGCAATATCAGCACCACGGACCCCAAGCAGGGGTCTACCAAGCTATATGCGGAGTCCGCGACCCCCCCCCCCCCCCCCCATTCACACACAAAGAATGGTTGCGCGATAGCTGTGGTTCGGTAAACGCAGTTCTACTGGGTTTTGCAGTGAGTTTAGTTTCACAAAGTCAAAGGACCGCAAGTGGAGTGCAGAAGCAGGGAGTGCACGCAAGAGAGAGGAAAAATCGCCCTACGCCCTACACTTGCTCTGGCTGCACTGTCTCACGGGGCTGCAGTGCAAATCGTCTTGGTGGTCCGACGAGCGTGCGGCGAGCGTGCGGCGAGATTTTGGAGGTAGTTGAATCACTGTAGCGGCACGCATACCAGCGCCGACGCGAAACGATTCTTTCATTAATTTTTGTTTATCAATTGACTGGTTTTTCGCCTGACAACAATTCTTTTCAAAACACAATTCGTTCATTATTCTTTTTTAGCAACTGACTAGCCTTTTGCCTGACAATGATGATTTCATTAATTTTTTTAGAATTGCCTGGCCTTTTGCCTGACAACGATGCTTTAATTTTTTTTAGCAATTGACTGGCCTTTCGCATTGCAACGATGCTTTCAATAATTTGTTTAGCAATCGACTGGCCTTTTGCCTGACAACAATGCTTTCATACGATTGTCAGGGCAACTAATTAATCTGCAGAAACTAAGCTCTTGTGTTGTGTTGCGTTGTGTTTTGTGGCACATAGGCAGCTAAGGCCATCATGCGCCAAGCTCGGGGTTTGCGTATCTGTTTGGTGAAAGGAAGCGAGCGATTATTTTAATACACTAGAGTAGGTTTAGGATGTTGGCATCTTTTAAGAAATCAATGAGAGAAGACGTTTTAATCAGTGAATTTTCTCCTAAGAGTAAGCTAGGATGTGAGGGAATGTAGTTGTCATAGAACTGTCGGAAATGCTTTTTTCTAAGTTGATCGAGTTTTATACAGGATATTAGGATGTGGTTTATGGTGACCACCTCTCCGCAGTGTTCGCAAATGGGTTTGTCTTTCTTTGCTAGGATGAAGTTATGAGTCAGGTGGGTGTGTCCGATACGAAGGCGGCATAAGATTACTTCAATAAAACGTTCTTGATGGCTGCATGTTTTCCATTCTTCTATAACTGGCTTTACTAGGTGTAGCTTGTTATTAACTTCGTTATCCCAGGCAGCCTGCCATTTTTGTCTCAGTGTTCTTTGCATGAATTTTATGGCGTCATTATGTGGAATTTTCACCTTCTGTACTTGAGCATTGGAGGCGGCCGCGGCACATGCATCAGCCCTCTCATTACCGCTGATTCCAACGTGGCTTGGCACCCAGCAAAATTTAATATTAAGTCCTTGTGTTTTTGCTATCACTACATAATGGACTATGTCCCCTACTAAAGGTTCTATAGCATTTTTTTGATGTAGTGATGCGAGTATGCTCAGAGAGTCTGTATAGATGATACTGTTTTTGATGTTTTTGTTGACTATTTTATCTATTGCTAGGGATAAGGCGTAGCATTCGGCAGTAAATATTGAGGCACACTGTGGTAACTTTACTGTTGTTTCCTGTTTGTCTTCTATTACTGCACTGCCTACATGAAATATTGTCTTTGAACCATCTGTATAAAATGCCTTGTGATCACTGTATTTCTGATTTAATGCCAAGAACTCTTGTATTATGTGTTCGTGCGGTGTTTGTGATTTGCGAAATTGAGTTAATGTGAAGTCACACACAGCAGTGAAGTTGTACCAAGGTGGCAGTGGGTCAGGTCTCCGTGCAATATCAGGAAGTGCATCCAGCAAGTTGAGTTCCCGGCACTGCTCTTCAAAACGGAGTATGAGAGGTCTGATGGATCGAGGTTTATTGATGTACAGTGTTCTTGAGGGGCAGTTTGTAAGTATGGAGTAACAAATATGTTTCGGTAACGAGCGAATTTTCAGAACATATGAAAGTGTAAGCATGGTTCTCCTGTATTTTAGTGGCGGTTCGTTTGCTTCTACATACAGACTTGTCACCGGCGATGTCCTGTATGCACCAGTTGAAAGACGCAGACCAAGGTTATGTACTCGGTCCAGCCGTTTAAGGTATGACGGTCTCGCTGACCCATAGACCACGCACCGGTAATCTAAACAGGAGCGTACCACTGAGCGATAGATATGGAGAAGACATGTCCTATCAGAGCTCCAGTGTCCCCTCGAGAGTACTTTAAGGATGTTGAGAGCTCGAGAGGCTTTGACTTTCAGGCTGCTTATGTGTGGGAGGAATGTGAGCTTCTTGTCAAACGTTAGTCCTAAAAATTTGTGTTCTTGCTTTATCGGGAGTATGGTTTCATTTAGGTGCAGGGTGGGATTGAGCTGCAGGCCTCTCCTCAGAGAGAAAAGAACGGCAACTGTTTTCTGAGGCGAGAACCTAAATCCATTTTTATCTGCCCAATTACTCAGTTTCTTTAATGCTAGTTGTATCTGTCGTTCACACGTCGATAGGCTGAATGATGTGCATGCGATTTGGAGGTCATCAACATAAAGTGAGTACATAACAGACTGTGGGATTACTTTGGCTATGGAATTCGTTTTTACAATGAAAAGTGTAGTACTTAATATGCATCCTTGCGGTACTCCGTTCTCTTGTGTAAAGTTCCTCGAGAGTGTAGGACCGAGGCGTACTTGGAACGAGCGGTCGGACAAAATATCTTTTAAGCAGTTCAACATTCTGCCGCGGATTCCAAGATCTGCCAGATCGCGAAGTATCCCAAATCGCCAGGTGGTGTCGTACGCTTTTTCCATATCAAAGAAAACTGCGAGACAGTGCTGTTTATGTATGAAGGCTTCTCGGACTGTGTTTTCAAGTCGAACTAGATGATCCAGTGTTGAACAAGCTCTTCTGAAGCCGCACTGGTGGATGTCAAGGAGTTCACGAGCTTCAAGAATGAACATCAACCTGGTATTGACTATGCTTTCGAATGATTTGGCAAGGCAGCCAGTTAGGGCTATTGGCCTGTAACTAGTAGGAGAGTTTGGCAGTTTTCCAGGCTTCAGGAATGGTACAATGACAGCCTTCTTCCAAGCATCAGGCATTTTGCCTGACACCCAGATTTTGTTAAAAAATTTCAGGAGTGCTTCTACTGCAGGTTCGGACAGATGGGCTAGCATTTCATAGTGTATCTCATCGGGGCCTGGTGCAGTTTTCTTGCCATTAGTTAATACTCTATGGAGTTCCTGAACTGTAATTAAGTTATTGTAGGGCTCGTTGGTATAACCATTTGTAGGAAGTCTCTGTTTTTCTGCTGTGTTTTTATACTTTAAGAAGGAGTCTGTGTAATGTAGGGAACTAGAAACATGAGAGAAGTGTTCTCCCAATAGGTCAGCCTGCTCGAGTATACTTGTTTGTGCATCAGGGGGTGTAAGGAAAGGAACTGCAAAAGGAGAGAATTTGCCATCGAGTTTGCGGACTTGCTCCCACATTTTCTTTACTGTGACGGAACTGTTTATTGAAGACACATAACCTTGCCAATATCTTTTTTCAGCATCACGTCGAATATTTCGAGCCTTAGCCCTTGCCTTTTTATATTTAATTAGATTTTCCTGTGTAGGGTATCGACGAAAAATTCCCCAGGCTTTGTTCTGCTTCTTTTTGGCCTCTCTACATTCCTTTGTATACCATATCTTTCCATTCCTTCGTACTATTCCCGAAGTCTGGGGGATGGCTAAATGGGCAGCGGCAATGATACATTCCGTGAACTTTTCATTTTGCTCGTTGACATCGAGGCTGTCCGAAAAGAGTTTTTCTAGAGCGGCATGTTTTTGGAAGAGTGCCCAGTCGGCTAGATACAGTTTCCAACGCCGTGGTTTAGTAAAGGCGATTAATGGGGACGATGTTGACTGATAATGATGGGAAGATGATCGCTTCCATAAGGGTTGTCAATAGCATTCCATCTAAAATCAGTGAACAGACTTGGTGAACAAAAGGACAAATAAATGCAACTCATTTTTCCAGTGCTTGAAGAACAGTAAGTGTGTTTGCCCGTGTTCAGGAGGCAAACATTGTTGTTGAGAATAAAATCTTCTAAAATCCGACCTCTGGCGTCCGTTTTTTCGCTTCCCCAAAAGGATGAGTGAGCATTAAAATCCCCTACTAAAATATATGGCTCCGGTAGTTGCATTAAAATTGCTTGTAAATCATTAAGTGTGATAGTGAAATGAGGTTCGATGTATAAAGAACATATTGTTATTGTTTTAAAATGCACCACGGTGACTGCAACAGCTTCAATTGTGGTTTTAAGGTTGATTCCTCGTGTCGCAACGCCACCTTGGACCACAATAGCAGTGCCTCCGGAGAGCCTGCTTGAATTCTGTCGGTCACAACGGAAGACTTGATATTTTTTAAGAAAGTTTTTGTTCTGTGGTCCGAGATTGGTCTCCTGGAGACACAACGCAACTGGAGAAAATGAATTTAAAATGTCAATTATATCAGTGTAGTTGTGTAAGAGCCCGCGACAGTTCCAGTGAACTAGAAATGGCATGGTGGCGGGTTAGTTGGGGATAGGGTTGAAAATCTATGTTGTTGGGTCTTTTGGACCCGTTATTGGGACTTTGTCCCTTCTTTTACGCTCGAGAGAGCTTTGCCGCCGCTGCTGCGGAGGCGAGGGGGGCGATGTGTCCATCACATCTTCAGGTATGCTGGACCTTCGTGCAGAAGGCACGGATACACTTGTTTTTGACCTCGCCCCTTGGGGCAAGGCCTTTAGGCCTGCTGACCTGGGGGTCGGCGTGACCTGTTTTGGGGATAGTGGAGTAGCACTAGCTACCTCCACAGGGGGCGCGGATGGCCCTGCACCACGGTCACTAGACGTGACCTGGGCAGATGCCGAGGTCTGCGATGACGCTGCGCCCTGTTGCGTCATCACAGAGTAAGTTGGATTCTGCACCAACGAAAGCCGCTTTCTTGCCTCTCCGAAAGTAATATTCTCCGTGACTTTCAAGGTTACAATCTCTTTTTCCTTTTTCCATGTAGGGCAAGATCGTGAGTAGGCTGGATGATTGCCTTCACAGTTTACGCAAACGTTTGCTTCGGTGTGACAGTTGTCAGTGCTATGTTCGTTGGAGGCACATTTTGCGCAGGTGAGGCGGCCTCGGCAGCTCTGGGAGCTGTGGCCATATCTTTGGCAATTGTAGCAGCGGCGTGGGTTGGGAATGTACGGTCTGAGCTTGAGTTTATGGTAGCCTACTTCAACTGAGTCAGGAAGGGTGCTCAGTGCAAATGTTAGCACAATGTGTTTAGTTTGAATCTCGTTATTGTCTCTCCTAATTTTGATTCGATAGACATTGGTTACATTTTGGTCTCTTAGTCCTTCTAGTAGTTCCTCCTCAGTCACGTATTTGAGATCATTATCTGAAATGACTCCACGAACTGTATTGAGTGACCTGTGGGGGCTGATTGAGACAGGGATGTCCCCGAACGACGTAACGGTTGTTAGCTTTTCACTCTGATGGTTATACAGCACTTCTAGGAGGAGGTCACCATTTGGTAGTTTCTTAATTTTGTAGCCCTGAACTATGGTAGCTGTGAGCGTCTTTGTCACTAGGAATGGCGAGATCTGACGGGCAGTTTTTTCTGGGTGTTCCGAGTGCACGACATGGAAGTGGGGAAAGCTGTTGACATGTTTCGTAAAGAACTTGTTTGTCACATCGGTGCGCCCTCTCTTACTGGGAGGGCGATCAGTTTTAGAAATAAAAGAGGCCATGTAATTCAATTTTTGTTCGGTCATGATGCCAGCCACCCACCATGGAGTCCAACAAGGGGACGAGACAGGAGCTTGAGCAAGCACCCTGCCCACGCCAGCTGTACATCTTAACTATTACCTAATATGGTGCAACACAGGGTGGTTACTCCACACAAGGTTAACCCTCGCCACCGGGAAGTAAGGAAAAACTAAGAAGAGAGTAGAGGACAGGAGAGCTTTAGGACAGACGATAGGAAAGCGAAAGATGGGGGGGAGGATAGGAAAGGGCGACTGCCGATTTCCCCCAGGTGGGTCAGCCTGGAGGTGCCGTCTATGGGAAGCGTGGGCCAAAGTGGTGTGTTGCCTCCGCCGAGGGGCCTTAAAGGCCCAAACACTCGGTATCAGCTCAACCACCAGGATCCCCTTTTCCCCAGACACGACGATGCCACGCACGGCTAAGCGTGGGTGCTCGGGGTCCGTGGTGTCGCACAAAACACACAAACACCAGCTTTAACAGGTGCCCCCTGCGGGGCTAAGCTCTTGTGTAACTGCTAAGCAGCAGAGAAGTGCCACTGCTTTACTTGCTTTAACAAGGTGCAGAGGTGTAAACTGAATTCTTTTCTTGAATTGCTACTACACTGTCCTCACATTTCAAAAGCTGTTTCCCACTGACAAGGTTAAAGTTGCTCCTTGAGAGCTGTCATATTTATGTCTTTCATAACCGCTTTGGGAAATGTGCATCTAATGGTGCCGCAGGTTTTTGCCTTAATACAAATATCTTGGTTATAAAAGGAAATATTTGGTACAGAGCATATTTGCTGACATCTCATGTATGGCAATCAGTGCTATCTGACTCACCATTTCCTTTCAGTGCGCTTTTCAATTTACTTTTCAGTCCCTCTAAGGTGCCCGCTTACTGTGGAGGAGTGTAAAATTGTCCCAGTTGTTTTGAAAAATTGCAAGCACTCAAGCCATGGCAATTAAAACGCAAATGTAAGAATCCAAATAGCATACACCTAAGTTGCAAGGAGAGAATAATTTAGAATGCTGTGTCAGAGATAGTTGCTGGAAATGAAACCATCTGATGCGCTCCTTTAACTTTCAGTACCAAGCCAGCCTTCAGCTGATACAAGCCATAGTTCCCCCAGAAGCACTGCACTGGTCATACTTCCACTGTAGCCACCGGGTGTGAGCTTTTTCTTTTACAGATATTATCATGTTCTTCACAAATATGCATAACGTTCGTAAAGTGCCTTCCTGCTGTAAATCTAAGGATTCAAATGCGTGAATCGACTGCATGCTAAATGAATAACCACTCAGACTAGCGTAGTGGCTTTAGGGCCATGCTTGTGTATCCTGACTTTTCAGTGTCCTTTAAAATTCATTTGTCAGTGTCTCTGAAGTGTCCTCTTACAGAGGTGGAAGGCAAAAAAGTACCAGTGGTCTCCAGAAATAAGAAAAATCTTAAGATGAGGGGAATGTTTTACTTCGTCCCCGCTTGAACTGCATAAACCTTTGTTGCAGTGTGTGGCAAAATTTCGAAAGTGTCAGAGATACTTGTTAGAAATAAAACAATTCGCTGTATTTTTTTAACTTTCAGTCTCGAACCAGCCTTCAGCTAGTACAAACCATAGGTCCCACAGCAGCACTGTACCACTTCTACCTCTGCCACAGCCATCAGGTAGGAAATGTTTATGCTTTTCAGATATTTGCATGTTCTTACAGGCACAGAATTTTTATTAATCTTGCTAAAATCATAAGAACATAAATGCTTTAGCCTTGTATATACTATCTAGTATATGGTATGTATTGTCAGCTGAAAAACTAAATTGGCCACCACTCATTGCCACAGAGCATCAGTAGGGCTACACTGTTGTTTAGTGTCGCTTGCTTGCGGCCAAAGTGCCATGAGTTATGAAAAGTTTCGCTCTCACTCTTGCATGGGTGATTGCCAGACAAAAGTTTCTAGCGTGGCATTCGGTAGCTCTGCTGTTCATGGTTGTAATGAAGAGAAGTGTATATTGCACTGTGGCAAAGCAGTGGGACATCCGTGATCTATCAAACTGCTGAAAGAACGAGGTACTGTGGCCAGGTATGCTGGAAAACTACCCGAGATGCAGCATCGGTGGCTTCCGTAATGTGCACTTCAACCCTGTACAGCAAGAGATGACGTGCTTTGCTGCAGTGCTACTTCTTATTAGATCCTGTTTTTATTATTGCCTCTGCAAATGGGCTTGATATTCTGTTCAGTGACTCCTCTTAGCACTGTTTAAATTAGGTGGCGTGACATATTTTTGGGAGCATGTAGATCTCGTATGGTAAGTTTTAAAGTTTCTGGATGAAACCAAATAGAGAATCTCATCTGTTATCACAAAAGTACCCTCAGTCCAGTAAAAAGTTACCGTCAGACTCAATGCCCAGTTTGCTGAAACAAGTCATTGTTTTTGATAGAAGCAATTGTCACACTAGGTAGACTGTTATGCCTGGTTCACACTGCAGAAACATTTGGTCAACCTTTGTCTGGCAACAGCACATTTATATAGCTTTGACAATCATCTCGCCACTTTAACAATAGCTGTCAGGAAATATGTACCTGTCACCCAGCTACATAGTGGAAATTTCTACGGGAACACTTGGCGAGCTCCTTGTCTAACTGAAAAAAAAAACTTTGAAAATGATCCCTTACTGTTCCTCAAGAAAAGCCACTCGTACGATCCCATACTGCCTGCGTGCTCATTTCTAGGGTCAAATACTGTGCATGGAGGAGGAAGGAAAACATGCGGCACCAGCACAGCTGGTTTCATTGGCAGCCTGTCTGCTTGCAAGGCGCCATACTACAGCATGCAGCACAGCGATGAAGAAGAGTTTTCTTTAAGTGCTGTCTTGATGCATGGAAACTGTTAAAAAACGGTCAGTTACCTTTAATTACATGCTGTGGTGGTGTGTTGATGCCGGAAGTTTTGCTCAGCTGGGGAAAAAGTCAAATAATGCTGACGGATGCTGTCTGCATTTAGTTTTCGTTGCCCGAGGCAACACCCAGGCAACGTGCCTTGTTTCTCAGCTCTTTGGAAACAAGTTTGTTGTGAAAAAAATTCTGGCTTGCTGGCAAATGTGTTTTGTTCATGCCGCTGTTGTGTTCCTCCAGTTTGAACTGGGTTTTGGTAGCAGATACTATTATGTATCACCTTTAATTTTTCATGATGAAGGATATGTTTGTGATTCATATTCCTAACAATCTCATCATGACATTTGCATAAGGGACAATGTGTCCAGCCATTAAACTAAAGCTGTTGTCAGGGGACTCACTGAAAAAAAATGTTGAACTTATTGCAGACACAATGCTGAAGAGAGTATTAAAGAACACGTGAGCATGTTAATGGCTGATGCAATGCCTTAGGTCGTGTTGCCCAAACTGGCAGGATGGGATGTATGTGACTACCAATTATAACTTCAAGGTATTGAAAAAAATAAACAGGAAAAACATCTCATAATTTCGGCCGTCCGATTGCTCTGCGACAGCACGATGCGCTTTCTCACTGGTGGTGTACGCTCTTCTGTGTCATGACCATCAACATCAGGACAGCTGGATAGCACACAAGAATATTATCAAGCTTGGGAGGCAGCCTTGAGAAGGGAAGGTGAAGTTTGTCATCACTTTTTTTTTATCGAAAGCTTGCCATGAGGCATATTATAGAAACTGATGTAAATTATTTTTCGTAAGGAACCGGAGCAGGCTTCCACTCTTATTGTTGTCGGCGAGCCATTTAGAGAAGTCCTCTTCCCTTGTGGTTAGTTCCACTTCCCGCAGAATCTGTGTCCTTGATGCCTTTGTCCCTGCATAAGTTTACAGCAGGTGGTGAATGCTCACTTCTTCAGCTGGTGTGGAACACTTTCGGCATGTGGAACACTTGGGGCATGTGGTTGGTTCGATGTCGCTTGAGATTGCCATCAGCATGTTACCGACAGGGTAAGGGCCGCCCCAGCTCTTATCCTTCTAAGGGAAACCTCCTCCAATCTCGTTAAGTTACGAGGGAGGGGGAATGTACACGGGGTTATGAGGGCGCGTGTACTTCTCCTTAAAGAAGATGCTAAGATGGGAACTTGAGTCACTGGCACAAGCCAGTGGTGCGATGTAATAGTGTCGAGTTGCAGTCTCACTGCATTGAGCAATAGTTCTTTACTTTTCTGGCTCTTGCTACTGTTTCACCAATACACTGTCATAAATTAGTTCAGGAGTAGCTGTTCTGGACATGGTGAAACGAATTTTCCACAAAACGATCGAAGATTTTTCAAAATATTTTTAATTAAAAGGTACATTTTACAGGAATGCATTTGTTTCTTTTAGCACTGGTATCTCTAGGGTCACCCGCACCTGGTGCAAAGGAGCGGCACCCTTTCCCCCTCCCCATGTTTTAAGCATCAAATCGTAACTTCCTCCTCAGTCCTCAGGGTATCCTTTGAGTTCAAGTTTGCTTTTGCACCCAACCACGCAGAGCAAGTAAAGTGTTTTTTTTTTCTTTTCAACCCTTAGACGCAGCGATATTGCTCCACAAATGACAATTTATTAAAACATTACGTCAAAAGAACATATTTCCAAAAAAGGTAGAAACACTAGCATGTTTAAGTTGCGAGGACATTCACTGACCTAACTAAGCGGCTTAATTAAGATAGGTGATTGCCCACAATGAGAAGTATTGGAAGTCCACTTGTACCTCGAAAAGGTGCAGACTGATTTCCGCATCTAGACTGCAAAGTTACCAATGCTTATTGGTGCCATATCAACATAAAATGTTGAGCGCCAAATGGCCTTTTGGAGCTGGGAGACAGTGGGCATCCCCAGGCAAAAGTTTGTTAATGCTTTCAGTTGAATTTGTCGTTTTAAGAATGACTTTGCCTTTCTCAGAGAGAATAATGCACTACGTCAGCACCCTTGGGTACATTCACTCTCAATTCTCTTTAAAAGCACCTGGCCTTTCTAAAAGTGCCCTCCTTCTCATTTTTTTTTTGTAGTCAGGACGTCATGATCTGACTTGCCATTTCACTCGACAACAGTTATTCTGTGCCTTTCGGCGTTTTGAAATTGTGAGGCGGATGGGACTGGATCGAGGAGCGAGAAAGGCGCAGGAGATAAATGAACAAGACAACTGACGGAGAGATACTGCCAGCAATGCCCGCTTGGGAAAGGAGACTGAACTGCTTATAAAGAAAAAGAGGCATGGCAGTACGCTGCTGACTGGTGTCGTCTAACATGCTTTTGTGCGGGGGTTTCTGATAGGTAACGGATTAATGCTGGTGTTTTATGGGCGCACCCACGTGCATAGGCCAAGTTCAACATTAATTTGGCATGGAGTCTCTGGCAAAAACTAAGGCCTGTGTTTTCAAGAACTCCAAACAAAACAATTAGTTTACGAGCAGGTCGCATTCTCCAGTCAGTATCTTAGCCGTACCAATACTCGCTTTTACACAATAATTCATTTTGCTCCCCACCACTTCCTTTCTCTCACTGCCCAGCTGCACCCTTTTAGCTCTGCATTCTGTGCGGAGCACACCTCACGCACCCCTCTCATGAGCCACTGTCTTTTATATATCATAATTGATGTTATGACTTATCTTGAATATTTCCTTCAAAGTTGTTCTGTTCATGCTAGCTGTCCTCTCACTGCTAAAATTTTCTTTTACTCCAGCTAAAGAAAAACATTTTTTTCGTACTACAATGTGCTGTGCTGTTGTTGCACATTTAAAAAACCTTTTTATGGGTAGAACATTTCTGTATGCAAAACAATAATTGTTGTTTTTGTTTCAATAACAGTGAACCACCGTGAGTGCCAAGGCCTCTTTGGGTGATGCTGCAGTCTCACAACAGGCAGGAAAGCAGTCAATATTTCTGCTCATTATACCGAAAAAAATATTGAAGAGGTTTTATGGTAATCTTGGCTGGTCTTCAGCACTTTCGCATCAGTATTTATTTCTTGGCAGTGAAAAATAAACATAACTCGAGTGTAACTTCATGAGTTTGAGCGTTTAATACAAATTCAGTCTTCCTGATTTATTGAGCTTTGGCACGCCACTGGCCACAAGTCACTTCTGCTGAGATGTTGTGTGATGGTGATGTGGGCAGCCTTTCGAGCTGCACATTCTGTCTTCAAGGCTAGCTCTCTGGGCAGTCAATGTAGTTCTCTACTGCACTGTGCAGCTGTCTCATTGATATTTATTTTGCATATTTATTGTCATTTGACAAGATTGTCAATCATATACATCCTCCTGTGCTAGCTGCATCCACTTGACCTCTGCGAACTTCTTAATCTCATCCACCCACCTAACTTTCTGCTGCCCCTGCTAAGCTTCCCTTCCCTTGGAATCCAGTTGGTTATGCTAAGCGTCCATTGGTTATCCTCACCTCACACTACACGTCCTGCCCATGCTCATTTCTTCTGGGCACTTTGCTATTTGCTAAATCAGTAATTTGTTATTTTTGCCTCTATCATTAGCACATATGCATCAGCATGCAGTAGTAAACTACTGCATTGTGTGAAAGCACAAGACCCAGATGTAAAGCCCTTTTTAACAACCGCTACAAATTACTCGGCTTAGGGATGGCAGCTCTGATGCCGCTCTGTTCCAAGGGTCAAATTGATGGGTGGACTGCGATCTCACCCTCCCATTCCAGATGAGCTACTCTAGGTTGCAGAAGTGCTTGGCTGCTATAATTTGTTCACAAGTAGCAGTTCATGATTCTCATCATTTGTTCAATTATTTTTGCTGGTAAACATTTCTCATATTTCTCAAGCAAGGAGCCAGCAACAGGAACGCTAGCTACTGCAATGCAGTCAGCAAAGTATGTGCCTGTAGGCAGGAAAAAACTCCTAACACCTCTCGTCTATCCTTTACACCACTGAGTTGCCGAGCATCGCACCGCTCAAAGCTAGTTTTTATGAATGCCCAAGGCTGTATTGACTGGTGTGGAACTAAATGTCTCTATTAACACCATTGAGTTATATACACGTTTGCTAGAAACATGTACAGTCCAAGTTGACTGAATTTCTGAGTTAACATGATCAGTATAAATGAGAGCTCACTACCTGACCTCAAGGAAGTGTGGTGGAACAAAGACAAACACAATGAATGAAGCACAACACAGGCGTACACTACCAACTGTAATACAAAACAGAATGCAAACTTCGTCTTTAACGCCCAAGCACAACTTCCTTCTCTACACACAAGTACTTGACATTCGCGCACCTCTTCTTTCCTAAGCATATATGTCTGGCCAAAAGTAAATGTCCGCAACCCTCACATCCCAGGTATCGTTAAAGAAGTGAATACAATACAAAGCCTATCACTCACATCATCCAAACAAAACTGCCATAACTTCCGCCCATTGAGACACAAACTAAAAAACTCACCACTCATCTGGAGCTGCCACAAATTGCGTTCACTCACAATACATCTAAAAGGCAAATCCAATTTGTGAGTCTTAACAGGGAAAAAAATACATCAAGGCAACCCTTGCAATCACTGATCACCTTGGCCGATCTGGTCAGCTGCAGTTCATTACATACTGCGATGGCTTTTGATCTACTAGCTTTGTTCTATACAAGCACACAATTCTTAATTTCCTAGGTCACCTGTTAGTATTGGCTAGCCGGAACTACTTCAAAGCCCCCAGGGTTGTGTGGTGCATGAGGGATATATTGGATGGGCTGAATAGTACCCCAAGGACTTCTCGGAAGATGGATCTAGTACTGCAATCTAAATAATGTTTTTAGATGATAACCTTCGTCTTCTTCAAACGGAAAAAGGGGGCTTCAAAGGGGTTCTGGCTGGGCGACGCTGAAGAATTTTAGGAACAAATAAGAATTTTCTGCTTGTGCAGAAGAAAGCTAGTGGAGCAAATGTCATCATGTTATGTAATGAACTGCAGCTGAGCAGATTGGCCAAAGCGATCAGCGACTGCAAGAAGGGTTGCCTTGATGTGTTTTTTTAAGACTCATGAACTGAACTCTCCTTTTAGATGTATTGTGAGTGAACGTGATTCATGGCAGCTGCAGATGTCTGGTAATGTTTTAGTTTGCGTCTAAGTGGCAAAAGCTGTAACTGTCTTGCCCGGACAATGTGAGGGGTGAACTTTTTTATTTCGCAAACTTTATTTGAAAAATTATGTAAAGCATTTTCTATAGTATTTGCCGTATGGCAAGTTTGGAAATAAAAAAAAGTCCACCCCTCACCTTGGATGGGAGGGTTACTAACATCTATTGTTGGCCAGGTATATCTGCGTAATTGGGAAAGAAGAGTTGTTTTAATGTGATGTACTTGGGTGTAAAAGTGAAAGCTGGGATTCCGTTTTGGGTTATAATTGGTAGTGTGTGCTTGAGTAGTGTTTCTCTTTTCGTGTTTGTCGTCATTGCACCGCTGTTCTGGGTATCATGCTACATTTCGTCCCACAAGCTGTTCAAGTAAGTGCATTTTGCTTAAACAAATGCTGCAGTTTTTCTTCATAATTGAACATTACAGCAGTTCAGTGCATGCGAAATTTGTTCTATCTTAGAGTAAACAGATGGCTCCCTGATTCTACAAGGGTCTGCAGAGCTAGATCCCATTTAGCTCACAGTTTTGGTACTATATAGACAAACGTCAGCCAGTGACGTCAGTGGAGATGCGGTGGCACTGGTGACAGCAGTGACTTTCGGGGTGTAGGCAAAAACCCGAGCCGTCTGTTTTGTTTTCAAGCATAGTTCTGGATATTCCTGCAAGCTGTGGTGCGGTCAGTTACACCACAAGGCACAAGAAAGAAATTGGCACCTGTTTTCATATGTTTCTTACTATCTGATAAAGATGATTGAGTGCAAAGGGCAGCATGAGCACTACAAGTAGACCCTTCAGCGACGAATTGCTTTTGCAGCTAACGTGCGTTGCCCATCTGCCCTGCAACTTGATCAGGTAGTTCACAACTCTTAATTCTCGCACCTACGTTTTGGCCGCACAACGAAGAGCGCAATAGCAAACACCTGCAGTTTGTGGACGTTTTGTTTTATATACTGTCCATTCATAAGAAGTTTAATCAAAACTCCTTGACAAACCATTCACCTGCAGTGCCCATGTGTTCGTTCAGAAAAGGACACAAAAGCTGCTGTGAAGGCAGCTGTAGTTATCGCAAGCGGTTACTCCAGCCCGATATTGCCGAAACAGGCGTGGTCTTCTGATGTAGCTTTTCTGTTCTCACTTTCACGAGTTTCAATGAGTGACTTCATAACCAGTCCTATAAAGCGATTGAACATCATTAATATCCCGGCAAAGTTATGCAGTGCTATTTCTCAGATCAATAAATTTTCTGAAGGTCATCAGGAACCTGCAGAACGAATTAAATATTCACGTAAAACCTAGCTCTGATCGAGCAGTATATTTATGTATGATACATATGGTATATGGAGTTTAATGCCCCAAAGTGGATTCGGCTATGAGGGTTGCAAAATAAGCAGTAAAAAATGACTCGAATTTGAAGAAAAATGTTCCAAGTATGATAAACAAAATAGCAGATCGCTCACATTTTGCTGCAAGCACTCATGGAGAACATCGCAGTTGTGCTCATGCACCTCTCCTATATAGCGAAAAGAACAAAATAAGAGCACTCTTAAAAGCCTTCATGTGTATTTAACCTGTGAATGACATTGATGCATCTATACAAGGAAACAGGCGTGACACTTTTTTTATCGACCGGGATGAAAGCGTGGCAGCGCACTATTAGATAATATTGCAAAGAACTATACGATGAATTTCTCTCTTAAGTTTCAGGTACATAGGGCTAGAAATATGATTCCTAGTTCCCTATAGTTGCCGGGAATAATTGTTCTTTAGAGTGAATTGGTGCTTAGAGCAGCGGAAAGTCTATCAAAAAGAGTCTTCATATGAAAGCACACTTCCAGTCAATCATATCATTGTCCTCCTTTAATGCGCTAGCAACAGACCCAGAAGTTTACCAGTGTTGACCTTTTTCATATACATTTTTACTTAATCAGTTACTACAGCCACCCATGCACTGTAGTCACGCACTGTTGAAGGCATGGCGAAGGATGCCATTTCAGCTCTTTGCCGGGTAATTCCAGCAGTAATCGGCTTCAGAAGTGTTGAACTACTCTCCAGGAATAAACCAAAACATTTCTATCACAAGCGGCGGTTGGCGCTTTGGAACTGAGCGACGCTTTCGTAATTGGTCTACTCATGAAACTACATTTGCGAATCCTAATCTGCCATAGTAAAAGAATGATATGGTTAACTTTTGCAAAGCGTTATTCGCAGAGCTAGTACAAGCAGGGCGGTTGAGCCCAATTTGCACCGGCGGCAGCTGGCCTGGCTTGAGTAGAAACTTCCTTGTCATGGTTATCGCTAGCAGCAATTTGCCACTGGTCAACGATTCTCAAGAGTGGTTCAATTTTGGTAAACTACTCAGTATTCCAGAACCGAACAAATTTTGCTCGCTTCATTTCTGACATTGGCACTAGCGATACGCTGTTTTGTTCGCGTACGGTTTGCGGCAGGAGGGGCGACCGCAGTGATTTTTACGGTGATCGAGGAGGTGCTGCCCTTGTGTGGTGCTTGACCACGCTGTTGGCGCCTCGTCGGACGACACCCTGGGAACCATTTATAAATAGGATGTTTGTAAATGCAGCTTCATTCCGCCAATCACGGCGTCGCTTCGGCTGTTGTACTTAATGGGCAATAGCTGTTGTAACCGAGAACGGCAGTGAGCTGTGTAACAGCAGCGAACTGCGATTGGCAGTTAACCATGGCTAAGTTCAGTAACCGTGGTTAAGCCAGCTGAGTAACTAGGGTATAAGAGAAAGTTTGAGTAGCAGAGCAGTTTCAGAGAGGAGGAAATTGTAAGCGGTGAATAGAGAAGAATTTGTTTGGAAGATATGGTTAGTTTGCTTGAAGCAGGGCAGATGGCGGCAGGTAAAGCAAAACAGTGACAATTGAAAATCAGTGGGGCTGTACTTTGTATGAATCCATTTCGGAGTTAAAGGTATAGATAGGAGACAAAGGAGGCACCCGGCGATGAGGAAAGAGTTCAATGGTGTTCCAACCAGCCTTATGATGTCGATAATGATGCAGACTTACCTTGCAATCCATATTGCACTTGGTTCTGTAGTATATAGTGCAAACAGTGCCACAATTTCTAATTGCATTAAATTATTTGTTGTCCAAATGGTTATAATTTCTCATCTCCTTACAATAATTGCGCAAAAAGTCGAGTTGTACCTGGTCATTGATGCTGCATGCATTGTTCTTGCTTTCACTTCGTTCTTATATTACTTTGCAGGTTGTATCTGCACTGTAGTATTATGGATGAGTGTTTGTAGCTTTGTACTAAGTCAGATTGTAATATTGATATTTAACCGCACTAATATTACCTATTACCTAATTTTGTAGATTCCTTGTGGCACTACCTAAAGGTGAAGGCCTGCCCTGCCGATGAGCTGGAGAAGCGCCACAAAAAGGTGGCAAGGTACCTGGCTAGAAGTGCTGTGACCTGCGGAGGTAAATATCTTTTCATGGTCACGTTTGATTCTTCTGTCCAGTTTAGGCAGAATTAAGTGGTTGGCTGTTATAATTTGTTCAGCATCATAGTAGCAGGTTGTCATCATGGATGTGGTTATTGTCTTCCTCATCCAGCTCATCTGATATGTTGCCAGTGAGAGGAGAGCAAAAGGAACATCACCTGTTGCAATGCAGTCAGCAAACTACAAGCCAGCAGGCAGGAAAAAACTCCTAACGCCTCTCATCCATCTCGTGCACCACTGTCTGCCGAGAATTGCATAGCCTAAATCTAGGAGTTGCGAATGCCAGAGGTCTGTATTAATTGGTGCACAAATAAGTGCCTCCAATTGACAAGCATTGGACACCAATGGAGCTACGCACTTTTGCTAGCCCTAAGTTGACCAAATTGCCAAGTTCACAAGATCAGGATAGGTGAGAGTTCACTAACTGTTATCAAGGAAGCATATTGTGCTTATAAAAATGGTGTAGTTTTCTTCATAATTGATCATTCGAGCTATGCAGTGCATGCGAAATGTGTTGTCGCAGTCAACAGATGTCGCCTAAATCTGCAGTGGTCTGCACAGCTAGGTGACATTTGTTGACACTTTGCATACTTATGAGCTCTGCAATGCTTACGTATATTTCTTATGGGCATGCAGTCTCACAGTCGTTCTCTTCTTCAGCTAGGGCATGCTGAACTCGCACAAGCAGAAGAAAAAGGAACGTCATCAGCCGGGAGTATTGTGCTAATAAATTGTTTTGCCCCAAGTAAGGTGTTTTTGATGTGCATGGCCATACTTAAGAATGCATGGAATACAGAGCTAGACTGGTGCTCCACAGCTGATTGTTAATTTATTAATAGCAACTACTTCAACGAGGCAGACTACAGAAATGCACCTCACTACACAAATAGTACACACCAGGAGACAGACTACAGAAGGACAACACTACAAAAACAGACTACAGACATGAGACACACTACATAAGACAGACTACAGAATTGCTACACACTACACAACGCAGACTACAGAAATACTACACAAGACAAATAACACAATTAAGACATGCCGAAAATACGACAAACTACAAACTATAGGTATTTTTTCTGTAGTATTTCTGTAGTACTTTTTGACTGGGACGCGACATTGATATACTGAGCCTGCCAGGGGCTGGCTTCATCGTTCTGAAATTTCTTTAGATTCATCAAAGGTTCTACCTTTGGCAAACACTCAAGATTATCATCGACAAACTTCAAAATCTCGAAAACCAATAGGGAGCCTTGCGGAAAAAAATCGTGCAGGATGCTCATCAGGATCACAGCGATATCCTGGCATGCGTGAACGCCATATACTGTGGAGGGGTTCCATATGATTAAGTCATGATAATGGGCCTATTGCGCCATTGAAGCAACGAGTGCGGCAGGCTTTATATGCGCTCTTATTCATTTTTACAATATTTCCGTTGTCTGTCACCAGGTGACGCTGCTCAGAGGACCCTACCGTCAACTGCTCAACTGATCAGGGTCTTAAAATACAAGGCCATGAAATAGCTAGAGTAGCAGAATATAAATATCGGGGGGTGTGGGTAAACGAAGGTTTGGCATACATTGGCAAAGCCTGAGCAACCACTTAAGGCCAAACGGCGAAGGAATGCCGGGATAATGAAGCATAAGGCATTTTGGGGATACAATAGGTATGAGATTTTGAGGGGTATTTGGAAAGGAATTACGATGCCCGGACTTACTTTCGGAAATGCGGTTTTGTGCCTAAAACCAGAGGTACAGTCGACATTAGAAATAAATCAGAGATTCGTTGGACGATTAGCACTAGGTGTCCAAGGCAAAACTACAAATGACGCGGTACAGGGAGATATGGGTCTGGGCATCTTTCGAAGTGCGGGAAGCTCAGAGCAAAATATTATATGAGGAACGCCTGAAGAAATTGGACAGTAACAGATGGGCAGCTAAAGTATTTAAATACTTGTACTTAAAAAGCGTTGGCTCACAATCGAGGAACAGAACTAGGAAACTAACTAGTAAGTATGATAGTCACAAGGACGGAGAAATAAAGAGCATTAAGCAGCAGGTGAAAAACACAGAAGGTAAAAATTGGATAAATTCGATGGAAAAGAAACAGAGTGTGGAATTATACCGAAAGTGGAATATGCAGATTAGGAAGAAAGATTTCTTTGATAACTCAAGAGGCAGTACCCTGCGTTTTGAAGCTAGATCAGGGTGCCATAGAAGACGCAGATACAAAAAGAAATTTAACAATGGAGATGATGCATGAAATGTATGTGGTAACTCCAGGGAAACGATTGACCATATTATATTCGAATGTAATGGTATCCATCCGGAAGTTGATGCAGGCGCAATCACTGTTCCTGAAGCTCTGGGGTTTAGAGATAACAGTTGCCGGGTGAATAAACCGGCGGTGGAAACTAGCAAAATACGAGTCGAAGATTGGTGGCTTAAAAGCAGAGAAGTGACATAATGTTAGTAATGTAGAAACAAAAAATTTAAGAAATAGAATGATGGTTTAGTTAACCAATCTAAATCAATAATTAAGATATAGGGAGAAAAATGACCATGATAGCTACTGCTACCACCCCGTTTCAAAGGGGACGCTCCTATATTCCATCCATCCATCCACCGTTGAGAGAACGAAATCTAGCATATCGGAAAGCATTCCGTTATGTGCTCCTACTCCATTTATTGGAACAGCTTTTCGACGGAATGAGTTGCATGAGCTATCCCTTAAATGGCTAACCAATACAAATTCCGTGGCGTTTGCCATGTGATCGCTGACATTCGAGGCGCACACCGCATCCAATCGTGTATCATAGCTGTAGACAATCTGCTTCAGACAGGACACATCATAAGGGGTTATCAAGTGCGATATCCGGAAAATAAGTCTAGCATGCTGACTTTTCTCAAGCCACGCCGCTGACGGAGCAGCGCCAAAGCTCCGCACGTGCACGGAAGGGAGCGGGAATACGGTAATGCAAGGAAAACATGAGGCCGGCACGGTTCCAATTATTCCAAGTTTCTATTTTTCTGCTATTGATCTCGCGCCCCTTAAGGAACAGCAGTGCCTCTGCGCGGTGCTTGGAGAAGCCTATAACGTGCTCAGCAGCAACGCTGAAGCTTTCACATGTCTCCACAGATTATGCAGTACTATCCTAAATTATTTTTCAAAGCCGTCTTCAACCAACTGTCGTTAGTCGCATAAAGTAATCCATATATAAGAGATTGCTCACAACGCTTTTCTTGAACATCGCAGTGGACTGCATAGCCCTTGTATAACGCCTAGTGGCGGCGCCCACCGCCCGTTACCAGCGCCTAAAAATCACCTTCCGAACCCCATTGAACTCTTTCCTCGTCGCCGGGTGCCTCCTTTGTCCCCTATCTATACCTTTAACTCCGAAATGGATTCATACAGCAGGTGCAGCAGCGGCATCTCTTTCCCGCATTTCTACATTTCTAGAGTGCTTCATCCACAGCGTTTTCTACCAACGGCAATTAAGACGCCATTTCGAGCTTCTCTAGACTGTTCCGCATGGTGTCATTTCTTAATCTTCCTCGCCGGTGACTAGGTACTGGTGCGTCACCACACATGGCGAGGCGGAATGCAGCTCTGAGCGCAAAAAGTGACGTATATGAGTGTCACACCAAACTCCACACCAACCGGGGCCGAGGACTCCCGGTCCCACGTATCGACGGATACGAAGCGCAACAAGGCGTCCATGGTTTGTGCTATATGAGTTTATGTTAAAGAACCCCAGGTCACTGGCATTTTTCAGATAATTTTACTGTGTCACCTTCTTTATTTTTTCCTCTTTCACATCCCAATTCTTCATTCTCATTACAGTGCGCTACGGATGTCCACCGAGAGGTTTATGAGATGCTTCTCCTTTCATTCACAATAAACCCACTTCGAACTAGTTTACAAATTGAGGATGTGTGCTGTATCACATTTTAGGTTAGGATATTTTGTGCTCATATTGCCTGTGTCTTTTGATGTAACATTGAGCTACAGATACAAGGCCTTCCTCTTAAATATTCCCGGAATAAAAAGCTTGTGCTAATTGAGACATCGCGTCTAAATGTAAGTATAAATATTCTGCCCCGACGAGGCAGCTGAGTGGCCAGAGGGAAACAAACTTCGCGGACGCCAGCACGACCTCCGATGGCATGGTTTTAATGGAGGCGAAACGAAAAAAGTTCATTTCCTCTGCGGTTTTGTGTCAGTGCACATTAAAGGTTACCAGTTGGTCGAAAGAATTCCGGAACATTCCTCTACGGCACATCTCCCTCTGTTTCTTTTTATTGCTGAAGACTTATGTGGCTGCGTTACAGGCGTTTGACGCCACAATTATATAGGATCGATTGCGTCGGAGTGAGCGGAGATAGGAAAAATTGAATGGTTATTCTTAATTGATGATGAAGCAAATGTCACCAAAAAAAAATGTCATGCAAGTGGAGTGAGTAGGTAAATAATTACAACAACCTAATTTGATCGGACATCGAAATAGCCAACAGAGTAACGGCGTCTTCCAAAGTTATCACTTGGTACCTCGCTTCCGTTCACGTGACCTATCAGTAATGAATGAGTGAATGAATGAATAAAGCCTTTATTTGATTCATGGGGTGGTTCCCGGCCGCTGTTTGGGTAGTTAGGGAGCTAGGAGGGATGGGAGTGCAGCTTGTTTCTTCTTCACGGTTCTCCATGCCGTTTGTCGTTGTTTGCTATGCTGACGATCTGCGGGCAGTAAGTCGGCCTCTCTCACCCCACTCGAAGCATGCCGCTCAAACTGTCATATGTGCAAATGGCATGTTGTATTGGAATGCTTGATAGCATCTGAATGCGAGGATGGGAATGGCGTCATGTAGAATATGCGTAATTTTTTTTTCGTCCACATGAAAATGATGCGCATTACCGTATAGGATGTTTTAGGTCTGTCATACACTGTTCCTGGTAAAGGGTGCATATGTTGTGTTTGAATGTTTCGCATTTGAAGAGAAACCACTTTTCAAGTATGTGTGGTATGTGGGCTGCGTTTTCTATTTCTTTCTTGAGAAATATCTCTTGTTGTCGAATGAACCCTTTTGTATTGTGAAACACCGGCATTAGTGTTGCTTCATATAACCTAAGCCTGCTGTCGTATTTTATTTTGGTGCGTATATAGAGCATAATCGCTCTGCCAGGGGAGAGTTTAGTGAGCTTTGCTTGGTACGATTTGAAGCTATCGGTTTCAGCCTGGAGTTGGTGAGGAACTCAGAAGTGTGACCCAGTTATGTCGACATTTGGATATGGCACTATTATGTTCCGAGTCTGCAGAGGAGAAGTTCGATATCTTGAGCGTCGCTACTGCTATACAAGTTACATCCCACGCCCCTTATCGAACAAAACCAGCCTTCACTTTAAGGCATCAAAGATAACCGGCGCTCTTAATTGATTTACAGGATAGCTAAGGCGCAATATGTGTCCTTAGCTGAGTCTCGCTGATACACCTTGCGGACGAACCTTGCTGTCGTGTGATTTTTCCAATAAGCTTAGTAAGGTATTCGCATAAAAAATAAAATAGAATGCCCAGCTTTCTGCACAATGTCCTTAACAATGCAGTTGCTATCATAATTTCTGTTGTGTGTGAAATGTACAAGGAACGAGCAATACACCGTTTGCAGCAGCAACGCTCAGGTATTTCTTCACTGCAGATTCTACAGTGATTCCGGAGTCACAGTGCTCAGCAAAACTACACGCATTATCTCAAAAACCCGATATTTGAAGCCGATTTCAGGTTCCCACAGAAAGTGGGGCCGATACTCCGCCTTCCCTTTCCTGGGCTCGGTGACTGCACTACAGTGCGCGTGCCTTAACCGCTTACTTTCTCGATGCAGATGACCATTTTTGCGTTTGGTAGCCTGCTGCTGCCGTCCCAGACGGGCCTACCTATGGAGGCGACATCGGCAAGCGTACCGCCACGCACTGAATACGAATACTGATACTGCTAATACCACCTGACACCCGTCAGCTGCACTTTCCTGACGAATCTGCCGCTAGAGGAACTACTGAACCTCAACAGTCCATGGGTTACCGCATCATCTTCGACAGCATCACCATGTATAAACGTTCGTCATCCGCCAACACGACTCTGTGGGTTCGGGGACTCTTTCTACGGCGGAGGCACAAAAACCGCTTTCTTTTCCGATGCAGGTTAGTAAACCATGTTCTCTAAGCCTAAAAAATCAAGCAATTATATGCTAGTTCAATTTCCGGGCCCCACTCCTGTGTTGCCATTGCCATTGAGTGCACTGGTGTAATTCATCCTTTACTAATGTTATCAGGTGACATCGAAACAAACCCTGGTCCCGAAATCGTCGCTGCTGTACTGGCTGCATTAGAGATATTAATCGCCGGCCAGACACAACTGACTGCCGAGATACAGGGGTTGAAAACCCTGCTAAGCTAGACGAATGAAACCATTACGGACCTAAAATAAACGAATGACTGAACTAGAAATGCGCTATCAAACACTTAAATCCTAAGGAATAGATATGAAGGTATGCAAGCAAACGCAATAACTATGAATAATAAGATACACGAACTGGAAGCACACCTAGACGACACACAAAATCGATCTCGCCAGAACAATCTTATTTTTTATGGCGTCCGCTGCAATAGCATTGATTCATGGGCTGAGTCAGAAAAACACCAATGTGGACTTTTCAGTTTTGAGTGCGTCTGTGAAGTTGAGTTTTTTTGTTACTTTTTGCAGCTAGAACCTATCTTTCTGTTGCATTTGCCTTCCAGTTCATTACAAGGGTCCGATCGGGTATCATGCCAGCCTACCCGTCTTCCATCCAGCTCAATTATTGCAGATGTGGAACCTAATGCCGGCCTTTTGTGGTGCACCTTGATATACCTGTCATCTAATTTCCTACAAGATAACCATTTTGGTAGCTCATTAATCTGCCCATCATTCAGCACGATTATGGCCGGTGTGCATCAATGCACATCAGGATAGGCGGTCTCATTTGAGCTTCATGAATGCTCTCTCAATTTTAGTTCTCAGTCTTATTCCACCTTCTCTCGAGCAATATGCAAGGGAATAAGTGGGGCGAGTGCTTGCGCGCCCGCTTTTTCTGTACGGCGCTGTTGGACCTAAAGGAAGTGGCAATGGGCACCCATTTCGGCTAGGAAAGAGATTTAACGTATTGGGCAGAAATCAGATCGCATCAGTCCTCAAATATCTGACAAAGAGCCCTTTCCTTCCGGATAGTGGGATCTGGTCTGAGTTAACCGAGCATCGCACATATGAACACCTAGTAACATGAACATGGGCAAGCTAATATGCGCTTGCAAAGTTTTTTCATATCGTTGCTTTGATTGTAGCAGCAGTCCATTTGCCTAAAGGTGACCCACTGAGTCCTCACTTCCCGTGACACTTGGGATGCCATACCATACACTAAGCACGATTCCTACAATACATAATATTTCACAACATAATATTTTCACCGCCGCTAACACAAGCAAATCATTATATATTCTATCATACGGTTTCTAACACCCTATATTGTTTTATATCATAAAATATTGTAACCGACTGCGAAGAAGACGAGAATTCGCTAGGGAAGAAGGAGGAAGTGGCGTGCGCTTAGCCAGAGTCAGGGAGATCTTGCACGAGCCACACTCCGATCGTACCACTGAGTCCTGTCGCTGAGTCGCTGAGTCCTGTCCTGTCCGAGACGACGAATGTGATCCTGTCCTAGCTACAGCCAGAAGAAGGCTACTCAAAAGCGGTCCTGAGAGTCCTAAAATGTGTTCGGTGCCTGGTGCTTCTTCGTGGTGAGGCCTTTCTACGTTCAGGAGGGTTTTGGTCAGGGTTCAGGCTAGCTTTATAGCATTTGTTAATGTAAGGGCACGGCCGCTCGATGAAAGCGCACTAGGTGCGGCCTGCTACGTCGCCCGAAACCGGCGGGAGGCGCCTACTTCCAGTCGCCACCGCCGCGGCACCACCGTTCGAGGACAGCCGCGCGCGGAGAGAAGCGTCTGGCTGCGCTTTGAGGGAGGCGTCGGCGTGGTAGAAGCCTTTTATTTTAAGGATATAAAAGCTCCGCTTCACACAATTTGGCAACAAGAAATATTATATACTTTCATGTCTAGTGTGACCATGTCAGCACTTAGCACTCGCTCGGCAAGGATGTATACTGGAGTGTATCCCGAAAAACTTATAGTGACGGTGGTTCAATCGATTGGAGAGCTCGCATTACCATGATGTTGCATTCGGATCCAGTTCGTCACACTAATATATGACCCGGCTGTAAACAATTCGAAGCTGTTCAGCTGCCATGGTAGCCTAATGAATAAATTAATTAACTATGTCGCGAATTGCGTGTGTCATGTTCATACCATTTACTCATTCCTGCATACAGCTTTTATACACAAATTGACGTCAACCTGTTCTAAGCTGCCAGCGCTATCCACTAAAAAAATGTCCTACTATGAGCAACCTCTGTGAAAATGCAACATGTAACCAACCTTTCTATCCCATTGTGACAAATTTTACAGTGGAAATATGAAGATGTTTGCTAGGTTAAATCTAGATGATAACCTGGGATCTTCTTCTCAGTTGGAGACTATAAACATTGTACGCCAGAACGCTATCCGTCATGGCTTCTCGCATTTTGCATGACCGGACAAAGTAAGCGCGCTTGATAGAGCCGGTCTGCCTCAAGGTGCTACTATATGAGCCGTACGTTTTTATTACTATTTTTATTGGCTGCTCGCAACCCATACAATTTTGCTGGTTCGTAATTTTCAATGGAAGAACGCGCATCGAGTGTTGCTGTTGTGAAACTCTTAGCTGTGATCACAAGAATGTTCACGCGGCAGAGCGCAACTGCAGCCGAGATTCAGTGAGCAGCCGAGTACGCTTATTAATTGGCCCCACAAAAAAGGAAGAAAATTACCAATCGCAGACGGAAAATCTTTCTTGAGAGAGGTTTATGCCATAGCCATAAACGTCGCTCCACTGTTGAGTTGACATTTCCAGCCCAGCTCGATATCAGTGGGGGCAGTAACTTAACGATATCTCGCATAGCGCCTTAGCTTGGGCGAGATCATTGTTTTTTATAGATTAGCTGCAGGTACTGTGTACAGTGAGAAAACAATGACGAAACCAAAAGTTTACACAGCTTGCTACTTTACCGGACCTCTTCAGACTTCATCATCCTGTTAATGAAGGTGCTGGTAAGCTGAAAAAGCTTGAAAACTTCCTTTGCGGGGTACATCAAGCCTCCATTGTCCTTGGTTTTCATTAACCTGTAACTGATCCAGTTGACTATATTTCCTGCAACAGGCTCTTGCTCGACTGACATGTCGCATCAAAACCATTACCAAACATCGCATAAATTAAGCAACAACCTGGTAGTGATAAACAAAACTTGGGGTTCTTAAGTCTCCTTGAGGAGCCTCGTTAGAGTGCCCGCACTTTGCTACCTGCTTATTCACCGTATCCCGTAATTGCTGCCACCGTCGCATATCATTAGAATGCAACCTTAAACCACCGCATTATATGAGATAGCACCCTACACATAGCTGTATAAAGCCCCTCTTTACCGAAGCCGTACGAACGTGCTCTATAGGAGTATAGTGTGCCTGACTTGGGATCTAAGGGTCCCGCTTTCAATAATTCCCCTTTCACCCTTACATCTTATTGACTCTCTCTGGTTTGGCAGTTACTGCCACATTCAATATGTCATGTGTTCTCATTACGCCAAAGGTGTCTGGCTATATCACCAACTAAAGTGCACCTTACCAGAAAGGTTTCTTTCCGACTTTCCACCGACAGAGCGGGTGCCGCATTTTCTGTGGAACGTGGCTTTTCATTTTATCGCATCGACTCAAACAGTCTCAACAATATAAACAAATGTTGTATGCACACGCTCCTTTACTTGCAAGGCCACTCAGACTAGCGCGGCAAAATTTAGAACAAATTGCATGCTTATATAAAAACAAAATCTCCGTAGCTTTTTCTCATATGTCCTCGCAACATAACCTGCGAGAAAAGCTTCTGGTGCTACCTAGTCGTGTTCATCTGCTTCACAACACATCGTTAAAAATTCTAGTTCACTGGCCAGCTCCCTGGTAACTAAACAGGTTAAACAACGTGTCGGGAGCCCAAGAAAAGAGGACGACACAACTAGCGCGGTTGTGCCGTCTTCTCCTGTGTTCCCGTCACGTTGTTTGCACGGTTAACCGATAATTAATCACCAACAAGTCCAATTTGCTGTCCCTTGTAGCAAATTCAATGGCAGCTGACAGGGTATTATGCTTCAGCATCTGGACTTTTTAACCTCAGCGCCGCTTTCATTTGAGAGGAAGCGAGTGCATTTCCACTCCTCGCTGCTGTCTTTGCCTGAAGCGAGCTCAGCGGATAAAATTAGAGGGTCTCTTAGATGTCTCTTAAGCGCAGGACGGCGAAAGCCTACCCTTCTCCTATCATTTGCCTCTCATCGCTTGCCACAGTTCGTCATTTCAAGACGTCGTTTGATATATTGGTCGTTTCTGAGTCATGATGAGTCTGCCTGCTAGTCATTGTAGCCCTTATCACTCATAACTAAGCATAACTAGTCATTACCTCTATCAATGTCTATTTATAAAATTTATTGATTGCCTATCACCATCAATCTTATTCATTCTTAATCTCCCTCCTTGCACGTCCGCTTTTGCGACTGGCGCACCAGTGCACAGATGCGACGCACAGATAACAGGCAAAGTTTCTGCGCATAGATTTTCGCTTCATGAGCCTAGAACGGCTTTCGCCTTAAAAAACAAACGCATCCAGTCTCAACGATAAGGTGCTTGCACGCGCGCACACAAAAAAGTTTGCGTTTACCACGCAGACGCGAGGCGAACGCGCCCAGAAAGGAAGCAAACCTCGCGCTCACAGCCGGCGACCCCGGCGGCGACGTGTCCCCGAACAGTGGCGCCCTCAGCAGAAATAGCGGGCGCAACTGTAAACTCCCCAAGGACGCTCTTGCCCATTGACGGCGGCGCGACGCAGCAGGCCGCACCCAGTGCGCTTCCATCGAGCGGCCGTGGTAAGGGTGTCATTACCTTGCGCATTCGCATGTCTTTCACCTACCCAAGAAGGGGGCTCGGCAGATTAGTTCGCCAGCGTGCCGATTGAAAGCTTGTCTCTGGAATGATTTGCTAAAAATGGTGTCGATGTGATTCCTGTCGCACTCATACCGATAGGCGATGGAATGCTGAAATTAATAACCCGAAAACTATTCAGCAGCAACTCAAAAGTCTGACGGATCACTACCTTGATATCTCTGAGGTGCGACCTTTTGGGAGACGAGATATAGTTTGGAAATCCGCAAATATTAATTGTGGGTCAGATCTGCTACGTTGCAGTTCTTTTACCATGATTCCTGTCAAAGCATTTATTCCTGAACAGCTGGCTTGCACGAAGGGTATTGTGCGTGGAGTGGATCCTGCATCTACTGCTCAAGAAATTTTGGAGGAATTTCAGTACGCAGGAGCTGGTGTTCTTTCAGTGTATCGCTGTTCTCGCATGGTGGCCGGGGTGTGTGTTGCTACAGAGTCAGTTATAACAACTTTTGCCGGTCTGCTCATGTGTCTATCTCAGTTAAAAATTTGGGCAATTATTCATCGCACTGACCAGCTACGTCCTCGCCCCCTTCAATGTACCAACTGTCGGCAATTTGGACATAGTGGAAGCGCGTGTAAGTCGGCGACTAGATGCAGGGTGTGTGGGGAAGGACACTCTCCTAATAGCTGTACCGCTGCGAAACCTAGCTGTTGTCTATGTAGTAACGAGCACTCGGCTGATGAAGCCAGTTGTGAGAAACGTTCTCAGGAGCAGCCATTACTAGAGTTAATTCAAGAGAATCATTGCTCTCGAGCAGATGCTTATGCCCTTCTTGATCGGAAAAGGCACACTTATGCCAACTGTGTGCGCCCTTCTCCAGACTTTGAGTCCACTTTGTCTAGCGCAATTGTGAAAACGGTTGAAAACACCCTTTCTTTCGTGTTTGACCGTATGCTTACCAGCTTTACTGAAGCCTTGTCTGGTATTGTTGGTAGCCAGTCATCTTGCCCACCTCAACCAGGGCGGACTACAGCATCTATTTCATCTCCAACCTCTGTTCAAAGATTAAATGCAGATCCTCTTCTACTGCTGGCTCAAGTGCACCCTATCGACAGTGTCCCTGTAAGCATTTCTCGCTAAGATATTTGCTCTAATGACGTTGAAATGGCATGCCCTTGTCAGAAGCGCCGTGCTTCTAGCTCACGCATTCAGTCCTCTATTTCCCAGACCAAAACTAAAAAGGCGCCTTCCAAAGTTTTACAGCAAAACCGATGTGTTAAAAGAGGCTTTTGTGGCCTCTATTTTAGGTAAGTAATCATGGCAGGTGTACAAGTTCTGCAGTGGAATTGTCGCTCTATTGTATCTTCACTTCCAGATTTATATCTTCTCCTTTCAACACATAAGCTCTCTCTCGCAAAGCCATTTACCTTAAAGAAATTTCATGTCTTCCGCGCCGATCGTGTAAACGGTGAGGGCGGTGGCTTATTAACTTTCATATCATCAAAATTATGTCACCGGGCAAAAATAAGCAAAACAATAATGAATCCTGAGTGTGAGATTTTGGCTGTAGATATCACATTGCCGCATTGTGGCCCTGTCACAGTCGCTAACGTCTACTGCCCCACAGGTGTACGTAGCACAGACTATTTTGACAGATTACTTACAAATTCTAACAGGGTCGTTATTGCAGGTGATTTTAACTCGCACCATACTTTTTGGGATAACTACTCCGACGCATGTGGACAGCTGTTATGGACGTGGATGTCGGCAAATGCTGTGCGCTGTTGCAATTCTCGGGCTATAACCTTTATGCGCGGAAATTCGCGATCTGTCATCGATTTATCCCTGGCAGCAGGTGGGATAGGTATAGGAGGATGGTCAACAGTAGACAGTGATTCATCTAATGACCACTTTCCAATAACATTTACCATCATGATGAGCACAACACGAGGTAGAACGTTTGACCTTAAACTAGAAAACAACGCCAAATATGCAGCTTCGCTACGCTCCTCCCTCAAATCAAACCTTAGTCCATGTAGGACTGACAAAGCACAAAAAGAATTTTCCTCAATTGAGAATGCTACTGTAGATTCCCAGTTCACTGTGCGGTCTGCAGTAAACAATAAGTCGCCATCCCCATGGTGGAATGACGCTTGTGAGAAAGCCTTCCGCCGTAGAAAAGCAGCATGGAAAAGCCTTTCTTATAACCAGAGCCCAGTAAACTGGATAAACAACAAATTTTGTTCGGCGTCATTTAAAAGAGCCATAGCTCAGGCAAAGGACGAGTACAACGAAAATTTAAATACTTATTTGTCAAACCCTAAGCATACGAAGGCTTTGTATCGTTTCATGGAACAAAATAGAAACTCGCACCTTTATCAGCCATTAAGTTCAGCACAGTTGTCTCCACAGTAGGCAAAGGATGAGTTGGAACAAATTGCACAAGGTCTAGCATTACGTTTCAAGGAGCAGTGCAGAGGTATCTTACACGCTCGCATTACCTACTCAGACTGTGTTGAAGTTGATAAGTCGGAACTCCTATCTGTGATATCTTCCATGCAAAATTCGGCTGCAGGTTGGGACGGGGTTACGGTAAGTATGCTCAACAATTTATCTAATAATTTCTCTCAGGATGTCTTGGATCTGGTTAATGAATTATTAGAATCTGCATGGCTGCCGCACGTCTGGAAAGTGGCGAAAATTGGTCTTGAAATACCCTGGTAAAGGATTTCATGTTGAAAACATTCGGCCGATAGCTTTGACTTCGAATCTAGTAAAGTTAATAGAAAGAATTGTGCATGGCCGCCTCTCAAAGCATATCTCAGAGGTTAATGGTTTGAGGTCTTCCCAGATTGGTTTCCGCAATGGATGCTCAATATGGTCTGCACATGTAGATTTAGAAAGCAGGATTCGCCTTGCAATGTGCAACAAGGAGGTATGAGCGTTAGTGACGCTCGATATTGCTAAGGGCTAAGACCGCAATCGACATTCCATTCTACTTGACAAGTTGTCATTATTACGTCCTCCGTTCTACATTTATGCGTGGATCAGGGAATTTTTGAAAGGACGACAATTCGTTTGCACTGATGGCTCATTATTCTCAAACACCTACGCACAGACAAGAGGGGCGCCTCAGGACTCTGTCCTCTCCCCACTCCTTTTTAATATATTAATGTGCGACATTCCGGTTCATCCTGATCTCACTTTATATGTATATGCAGATGACCGTAGCATTCTTAGCTTCTGCAAGAGATATTCATGACCTATATCGTTCACTACAGAATTACCTAAATGCACTTGAAGTCTGGTTGGACAAAATGAAATTGTTTTTAAATGTATCCAAAAGTAGTGTGCTTTTTTTTTAAACCATAACCCTCTTATATATTTCGTTAAACTACCGCTCAGATGTCATACCTCAAGTGGAATCTGTGCGGTATTTGTGCATTACGTATGATGCTAGTAAGAATTGGAGGCTTCACATCACATGTAATGTTCGGAAAGGAGAGCGTGCCCTTGGTAGGCTGATACGGATAAGGAACAGGAAATTTGGTATGCGTAGAGATATTCTTCTACTTTTTTAGAAAGCCTATGTAAGACCGATTCTGGAATTTGGCTGCATTCTTTTTTCTGGGTGTCTAAAATATAAGCTGCATCCTTTGCTGCTTTTAGAAAGACGGGCGCTGCGCCTCTGCCTAGGGCTTCCATAGTCCTCCTCTACCACTGTTCTGTACTTGGAAGCACGCGTTCCGGACCTTAGCTCCCGTTTCCGGCTTCTAATTGTCAGATCATTCTTGCGATCATTTCAGGCTACTCCAGGTGTGGCTATACCTATTTTTGTGTCAAACCCCGCCCTCTTTCTCACTCACCAGTGGGCAACGGTTGCAAGCCCCAGGTTGTTTTGACGCAGAGCATTTTTGCAAACATCAGTGTGGACATTGCTTCTATATATCCTATTGGTTGCTCAAAGTCCTTTGTGGATATAAATTATGATTCTATATTTCCATCTAATGTCAAGCACTTACCCTCGAGTCTAATGTCTTGTCTCCTATGTGAACACCTTGAAAAGTTCTCTGATCACACTGCAATTGCCATTGATGCGTCTCTGATTGCGCACAAAGCAGCGAATGAAATTTTTTCAGAGTCTCTTTCCTGGAGTTTTTAGGTGCGCGTCCCGGATTACACACCGATATTTCCAGCAGCGTTTATGGCAATTGGGCTAGCGCTACTAAAAGTTCCCTGCAGTCAATCAAAAATAATTTTTCTATAAGACTCTCTTTCTGTTTTGTTTTCACTAGAGTCAGCACGGGAGTCTCTGTTGAGCCACTCACTAAACTATTTCATACTGGGGTGGGTGAAATAAATACGCTACATCTGAGTCTCCGGTCACAGCGGTATTTTCCAGAACGAAGCGGCAAATTTCCTGGCTAAATCACCTCTTGATGCATCTGTTTCATGTACCATCCCTAATATCACCATTTTTGTAATGTCCAGTTTCCAGCGATATCAATACCTAGCTGCTTCATGCAATGATCATTTGCTATCTACAGCCGAATACCAGCACCTCATACACTCATGGAACGTTCGCTCATGTAAATCACGGCTGTGTGAGGTAACCATGACTCTCCTGAGATGCAGGATTCCTCACCTAAATCTTTATTTATGTAGATGCGGGATCAGCCCCACAAACCTGGGTGAGGCTTGTGGTGAAATTGAAAGAGAGCGAAAGGATTTGCGTTGCCTCAAATTTGTCAGTACTTACATAATTACATCACAGCTACGGACAGATTCCCTTGCTAATTGTATTCCAAATTTACAAAATTCCAAATTTTTGCTTCATATTTTTTCTTCCACTAAGTTTTGTGATCTTAAATGCTATGTTTTTGTTTAGTTGTCACTTACGTTATTACACTGATTCAGTTTGTGTAGGACATTTGGCAATCCACACTGGACGCTGGCCAATCCCCCTCCGTGGGTATATGCCAAATATCAAGGAAGAAGAAGAAGAAGCTGAAACGGTCTTCCCGACGCTCCGTTTTCCACGAAGGCTTTCAGCGTAATAACTTGCTGAAGGCTTGCTGGGTACGACCAATCTCGTCAGCAACGGCTTTAGCACTCGGACTTCCCGACTGTCGACGCCTTGTCGGTTTGCCAACTATTATTCCTGAGATATCAGCGG
Organism: Amblyomma maculatum; assembly: GCF_055883805.1. Lineage (NCBI taxonomy): Eukaryota > Metazoa > Arthropoda > Arachnida > Ixodida > Ixodidae > Amblyomma > Amblyomma maculatum. The sequence continues at coordinate 84,040,367 of NC_139348.1, read as the reverse complement.
ACGGAGATACCGCGCTCAGGTCAGCATCGAGCACCTTCTGCCTCATTACTCCGAGCCCCGATCATTCGCGGGCGCTGCCGGTGAAGTCGTGGATGAATGGCTGACGCACTAACAATTCGTCAGCCGATATAACAGGTGGGACTCGACCATCCAACTTGGCAACGTGGTGTTGGCGCTCGCAGACACGGCGCTTACGTGGTACGTGAACCACGAAGAGTCCTTCACGGCTTGGGCGCATTTTGTATATGCGCTCAGCAAGTGCTTAGGGGACTCCGCTGCAAAGTTGTGTGCAGAACCGACACTGGATCACCGAGCTCAGCTTCCTGGTGAGACCTGCACGCAGTACATAGAGGTGGTCCTCAAGCTTTGCAAAGTCGGTTCACCTCGCACGTCGGACGACGACTAGGTTGGCCACTTGCTAAAAGGCTCTGCTGAGGACATCTATTCCTACCTGATCAGTAAAAATAACCTGCCATCGGTGAAGAACGTGATCTAGCATTGCCGCACGTTGAAAACCTTAAGATGCGTACAATTACTCTCAAGTTCGGTCGCTTTCGCTGGCCGCTATCGAGTCCGCATCAACCAGTGGCCTTGCCACTACCATTCACCAGATTGTACGCGAAGAGCTCACCCGCTGGCAAGATCCAAACTCCCGTCACTTTGAACAGACGTCTACGTATCCGCTGCCTCAGGCGCAGTGCATTTCTGTCAGCGCGGCGGACTATGATGGACACCATGTGCACCAGCAGTTCCGACATTGCCTGGATTGTCATACTCCACCATCCCGCCACGTCACACGTGTGGGCTCTACCGAGCTGCCGTCAGTCCACTTAGAGGAAGGTGTGACTTGTAATGCCGTCCATATGGGTCCATACCGCGACGATGTCTTCCTGAGGTGGACATCTGTTCGTCCGTTCTTGGTTTGTTACCGGTGTGGCAATCCTGGTCAATTTTCGCGGTTTTGCAATCGTCGCCGCTCACCTCGCTATACGGTACCACTAGCTAGGCTACAAGCAGCAGTATCAGCACTCACCTCACTACGATACCACCAGCTATACTGCAGAGCCAGACAACCAGCAGCAGTATAATCTCCATCGTCAACGTTTCGACTCATCCGCTGAAAAGAATCATTTCCAGGCCAGCATGACGAACCCTAACTCCGGCCTCTGATCGCAGCGTGACTCCTGCATTCCGCGCGCGCCGGTCTCCATCGCCATGCCGGCGACATTCACCTCATTCGGAAAACTAGTCAGCACGACAGATGGAGGTGAGGTCGAAAAAGTCTGCTGTGTGCCAACGTGCCTCCGGTTGATTTAATACTGAAACACAAAGTTAACGGGTCTTTGGATGGTGTAGTCTATCGGCTTATGTGCATACTGTGCTACTGATTCAGTAATGAGCTTAGGATTTAAACAAATGTAAGGGCGCAAAATGATGATTCAGTGTGCCCCTATCTACACATTGTGCGGAGTAAGCGGTGAATCGTTACAACCTTTGGGAGTGCGTGGTGTAGAAGTAGAACGGAGCGGACTACTTTTTCAAGCGGAATTTATTGTTATTGCACGTTCGACCCATGATGTGAGTTTATACTCTGACTTTTTGAAAATGTGTGGCGCTACCGTTGGCTGTGGAAGTGGGGCGGTTTATGTCGAGCAGACACATGTGTCTAATTTCTTGGAAAGTTCGTCGGATGCGGAAACTGTATTTAGCATCTCCGAAGACATAGTCGTACCATCATGGACTGCGAGATGCGTCCCAGTGCACCCATTGCCTTGAAATGATGACACCTTTGAAACTCTTGTACAGCCTATTTATTGGGCCTGTGATAAGAGGAATGTACTTGTGCCGCATTGTTTGACTTCTGTGGTGAACGGTCATGCGTGGTTTTCAGTGATCAGTTCCTCCCTTGAGCCTGCACTTCTTCCAGCTGCATTGAAGCTTGGCTCCTTTGAATATGACATGCATTCCGCTGTGGCATCGTTCGGAGTCGCGTCAACTGAACCTCTTTCCGCTTTCGTCACTAGAATCGCCAATTGCTCCCATGGTGAACACCAGACTCAGTAGTGCTGAGCGCCAAGCCCGGATGGACCTCCTACTACAATACGCATTTGTTTTTCGACTTCGACCAATTCTCTCGACCGGCTTCTATTCTTGATGCTCGCGTTTGTCACATGATCGACACAGGTTCTTCCCGCCAGCTGCGCCAAATACCATATAGAGTACCACCATCCGAGCACAAGATCATCAATGAACAAGTACGAGAAATGCTCGACACGATGGTCATTAAGGAGTCTTGCAGTCCTTGGGTGGCACCTGTAATTCTGGTGCTAAAGAAGGACGACCCGTGGCGGTTCTACTTGGGTAATCGACGTCTGAAGGCCATTTCCAAGAAAGACGTGTATCAAATCTCTCGTATAGATGACATAATGGATTGTCTTCCTGCCGCCTCCTACTTTTCTTTCGTCGATTTAAGATCCCGATATTGGTACATTCCTGTGCACCGTGATGAAGGAAAAACGACATTTGTCACGCCAAATAGACTTGTTGAATTCGATCTATGCCCGTCGGACTTTACAACGCGCCTACAACTTTTGAAACGTTTGTAGACAACGTGCTCCTTGGTTTAAAATGGGAGGCTTGTATGTTTTACCTAGACAACGTAGTTGTTTTTTTGTACATGTTCAGAAAACACAACGAACGCCTAGCTGTTATCCTGTACTGTTTGCTTCAGGTAGGCCTTATTCTAAATTCCAAGAGGTGCTGGTTTGGCGAACGGTACGCAGTGGTGATCAGACATCCTATTGACAAACACGAGTTACGACCTGATCCCCAGAAAACGGAGGCTTTCGAATCGTTTAAGAAACCAGAGATTATTAATGAGTTTACAGTGTCTTTTGGTTATGCTCTTATTTTCGTCGTTTCGCTTTGCTTGTATCGCCGGCCCACTGACTTGCCTTTTACACAGACTCTTTTTCGAATGGACCTCCGAAATTGAAACCTCTTTTCGAAAGCTCAAGTTTCTGTTGACATCGCAGCCTATTCTACGCAACTTTAATCCCGCAGGGTCGACAGAAGTTAACACGGATGCGACTGGTGTTGGCATTGGGGCTATTTTGATTCAGCGCTGAAATGAGCAAGAACATGTTATTGCATACGCCAGCCGTACTTTAAGCAAGTCAGAGCGGAACTACACTGTTACTGAGCACGAATGTCTAGCAGTGGTATTCGGTCGTATTTGCACGGTCGCCCAATTAGCATTGTAACCGACCATCACTATCTCTGTTGGCTCGTCAACTTTTGCGACTCCGATGATCGTCTCGCGCGATAGGCACCTTCGAGGTAGCGTATAAGAGCGGCCGACGCCACGCCGACGCAAACTGTCTGTCACGTCTCCCTCTAGCCATCAGTTCGTGCGATGCCGACAACTTCGACGTCTGCATGTCGGTTGTGGTTGCCGAAGTGCCGGACCTTCAAGTGTTTACAACGGAACCGCAAAAAATCGGGCCTCACGACTCTTTACAACACCCCGTGTATCCGTCGTAGTGCCGACCGTTTTTGTATACGCGATGATTACCTCTGGAAAAAAAACTATTCTTCAGTGGGCCAATGTTTACTTCTTGTAGTTCCCCAAAGTCTCTGTTCGTCTGTTTTGCGCATACTGCACGATGATATCGCGTCTGGGCATCTTGGATCAGCTCAGGCCCTCCGCCGCGCAGAATTCTCTTATTGGTCGAAGATGCGATCGACCATTGACGGATATGTGACCAGTTGCGCACAATGTCAGCTCTACAAAAATTTACAGCTGCTCCCGCTGGGCTGTTGCACCCTGTGCCACCTCCCAGCGTGTCCTGTGACCAAGGTGGCAAACATCTGCTTTGGCAACTTGCTGTATTGTCGTTTGCTTCAATTATCTTACTCGGTTCTGTTAACGGTGGCTATCCCATCAGCTACAACCCATTAAATTTTCGCAGTTTCTGCTTCACTCAGTTATCTTGCGCCATGAACCACCGAGGATTCTTATAAGTAACTGGGGTCGTCAGTTCATGGCGGTTGTAGTTCAGTGTCTGTAGAATCTATGTGACACGAATTTGCGTCACTTCACAACTTATCGCCCGCAAATACTCGGCCTGATAGAGCGCATAAACAGGGCGTTAGGAATTCTATTTTAATGTACGTAGCTACGGATAACAAGAACTGGGACACCATCCTGCCTTTTGTCGCATATGCCTTCAATACAGCCACTCATGACACTACTGGTTATAGCCACTTCTTCTGTACGGCCGGCCACCACTCTACACTCTGAACACCATATCGCCGTTCTTCCTAAGCGATTAATCCTGCATCGCTGGAACCTTTTGTCTCGCTGAAGAATCTCCGCGACGGGCGCGCTTGCGGACCACTGCTTCGCAAGACCGCTTCATGGAACGCTGCGATAAACGCCATAGGCACGTTACCTACGCTCCAGGCGATGGTGCCTGGCTTTGGCGACCGCTATGACGGCGTGGCCTTAAACAGGAATTGTTGGCTCACTACGATGGGCCTTAAGTGATCAGTAAGAGCATCATTGATGTGCCATACGAGCTTGCAAGCCTCACTACGTAAGGCCGTCATTTAAAAAAGTCTGAACTATCACACGTTGCGAGCTTGAAGCCTTGCCACCCTCGCAACCTCGTAACTCGCCCGACGGGCTTCGGCTGCACAGGAGGACATGTAACGTGCTGCAAAAAAGAAGATGCTCTAGGGAAGAAGGAAGAAGTGGCACGGGGTGGGGTTGCCAGAGACGACTGACCGCTGACACGATGTTCCCGACGCTCCGTTTTCCAAAAAGACTTTCAGTGTAACAATATCATATAATGAATACAGTGCATCCTGTTGTTAGATTGCACACTTTATTTAGGGACACCAGATTGTAGGACGTCATTTACATCCAACCAAATTCCTTGAATGCCTTAAACGCGAAAGCCCTGCTGTCCGTGACGGTCTCCAAGGATTCGTTTCCGAATCTTTCCCGAAAACATACCTGTTCCAATAAACATCCCACATAAACGTTAGTGACAACGTACACATGTGCACCAAAGGACAAAAATTATGTTCCAAGCTCCAGGGTGCGTTCACTAGATCAGTTCGTCTATATTATATGTAAATATTGTATGCGCAGAATGATTCACTGCTTTTCATTCAAAGCTTATAGTTGCTGAAAGAAATCCAACCTAGTGTACCGAGGGATAAAGAAATGAAAGAATTACGATAATACAAGTATGCGCTTTGAGCAGAAAACGAGTTTTTACTGGTCGTTTCGCCCCTAATTGTCCAGAGAATCACTGCGTTGCAAGGGCATGGCAAAATACCTCAGAGCATTGACTCAATACGGTTTTCCTGAACAGAGTTCGCAGTTTCACTGGTTGGGCACGTTTGGAGAAAAAATTGTTGGATGTGTCTTTTCCGCTTATACTTGAATAGCATTGAATTCCGTCCCTTTAATGATCGTGGTTCTGTATCTTTTAAACGAAAATGATTAGCAGGCAGGGCCTAGATCAGGGGCTTTCCACGTACCGTACGTGTGAATGTTTCATGAATAAATGTCATCAGACAGTTAGAAATGTATTTATGAGGTATGAAGTTAAGAAACTGTTAAATATCAAGTCGGGCGGTGAAACTACATGAGCTAGTGAAGATGCTGGGAAAATTCATGTCGCTGCAGATCTGTTTAACAACTGCCTGCTCAATGATCAATCTTTCTGCCATATACTGGATGTCTTCTAATTGTATACCTGCACTACGTTATCGTGTAGCCATCGGAGCACTACATATCGCTGTCAGTAAAAATACCCGGAAAAATGTAGTGCCGATTTTCTGCCGCGATATGGCTAGAAAACCGAAAGCTAATCTTGAAGAAATTGGATTTTTCCGATGCGTTATTAAAAGCTTGATTCGGGTCACAGCAAGTTGGGGCCTAACTTAAAACTCATTTTCATTTTGAACACGGAAGTTACAAATGGCAGCAAGCTACTAAAAGCAGAATGGTAATATTCTTCAAGAAGTCTCTAATTGTAGCTGGTTGTGTACAGGCCGTGCGCAGAGACCAAAGTCTACATTGGCATGATAAAAAGATATGGAAAATACAGAATATAAATTAAACAGAAAGGCCCAAGGCGTTAGTGAATTAATTGTTCACTCTCAGCTTTATACGTTTGATGATATGCCATTCGATCAGGAGTTTACATCGCATTTCAGAAACTCATCTCTTCTATACTCGAAAAAATGTACTCCCAAATTCGTGCGGCAATATGACTAGAAAACTGAAAGCTAATCTTGATGAATTTTGGTTTTACCAATGCCTCATTAAACGCTTGATTCGATAACAAACGATTCTGTTGCGATGTGTGAAGCTGAGTGAACACAATTGCTTCAGTTTATTTCTCCCCCATGTTCACAAACCACTATATTTTGTTCACTTGTACAAAATTGCCAAAATGGAGCTCCGTGCTTGTACATTGTTAAATAACCAGCAAAGGCAGCAATTGATCACAATTTTAAATCACCCTTTTGCAGGAGGATGTCGCTTGTGCTTTTGGAGAGTGTTACATTGGTCACATAGCAATATTACAACAGCAATTTTAGGCTCACTGACCCCTATACACTGCTTTGTCCTGCACGCGACCAAATAAACGTTTTCTGAGTGCCGTGAGCGGAGCGCAATCACTGTGTAAAGTTGTCTTCAACAAACAACCCCTCGGTTTTGTTCTACGCCCCTTTTAGCTGTGCGCAACCTGTTATGTCAGTACGTGTATTTAGGGCCTAGCCTTTCAAGCTGAAAAATATCTTAATTAGAAACGTTCTCTTCGGACTGCATAAATTAGAATAAAGGGGCATTTAAAATAACGGTTTGTTCTTTGCTAAAAGAAGCGATCCCTTTGTATGATATTGGGAAAAGTCGCTCAGAAAAGTCTGGGAAAAGTATGAACGCTCGAAGTGCTCAACAATCTTGACCTTTTAGCATCAAACCATGCTCTCAAGACTTTACAAGTATATTTCGTAAGCAACTGCACTGAACATACTGCGGTGGCATACAAGAGTGAATGTTTAAACATTCCTAAATGTAGCTGAAAGTGTTTTTTAAATTTTTGTTTTAGTTCCACAGAGTAGTTCAGGCAGCCAAGAAAATAAAAGATCTGCTTCATTCAAAAGAGGTAGTAAGCAAGCCCAAATATCTCGAGGAATGAGTGTTAGAGTGCCGTCGATCGGTGTTAGAAACCACCTATTGCTGAACATCTAATAGTTGCGTTATTCACAACTTATGCGCATAAATATTCTTTTCACCACTGTACAAAAGCAGATTCATATAAAATTGAGGGCGTTGGGCCAGCACCGCAATTCTGCCTACCTCTATTGCATTTCAGGATGCATTACAGGCTACATGCATCAATACTCATCATAGCTCAGCGAGACATGAACTTCGGACCCACAAAAAACTTACCCCTAAAGTTCGAAGAAACTACGGCAAACAAACACTGACATAACAAGTTCCCACTGTTCTTAACATGCCCAATCATAATTTTGAATTCTCCGTTAGCAGCATCACATTCAAACGTAACATTAAAGAATACCAAATGGCAAACAATATTGAATTTTCGCCAAAGTAACAATTCAAGATTTCTGTATGTTTATCTTAATAGTTTGGTTGAGTTTTCTTGGTTGGAGCAACTGAATCAATCGCCTATGTTAGCAGCTTATGACGGGATGGCCAATTATGATCCTATTGTATGTCTGCAACACGGTTTATTTTGGTTTTGTTGTTTACTTTTTTACTACTGTGGTTTCACGTCTGTTACAATCCTTTTGTGGCATGGGAGTTTATTATTTTCGTTAGGTGGTATGTGCTTAGATTGGTAATGTATTATTTCACTGGTCTGTCAAACTTTGCTTGGGTGCCAAGGCCTAGTGAGGTTTTTCAACATTTTGCCTCGGCTGCCCCTTTCTGTAGAATTAAAAGAAATAAAAAACTACTACACAACCTTTAGTTCATAGCATATTCCTTTACTCTCCTTCGCTCTGAATTTCATTATTGAGATATATAGTAATTCATGTATTGTCTGTGATTAAATTTGCACTTCGCGCTAATAATGGCTTTAATGTGTATTAACTGAGTCAATGCCAAAGGTATGTAACACTGATAGGCAGTATATTTCTAGCGAATGGCGCACATTTAAGACCTGCACCTAGTATATAGCTACCTGTTGCTTCGTAAAACCACTGCCAATTGATTACTCTAAGACTGAACCTTATGTGAACGTTTTCTAGACAGAAGTGTTCTGGTTTGTAAAACATCGCAGGGCCATTCCAGTCAGTTTCCACGAAGTGTGAAGGATAGAAAAAGTAGGGAAGCGAGATGTATAAGAAGAATATTGAAATTAGAATATATTTCAATCAGAACTGGGAGTCCATAAAGTAGATTTGCTGTACTTACTCGATTGTCAAAGTCTCATATTTTATTCAGTATAACGAAAGATTTGACACACCACGCTAAGCTCTAAGCAGGTTAGTGGTGAAGAGTGCGCCAAGTTTTGCATTTGTGCACAAGGGGTTTCGTTCTCGTTTTCCTGGACCTAATCATCCACACAGGCACCGCCTGACATCTTGTCAGGTGCTAAATGGTTAGCCGAACATGAATACATGTCTACGGGAGCTTTTTGTTCATGTATGTTAATTTCATAAAACGAGAATGTTTTGCAGTGTATATTGGGTTGCAGAGGCACGTATAATAAAGCGTTCATGCTCAAGCTCGGCGAACCTGCCTGGGATTGCCGTAATGTGCCTCTACGGCTGCTACCATTTTGATTGCTCAGAAGCATTCCATATGTACCTACCTAACAGTCGACGCCCTGAGGGCACATTTCCGACACATCACCCGGGTTCCCTGTCATTATTTGGCCAGTCGTCCTATTAATGGGCCACATACATCGTTTACAGAGACCGTTGATGCGCATCGCGCTATTCTGCCGTCCCAGTTTACACCCGCATCTAGACCGTCCTCCCCACTATGGAACCTGCATCAACCATACGTGCTTCTTTCAATACAGCGCATCAGGAAGAAGGTCGAGCTATCGCCGACACAACTAAAACAAATCACTCTTGAATACTTCCATGAGTACCATGCAAATCGCATGCACGTCTACACCGACGGTTCACTGAATGCCTTGAGTTATTCAGGCTCCATGGTCATACCCGGAATTACTACAGAAATAAAAGTTCGGACAATTCAACGTACTTCTTCAACAGCCGCAGAACTAACCTCTCTACGTGTCGCGATTAGGCATATCAGTCAGCAAAGCTCTCAACGATAGTCTATATTCAAAGATTCAAAAGCAGCTCTGCAAGCCTAAAAAGAGGCTTTTCGCCATGCAACCCATCTGCAACTCGTCGCAGAAATACGACAACTTCATCACTATGCCATAAATGGAGGACATGACATCATCTACCAATGGCTTCTAGGACACAGCGGCATAGCGGGCAATCTCCGGGCGGACGAGGTCGCACGAAGAGCCCAATAATACCGCGATTGTGTGTTGATTCCCTTTTCCAGGGCAGACGCAGCGTACAGACTTCGCGCACTTGCGCGGGATGACACGCTCTCCTTGTGGAATTCTGACCAATTTGCGAACTGCCGCTTAAAATCCCTGGACCCTGACCTGAAGCTCCCGCTTCCACCTGGCCTAACACGATGTGAAGGAACTTTGCTGTGCCGTCTTGTGGGTTGGTGTAGCATTTACAAACTCTTATTCTTTTGTGATAGGTATAGCAAATAGCCCTGCATGTACAAACTGAGGGTGCGACGAGACTATAGGCCACATTCCTTGTGAGTGCCCCATATAGAGCAAGGAAAGACAGTGTCTATTCCATGCGTTGGAGCGTCTAGATGGACGCTCACTGACTGAAATTAAGATCCTAGGTCCCTGGCCACGGTGATCATCTGCGGTGAGGGCCTCCCAGGCACTGCTCCGCTTTATGAAAAGCACAGGACTGATCGAAAGGCTATGATTTTTTATGTTACGTGATATGACTGCGACGTGACGTGATGTGACTGTACTGTCTTCACCCATCCCTCTCTCAACCACAACTTTCATACCTACGCCTCTCCCCCAGTGCAGGGTAGCAAACCAGTTCCTTTACCGGTTAACTTCCCTGTCTTTCCTCCTCATCTTCCTTCACCTCCTCCTTGCTGATACACGGTTGCCTTAAAGCAGTTATTAAGTTTCTATCGTGTCTAGTAACTTTCACTTTCTTGATGCTGTAAATAAATATTTTGCGGAACATACACTCTTTGACCTGTCAAAATCAGGACCATTCTACTTACCAATAGGTCGAGCATTGCGTTCTGAGCGACATCTGGAGCCTTTGACACTGTGTACGCGTCATTGCTCTGTTGCAGAAGATAACGAACCATCCAGAAGCATTAAGTATTAGGTTCTGTCTTTGAAGAAGCTGTAACAGTTCACTTTAACTGGGTACGTAATGCATACCGACTAGTACCTCTAAGGTCTGCGCTCTAAACTCTCTCATGTCTGCCTGGGGCTTCGATGACCTTATTAAATTGTGTGACATGAACAAGCATGAGCAGTAAGGGTTTACCCAAATATGTCCCTCTTATAACGTTTGCGCACCAGTGAGTAATAATTAGGTGCTTCGAAGAAAACCGAGAAATAATGCAACTGGATAAAAGCGCGCCACTGCAATATTATATCCACATGAGATTTTGAACGAGTTTTTGGAAGTTTGGAAGTTCAGCAAACTACTGAGATGTCCTTCCTAATTCGAACCTTAGACCCTGTGCTACTTTTGCCTAGGACCTTTTACCAAGTGACAACACCTCCACTCGCTTTGCAAAGAACCTGAAGTGTCTGTAAAGAGTTTTTATTTGTGCTTTTAAAATTCAAATATCCTAGTCGGTAAAACAAACACACAGGAAACGCTTCGCACACAGCGGTCGCTTTATCACTTTGAGTTGACACACTGAAAGCCTGTAAAGGCATTTCAAACTATCCCAGTATTACTAGAGCTCTGCCTTGAACGTTCAATCGCCTGAGAGTTCAGATACAATAGCGAGCAAAGACTGTTTCCTACCTACTTTAAATTCACTTTCATAACAATAAATTTCTTATTTTAAGCTTTTGATAGTGGGCTTAAACAAGTAATGCATCATGCTATAGTGTCATCTAAATACAGCTGGGGTGTAAGGGTTATACACCTTTATCTTACCTTATTTCTAGCAGCTCTGTCGAGGCAGTCCAGAAGCTGAAAAATTTTACAAAATGCTTTGGCATTACCTTTCGATTATTACAAATTTTTGATGCATTAATTTATAATGCCACTAAGTATGCTCGCCACTAAATACCTCCCATGTCATCCACAATCACTCGTTTATATGTGAGCGCTGCTGGATGGAAAGGACAGGGACGTCCATTTTGAACATAGAACGCGACATTCTTGATTGTTCTGATACGTCAATATGATATTACCAAGAAACTATCCCCTGCCAGACGCCGACTCGATAATTATTGCTCACATTGCCAACACCGAAGCCCACAAAGCCAATGCTTTAATTCTTGAAAAAGGGGGTCAATACGCAATCTCTTTCAACGCGTGTGCTAACATTTTACAAAAAGCCACTTTTGTGCGTATTTTATTAGCTGAAAAATAACGGCTGCCATATGGGTTAGCATCGAATCGCCCGTATCGTGTGCCGCGTCAAAAATAAACGTGGATCTTGAGCTGGTTTACTTGACTTAGCGTATGTTATTAAAAGTGACGCTTTCAGTGCTCATGTAGTGCACATACTACACGGTAGATTTTGTACATCCCTGGCTTCTTTAATAGGCCTGCAGATAGGTCTACGTACATATCGCCTTGTTGCAAAAAATATATTTTTAAGCAGATTTTATCCTGCCAAATTACTTGAGCGAATATTTTCTTTAAAATAACATGAAAATTATCCTAATATAGTTTTCTAGTATTCATGAATTTCGAATATCAACATTGTACACACTGAAAAAGCAGCTCATGTTATTATTTCAAGGGTGCGTCCTCACGTTCTCAACGGCTACCAAACCCTCACCTGCGCATTCATTTTTTCGTCTGTCATTTTCACACCACTTTCTATTTTTGACATGCTTAGGAACAAAGGAAATTCCGCTTCCGAAACACTCGCAGTTTCTGAGGCCGTTTTACACCATCAAGGCACAGAGTTCTATGTAAATCGTAGGGCATGGACTAATTAGAAAATGTTGAAGGTTCTCATCATAATCTACCAGCAGTCCTAACATTGCTTAAGGTGGCTTCTCATATTTCACTAAATCCCTCTCCCGCTGTACTATTGTTCTGAGCGAAGCTTACAAGTTTTATTTATTTTTGTTTCATTATGATAAGATAAACAGTCCTCAAAATGAGTAAATATGCATTACGCAGAATAAATAAAAAATTACCAGTGCTTCAGCTTGGTTTACCCTACGTAGAGCGATAGGCCTTCGCGTAATAGCACAGGCATTCGACAGTGGCACTGTGAGTTTCACAATACGACTTTGTCGGCTCCATGTCGATGACTAACGAGAAACTCTGCACTCTCTTTTTACAACGGAATCACTCGAGATCTAGACGTCACGCATCACGCGGATATCATTTTACGTGGTGTTTGTCTGTAGGAAACCACTTAATCTCAAGATTAAGAGAGAAGATGAAAAATCAAATCTGCTAAGCGCGGGCGCTGAATGATTCAAAACATACGAAAGATAACAGATACAAAAATTTCATCAAACAGCACCAGGACTTCAAGGTGCTTGTAACATGCTAGTCGGCGCATAAATGTTACTCAAAAAGGAGGGTCACGCGTCATAATATGGTGACAATAATTTTTCTTTTGGTTCCTCTCTTTAGTGTTAGGTTCGCTTTGGCGGAAGGTGTAACATTTTTGTGCATATGAAATTAGGTGTTCGCGTTCACTTGTGCTACACACTCCAGAACGCGCTCTGCACAGTCTCTAGCTATTTTTAAAATCCATCGAAAAAGACCATTTACGTATTTTTAAATTGCTCTCTAAGGTATTTATTCGTATGGCAGTACCAAGGAGGATAAAGTCTATATAACCTCTTTTGGCAGAACGAGCAGTCTCCCAGATGCGGTTGCCTGCCTGTGGGTCTTGGAGCAGATTTTCACTATTTAATTATCCCCCCCCCCCGCGGGCCCCGCTCTCGCCGGGGGGCTGGGGGGGGGGGGGGTATTATTAGCTGGTAATGCATTACCAGCCAATAATCAACTCGAGCTTTTCGCACTTTCTATCTATTCAGTAATGTTTGCTTCTCCAAAGACGGAGAGCGAGAACTCCTTCTCCCTCTCGTAGCAGTGTCGTAATGTGCGGACTTATTCTCCATTCTCAATTCTACCTTGAAGAAGCATGGTCCACCGTCCGAAACTGTTGGAATAAAATAGATAGTCGGGAAAGTTGTGTGACATCCTGTTTGAATTTAACTCTGGCCCATTAGTAACAAGCAAACCATGTATATATATATATATGTATATATATATATATATATATATATATATATATATATATATATATATATATATATATATATATATATATATATATATATATATATATATATATATATAGAGAGAGAGAGAGAGAGAGAGAGAGAGAGCACAGCTGTGACGACAGTATTTAAATAGTGTACTTACCACCAATGTAGTGTTCGCTTGTATGCTTGACATGCACTTGTCACCAGTGGCGCACATGTAGCGGAGGTACTGCGTGAATCATCATCGGAAAAAGTTTTCTTCGTGACAGCATTGTGCTTTAATAGGTTACTGTAGAGATTTGGAAGAAGATCTTAAGCGCCTATCTGGTAAACACGAGCGATCCATTAGCAAGAGAACTTTATTTCTGAAAGGAAGCAACATGATGGTTTTTATAACTGCTGAAGAAACAACGAATGAGTGGGAGACGGATATCCTCAGATTAACTCACAGGTATTTGTAAAAAGAACACACTACTGTTGGACATCTATCCTTAGTATTCACCAGCGAGGTGACTGTACGTGTATAAGTTTTGATAAATTGCTTTGTGTAATTTGTTTGGAGTCAAAATTTGAAGTTCCAGTTGAGCCAAAGCTTTTAGAAGCACAATAAATTTTGAAAATACAGATTTGCCTAAACTGAGATTATGTTCGGCACCAATATTGGTCCAGTACCAAAGAATTTACTTCACATATTGCCCGCAGAGCGAAATATTATTGAGGCCCTTTTAATTCCGAAGGTAATTTGACACGAGTAAAATTAGGTTAACACTTTCTCAAATTTGGATGAAGTGAAATTTAGGAGATATGGAGGAGTATAAATCCTAATGTGGCCAACTAAAGTTCTAACTCGCCATCAGTTGTCCATAGTTCAATTGGATGGACCGATCTTGCTGAATAATAGAGGAAACCATGTGTCAGGCCTTATGGCGGCTAAACATTTAAGGTAACCCACAATAATTTTGATGTAACCACTAAGTTTGTAATATTCGGATTGGGATGGAATAATATTTAGGTCAAATACGGACGAGCACAAATTTCCGAGTTCAAGGGGAAGTAAATTTTGAACGTGACTCACTTAAATTCTGAAGCCACATTAGAATTGGCAGTAACAAGGTTAAGTCAGAGCATAATTTTTTACAAATTGAGACGAAGGTATATATATATATATATATATATATATATATATATATATATATATATATATATATATATAGATATATATTGCCTTTTCAGGAGATAGGGTAGGATAGGATAGGAAATACTTTAGTTCCTTTAGGAAGCTCTTGTGCTAGTAGCAGAAGAGGTCACTCTTTCGTCTTCTCACAGGGTCGGTGCCCCTATTCCAGGGCTCCGCTGAGCTTCGCTGCTCGCTGGGCGTGCTGGAGTAAGCCTAGTTGGCAATCCAAATCGCCGCTGGAAAGCCGGCTCTCCCACTGTTCCGCACTCGGGTCTTTACGAGAGCTATCGTTATTTCTACATTGCCACGTGATGTGGTATAACGAAGGTTTGCTACCACACCATGGGCAGGTGTCCCGATATTGTGACGGGTAAATTTTGCTTAGGATATGCAGGTTAGGGAATGTTCCTGTCTGCAGTCTTCGCCAGTACACTGCCTCTTGTTGTTTTAGATCGCGATGATGCGGCGGATAGCGGATCCGTACCCCCTTATAGTACTTCAAAATGTCTGAGTACGTAGGGCCGACTCGCTCGGGTAGATCGTCCGATTGGAAGGAAGCTCGGCTCGTGTACCCTCGAGCTACCTGATCGGCGCGTTCGTTCCCCGCTATGTCGGTGTGTCCTGGCACCCAGTAGATGTTGCGTTTGACTTTTCATGGGGTCGCGCTCTGGAGGAGACTGAGCGCGGCGCGACCTATGCGGCCATTCATGTAGTTACGGCACATTTCTCTCGAATTTGTAAGAATGGTAAGGGACGTGTTGCTTCGATACCCGGCTACCACCGCAAGAGTAACGGCCAGCTCCTCCCCTTCGGTTACCGTGCATTCCCTGACTGAGACGTTAGCTAGTTCCTTTAGGTTGGAATCAATAGCTACCTCCACTACGCTATTATGTGAGCTTCCTGTATACGGAACGGCGTCCGTGTACACCGTTGTGGATCTTGTAGCTAAATTTATTTGTACAAACTTCGCCCGGGCTGCTCTACGGGCCACATGCAAGTTGGGGTCCCTGTTCCGGGGAAGGGAGCTAACCTTTAGCGTCTGGCGAATTGCGTCCGGTATGCTCGCAGCACGATTCTCGATTTCCGCAGTTGCACCTAGCCCCAGTCGCCTAAGAAGCAAGCGCCCCGTAGGAGTCTGCTGGAGCCTGATTATCTGCGTGACCAGTTGGGCTTTTTTGATCTCTTCGAAGGTGTTGTGAACGCCAAGAGCTAGTAGGTTTGCGTTAGAGGTGTTCATTGGTAGGTGCAGGACTGTCTTGTAAGCTTTGCGGATGATTATATCTGCACTTTCCACTTCTCTTTTGTTGAGGTTGAAGTACGAGAGGGCGTAGCCTACGCGACTGAGTACCAGGCTCTGAACCAGGCGCAGGGTATCCCCCTCTCGCATACCGCTCCGATTCTGCGACACACGCGTGATCATCCTGGCGACCTCAGTGGTGGATTGCTTGAGAAGGCCGAGCGTATGGCCGCATCGCTGATTGCTCTGAAGCCACATTCCTAAGACTCGTATCTTGTCTCGTTCGGGAAGTAGCTGTCCTTCGAGGGAGACATTGTGGGTCCCCTCTTTGTGTTTCCCTTTGTGAAGACGCAGGAGTTCAGATTTTTCTGTGGAGCAGGCGAGACCTCGTGCACGGACATATTCTTCTACGCAGGTAGCCGCTGCTTGCAGTCGTTCTTCTTTCTGGCCGAGCGACCCGGAGGTAACCCAAACCGTGAAGTCGTCAGCGTACATGGTGTGCTGTATGCCCCTTTTCAGTAGAGTCGAGTTCTGAATTTGCGAACCTATATTTTTTACCACAGAGTTGGGAATATTCGTATATGTAGGACAGCGATTTTCGTCAAATATCCAAGAACTAAAATTTATGTCATTTAGTGGTGTCTAATACATTGATTGGTGCACCTAAAATAGGAAGGCACCGCTTAGTTGTCAGATTAGTCTAGACCCAAATTTTTGGCTAATTCTAAAGAATTCTAAGCTGAAGGGTCAGAAGGGGACATCATTCGTGAGGGGCCCACCTAAATATTGATGTCAGCCCTGGTTTTCACTACAGTAAAGTTAGGTTGGACACTAATTGTGCTCAAACGCGAAATAAGTCATACATATGGGGGCCATATGCCTACATTTTTAGGTCTGGATGGCTGAACTCTGAAATGGCCATAGTGATATCAGGTATGACAGCAATTTTGGGCAACTAGTATGACGCCAAGTTTTGATATTGCAAAGAAGGAGGCCACATAAGTTTCAGAAACACACTGACTGAGCTGCGAATAGTCAGATTTTATTGGGCAAAGGTTTATATCTAATTCAAACTAAGTCAAATGCTGATACTCTATGCAGATCTAAATTTTATTCTGGTCTACCTATATTTCGAAGGAAGCGTTCAGTAAAGTTAGGGAGAATATGTTGGAAGCCAGTTTTATTCAAATTCGGACGAACGATATTTCGTAGCACCAAGTGAACCAATTTCTGGAAGTCGCCCATCAAAATTTCAGTGATCACAAATTTCCTGTTGTCAGATTTGTTAGACACCGATTTTCGTGAACTTTCTGCGCAGTTAAATTTCAAGCATCAAGGACGGCAATATATTGGAACCGGTCAAACTAAATTTAGAAATCATCGAAGAATTGACAATAGGCGGATTAGGTTCGGTACGAGGTCTGGACAAATAGGAAATAATTCCAATTTCAGCTCTCAGGAGGAGTGCAATTTCCTCGGAGTCCATGGAGTCAATTTTTGCATATTTCCCACAATACTAAGGTTACACTGAGTTGAGGATACTGAGATTAGCTTGTAGAAATTTTGGTGCAATTCTCAACAAGGCACTTTTGAGGTTGCAGAGACAACATTTTCCGGAAAGCTTACCAAAAAAGTCGGCCACTTCTCAGTTAATGATCTGGAACTTGGTTACATACCAGTTTTGGTTAACATTCAATCAAGTGAAATTTGGTAGTCTAGGGGAACAGACTGAGGGTGTGGCCCGTTCCGATTTGGTGGTCACCATAGAGTTGGCAACGTCAAAAAAGACTTACGTCAAATTTACTGAGATCAAATTTCAGGGTCCAGAGGGCAATATTTTGGATACCGTGAATGTCTGTGCACACCTGCGGACGCCTTCCGCAGTTGCTTTGTGCCCCAAAAGCCTCACATGCTCGCGAAAAATAATTGCGACATCTGCTGTAGTGTCATGTGACACCTGCGTTGGTTGATAAACGTAAAAAGAATGACAGGCAAACACTCCCTAGTTTTTCGAGGAGAGAAAACAAGGATTTAATGTGCATTCTCTGACAAAGAATTTTTTAAAAGAAATATTGGTGAATGGCACCGTAGTGTGAACACAATAATAGGAAATTTATTTTGTTCTCTATCTTGTTGATAAATGTAAATCTGTAACGAACTACACTTCTTTTTCTAACTTTGAGAAATTTCTAATATTATTAGTAGTCAACAATGACCTATCAGAAGTAAGAATGACGCAGCAAGTGCGCCCGGTCCTCCCGAATAGCACACACATAATTTAGCGGAAGTCATAAGGCCTTACTTAAAATGCAAGACCGCTATATAATTTTAGGCGTGCGTTTGCTGCAGAGTGATACGTGCAAGCGAGCGTTGTTTTGACTCCATGTTCTGTATGATACTTCACTGCACTGCCATATGTTGCGAATATTGAGCCAAGTTCTTTATACTTGATTTCAGAAGCTGTGAAAAACGCATATGGTAGACCGGCATTGCGAATCACTTATTCTTTTTGCAAAACACAGGTTTCTCGGATGATTGTTCACTTAAATGAATCGTATGTATTGCCCTAAGAATTGATATGCTCTGCATACCATTTGATCTATAATTGTTGACCTTGTGCGTCCTATCGCGCATTGTTTTCAGTTGAAACGTTTTCTAAATATTTGTAGGCAATTCTCGCATATTCAAGAATGTTTTAGTTGAATAAATATTATTCTTATAGAACGCTTAGAGTGGCCTACTCGTCAGCATATCTGGCTCGTTATGAAACAGTCATGCGTCATGCGTTCGATTGCTTGCTGATAATTCAAAATATGTTTTCTGTTATAGACGGAAAAGTTTTCGGTATTACTGCAATCCCATTGAAATATGCGGCTAGTCATTACTTTGCTTCACTTACTATTTCGACCCTCGTGTACGTTTTGTTCAAACACATTGTGATGATTGAAATATATGAACGAGATCGTGAAGCGGAGAGCTTTAGCTGGCCAATCTGAATTGTCGTGACATGATAGCTGATGCCGACAGGCGATCTCTTTGTTTTTCGCTTACTTGGAGCCTTGTGGTGTAGATTATGTGACGAAGCGTTAGATGTATTTGTATCGCGTTACGATAAGGCGTGGGCCAGCCTAAGCTACGTCACTCATGCCACTCGGCACAAGGCGCGCCTGTTATCATTGCCTTCGCCGATCGCGCTGGCCGGGGCCTATATAACAGAGCACGAAATAACGGCTGGTGATTCGCCTTCCTGATGTCTGCCTGTCACTTCACCGTTCACAAAACTGTACAATATTTAGACAACAAATTCAAAAGAAGGAGAAAGCCTAATCGTTTATAGGAAAATTATATTTAGTTACTTGAACAATAGAGCTGAGGAGTCGCCACCAAGAAAATATGATGCATCTTTGGTGCGCGAAAATTTCCGCATATTGAGCGCACAGCTGGTAGGTGGTCGCTGAGAAGGCCGAGCGCTAATTCTTCAATCGTTTGTGTAACCTAAGGAAATCGTATCAGAAAGTTAAATAGCTGGCGATTGGGGTGGCTCATTTTAGATGGGATGGGGGTATAAGAATCAACAACCCAATGCTCATCGATTACGAGGGATGCACACTGCTCCTACGCCAGGTGTGCAGGTAGATAGGCTTGTATAAAGTAGGGCTTTATATAGCGGGTGTAACCTAAGCAACAGCTTGGTACCTTTAAACTTTGAGCTTAAGAGTACGCATGGTTCGTAAAATGTTGTTTCCACCAAACAATACGTAGGTTTTTGTGTTTTGGAGAAAGCATCATGTTAGATATTACAAACTTAGAATTTTCGCAGTTATGTATTGAAACATTTGTTGCTATGAGTACAATGTCTTCTTCCCTTCCTTTTGGGCCAAAATAACTGTGCGACCTAGTGAGTAAAAAACTGTCATCTGTGCGAAAGAAACGTATATTTGCTTCAGGGAACATATGTGAAACTATACAGTTTTTATTTTTGTTCGAAATTGCTCACAGAATGTATTTCTTCCGTAAACATTACTGGCGTTAGCCGCTTATATGTCAAAATACGTAACACAGCCGAGCGCAGAACATTTTACAAGCAGTAAAAAAATTGCTAACATAATCTGCACACTTATCCTGCACTTGTATTCTACCTGACAAATATTTTTTTCCTGACTTATTATTTAGTTTTTGTCATCCCTATTAGCCTAAGTATTAAGTATAAGTCTGTAATCAATGTATTTTGTAGCTGATTATTTGCCACTTCTACTGAGGCCCACTTTACCAATGGCAGTAATATGAAACATCCTTGACTGTTCAATAGGAAAAATCATCTTTTAAAAATTGTGAAAAGAGCCTAACGCAAAATATTAAAGCACGCAAAAGAGAGTGATAAGGAGACAACGGACGGGTGGTGGGCTTTATTGAGGGAAAATCATCTTCGATCTTTCGTATCTCCAGGTCTTTGTTTTCAAATCCTAATCTTTACTTTTTGACTGCAAATATTACAGGGTAGTATGCTCATGATAATGCACGGAGATAAAGAATAAGCCTTGTTTATTTCTCGTTTTAAAACGTTTTATTCATGCATGGAAAGAAATAATGCCTTATTTGATTAAGGCCCGTATTCCGAGTTTGCGTCGTAATCGAAAGTGTTGCTATCTTACGTGACCTCGAGTCATCTCATTGGTCGAAACGCGGGAACTGCGTGCTGCCCGCATGGAACCGGAAGAGGTGGCTATATCATGCGGCGTTTCCACCAATCAGACGACTCGAGGTCACGTGAGATATCGACACACCAATAACGATGCAAACTCAGAATATCGGCCTAGGTATTTCGAGGGGCAGTTCAAAGCATTCAAGCACTCATTTTAATCTTTTTTTTTTTTTACGTAGATATTGAGAAAGTATAGGGCATATAGTGTTAACACAGATGGTCAGCGTAGCATACACGCAAAGGCCGCGCAGTAAAGTACACGAGCAGCCTCTGCCTCTACAATCACACTTTGACGTCCACGTCGGGGATAGCAGGCAGCACCCATAAAATGGGCTTTTATGAACTTATGTTTTTATATTACCACCTTTTCAGGAACATGCTGTTTCTATTTAATATTTATTATAGAGACTAGATAAGGAAAAAACGACCTTTCTTACCATTCTGAACTTTTTAGGGTCCACATTCTTGGTGATGGTAAATATTGCTTTATGGCAGTCCTTCATAACTGCACCAAATAAAGCCTTAGCCCTCATCAGTCTCGGACCTTGAGCTGGAAAAGGAAAACGTGCAGAAAGCCACTACACCATCAAATAACAGCAGCTGCCTTTTATATATACACGCGTGCTACATTGCGTCCTCAACCACAGGTTTATGGGTATAGAAAGCCCCTGTCAGCTGTCTTAACGGCATTTGCCTTTCAGATTTTAAAACAGGGTAACTTTCGCTCTGAAGTAAACGTTTTACAGGCATGCATATCCCAGGCATACATCAACCTGCATATCTAACGCAAGATAATAGATCCTGCTGCTGCTCCCATTCAATTTTATTCCAATTAGGTAAGTCTATCAAATAAACAAATTGTCATGACAGCGTTTCCAGCATAGCAGGAATTTGGTTGTCTTTGGGTAGTAGCGTGCCAAAATGGGACAGGCTACGTAGAATGCCATAGTGGAGTTTTCTGGAAATCCGAGCAGCTGCGATTATTTGACATGCGCTTATGTTTCATATTAGCGGCCGGCTTAGTTTTATCCTGCACAGAAACGCGGTTATTGCGGCTTGTATAGACCCCGCATCCTTGGGATCTTCAGGCGAGTGTTTTAACGACGGGGCCACGGTTTTGGTACTTAGAAGTTTCGAGAAGTATATAAGGAGAGAATAACACGTGCCCAAAGAAAGCGAAACTTGAGGTTATGGATGATATTATCACGTGTTTGTGACCAGATGCCGAAACCATCAAACAAAGAGGCTGGCCTGGACTGAATGAACTCTACTTGAACTGATTTGCTACCGAAATAGACCTACGCTATTCGGCGCCGGTGATAACAGTAAGCGTGCCCCTCGGTCGTCAATCTAAGAAAGAGCGTCGCACTCATCAACTCTAAACTTAAAGGCGAGGAAGAAACATCTAGATAAAGTTGCAGGCAGTGGCTTTCTTAACTTGAAACATTATATGAACACTCAAGTGGTATGCATCTTCTAGACACATCTCAACGCATCGCGCGTGACACAGAAAATCATAAAGCTGCGTCTCGCGATTATGAGCATGAACAACGAATACAGAATTAATCCGTGCGCTAGAATCGCAATGATAGGGCAGCATGCCGGCGGTTGTCAAAAAAGAACAAGTAAACTATTTAATAGTTCGTGGCATAACTGTCCGCTTTAAATGGCATCGGCTCAACGCCAACAAAACACAAGAAAGGTAAACAAAGACATCTAGTGCCTTTAGCGCGCGTTTCAGTCAGTCATAGAGTTTCAGTCACACAATATGGCCGATGTCTGGGCGCAACCAGTGCCGCTGGAATAAGGTCGTGCCGTCGAAGAGGACTGCGTAATGAAGTTGTCTGAAGCGCGGAATGACTTCGTATGGGCTGAGGTACCACCGCATGAGTTTTGAAGCGAAAAGCTTCACTACGAGGGTCGGAGCCGAGCTGCGCGTGAACCGGAGCACAGACTTGCCAGTTCTGCGCATGCGTAAAACCGAGTGACGTCACAGCCAAGGGCAGCTGCGCAGCATTATCTGCAGCCACCATCAGAAGCCGCAATTCCGAAACAGCTGAAGATGTTGCGATAGCGCTCGCTTGCGTAGGAACGAAAGTAAAATTCATAATTAGTGACAACAAAACAGCCATCTACATTTACGCAAAGGGTAGAATCGCACCAGAGGCAATGAGAATCCTGACCGGAAAACAGCTGCATAGAAAAGTCAGCTTAATATGGTCTTAATATGGACGCGCTTCCGTACTGGTAACGAGGCGGCACACGAGTTAGCCGGAGCTCTCTACTTCCGGGTAACCGTGGAGCCGCCCAATTGCCAGAACATGAACGCACATCTATTACAGTAAACAGAAATAGTTGAAAATTATAGACAAAGCAGAAAGCTGGTGCCACCACCGGATAAGCGTCTGAACAAAAAAGAGGAGACCGCATGGCGGCGTCTACAGGCAGGAATTACATGCACCCGTCTGGGCCTATCACGTCCAGAAAGATGAGAGACAGGACGATAAATGTAAGCAATGTTATAGAGACGGACCCTATACTACGTAATTTGAAAATGCGCTAGCTCCCCAGGGGCTGAAACAAATATACTTAGTAGCGAAGCCTGGTAAACCTTTCTGCGGAGCGAGGACCCAACTCTTCAGAAGCAAGCCATCCGCCTGGAGGAAGAGGCGGAAAAAAACCGAGACCTCTTTGCCTGTCTCTAATCGCAGAGGTCTCGACCACTAGGCCTGCGTGCTGGGGCGGGGAGTAGGGCGCCTCCATTCCGGTGGAAATAAACGTTGCTCACAGACACAGCTGCGCAGCCTCTTTGTTAAGCACCGCGGTGTTAGCTAACAACGCTTAAGAGGTGTGCGACTCCTCCTCATTAAAAAAAAAAAAAAAGTCTTCATCTGGGAGTCAGACATCCACCCTTTCAATCCCCAGCCGAGTGCTTCACCGCTGTGCCCCTCCCCAGTGTTTTTTTTTCAGCATGGTATTTATTACATGCCTTTAAATTCAGCATAGAGCTTTATACATGATTTACAAAGTAATCAGCCTGTAGGCGAAAAGCCGAATAGAAACATACAACACAACACCACACAACTAGAATACGACTTAGCACAACTTCACTAAAACGGTGGCAAGGAAAGACAACACATCAACAATGGCAACCAGTCCGGTTTAGAGTGCCTTTCGTCGTGTCTCCAAGCTGGTGCACCATCTGGCCGAAATGAGTAGAGGGCGGCGCAGTCCGAGGAGGAAAATCATGTCAAAGGGTTCGTGGCCATGTTCGGTGGCCATCAAGTAACGTGCACTGTGGAGTTTAAAATAAAGTATTTCTTCAATGCTCTTTGCAGAACGTCCCAAAAGAATATTGCATCTTAGCAAGCAATTAAACAGTATTCGATAGTTTCAGGTGTATCATACAGCGGACAATTAACAGAAGAAACGAATATATTTTTCTGTGAAGCCAGGTTTTGCCAACAGGCAAAACCTCGGCAAGAAGTTTAAAGAAAAACGTTTTAGTACAAGTCGAGATCGGCATTTTGCGCACCCTTTTTAACTCATCATGCCCCTACAATTAGAATAGAGTGGACGATATAAGGGAGATGGAAACAACACAGATATCAATTCTTTGTATAAAATTTTCCGTGAAACAGAGAATAAGTACTCATAAGAGAGGCGAACTGCCAGAAAACGCCCTTAATCTCAAACTTCTTTCATAAAATCAAATAAATTGGCGATCGGTAAATTTGGAAGAGACCACTAAGTTTGGAAGAAGGTTCACAAGGTTAGTTTGCAGGGATGCTCTGGTAATTGGATGGGAGCTATCACGGAAAAAGAAGAAACGAGCAACCAACTATTTGACATAGAGATGTGTCAAAGCTAGTCTGCCAGCAGAAACAGGCCTGAAAAAGTAATCACGCCGCATAGACGCAAACCTGGACGACCATATGAACGTCGTGAACGTTCGGTGATAACTTTCGATGTAATTCCTTGCGTAAGAAAGTACCTGTAAAACATAATAAATTTTTGTAGCCAGAAACATGTTACAGGCCTGTGCTCGGCAAAAAATTGATAGGCGGTGGGGAGCAAAAGTCTGAGCATAGCTTTGGAGCACCGTGACCTGCTATTTCCAGGAACGCCCACTAAAGGTGAATGCATGAAGTGTAACTCCAAGGTATTTGGAGGGAACACGAGACCCTTTAATTCCAGCATAATGTGTCAGCATTGCTCCCCGTGAAACGAACCACAGACCCGAACTTTTAGACATATTCATTTGAGCGCCAGATAAAATGCCAAGCTGTTCAATGGTGGTTATAATTTTGTCAATTCTGTGTTTGTTAGTGCAGAAAAAGGCCAAATCATCGGCGTATGCATGAACTTTGACTTCATTACTGAAGGCGACATAATCACGGATATTATGGTTTTGGAGTACACTCAAACAAAGTGGCTCTAGGTAGAGGGCAAAGAGTAGCGGTGACACAGGACAGCCTTGTTTCACGGATGATCGAATTAGCACAGGCTCTGAGAGGTGACCATTACCAATCAGGCAATTGGAACAGTTGCCGTAACAAGGTGCACCTGTTTAAGTACAATTGATCCAACATTTGCAAACATGTGCAGAACAGTAGGCGACTTTAGTAGGCGATTAAACGGGTCGAAAACGTCTAGTGGGGGCGCTTCCAATTTAAAAGTTAGATCAGGTTCTGTAAGCCGCGGTGAACAGCCTTAAGATGCGCGAAACATTCGTGATAAAAGGTCAATAATTAGCTCACAGAGCAAGAAATCTGCAAACTGCTATCTTGTCGACAGGCGGTGGAAACTGTGCGATCGCGGCTGTTTTAATTGCACGTGGGCGAGTGCTATCCTTGCTAACGATGTCATCTAGAATCGGCAGTTCCTCGTAGGCGAAGCGGCATTTCTCTGGTTTCAGTGTTAGCCCTGTCGATTTTGTTGAATTAGCACTCTCCGAAGCCTTTTCAAGCGGTCTTCAAATTTCGTATCGGAGAAACCGATGTCGTGACTGTGCACCAGACAAATCTGTGGCTTCAAGCAAGTTAGTACAGTATTCCTTAATCGCTGAAAAGTGGCTGGTGCGGAGCAGAGGCGGAAAGAAATTACCCTGATCTCGAAGGGGCCGTCCGGTGTTATGAGCGCTGCCTTGTTGTGGTCTCTTTCGCTAACATCAAGTTGCCAGTACCCACAATTTAGGTCCATCGACGAAAAGTACTTAGCTTTGCAAAGCCGATTCAGCATGGCGTCTTTGCGAGGAAGCGGAACATCGCTGATTACGCTATTCAAGCGGCGGTAATCGAAGCCGGAAACGAAATGTTCGGTCTTTTTTCTTCACTGAAATGACTAGTGCCGCCAAGGGACTCTTCGATGGCTAAATTATGTCATCGCGAAACATTTCTTTACCTTAATCAAGGATGACCTGGCGTTCCCGCAGTAATACATGGCTTTGGCGAAGAGGTCGGTTGTGCTGGTCGGTGACAACAAGATGCTTGGTCAGTCAAATTTCCCGCACTTTTGATACTGACGAAAAATATCTGCTGTGGATTTGCAGAAAGGATACTTACCTAGTTTTGCTTGGCTCGGGTCAGCGCAGGATTTATTTGCAACATGGTCTGGCAGCCTTGGTTAAATGCATTATCTTCGGGTTGTTTGGGGAGAGCGAAGATGTCCCGGATGTCTGCTATGTCGCCGAAAAAACCATTCTTTGTACCCTTGCTGAGATGCCGGTATTCTTCGGTAAACTTCGTTTCCAGTACGAGAGATTTCCCATGAGGGCAATGGGAGATACCTCTGGCTATGCAGAGCCTTAGTTCTAAAAGCAACTGGGCGTTTCCATGGACGAAGCCCTCGCCGATTTTAATGTATGCGTTGCCATGTAAGCGACACTTAATCGGGCTGGCACGGTTAAGCCTCCAACGAGGATGTTTAGAGCGATATGATTATTCGATGTCGTCGTAGTAGGTATGTCACTGTCCATCAAGAGCTTTATTAACTTTAAGCGAAGATATATGATCGCCCGATGCTCACTCGAAACGTCCATACCAAAAATCAGTCACGGGAGCACTTACGCCACGAGCACGACGCTCATGGCGCAAGTGCCTCTATTTACTGTTATTTTTGCGGTGGCCCCTCCCGGCCAGAGTATTCAGCTTACACAATGCGGGTTACCGGCCAAACACGAGCGGTAGTCCCTACTTTCGTGAGCTTGGCAGCAACGCTCCACTAATTACAGAATATTTGATTCCGGTCTCTATTTAAGCGGTAACTCGAAACACGGAAACTCGAACCACCTTTGTAGGCTGAAGTGCTCGAAACTATTTTGCAGCCTCTTCCAAGCGCACACCCCTGTAAGAGCCGCGCGCAAGGCCGGGGGACGCTTATATCCAATTTTAACCGCTGGGTGTTCGGCGGCGGATTTCGAACGAACCACCTCCCGCACACGATATCTGTAAACGTCGCTACTTGGGGCTGTTGAGGTGGTGGTAGCAGCCGTCGAAGAACTTGGAGAACGATTTGCGTATTAGGGCCCAGAAAGCTGTCTCCGCTCGTTGATTCACTGCTGTAATAGATTTCGTAGGCCGGTGTTAGTGGTCAATCATAGTGGCATATTCGGTTGTCCATCGCCTTCTCGATAGTGGACGCTTCGCTTTGAAAAACGGCCTCGGTTGTTGATACATTTCTTGCAAGTCCTGAAAGAAAAGACTGTTTAATGCTTCGCAACCAGCATTTCACTATGTCCCCTTCTGTCATGTCAGAGCTACCACGGTGAATGAGGCGCTTCATATTCTCAACATAGATTAGGCCAAGATCTTTTGGAAGTTGAAGCATTGAATTAGTAGAGCCTAGGATTTTTACTTCTGGACGATACTTGCAAATGTCATCAAAACGCCATCTCGAATGTCTCCCCATCTTTTAGAGAGATCTCGCGATTTTTGAACCAGATTCGGGCAGATCATTTAAGAGCAAAATTGATTTGACTAGGCTTCGTAGCGTCGTTCCAGCCATTGAAACAAGGCATGCTGAAACAAGGCATGATTCTTCGATGGGCACTTCGTAGGCGATCGGGGGCTTCCGGCGACGCAAGAAGACCAGGGGTTGTTTCTTTTTTTTCATCCGCCGCACTGAAGGGCAATCCACGTTGAAAGAATTCAGCACCTCCACCAGATGGCATGTGTTGGTGGTCGGATGCCGAAACCAGCAAACGAAGAGAATGGCGTAGCAGTGAACGAACTGTTTCTTTAGGCTGACTTCCGCCTGAAAATGAACAAAGCGATTTGGCGATAACAGCAAGCCTGCTCGTCGGTCGTTGATCTCAGAACTCCTGTCGCAAGCGCCAACGCTCATTTTAAACGCGGCGAAGAGGAGGAGGAGGAAGATGAGGAGGAAAGGCAGGGAGGTTAAACGGTAAAGGAACTGGTTTGATACCCTGCCCTGGGGGAGAGGGGTAGATGGGTGTAAATGTTGTGGGTGAGAGAGGGATGGGTTGATAGTACAGTTACATCACAGACATGTCACATCACATCACTTCACAGACACATTAGGTAACATAAAAAATCATAGCCTTTCGATCAGTCCTGTGCTTTTCATAAAGCGGAGCAGTGCCTGGGAGGCCTTCACCGCAGACGATCGCCATGGCCAGGGACCTAGTATCTTAATTTCAGTTAGTGGGCGTCCATCTAGACGCTCCAGTGCACGGCATAGACGCTGTCGTTCCTCACTGTATATGGGGCACTCACAAAGAATGTGGCCTATAGTCTCTTCGCACCCGCAATTTGTGCATGTAGGGTTATTTCCCATACCTATCACAAAGAAATAAGAGTTTGTAAATGCTACACCAACCCACAGACGGTACAGCAAAGTTTCTTCACATCGGGGTAGGCCAAGTGGAAGCCGGAGCTTCAGGTCAGGGTCCAGGGATTTTGAACGGCAGTTCGCAAACTGGTTAGAATTCCACAAGGAGAGCGTTTGTTCCTGAGGAAGTGCGCGAAGCCTGCCCGTTGTGTCTGTCCTGGAAAATGGAATCAACACCCAATCGCCGCCTTGGTGGGCTGCTCGTGCGACTTCGTCCGCCCGGAGACTGCCCGCTATGCCGCTGTGTCCTGGAAGCCATTGGTAGATGATGTCTTGTCCTCCATTTATGGCATAGTGATGAAGTTGTCGTATTTCCGCGGCGAGTTGGTCATGGGCTCCACGGCGAAGAGCCGCTTTTAAGGCTTGCAGAGCTGCTCTTGAATGTGTGAAAATAGACCATCGTTGAGGGCTTTGCTGACTGATATGACTAATAGCGACATGTAGTGCGGTTAGTTCTGCGGCTGTTGAAGAAGTACGGTTCACGGCGTTCACTGAACCGTCGGTGTAGACGTGCATACGATTTGCATGGTCGGCGATAGCTCGACCTTCCTTCTGATACCGGGTATTGAAAAAGCACGTGTGGTTGATGCAGGCTCCACAGTGGAGAGGACGGTGGGACGGCAGAATAGCGCGATGCGCATCAACGGTCTCTGTAAACGATGTACGCGGGCTGGCATAGGAAGACTGGCCAAATGATGACAGGGAACTCGGGTGATGTGTCGGAAATGTGCCTTCAGGGCGTCAACTGTTAGGTAGGCAGATATTGGGTGCTCCTGAGCAATCAAAATGGTAGCAGCCGTAGAGGCACATTTCGGCAATCCCAGGCAGGTTCACAGAGCTTGAGCTTGAACGCTCTGTAGAATTCCTAAGGTGGTTTTTTGCTGACATTTCCAAGTGCAGGTAAGCTGTACCGAAGAAATCCCATAAATAATGCATGGTACAGCTGGAGCATCGACCGCACGGACGCTCCCCATGACTTTACCTCAATAAAGGCAAGTATGTGAGCAATTGCTGTTAGCCTCTTTTTCATGAATGAAATATGGGGAGTCCACAAAAGATTTCTGTCGTTGATCACTTCCAGGAAACGATCGCTGATTTCGTTGGGTATTGTTTACCATCAGTGCGTACGGTGTAAGGTGACACGTTCTTGCGTGTAAATGCAATTAGCGAGCACTTTTCAATTGATATATGCCGACCTTGCAGGTGGAGGTAGGACGCAACTATATACTTGCCGCATTTTGAAGCCTCGCTTTAACCTGTGGGCGTGTAACTCCTGATGCCCATATACGGATGTCGTCCGCGTATATTAAAAGTGTCACCGGCTGTGGTATTAAGTCAACAAGCCCGACTAAAGCAAGATTGAGGAGCGTGAGGCTTAGTACTCCACCCTGTGGGACTCTACGGGAAGTGAAATGAGATAATGTTGGGCGATCCTCAGTCTGCATAAAGTGAGATCTGTTGGATCAATAACAGCGTATCCAGCAAAAAAACACGACCGCCGAGCTTGGCAGCTTCCAGAGCGTCCAAAATGGCCTGGTGAGTGATGTTGTCATATGCGCACTTTATATCCATGAACAACGCCGCTGGTAAGCGCTTCAAAATGTTTTGGCATTGTACAGATGATACCAGGTCCAACACGTTGTCAATTGAAGAGCGTCCAAGTCGAAATCCTGACACTATATCCGGATATATGCGGTAGTGCTCCAGGTACCACTCAATACGTGTAAGCAGCATTCTTTCCAGTACTTTACTAACGCAACTAGCCAGTGCAATTGGATGGTATGATGTCAAGTCTAGAGGCGATTTGCCAGGTTTCAGGAGCGGAACTAAACGACTGCACTTCTAATCGTCTGGAACTGTACCCTCACTCGATGATTTGTTGCAATATTCCAAAAGAGCGCGCCTAGCTTCCTGTCCAAGATTTCCAAGCGCAGTGTATGTTACACCGTCGGGACCCGGCGATTATGACCGTCTGCAAGAAGCCAGCGCAGCGTCAACTTCTTCCTCGGTGAAGGGAAGGTGCATTCGTGAATCCTGTGAAGCTGGAACATCGTTGAAATGTAGCGTTGCCGTTGGAGTCGATTGGCCTGCTACCCTGGCTCAGAACTCTTCTGCTACCTCGACCTCTTTACGTCTTTGATAGAGTGCGACAGATTTGAATGGGTAGAGCTGTTTAGGGGATGTTCGGAGGCCACTAACGACATTCCAGAAGCGTGATAAAGGCTTGCGGCGATCAAGAGTTTCACAGAATGACTGCCAACGTTTTTCCTGCAGGGCTTGAACTCGGTGCTGAATTTTCTTTTGCAGGCGCCTCGCATCTCTGAGGTCGAGGCGCGACTTCGTGCGTCGGTATCTACGCCCTGCCCTCCGTCGCAATGCTCGCAGGCGCTGTAATTCCGTATCAAACTCTGTGTTGGTAGGTACTGAGGTGAAGAAAGACGTCGCGTTTATCATGACCTTATTAATTTGCTCTTCAATACTTGCAGAGAGGTCTGCTGTGCAAGCATCTTTCATAAGTGCTTGAAATGCCGACCAATCGATGTGGCGTATTCGTGGGACAGACTTGGACGTGGAAAGCCATTAATGACCACATATGTAGGAATGTGGTCACTTCCGTGTGTTTCTATATCTGCAAACCATTGGTCGTTGTTGGTAAGGCATCGAGACACGAAAGCTAAATCAAGACAGCGGCTGTAAGTTGCCCCTCGAATAAATGTCGGTGCACCGTCAATTAGACATTGCAGGTCATGATCAGAGGCGAAGGACACAAGTTTTTTTCTCTTGAGGTTCATTCGAATACTTCCCCACATCATGTGGTGAGCGTTAAAGTCTCCTATAATGATCCAAGAGCCAGGTGTAATCGCCATCAAGTCGCTCAATCGTGTGGCGTCAAAACAACTTGATGGCGACATATACGCACCCACAAGTGTAAACTTGAGATTGCGCTTCTTCACTGTCAAGTAAACGTACTGGTTGTCGTTGCTGGGACTAACCGGATGGATTACATATGTGAGTCTCGCCGAATATAAATGATGCCCTTGCGGTTTCCTTGGTGCGTTGGAGATGCAAATGCCTCGTAGCCTGACAGTCGTAAGATCTTTGGTACATTCGGCTCACAAATAACAAGGATGGGGATGCGATTTGCATGAACATATTGTCGAATATCTGCAATTCGGGACTGAAGACCATGGGCATTCCATTGAAAAATAGAGGCGTCTTTGAGTTTTTTTTTCAAATGTTAATGCTGGGGGAGCCATTGTGTCTACGACTGTAGAGCCGCTAGAACTGGTGTTAGCGAGTCCAGAACCTGTAGCGCAATTTGTGCTGCTGGTGTGTGCAGACTAGATGGCACAGCGCGGATTGCATTCATCATGGACGTGAGAATGGAAATTACCTGTATGTCTAGGCCATGTTCCACATCATGAGTTTTCCCTAGCTCGGCAGTAGGTGCAGGAGATTCGGTCCGCGGCAAGTTTCCTGGCGCAGCGGACGTGGAAGGTTTTGGTAGCGGTGGCCAGTTAACGTCTGAGGCAGCGCCTCCAGACTCACCGCTAGTCGAGGTCCCTTGATAAAGACTGCAGGCATAGGAGTAGGACAAGATGCGGGAGTGCTCGAGGCCTTGCTATCAAAATTAATTGCTTTCTTAGATGATCTTCGGCGACGCGAACGACGCCGTCGCACCTTAGCAGCGGCCTCTCTGTGTGTAGATTGATCCCGCACCATTTGCTGCAGCACTGCCCGTTCTGTGGCTTAGCGGGGGCAGTCCTTTAAGGAGGGGCATGAGGGCCGTGGCACTTGGCGCACTTCAGAACAATCGCGCGGCAAATGTCGCCGCTATGCGACTCTGAGCATATAGGACACACGATGGAATTTTTGCATTCTAGTGGCACACGCGAGCGGCAGGAGTCTTTAAAATAAATCTGGGTGGATATTCCGCGACATTAAAGTTGTTAAAGCTGCATCCCGTTACAACGAGCATGAACGGCGGCTGTCAAAAAGAAAAGTAACTATTTGAGTGGTTCACGGTACTATTATGGTACATGAGACGAAGCATGCCAAGTGGTCATTTGTCTTGAGATAATTAAAACTGTACAAATTATTTTCTCACACTTTTCGCATACTCCAGTGCAGCGTGCGCAGGATTCAGCAATAAAAGCTAAACACATGGATTGAACTTCCTTCACTTACACCAATGGCTTAAAGTTGCTGCGAAAGCAATCGTATCAACGCGAAACGATAACGGTTGCTTCCTATTGCGGTCTTTCAGTAGTGCAATCAGTTTGCGAAGAAAGTGGAGTAATTATGTGTGCGATGCGGATTTGCGCTTGTGGTGTTTTTTTTCGAGTTTTCTGATAAGCCCAAACATAATGCCATTTCGCAGGCTGCCTTGTTGCCTTCTTGTCAGCTATCAAATTTGTGAACGCTTTTCTCCCCTTTTCGTTATTTTGTCTATATATATATGCTACGCTTCTCTACTGCTTGCAAGGTATCGCGTGTGGCTTCTTCATAATGGCTGGTCGACTGAACTGAAGTGGTCTGAATGCAAGCAGAAAGCATGCATTTTGCTTTTCAAGTGACAATATAGGTCTAGAATTTTGCGGTTTGTTTCATGCACAACACAGTCGCTTTCAATAGCAGCAGATCTCCTCAAAACCGCAATCATTCGAGTCATAAGCAGCAAACACTAATGAAGCAATCCTCACCTATATTAGTGCGAATCGCTGAAAGGGGAAGTCCCTACCGAGTGGAAACAATCTGAGATCATAACTGTCTCAAAGACCGGCAAACCTCCCGCAGTCTGTGTCCTGCGTGCAGTGTAGCATACTGTATTTGGGCATGCTGTAGAAGAAAATTCGCCCATTGCAAAGGTAAGTTGAGGGCCATGACTTTTCTTCCCCAATACTTGGATCTCGCCGTGGGTTTTCGGCGCAAGATGCATTTCTTTGCATTATAAAAGAAGCCCCGCTTATAATTTAAATTCAGTGCGAGCGTCTCCTGCTAGCGTTTAATTTAAATGGGGCAATAGACTACCGCGAACTACTGTCAAATAATGTGAAAGCCTTGCTAACAAACAAGGTAGCGACGATTTGCCATTGCGAACACAAGAAGTGATTTCTTACGAATAACCACTTAGGTGTGCCACATGGAGCTGTAATTTCCGCTCTACTGTTCAATATTATATTAAATGGTCTGGCCCGAGACCTGGAATAACACCTACAAATAACTTGCAGAATACATTACAACTAGAAAAACCAAAAGGTCCCGTGTCCGACGGTCAATGCCCTAGAGGAGGCGATCAACAGGCTAGCTGAGCTGTTCTACGAATCAAATACAAAAGACGTATTCTACCAATCCGATTCGGAGTGGTTTGTCTACATTTAATAAGCCAGTCATTACAACAGGACAAGACTGAGTCTTGGGAATGTTCATCCAATCAAACAGTGAAGTGGATCAAGGCACCGAAACTAACAAATCTACCGCTCCTATTGAGTGCACCCTAGTGAGGGTAGCCGGCCACGAAGCGGGCATGAGTGGGAAAGATGCTGCTTGCCAATTGAAAGTACTAGCAGCGCGTAACAATCCGGACACGCATACATACCATAAGCTAAACATTGCATAACTGAGTCAGACAGGCATGTATAACACAACTGAACTTCTCAGTGAAGCCATATCCACCAGTCGAAAACAATGTGTTCTTACGAACTCAGCGCGTAACACGATGATCTGCAATATTCGTAAGCAGTAAGGTTTCCACGCGATGAGAGGTAAAGCGTCTCTACACTTGTTAAATGATACGGATAGCGCTAGACGTAAGGCAAGCTCAGAGGAAGAGCCCAGCCCGGGCTCTTCTTTAGTCTCATAGGAGCCTTCTACAGCAATGCGGGCTCGCAGCGGTAACCCGATGACGGATCGACGCAGCAGTTTGAGGAACCGCCCTCCTCAGCACTGATTGGCCAGGTGAACCGTCGTCGACGCGTCACCTATTCTCCATGCACTCTGCTTCATGTGACGTTTTTTCTGGCGTACTCTACACAGAATTTTGCACGGTTACACCGGCAACAGTGACGTTTGTGGCTGCGTGGCTCAACCAATGAATGCGTACAAAAGATCTGCTGTGTAAAACTAAGCTTGATTTCACCTAAGCAAAAGCAAACAGTAGCTCATTAGTAGGCGACGTGTTATCTGCTACTGTCGCCTACGAATGAGAATAATATTTCAGTAGATGAATCCCCCCCTCCCCCTCCTGAATGTTGCAGGATTAAGTGTGACATGTACTCTACACATTCTAACCTCGTGATATTTTATTTTGTGCGCTGATAGTGACAACAATCTTTTAAGTGCTATATCTTCCTTACTTTGTGCAATATATTAAGATGCATGACCTAAGCGCAACACGTGTCATTTTGTCTATATACTTTGCACCGCCATTACATCACGCGTGTGGAATCTTGTTTTGATATTTTGATGTTCAGTTGTTGAGAGTGGCTGGTCGCGTGTTCTTCGATTGTGCATGTATATAAGAAATGGTAACCGACAGTTTCTTTCTGCATCCCTTGACAAAGGCCGGGCCCCGACCGAAACGTCGGATTAAAGTTTGTTGTTTCCACCGTCTGTCACCTCCTTTACGTTTATATATATATATATATATATATATATATATATATATATATATATATATGCGTACAAGGATGGCCCCCAACTACTGCACCATCGTCATGCATCACATGCAGCCAAAATTCCTCTCTTGTCCAGTCCGACGGTTTTTTTTTTTACAAACGTTATCTGTGTGCCATTTTCATATTGTGGACAAGCACTGAACAACAGTTCATTCGCTTTATCAAAAGTTTCAATTCTGCACATCCCAACATATAGTTTACTCACTCCTACTCAGCTACCGAAATCAACTTTCTTGATGTTCACGTTCTTCTCGAAAATAGTTCAATTCGCACAACCGTACATAGAAAACCAACCGACTCCCAAAAATATCTACATTTTTAAAGTTGCCATCCCCGTCACTGCAAAACAAGCATTCCCTAGTCCAAGACCCACCGTTTTAAAAGAATATATTCTAATTACCCAGACTTTCACGCTAACTCTAAACAGATGCGCAACATTCTTGTAACACACGGCTACCCAACATCTCTAATTGATGGCGTCATCAGAAGAGCTTCAAGTCTTAACCGTAACGAACTACTCCAGGGACACCAGAAAACCAAAGTTATTACTGACCAATCTTATCCTTATATTCACCAGTAATCCGCCGAATATAAATAAAATTCTTCGTAAATGTTTAACATCATCCAAGAAAGTCAACGTCTGCCCAATATTTTAAGTACGCTCTCCGCGTTATTTACAGACGTTCCAAAAACCACCATACCTACCTAATTAACTCCAAAGATAACAACACCGCTACACGTGGTTGTCGCCCCTGGGGTAAAGGCCGGTGCAAGGTTTTCAAGCACATGAATACCACGAGTTTCGCAAAAAGTACTAAATCAGATTTCCAACATTCAATCCATGGCAAATTCAATTGTGACTCATTGAAAATTAATTACCTCCTGGAATGCAGCATATGTGAATAGCAATACAGAGGACAAACAGAAACTCAATTCCGCCTTCGGTACAACCACCACCGTGCCCAAACCAAGTCCCTTCCAAATCTTCCATTATCGAAACATATAAACCTAGAACATCACTCGTTCGACTCACAAATCTAATTATTTCCCAAGGGGGCTTCAAAACCACTCGAGAAAGTGAACAACGAGAATCCTATTTTATTCACAAATTTATTACCACTGAAGAGGGTGTTAACAATAATCCTGGAACCCTTTCATATATACATGGTCCCCAAACCAAATAATCTGCTACTCATTTTGAAATGGCTTGTCTCTCTTACCAAATTATTATTCATTTATCGCCTAAGACTTCTAGCCTCCTGGATTCTTGGTTAAAGTATAATTGAGGAGAGATTTAGAGATCGTACGGCTGGCTCACGCTACAGTCTCTCAACGCCACTTTTTTTTTTTCAGCAATAAAAGGTGAAGTCAGTGGGGGAGTGGTCCGAACGTTTCTGAATTCCACATGTCGGTTCTACTGACCCGTTCGGTGGTCCGTACTGTGACGATTGGCTAAAGAAAAACCAAATAGCACAGGCTTAGAGTTCACTCCACTCAGAGGAGACTATTCACCTCTACCCCCCTCTCTCCTTCCTTCTCTTTTCTTTTCCTTTTTTTTCACAACCCAGCCCACCACTCATCCTATACAGAATGCACAAAAGACAACCAAGGCAGCCGGCGCTAATCGCACGCTAAACTGCGTATTTTAAAGCTATGCGCTAACTCTGAGTGCGAAGAAGTCTTACCTTCTAAAGCCTACCCTCTTTAATACCCGCGCCTGCACACGCCAAATTCCACGCCAAATTCCCTACAACACCTGTTCTACCTTACGCTGACTGGGAACCCACCCCGCACTGCGTTTGTCCGTTCTCTCCTGTCTAGTCTTGTTTCGAGCGTCCCCCAGTCTTCAACCCCACACTCCTTCCAGATTTTCTCCCTCGACTTTTTCTTTTTTCAATTTCCTAAGAATGGTCCTTACTGGTGTCAACTTTATTGCTTTGTTTGTTTTGTAGCAATACTGCTTAAAAAGGCAGTCCCAAGCGATGTTACACAGTCTTGATAAAGATCGGGCTGCGGCCGAAATGTCGAAAACAAATAAATGTGTCTCTATAAAGTGTGTCTTCAACTTTGAATTACGGCAGCCAACGGAAACTACTTCGTAATATATATATATATATATATATATATATATATATATATATTTATATATATTGGGAGTACCCACGGGGCTCGAGCTCTGCTTTCAGAGCCAAACACCACACCGCTAGCTCAGGCGACACGGCCTTGCGAACACCGTGGCACATCTAATGGGCCCAAGCTGTTTATTGAGAGTGCCCAATTTCATTGCATCCTCGGTCATAGCAGCATTAGCGCGCTCCGGCTTCGCGGCGTCGTCTGTCCGGAAGCAAATGCTGTCCATCGAAATAAGAGGAGAGGGAAACAATGAGCCACCCGGCGCTTACGCAGTTCTCTCATCTCCCGCCGTCTCGGTCGCAGCTCCAGAAGAACGAGGTCAGGAGGGGAAAGATGAGGGCTCCTCGTGAATGAGAGAGAGAGGGTGCTCGCCATATCGTGCGGGCGAGAGTGAGGTTAAATGCCCACAATATGATTTGAAAATATAACATACTTGGCAGCCTGAGGAAGTAGCCAGCGAAGTGTACGCTTCATTTCAATGGGCAGTTTCATTGGACTCGACGTTTCGATCGGGAACCGATCCCCGATCGAAACGTCGAGTTCAATGAAATTGCCCATTGAAATGAAGCGTACACTTCGCTTATATATATATATATATAGATAAATGTTCACTTCAAGCGTTACCTGGACATAGATAGCGGCCCCATTGTGCTAATTCTCAATAACACGTTCTATATTCTGGCGCGAGAAGCGGTTTATACCCACTCGTGCGGGAACTGTGGTGCCTCATGCTGCTTAAGACAATTTATCTAGTATATGTCCCATACTGATAACTAAACCAGTACCCATCTGCATATTCCCGGATGGCACCTTCACCTGTCGGCTAGCAGATCCATGGGCGCTGAAGTTTCGCTTTTGTGAGAGCTTAATACACTCAGCCTAATACAGGCCAGAACAGGGACTCGTTATACGCTGAGCTTTATGGCGCAAAAAGCTCTCATGGTTTTTTGCGCCATTGGTCTCCTCTCAGATATGTCAGTGTCTATTTCGAAATGCAGGCTGTATAATAAAAAAGAGCTAAACTTCCCCTTCCGGCTTGGTTGTTGCGATACAGCTGGCTCTATGATTTCCTTATGAGAGAGAGCAAGCCCATGTGCCGGTATTATATTTTGAAGAAACTCCATCTTTTATTTAATTTTTTTTTTCATCCCTGTAAGCTGCTATGCAGCCTATTACGCATCTATTGATTCTCACAAGTGGCCAAAGGTGACAAATTAGGCGCATCGCACACGTATAGGAAATTGAGCGCCTAAGTAACGTACCGGTGCGGACAAAAATAAACGGAGCACGCTATTTCTTTCTGAAAGTTTTCACTCATAGTGTAATTAAAACCCATAGTTGTGATATGTGAATAACCGGTAGTAGTCGCTAGTGCCCTTTCATTTGGGTAGATTCTTTTTTAAGTATCTGCAGTGCAGAAGGCGTGATTTTATTTTTATCGGGAAAGCATGGTGCGTTTACGTATCTCCGTACATATACTTACCTACATGAAAAAATGACAAATACTGAGCACTTACTCGGTATAGGAGCATAGCAGCCGAAGCTGTCTTTCATTACCAGTGCTGCTAGTGAGCACACAAAAGCAGTGTTCATCTTCAGAAGCAAAGATCTCCGGGAGTATTTTCCCCCACCTCTCATGATGATGTATAAATTTTTGTCCTGTCCCTGTCGCATAAAGAATCAAGAAACGCATAATTGTAAGGAGCGATGTCAGTATTTACAAATATTAAATATCATGAACTACTGAAAATATTTTCGGCACTATTGAGAAACATTTGCTACTTCCCTTTTCTGGAATGGACAATAATTTCTTCGCTGATAGAATGGTGGGATTGCGAAGATAAATGCACCTTCTACGCATTCCTGTCACTTGATGCCAAGGAATACCGAGAAAGAAACATCTGTGCATTTACAACTACCGAAATGTAATCAGATTTCAATTTAAGCTTTGTGAAAATATAAAAATATGACTGGCAAAACTCATCTACGATTCATTAACATACGTCGTTGTGGGCTATTCGTTTGCATTGTTACTTTTTCTTACCGAATGGACATAATTTTCCGATTCTACATCCCAACATTCCTATGGGCCTTCTGCCGTAAAGTGGAAGGTGAGGTATGCAAATACTGCTTGCCTGTCCCATCATCAAGAATTCAGCTGGCGATGCGTTGGATGAAACCCTTTACCAGCGCACGCTAAAGCAGAACTGTGACTGATCATCGCCGTTGTTTCCAAAAGACTGCCATTCTACGTAATTTTTGTGGAGCTGCCAGTCAACACCAATAAATATCCCAGCTTCAGTGATCAGATGAAAAAACCTTTCTCTTACACGGTGACGCCGTAGCATACAGGGTAACTGTTTAGGTCAGTTCTTACAAAAGGACAACTGTACTAGTTGTTTCAGAGAAGGTCCACGATATTAAGACCAAGAATCCTGGGTTTAGATTTACTTAGCCCTGGGGCATTACTTAGGGATATGGGAGGTACTAAGTAAGAGGCAGACTACTTCATTTAGTTCACTAATTAACAAAATCATTTACGTAGCTTCACTTTTTATTGTAGGCGCTTTGTTGCACTTTGCAGAACTCTAAGTCAGCTTCTTGTCTAAGTTATGAAACCGCGAAAGGCAGTTTCATATTAAAAGCATTCTCCTGCGCATGAAAATATCGACAAATATCACCGCTGATAGCAAGCTACACACAATAATACAGTGAACGTGATATAGATCGCTCCGCCTAATGATTTAGTGATTCTGCGGGCAATTTCTGAGACACGGTCGGGCGCGAGGCGACTCAATATTTTTGCTTCGGCAGCGACCTCAGCGATGTATCCGCTCGCGTCTGTACGCAGTGTAGGCAGTCATTGCGCTTGCAGGGCGGCGCCGAAACGCGCATTGGCCGAACTCCCATGCTGGACGCGCCAGAGGATGCGGCTTCAGAGCGTTTGTGAGCGAAACTGCCTATCAGAGATACATTCGTGGGCTTTGAAATTCACTATACTATAGTTCTCTAGAAAATCGATTTTTCTTTTTTTCGTTGTCTATGCAGCACGAGCTCGAGTTCTGGAAAGCAAACTTGACACCTAAATGAAGCATAAAATCTCATTAACCATTTCGGCTCTAGATTTTTAATTTGGACATTTGAATTTTTTCCTGGGTTTTATTTTTATTTGTATGGCTCAATAACCACGCAGTGGAGATTTATTCCTCGGAGTGCAACTATTTTTGGGCTTTGAGACGTGGTGTCAAAATAGGCCATCAGGATCCAGTGGGTGTAAAATGCAAAACGAGCCGCTTTGGCTACCGCGAGTAACAACCAACAGAATGAAGATGTGGTTAATTTGGGAATGTGGAGCAGTCGTAAGGCTATTTGTCTCTTTTTATAATGTGCACTTTGCAATTTTAACAAATTCGCAGTTTTACGTAGACTACGAAAATTCCTTTCATCTGTAACGTAAGGCAGCGCCGCTTTTTGTGTTGACAAAAAAAGTGGAAACAGCGAATT
Organism: Amblyomma maculatum; assembly: GCF_055883805.1. Lineage (NCBI taxonomy): Eukaryota > Metazoa > Arthropoda > Arachnida > Ixodida > Ixodidae > Amblyomma > Amblyomma maculatum. The sequence goes on along the minus strand of NC_139348.1, from coordinate 83,999,518 downwards.
GGCTAGCCCATTGCATCCTTGTTGTTAAGAAAAACAGCAATAACACTCCCAAAAAATACACAATTTTTGCCACCTTTGAGGGCACCCGCACGTTCTACACGTGCGATTCTACACTAGCTGTTGTCCGTGTATCACACTAGCATTCCGACGATCCCTAGCGCTTTCCACAGGGAGAGCGGCAGAAATGTTCATTGAAAGCTTAACTTCGAAGGTCAATTTCTTCTCAGTCTTATTTTAATCTGTTGCAGTTCCCAGATATAATTGTCAAAGCATGGCTCGATTAAAAAATTTCTAGCTTGCTTCAGCAAACTTTTCAATTTTAATTTTTTTGAAAAGAAACTATACTGTGCTGTCTGATTGCCGCAACTTATAATTGATGTCAGGGGCGAAAGGGTTAATGTATTTCTTTAATTTCCCGACTACTTTAATAATAGAAATACAGCTTGCACAAGTCTTGGGTTGCTTAATCATTCACCCTTTTAACTGGTATATGCCGGAGCAGGAATGAATACTCAGAAGCTAAGATTAATTTGAAGTAGTCACTTTTTTTATTTTTGAGCTTCTAAAAAGATCCCGTGGTGCATTGTACCTGCAATAATATAAATGACGATTGATCAGACATGAGAAATTAGATTTTTCCCTCGGCAACTAAGAAAGCGGCAGCGGTCTGCTACAAGATTAGATGGTCTTCAATCCTGCACCCTTTTGTAATACACTCTGCTGTTTAAATCTTTGCTCCCTCAAAGGCTTTAGTGTTTTGAAACACGCAGTAGCAATTTGTCAGTAGCCTACCGACGGTTTCACAATATTAGTTTTGCTATATTTGAACTTTTCCTCTTGCCCAAGACAGTTTTCCTTCAAGGAGAAACCTCCCTAACGTTTCCATAAGCAAATACCAATTCTTGTCTCCTATAAACAGCGGTGGCGCTGCAGTCGCTGGCTGAGAATAGGGGATCCCCATGTTTTTAAACTTCTTTTCTTATTTCACTAGCGTCTTTAGGAAAGCAACCGTTTATTTTTTTATCAGCAGAACTTTACGGGAAGCCTGTTCTCAAGATGGCGTTTAGTATAGCAGCTCTTCGCCACCCAGCTTCGTGGTATTGCCAGTAGCGTATAGATCATATGCGTTCCTTGACACGGTGACAATTATCAGGTGACTAGGTAACATAAGAGCACGGAAGTAATGTTTGATCCGCTCCATTGCTGTCTGCAAATTTTTCTCACAGTTAGTATATACTAGAACAGGTTAAGAAGGCACGAAAAGACGCATCAAACAATTTCTTTTGAACCACCGGGCAAAACAATGGTGGAAATCGCAATGCTGTATGGCTTGGAGTCGCGATCTTGCTCGCTAGGATCCCATTAGGAATAATTATTTCCTAGATCCTTCTGACATATCACAGAGTGCTCTTGCATATGCACTGTCAGTGATAGTTGCTCATTGCTTCTAAGTAGCACGTAACAAAAAGATTCTGCGTTATTTCGTAGACAGATTTATTCTAAATCCTTGCGATAAATGTGTTTTGAAGGCCTAGAACGAACCCCAATAGTACGTATTAGAGCAGTGTTTGTCGGGATTTCCCGAACTGCTTATGGAGTCCAAATGCTCCCTCGCACGCTGCTTTCCGAAGACATACTGTGCTTGTTAAACCAGACATCATATATGTTTTCACCTTTACGAAAGTACTCACGTAACGCATTAAACAAACTGCATAAAGCAGCAGACGACCACGTATAGCGGCTGCCCACGTCGAATTCGGATGCGGCCGTTTGTGTTTTGGGCACTAGTCTTCTACCTTACGTGATTCTTTTGTTCCTTTTAACCACTCATAGATGTATGCTGGCCAGGATAAATGGTGTAAACAAACTGCTAGAAACAAATGTGTCGCCTGCGACACCATTTAAGCATCGCATGAAGCCTGCGTGATTGGAATCAACGCTCAAAAAAGAATACACCGCTGAGAGTGTTGATTGGCTTCCCAACATACATTGGTTGTGGCTTTTATTTAATGGCTCAATCCTAAACAATGAAGCACATTTTTTCAGACTGTACGAATCACTGCTGAATAGTTTTCGAAGAGCTTTGTATGAGGGTAATTCAAGAGGTGCGAACAATATTGTTGAAAACGCTTGTTTTCATGCTATTATATGAGTCGTACTGATGTCTCGTACACATAGCGAATGGCAGGCGCCCTTTGCGCTGATAAGTTATGCTTTTTGAATATTTCACATTTAAGAAATCTCTTCGGAGGTGAACATAGTCACTCCTCAAAACGCTACGAGATCTGAGATCCACTGTGAACAAAAAAAAAAAAACTGTTTTGCAAAGTCGAGGGAATATGGGGTCGTACAATGCACAGACGGTCGTGTTGGTTGTCCTCTACTGGCCCATAACTTGTGGATGAGGTCTCGGTAAGAGCAGCGTTGTCGACTACACTACATCACCTCGGAGCTAATTTGTCTGCAGAACGACATACGTAACTAAAACCGTCGATTTTTTTTTCGGTCAACGGACCTCCTATAAATAAAAAAATACTCTACCGAAAATCAATTTTCATGCCTCTCTTATTCTGATATTTTGCCGTCTCCCGGCTTTATAGTACCGCTCATACCTGCTGGAACTTGAGATCCTTATTCCTCGCCGCAGGAAGGCTTCCAAAGAACACGTTCTGTTTCCACTTCTTTAGTAACTGCTCGCAACGCGAAAACAAAATTCTTGACTCTGTGAGCTCAACCCGCGGTGCAAGCCGGTGTGTATGGATTGTTAGCTGCTCAGTTGTCTTTAACTGAACCTGACTGCGACGGAGTGCCAGATGCTGCTATAGCAAATAGTGCGCAATGATGTAGTACACTAATAGGGTACATCGGGGCTCGCACCGCCTTGATGGTGCCAAGTCTGGATCATTTGTCATTAACATCTAGGCCAAAAAAAGCATTTTTCACAGGAAAGACCTTTTCGTTTTCCGTATGGCTTTTTGCGAAACTTCCGCTCGGAATGTGTGTTCTTCCACTCTCGTTCCCTAGATTTCTTTTTCGTTAAGATAGAGTTGATTAAGGCAAGTAAATAACTCTCTGGGAAAGTTTGGAATGAACTCAGCAAATGTTTAGGAGCGTGCACATTTACTTATATAATTCGACGTTTGATGTTTCAACGCGAAAATAAACTTACAATTCAGAAAAACGAATGCAAAGCCCAGCGCCTTATCCAAAAGCAGAAAAGAATGACGACGGTACTGGATTAGCAATCCCGCATTTCATATTTCTATACCATCACAGTAAGACGTGCCACAACTACAAAGGAACGTTGAAATGCGGAAAATCAATAAATGCGCGTAATGTGGAAAAAAAAGATGCGAGAACTGAAACCTAGTGTTGATATGTCAGAAGCCAAAAACAGACACAACAGTTAGAATGCCAGGAATGAGGTCCCGTCTGATGTCTGTGCGATATTGAACAGGCCTGCGTTTCTGTTTTAGTTCCGCATAAGGAGCGCTATTGCATTCTCGACACAGTATGAACGTAGATCAACGAAAGAAAACAGTGATAACGTTCCATGCTCTAAAGCGGCTGTGCAAATGGCGACTGTTAACTCCATAGCGATATGGTTAACAAAATGGAGATATTAGAGCGTATGTTTAGGCAACGAGAGCTGCGGGTGGCAGTGCAAAAGTAAACGCATTTGTTTATTTTAGAAATCAAGAAAAAGACTTGAGCATGGGCAGGACCTGTAGTCCGACGAGAGGAGGAGCGATGGTCACTTTAGCATACCTGAATTCAAGGGAAGGAAAGCGTAGCAGGGGGCGGCAGAACGTTAGGTACACGGATGAGTTTAGGAAGTTCGCAGGGGTGTAGTGACTATGCGAAACACATGACTGGGTTAATTCAAGAAATATAGAAGAGGCTTTCGCCCTGAAGAGGGTATAGTCAGGCGGATGTGGCTGACGAATACCATAGACGGTGACGACTACAAACTAAAATTCCCGCTTCCAAAATGCGGACCTTATTTTCCCAGAAAACTTATGGCGGTAGTGCTAGGAGCCTCGTAGTTGCATCAAATCCGCCGTTCCCAGAAACGTTTTGAGCCGGTGATCTACAGAGTAAGAACAGAGATGCCCGCAGCCGTATCTACGAAGTCGTATCATGTCTGCGTACTATAACCCTTATGTGTTTTACTCTTTCTTGCTTAATTGGGACTATTCTTTTCGAAATGGTGAGATTGCAAAGAGAAATATGAGCATCAGCGGCAATGTACAACCAGTATATGGCGCGAAATATCCGCGCTGATCGCCTACTAGCTGTTTGCAAGTTATCGTTGTGAACAAAGCTCATTTTAAGGTGAGAACCTTTAATAGCTGATGAGCGTCTGTCGCCACGTGTGAGCTGTTAAATGCTTTAAAATGTTAAGGGTGAGAGTAAAGAGTATGTAACGTAGTGGAGAGAGACTCTCTTTCTCTACTTTCTCTCAAAGAGGGAAAGAGAGAAAGAGGGTATCTCAGGCGTTAGAAAGAAAGGAGGAAGAAGATGATCGTCTTTACCTGCTTCCCTTTCTCCCTTTCTCTTCTTCTAGAGAGATAAAGAACAAGCAATTACTGCCAATTTCCGCTTTTGGTATCTGTAGTCCTTTTCCAGCTGTCGTTTTCTTCCTTCGGGTGTGTTTTTCAGGGCACTTTTGGTTCCCCTCCTAGGACTGCGTACAATATATAGCCCAAGTAGTAGTTTTGTTTAGTTATACCTTTCAAAACACGGGTTACTTTATATGTTATTGGTCCTTTTTTTCGTCCATAGTGAGTGTCTTTTTTCGTCATTGGCTAGACAAACATGCAAGAAATATTACCTTCTGCTTTCGGAAAGGCCTGTTTTCATCTTTTCTCTCGTGTGAAATTTCAAAATCTTTTTTTGCGAGCTTAATGAGTTTCGAATTGTGCCGAGTTCATCGGTGTCAAGACCAGGTGCGGGTGCTATGCTATGCTTTGGATCCAGGACAAGTTGCTGAGACTAAGATATGTGCCATTAAGCGTATTGTGGTTAGCATGACGAAGCTGTGGGGACACGGACCCTAAACTAAATGTGGCATAATACAGTTGAAAGTATAGCAGGAAAAGAAAGTGGGAGTAATTTTAGATGTTGTTGTGCGAGGTTACGTTAGCACTTGTGCTGTCGTTTTCTTCTTCCCGAGCGTGTTTTTCTTTTTTTGATCCGCTTGTTTTGCCTATTCCTTTTTTTTTTGCTCTTTATTATTTTTGGTTTGCAGGAAAGCAGAAAGTCAGAATTCTATAGCTTAATGTGCACGCTGGAAACCTGATTCCTACTAATGTCAAACATTCCCTGTGAGTTGTTTTTTTGTCTTACACGGTACCATCTCAATGCAAGAGAAACCTAGTGAACGAGAGTACTAATAAACTTATCTCAAAATACAGGAAGTTCAAAGAAAGCTACAAGGAAAGTAAAATGTTCGTTTTGGTTTCCACCATTTACCCTCGAGGTTGTCAAGAGGCGTGAAAAATGTTATTTTTTGGAGCCGAGGTTAGTGACAAATCATCCCCATTGGCAGCAGCAGGGCGCAGGAAGCGCTGAGGCGCTTTATCAGTGTACTCTAGCGTAGCTGACAGTTGACAATAGTAGCGTCTGCCGCTCCCTCGCAGTCTTTTCCATGAAAGGCAAATGAGCGGCTACTGAGCTGCTGCGAAGCCATGGATAGCGATGAGTGCTGAAGCTTACGCTCACGCAGACAAAAATTTTGCTTTCACGGAGTGGGTGGGCAGTAAAGAAGTAGAAATAAATCGTGTTGCTCGGACGTCATTATACCGAAAGGAATAAGAATTGCAATGTTCTAGACGGTAAGTGGAACACAGAAAAGCACCGTAAAAAATTAGTCGCTTCTAGGTGTGTACCCCCACCTCCCTGAACATAAACGCAGAGTTTAAGCTCGAAAAACTATACTAACCATCGCTTTGTTCACACATGAAACATAATAATACACTGTGAAGCCGACTGCCTATGAACATACGCCCACGATAGGTCTGATTTCTTTTAGACTTCGCACATTTAAAGTGTATCTCTGATACTGTGCCTCCGTGACTAGTGACTATGAGCTCCTGTGAATATACTGCGAAAACGAAAAACGTCATTTCAACCAACCGAATTTAATACACCAAGAGATCAGCGCTTACTATTTGCTAGGTGTACTAGGTGGCATTGCGAGTCATATTAACACATGTGACACCATTTTCATACATATGTTTCATGTTTCTACGAATATTTAATCCCACCGGTATTTGTGAAGGTCACGGCATGTTTGGACAACAGCTACAAAGTACGATTTATTATTTTCGATGAAGTCTTTATTAAACACCACATTCAACGTGGGTTTGGAAGCTAAACGCGACCTTAAAGGTGCATTGCTTACTGAGTGTTGCTTCCAGTCGCACAGCCGTCGCGTGTATTCCGACATGCTATATATATCAGAAATTGCATGCCACTACAATCGTTTACGTATATATCCTGGACAGCATACAAAAACTAAAGCAATTCAAGCTATGAAAGGATTGACACATTAGAGCAGACTTGCGGAGACGATTGAAATAGCCGCAAGCGGGGCGTCGGCAATTGCTACCTGTGTTGACATTGGGTTGCTCATCTGCTGCTGGCAATTTTTGCTGCTGGTAGTGTTGGTAATTTTTTTTTAACGACGCGTTAAGAAAAGAGAATGATAGGAAGAAAAATTACACATAGAGGATTCGAACAGATATTTTATTCGTCCTGTGCTAAGGTAGTGTCCATCTATTGCGCCATTCAAGCATTTTTTTTTTCAAGACACCACAAACACACACAAGACGTTGATATAATGAGCCTGCCAGGGGCTGGCTTCGTCGTTCTAAAATTTCTTTAGATCCATCAAAGGTTCTACCTTTTGCAAAAACTCCGGAATATCATCGACAAACTTCACAATCTCGATAAACCAATGGAGAGCCTCGCGGAAAAAAAAAGTCGTGCAGGATGAGCATCAGGATCACAGCAATATCCTGCCATGCGTGAACGCCATATACTGTGGAGGGGTTCCATATGATTCAGTAATGCTAATGGGCCTATTGCGCCATTGAAGCAACGAGTGCGGCTGGCTTTATATGCGCTGTTATTCATTTTTAGAATATTTCCGCTGTCTGTCACCAGGTGACGCTGCTCAGAGGACCCTACCGTCTAGAGTATCAGAGTATCAGAAATACCTTGAGTAGCAGAATATAAATATCCAGGGGTATGGGTAGACGAAGGATTGGCATACATTGAAAAGCATGAGCTATCACTTAAGGCCAAAGGGCGAAGGAATGCCAAGATAATGAAGCAGAAGGCATTGTGGGGATACAATAGGTGTGAGGTTTTGAAAGGTATTTGGAAAGGAATTATGGTGCCCGGACTTACTTTCGGAAATGCGGTGTTGTGCCTAAAATCAGAGGTACAGTCGACATTAGAAATAAATCAGAGATCCGTTGGACGATTAGCACTAGGTGCATACGGCAAAAGTACAAATGAGGCGGTACAGGGAGATATGGGCTGGGCATCTTTCGAAGTACGGGAAGCTCAGAGTAAAATATTATATGAGGAACGCCTTAGGAAATTGGACAGTAACAGATGGGCAGCTAAAGTATTTAAATACCGGTACTTTAAAAGCATTGTCTCACAATGGAGGCAAAGAACTAGGAAACCAACTATTAAGCATGCTAGTCACAACGACGGAGAAATAAAGAGCATTAAGCAACAGGTGAAAAACACAGAAGGTAAAAATTGGATAAATTCGATGGAAAAGAAACAGAGTGTGGAATTACACCGAAAGTGGAAAATGCAGATCAGGAAGGAAGCTTTCTTTGATAAGTCAAGAGGCAGTGCCCTGCTTTTTGAAGCTAGATCAGGGTGCCTTAGAACACGCAGCTACAAAAAGAAATTTAACAATGAAGAGGACGCATGTGCTGTATGTGGAAACTCCAGTGAAACAATTGACCATAATAATCAGTGAAACAATTGACCATAATAATATGGTCAATTGTTTCACTGGAGTTACCATTACAGTCGAGTATAAATTGGAATGTAATGGTATCCATCCGGAAGTTGATGCAGGCCCAAACACTGTTCCTGAAGCTCTGGGGTTTAGAGAGAACAGTGGCCGGGTGAATAAACCGGCGGTGGAAACTAGCAAAAAACGACTGGAAGTTTGGTGGCTTAAAAGCAGAGAAGTGACATAATGTTAGTAATGTAGGAACAAAAATTTAATAATTAAAATGATGGTTTAGTTAACCATTCTAAATCAATAATTAAAATATAGGGAGAAAAATGAGCATGATAGCTACTGCTACCACCCTGTTTCAAAGGGGACGCTCCAATATTCCATCCATCCATCCATCGTTGAGAGAACGAAATCTCGCATATCGGGAAGCATTCCGTTATGTGCTCCCAGATGTGCTCCTAGATGTGCTCCTAGATGTGCTCCCAGATGTGCTCCCAGATGTGCTCCCAGATGTGCTCCCAGATGTGCTCCTAGATGTGCTCCCAGATGTGCTCCCAGATGTGCTCCCAGATGTGCTCCCAGATGTGCTTCCAGATGTGCTCCCAGATGTGCTCCCAGATGTGCTCCTAGATGTGCTCCTAGATGTGCTCCCAGATGTGCTCCTAGATGTGCTCCTAGATGTGCTCCTAGATGTGCTCCTAGATGTGCTCCTAGATGTGCTCCCAGATGTGCTCCCAGATGTGCTCCCAGATGTGCTCCTAGATGTGCTCCTTGGTGGGCTCCTAGATGTGCTCCCAGATGTGCTCCTAGATGTGCTCCTAGATGTGCTCCTAGATGTGCTCCTACCCCAATTATTGGGACAGCTTTTCGACCGAACGAGTTGCATGAGCTATCCCTTAAAGGACTAATCAATACAAATTCTGTGGCGTATGCCATGCGATCGCTGACTTTCGAGGAGCACACCGCATCGAATCGTGTATCATAGCTGTAGACAGTCTGCTTCAGACAGCCCACGTCATGAGGGGTTATCAAGCGCGATATCCGGAAAATAAGTCTAGCATGCTGACTTTTCTCAAGCCACGCCGCTGACGGAGTAGCGCCAAAGCTCCTCACGTGCACGGAAGGGAGCGGGAATACGGTAATGCAAGGAAAACATGAGGCCGGCAGGGTTACAATTATTCCAAGTTTCTATTTTCTGCTATTGATCTCGCGCCCCTTTAGGAACAGCAGCGCCTCTGCGCGGTGCTTGAAGTAGCCTATAACGTGCTCAGCAGCAACGCTGAAGCTTTCACATGTCTCCTGTTCAGATTATGCAGTACTCTCGTAATTTATTTTTCAAAGCCGTCTTCAACCAACTGTCGTTAGTCGCATAAAGTAATCCATATATAGGAAATTGTTCACAACGCTTTTCTTGAACATCGCAGTGTTCTGCATAGCCATTCTATAACTCCGAGTAGCTGCGCCCGCCGTCCGTTACCAGCGCCTAAAAATCACCTTCCAAACCCTATTGAACTCTTTCCTCATCGCCGGGTGCCTTCTTTGTCCCCTATCTATACCTTTAGCTCCGAAATATATTCATACAGCACGTGCAGCAGCGGCCTCTCTCTCCCGCATTTCTATATTTCTAGAGTGGTTCATCCACAGCGTTTTCTACCAACGGCAATTACGGCGCCATTTCGAGCTTCTCTGTTCCGCATGGTGTAATTTCTTATTCTTCCTCGCCGGTGACTAGGTACTGGTGCGTCGCCACACATGGCGAGGCGGAATTCAACTCTGAGCGCAAGAAGTGACGTATACGAGTGTCACACCAAACTCCACACCAATCGGAGTCGAGGTTTCCCGGTCCCACGTATCGACGGAGACGAAGCGCAACAAGGCGTCCATGGTTTGTGCTATATCAATTTATGTTGAAGGTCCCCAGGTCATTGACATTTTTCGGATGATTTTACTTTGTCACCTTGTTTATTTTTTCCTCTTTCACATCCAAATTCTTCATTCTCTTTACAGTGCGCTACGAATGTCCACCGAGAGGTTTATGAGATGCTTCTCCTTTCATTCACAATAAACCCTTTTAGAACTAGTTTACAAATTGGGAATGTGTATTTTATCTGCTTTTAGGTTAGGATATTTTGTGCTCATATTGATTGTGTCTTTTGATGCAACATTGAGCTATAGATACAAGGCCTTCCTCTTAAATAATCCCTTAATAAAAAGCTTGTTCTAATTGAGACATCGCGTATAAATTTATGTTTAAGTATTAATATTCTTCCCCGACGAGGCAGCAGAGTGGCCAGAGGGAAAAAAACTTTGCGGACTCCAGCACGACCTCCGATGGCATGGTTTTTAATGGAGGCGAAACGAAAAAAGTTCGTTTCCTCTGCGGTTTCGTGTCAGTGCACATTAAAGGTTACCAGGTTGTCGAAAGTATTCCGGAACATTCCTCTACGGCACATCTCCCTCTGTTTCTTTTTATTGCTTAAGACTTAAGTGGCTACGTTACAGGCGTTTGACGCCACAATTATATAGGATCGATTGCGTCGAAGTGAGCGGAGATAGGAAAAAGTGAATGGTTATTCTTAATTGATGATAAAGCAAATGTCACCAAAGAAAAATCTCATGCAAGCGAAGTGAGTAGGTAAATAATTAGAACAACTTAATTTGATCCGACATCGAAATAGCCAACCGAGTAACGGCGTCTTTTAAAGTTATCACGTGGTACCTCGCTTCCGTTCACGTGACATATCAGTAATCAATGAATGAATGAATAAAGCCTTTATTTGATTCATGGGGTGGATCCCGGTTGTTGTTTGGGTAGTTAGAGCTAGGAGGGATGGGAGTGCAGCTTGTCGCTTCTTCACGGTTCTCCATGCTGTTTTTTGTTTTTTCCTATCCTGACGATCTGCGGGCTGTAAGTCGGCCTCTCTCACCCTACTCGAAGCATGCCGCTCCCACTGTCATATGTGCCAATGGCATGTTTTATTGGAATGCTTGATAGCATCTGAATGCGAAGATGGGCACGGCGTAATGTAGAATATGCGTAATTTTTTTTCTTCCTCATGAAAATGATGCGCATTACCGTATAGGATGTTTTAGGTCTGTCATACACTGTTCCTGGTAAAGGGTGCATATGTTCTGTTTGAATGTTTCGCATTTGAAGAGAAACCACTTTTCAAGTATGTGTGGTATGTAGGCTGTGTTTGTTATTACTTTCTTGAGAAATATCTTTTGTTGTCGAATGAGCCCTTTTGTATTGTGAAACACCGGCATTGGTGTTGCTTCATATAACCTAAGCCTGCTGTCGTATTTTATTTTGGTGCGTATATAGAGCATAATCGCTCTGACAGGGGAGCGTTTAGTGAGCTTTGTTTGGTACGATTTGAAGCTTTCAGTTTCAGCCTGGAGTTGGTGAGGAACGCAGAAGAATGACCAAGTTATGTCGACATTTCGATATGGCACTATTATGTACCGAGTCTGCAGTGGAGAAGTTCGATATCGTGAGCGTCGGTACTGCTACACAAGTTACATCCCACGCCCCTTGTCGAACAGAACCAGCCTTCACTTGAATGCATCGAAGATAACCGGCGCTCTTAATTGATTTACAGGAAAGCTAAAGCGTAATATCTGTCTTTAGCTTACTTTTTCGATGCAGATGACGATTCTTGCGTTTTGTAGCCTGCTGCTGCCGTCTCTGACGGGCCTACCTATGGAGGCGACATCGGCAAGCGTACTGCCACGTACTGAATACGATTACTGATACTGTTAATACCACCTGACACCCGTCAGCTGCACTCCCCTGATGAATCTGCCGCTAGAGGAACTACTGAACCTTACCAGACCATGGGTTACCGCATCATCTTCGACAGCATCGCCATGTATAAACGTGCGTCATCCGCCAACACGACTCTGTGGGCTCGGTGACTGCGCTACGGCGGAGCCACATAAATCAATTACTTTTCCGATGCAGGTTAGTAAACCATGTTCTCTCCGCTAAAAAAAAACGAAGTAATTATGTGCTAGTTCAATTCCCGAGCCCCACTCCTGTGTTGCCATTGCTATTGAGTTTACTGGTGTAATTCATCCTTTACTAATGTTATCAGGTGACGTCGAAACCAACCCTGGTCCCGAAATTATCGCTGCTGTACTGGCTGCATTAGAGAAATTCATCGCCGGCCAGACACAACTGACCTCCGAGACACAGGGGGTGAAAACCCTGCTAAGCTAGACAAATGAAACCATTACAGACCTAAAATAAACGAATGACTGAACTAGAAATGTACTATCAAACGCTTAAACCCTTAAGAATAGATATGGAGGTATGCAAGAAAACGCAATAATAATGAATAATAAGATACACAAACTGGAAGCACACCTAGACGACACACAAAATCGATCTCGCCAGAACAATCTTATTTTTTTATGGCGTCCGCTGCAATAGCATTGATTCATGGGCTGAGTCAGAAAAACACCTTTTTAGCAATGTGGGCTTTTGAGTGTCGAGTGCGTCTCTCAAGTTTTGTTTTTTGTTACTTTTTGCAGCTAGAACCTGCCTTTCTGTTGCATTTGCCTTCCAGTTCATTACACGGGTCTGATCGGGTATCATGCCAGCCTACCCGTCTTCCATCCAACTCCATTATTGCCGATGTGGAACCTAAAGCCGGCCTTTTGTGGTGAACCTTGATATACCTGTCATCTAATTTCCTACAATATAACCATTTTGGTAGCTCATCAACCTGCCCATCATTCAGCACGATTATGGCTGGTGTGCATCAATGCACATCAGGGTAGGTGGCCTCATTTGAGCTTCATGAATGCTCTCTCAATTTTAGTTCTCAGTCTTATTCCACCTTCTCTCGAGCAATATGCAAGGGAATAAGTGGGGCGAGTGCTTGTGCACCCGCTTTTTTCTGTACGGCGCTGTTGGACTTAAGGAAAGTGGCAATGGGCACCCATTTCGGCTGGAAAAGAGATTTCCCGTATTGGGCATAAATCAGATCGCATCAGTCCTCAAATATCTGACAAAGAGCACTTTCCTTCCGGATACTGGAATGTGGTCTGAGTTAACCGAGCATCCCACATATGAACCCCTAGTAACATGAACATAAGCAAGCTAATATGCGCTTGCAAATTTTTTTCATATCGGTGCTTTGATTGTAGCTGCAGCCCATTTGCCTAAATGTGACCCACTGAGACCTCACTTCCCGTGAAACTTGGGATGCCATACCATACACTAAGCACGATTCCTACCATAACACAACATAATATTTTCACCGCCGCTAACACAAGCAAATCATTATATATTTTATCATACGGTTTCTAACACCCTATATTGTTTCATATCATAATCCGACTATCGCAAAGCATTTGATTCCGTCTCACATGAACTAGTAAAGTACAAAATGAGAGCTCTTAACCTGGATGATAAAGTTGTGAAAGTAATCGAAGACTACCTGAGCGACAGAATGCAATGCGTGGTAATTGGAGGCGAAAATTGTAGCTTTGTTGAAGTCACTTCGGGAGTGCCACAGTGCTCGGTGCTGGGACCGCTACTCTTCCTAATCTATATCAATGATATCCCCTCTAACATATCTTCACAAATAAGATTATTCGCAGATGATTGCGTTGTTTATAGACCAATCCGAAATGTACAAGATGTAGATGCCCTGCAGCAGGAACTAAAAAACATAGTCTCCTGGTGCCAAACCTGGCAACTTGGCCTGAACACCAACAAATGTTACCAGGTAACATTTACTAAGTCTAAGATTCCTAATGAACCTACCTACAAACTAGGTGATACCACTCTCAGCACGGCAAATGAAGTGAAATATCTAGGAGTCCTACTAACTGCGGATCTGTCCTTTGCAAATCATATTGATATGACCTGTCAAAAAAGCTGGGAAAATGCTCAACCTACTCATACGGACCCTTGGAACTGCTCCTCAGATTCTTAAAAGCACTGCCTACAAGTCACTGGTAAGGCCTCAACTGGAATATGCGTCTGCAGTATGGGATCCGCATCAGCAGTACCTGATTGATAAATTAGAAGCTATACAAAACCGCGCAGCCAGATTTATATCAAGGCAGTATTCCAGACATGCCAGCATAACACAGATAAAGAAACACATAGAACTCGAACCGCTACAGATAAGGCGCCGGAAGCAAAGGCTCAAACTTCTGCACTCAATATACACCGACACAACAGGCATTGATAAGGAAAAGTACCTCAAAACAGCCCACTATATTTCTAACAGGACAGGCCGGAGTTTTAAAATACGAGAAATGGCGTGTAAAACGAACTACAAAAAGTACTCATTTTTTCCACGTACTATTTCTGAATGGAAGAAGTTGCGAGCTGATGTGAGTGTAGACCGAGATGTATTTTTACGGCTAATCAATCATTTGTGATTTCACTGTTCCTTCAAACTGTTATTGTTGACCGAATGCACTGTTGTTCCTCTTGCATTTTTTTTTAATTCATTACTCCTTTGTCTACCCCTCCCCCCCCCCCCGATTTTGTTTTTGTTCTTTCTCTCGTGTGATTTTTGTTTGTTGTTGTTTATCTGCTCGTCACTTAAATGTTGTAACCACTCCGCTGCTATAATGCTTCGGCGCTGCAGGGTGTACTGAAAATAAATATATTGTAACAGACTGCGAAGAAGATGAAAATTCGCTAGGGAAGAAGGAGGAAGTGGCGTGCGCTTAGCTGGAGACAGGGAGATCTTGCACGAGCCACACTCCGATCGTACCACTGAGTCCTGTCGCTGAATCGCTGAGTCCTGTCCTGTCCAAAACGACGAATGTGATCCTGTGCTAGCTACAGCCAGAAGAAGGCTACTCAAAAGCGGTCTTGGGAGTCCTCAAGGTGTTCGGTGCCTGGTGCTTCTTCGTGGTGAGGCCTTTCTACGTTCAGGGGGGTTTGGTCAGGGTTCAGGCTAGCTTTATAGGATTTGGTAGTATAAGGGTGTCATTATCTTGCGCACAGGATTGTCTTTCAACTCCCCGGGAGGGGGCTCGGCGGATTGGTTCGCCAGCCTGCCGGTTGAAAGCTTGTCTCTGGAATCATTTGCTAAAAATGGTGTCAATTTGATTCCTGTCGCACTCATACCGATAGGCGATGGAATGCTGAAAATTAAAAATTCGAAAACTATTCAGCAGCAACTCAGAAGTCTGACGGATCACTACCTTGATGTCTCTGAGGTGCGACCTTTTTGCAGACGAGGTATAGTTTGCAAATCTGCAAACATTGTGTGTCAGATCTGCTACGCTGCAGTACTTTTACCTCGATTCCTGCCAAAGCATTTATTCCTAAACATCTGGCTTGCACTAAGGGTATTGTTCGTGGAGTGGATCCTGCATCTACTGCTCAAGAAATTTTGGAGGAATTTCAGGACGCAGGAGCTAGTGTTCTTTCAATGTATCGCTGTTCTCGCATGGTGGGCGGGGTGCGTGTTGCTACACAGTCAGTTATAACAACTTTTGCCGGTGTCATGTGTCCATCTGAATTAACACTTTGGCCAATTATTTATTGCATTGACCCGATACGTCCTCGCCCCCTTCAATGTACCAACTGTTTGCGATTTGGACACAGTAGAAGAGCGTGTAAGTCGACGACTAGATGCAGGGTGTGTGGGGAAGGACACTCTTCTAATAGCTGTACCGCTGCAAAACCTAGCTCTTGTCTATGTAGTAACGAGCACTCGGCTGCTAAAGCCAGTTGTGAGAAACGTTCTCAGGAGCAGGCATTACTAGAATTAATTCAAGAGAGTCGTTGCACTCGAGCAGATGTTTATGCCCTTCTTGATCGGAAAAGGCACACTTATGCCAACTTTGTGCGCCCTTCTACTCGAAACTTTGAGGCCACTTTGTCTACCGCAATTGTGAAAACGGTTGAAAAAGCCCTTTCTGTCGTGTTTGACGGTATGCTTATCAGCTTTACTGAAGCCTTGTCTGGTATTGTTGGTAGCCAGTCATCTTGCCCATCTCAACCTGTGCTGACTCAAGCATCTATTTATTCTCTAACCTGTGCTGAAAGTTTAAATGCAGGTTCTCATCTAGTGATGGCTCAAATGCACCCTATCGACAGTGTCCCTGTAAGCATTTCTCGCAAAGGTATTTGCTCTAATGATGTTGAAATGGCATGCTCTACTCAGAAGCGCCGTGCTTCTAGCTCACCCTTGAAGTCCTCCATTTCCCAGACCAAAACTAAAAAAGCGCCTTGCAAAGGTTTACAGCAATACCGATGTGTTAAAAGAGGCTGTTGCGGTCTCAATTTTAGGTAAGTAATCGTGGCAGGCGTACAAGTTCTGCAGTGGAATTGTCGCTCTATTATAGCTTCACTTCGAGATTTATATCTTCTACTTTCAACACATAAGCCAGACATAGTGCTTTTGAAGAAACTTGGCTCTCCCCCGCAAAGTCATTTACCTTAAAGAAATTGCATGTTTCCCGCACCGATCGTGTAAACGGTAGGGGCGGTGGCTTATTAACTTTGATATCATCAAAATTATGTCACCGGGCAAAAATAAGCAAAACAATAATGAATCCTGAGTGTGATATTTTGGCTGTAGATGTCACATTGCCGCATTGTGGCCCTATCACAGTCGTTAACGTCTACAGCCCCACCGGTGTACGTAGCACAGACTATTTTGACAGATTACTTAGAAATTCTAATAGGGTCGTTATTGCAGGTGATTTTAACTCGCACCATACTTTTTGGAATAACTACTGCGATGCATGTGGACAGCTGTTATGGGCGTGGATGTCGGCAAATGCTGTGCGCTGCTGAAATTCTCGGGCTATAACCATCATGCGCGGAAATTCGCGATCTGTCATCGATTTATCCCTGGCAGAAGGTGGGATAGGTATAGGAGGATGGTCAACAGTAGACAGTGGTACATCTAGTGACCACTTTCCAATAACATTTACCATCATGATGAGCACAACACGAGATAGAACCTTTGACCGTAAACTAGTAAACAACGCCAAATATGCAGCTTCGGTACGCTCCTCCCTCAAATCAAGCCTTTGTTCATGTAGGACCGTCAAAGCACAAAAGATATTTTCCTCAATTGCGAATGCTACTGTAGATTCCCCGTTCACTGTGCGGTATGGAATGACGCGTGTAAGAAAGCCTTCCGCCGTAGGAAAGCAGCATGGAAAAGCCTTTCTTATAACCAGAGCCCAGTAAACTGGATAAACTACAAATTTTGTTCGGCGTCATTTAAAAGAGCCATAGCGCAGGCAAAGGATGAGTAAAACGAAAATTTAAATACCTATTTGTGAAACCCTAAGCACACGAAGGCTTTGTATCGTATCATGGAACGAAATAGAAACTCGCACCTTTATCAGCCATTAAGTCAGCAGTGTTGTCTCTACAGGAGGCAAATGATGAGTTGGAACAAATTGCGCAAGGACTAGCATTACGTTTCCAGGAGCAGTTCAGAGTTCCCTTGCACGCTCCCATTTCCTGCTCAGACTATATTGAGGTTGATCGGTCAGAACTGCTATCTGTGATTTCTTCCATTAAAAACTCGGCTCCAGGTTGGGACGGGGTTAAGGTAAGTATGCTCAAAATTTTAGCAAATGATTTCACTCAAGATCTCCTGGATCTGGTTAATGAATCATTAGAATCTGCATGGCTGCGGCACGTCTGGAAAGTGTCAAAAATCGCTCTTGAAAGACCCTGGTAAAGGAGTGCATGTGAAAAACACTCGGCCGATAGCTTTGACTTCGAATCTATTAAAATTAATAGAAAGAATTTTGCATGGCCGCCTCTCAAACCATATCTCAGAGGTTAATGGTTTGAGTTCTTCCCAGATTGATTTCCGCAATGGATGCTCAATATGGTCGGCATATGTAGATTTAGAAAGCAGGATTCGCCTTGCAATGTGCAACAAGGAGGCATCAGCGTTAGTGACGCTCGATATTACTAAGGCCTATGACAGCATTGAACATTCCATTCTACTTAATAAGTTGTCATTATTACGTCCTCCGTTCTACATTTATGCCCGGATCAGGGAATTTTCGAAAGAACGACACTTCTTTTGCACTGATGGCTCAATAACCTCAAACACTTATGCACAGACAAGAGGGGTGCCTCAGGGCTCTGTGCTCTCCCCACTCCTCTTTAATATATTAATGTGCGATATTCCGGTTCATCCTGATCTCACTGTATATGTATATGCGGATGACATAGCATTCTTCGCCTCTGGAAAAGATATTCATAACCTACATCGTTCACTACAGGCTTACCTAAATGCATTTGAGGTCTGGCTGGAAAAAGTTAAATTGTTTTTAAATGTGCCCAAAAGTAGTGTGCTAGTTTTTAAAACCATAATCCCCTTATATGTTTTTTTAAACTACCGCTCAGATGTCATACCGCAAGTGGAATCTGAGCGGTATTTGTGCATTACTTATGATGATAGTATGGATTGGAGGCTTCACATCAAGTGTAATGTTCGGAAAGGTGAGCGTGCCCTTGGTAGGCTGATACGGATAAGGAACAGGAAATTTGGTATGCGTCGAGATACTCTTCTACTTTTGTACAAAGCCTATTTGAGACCAATGCTGGAATTTGGCTGAATTCTTTTTACTGGGTGTCCAAAATATAAGCTGCATCCTTTGCTGCTTTTAGAAAGACGGGCGCTGCTCCTCTGCCTAGGGCTTCCGCAGTCAGCCTCTACCACTGTTCTGTACTTGGAGGCCCGAATTCCGCACCTTAACTCCCGTTTCCACCTTCTAACTGTCAGATCATTCTTGCGATCATTTGAGGCTACTCCCTGTGTGGCTATACCTATTTTTGTGTCAAACCCCGCCCTCTTTCTCACTCACCAGTGGCCAAGAGTCTGTAAGCCCCACCTTGTTTTCACGCAGAGCATTTTTGCAAACATTGGTGTGGACCTTGTTTCTATATGCCCTATTGGTTGCTCAGCGTTCTTTGTGACTATACGTTATGATTCTATATTTCCATCTAATGTGAAGCACTTACCCTCAAGTCTAATGTCCAGTCTCCTATGTGAACACCTTGAAAAGTTCCCTGATCACACTGTAATTGCCACTGATGCGTCTGTGATTGCGCACAAAGTAGCGATTGGAATTTTTATAGAGTCTCTTTCCTGGAGTTTTTCGGTGCGCGTCCCGGATTACACACCGATATTTCTAGCAGAGTTTATGGCAATTGGGCTAGCACTACTAAACGTTCACTGCAGTCAATCAAAAAGAATGTTTCTATCAGACTCCTTTTCTGTTTTGTTGTCACTGAAGTCAGCACGGGATGCTCCGTTGAGCCACTCACTAAAGTATTTCATACCGGGTTGGGTGAAAGAGATACGCTTCATCTGGGTCCGCGGTCACAGCGGTATTTTCCAGAACGAAGCGGCAGATTTCCTGGCTAAATCAGCTCTTGATGCATCTGTTTCATGTACCATCCCTAATATCCCCATTTTTGGAATGTCCCGTTTCCAGCGATATCAATACCTAGCCGCTTCATGAAATGATCCTTTGCTATCTACAGCCGAATACTAGCACCTCATATACTCATGGAAACTTCATTTATGTAAATCACGGCTTTGTGAGGTAACCATGGTTCTCCTGAGATGCAGGATTCCTCGCCTAAATCTTTATTTATGTAGATGCGCGATCAGCCCCACAAACCTTTGTGAGGCTTGAGTGAAATTGAAAATATTGATCACTTCCTTCTCGCTTGCCGAACCTTTTCTCATCAGAGAGGGTGCATTAGAAACTCCAATTGCACGCTTGGGATTATCGTTGTCGGTTCCGCTTCTACTCTCCTTCGGTGCGAGTGCGAAAGAATTTGCGTTGCCTCAAATTTGTGAGTACTTACATAACTACATCACAGCTACGGACAGATTCCCTTGCTAATTGTATCCCAAATTTACAAAATTCCAAATTTGTGCTTCATAATTTTTCTTGCAATAACTTTTGTGATCTTAAATCCTATGTTTCTGTTTAGTTGTCAATTACTTTAATACACTGGTTCAGTTTGTGTAGGACATTTGGCAGTCCACACTGAACCCTGGCCAATCCCCCTTCGTGGGTATGTGCCAAGTATCAAGGAAGAAGAAGAAGCTGACACGGTCTTACTGACGCTCCGTTTTCCACGAAGGCTTTCAGCGTAACAACTTGCTGAAGGCTAGCTGGGTACGACCAATATCGTCAGCAACGGCTTTATCACTCGGACTTCACGGCTGTCGACGCCTTGTCGGTTTGCCACCTTATATTCCTAAGATATCCGTGGACGGAGATACCGCGCTCAGGTCAGCATCGAGCCCCTTCTAGCCTCATTACTCCGAGCCCCGATCCTTTGCGGGCGCTGCCGGTGAAGTCGTGGATGAATGGCTGACGCACCAACAACGCGTCAGCCGATATAACAGGTGGGACGCGACCATCCAACTTGGCAACATGGTGTTGGCGCTCGCAGATACGGCGCTTACGTGGTATGAGAACAACAAAGAGTCCTTTACGGCTTGGGCACATTTTATATATGAGCTCAGCAAGTGCTTAGGGAACTCCGCTACAAAGTAGTGTGCAGAACCGACACTGGATTGCCGAGCTCAGCTTCCTGGTGAGTCCTGCACCCAGTACATATAGGCGGTCCTCAAGCTTTGCAAAGTCGCTTCACCTCGCACGTCGGATCACGACTAGGTTGGCCACTTGCTAAACGGCTTGCTGAGGACATCTATTCCTACCTGATAAGTCTCCTCAGGAACCTTTATGAAGGGCAAGAGGCCACAGTCAGAACTGGGCATGGTCTTACTGATTGGATTGAAAGGGGTGAGGCAAGGCTGCATACTGTCGCCCTGCCTATTTAACCTATATGCAGAGTGTATCATGAGGAAGGCCGGTCTGGACGAGTCTTCAGCTGGAGTGAAGATTGCTGGAAAACGTATCAACAACCTTAGATATGCGGATGATACCACTTTAATGCCAGAAAGTGAAGTGGAACTCAAGAAACTTCTGATGCGCGTACAAGAAGAGAGTGAGAAGTTTGGGCTTAAACTGAACATTAAAAAGACGAAGATCATGGCGTCTTGCCCTATCAAGTCCTGGAGCATCAATGGACAAGAAGCGGAAGCTGTGACAGATTTTCTGTTCTTGGGCGCCAAGATTACCTCGGAAGGAGACTGCAGCCATGAAATTAGGAGACGCCTGCTTCTGGGAAAGAGAGCAATGGTTAGCCTTGACCGCCTAGTAAAGAGCAGAGACATTAGTCTGCCAACCAAGGTCCGTATAACCCGTGCTATGGTCTTTCCAGTTGTGGTGTATGGATGCGAGAGTTGGACTGTGAAAAAGGCTGACCGCCGAAGAATTGACGCGTTTGAATTGTGGTGCTGGCGAAGACTCTTAAGAGTTCCTTGGACTGCCAGAAGATCAAATCAGTCGATATTGTCGACCATAAACCCTGACTGCTCATTGGAGGGTCAAATTCTAAAGTTAAAGCTTAGCTACTTTGGTCATCTGATGAGAAGAGAGGAGTCGCTGGAGAAAGATTTGATGTTGGGAAAGGTTGAGGGTCGCCGGAGAAGGGGTAGGCAGCGAACGCGATGGTTAGATGGCATTCTCGAGGCATTGCAGATGAAGCTATATGTGATGTTAAGAAGATAGTGAGAGACCGGAAAGCGTGGCGTGACATGGTACATAGGGTCACGAAGAGACGGACATGACTTAACGCCTGAACTGAACTGAAGTAAAAATAACCTGCCATCGGTGAAGAACGGGATCTAGCATTGCCGCACGTTGAAAACCTTAAGATGCGTGCAATTACTCTCAAGTTCGGTCGCTTGGCTACTGTCTCATCGCTGGCCGCTATCGAGTCCACATCCACCAGTTACCTTGCCACTACCATTCACCAGATTGTACGCGACGAGCTAACCAGCTGGCAAGATCCAACCTACCGTCGCTTTGAACAGATGTCTACGTATCCGCTGCCTCAGCCGCAGTGCATTTCTGTCAGCGCGGCGGACTATGATGGGCACCATTTGCACCAGCAGTCCCGAGGCTGCCTGGATTGTAATTACTCAACGATCCCGCCACGACACACGTGTGGGTTCTACCGAGCTGCCGTCAGTGTACTTAGAGAAAGGTGTGACTTGTAATGCAGTCCATATGGGTCCATACAGCGGTGATGTCTTCCTGAGAGACTGCCTGGATTGTAATTACTCCACGATCCCGCCACGACACACGTGTGGGCTCTACCGAGCTGCCGTCAGTGTACTTACAGAAAGGTGTGACTTGTAATGCCGTCCATACGGGTCCATACAGCGGTGATGTCTTCCTGAGGTGAACATCTGTTCGTCCGTTCTTGATTTGCTACCGGTGTGGCAATCCTGGTCACATCCTGGTCACGGTACCACTAACTAGGCTACAAGCAGCAGTATCGGCCCTCACCTAACTACGATTCCACCAGATATACTGCAGAGCCAGACAACCAGCAGGAGTATAATCTCCACCGTCAACGTTCTGACTCATACGCTCCACAGAATCATTTCAAGGCCAGCCTGACGAACCCTTCTCCGGCATCTGATCGCAGCGTGACTCCTTCTCCTGCATTCCGCGTGCGCCGGTCTCCATCGCCACGCCGGCGAAATTCACCTCATTCGGAAAACTAGTCAGCACGACAGATAGAGTTGAGGTCGAAAAAGTGCTGTGTGCCAATGTGCCTCCGGTTGATTTAATACTGAAACACAAAGTTAACGGGTCTTTGGATGGTTTAGTCAATCGGATCATGTGCATACTGGACTACTGTTTCAGTAATGAGCTTAGGATTTATATGATATTTCAGTGTGCCCCTATCTACACATTGTGTGGAGTAAGCGGTGAATCGTTACAACCTTTGGGAGTATGTGGTGTAGAAGTAGAACGGAGCGGATTACTTTTTCAAACGGAATTTATTGCTATTGCACGTTCGACCCATGATGTGGTTTTATACTCTGACTTTTTGCAAATGTGTGGCGCTACCGTTGGCTTGGAAGTGGGGCGGTTTATGTCAAGCGGACACATGTGTCTAATCTCTTGGAAAGTTCGTGTGATGCGGAAACTGTATTTAGCGTCTCCGAAGACATAGTCGTACCATCATGGACTGCGAATTGCGTCCCAGTGCACCCATTGCCTTATAATGATGACACCTTTGAAGCTCTAGTACAGCCTATTTATTCGACGTGTGTTAAGAGGAATGTACTTGTGCCGCATTGTTTGATTTCTGTGGTGAACGGTCATGCGTGGTTTTCAGCGATTAGTTCCTCCCTTGAGCCTGCTCTTCTGCCAGGTGCATTGAAGCTTGGCTCCTTTGGACATGACATGCATTCTGCTGTGGCATCGGTCGGAGTGGCGCCAACCGAACCTCTTCCGCTTTCGTCACTAGAATTGCCAAGTGCTCCCATGGTGAACACCTGACTCAGTAGTGCTGAGCGCCAAGCCCGGATGGACGTCCTATTAAAATACGCATTTGTTTTTAAACTTCGACCAACTCTCTCGACCGGCTTCTATTCTTTCTGCTCACATTCGTCACATGATCGACACAGGTTCTTCCCGTCAGCGGCGCCAAGAACCATATAGAGTATCACCATTCGAGCACAAGATCATCAGTGAAAAAGTACGAGAAATGCTCAACACGATGGTCATTAAGGAGTCTTGCAGTCCTTGGGCGTCACCTGTAATTCTGGTGCTAAAGAAGGACGGCCCGTGGCGGTTCTGCTTCGGTAATCGACGTCTGAAGGCCATTTCCAAGAGAGACGTGTATCACCTCTCTCGCATAGAGGACATAATGGATTGTCTTCCTGCCGCCTCCTACTTTTCTTTCGTCGATTTAAGATCCCGATATTGGCAGATTCCTGTGCACCGCGATGAAGGAAAAACGGCATTTGTCACGCCTCATGGACTTGTTGAATTCAATCTATGCCCTTCGGAATTTGCAACGCGCCCACAACTCTTGAAACAATTATAGACAAGGTGATTCTTGGTTTAAAATGGGGGCTTGTATGTTTTACCTAGACAACGTAGTTGTTTTTTTTAAGATGTTCAGGAAACACAACAAACGCCTAGCTGTTACCCTGTACTGTTTGCTACTGCTCATTGGACGGTCAAATTCTAAAGTTAAAGCTCAGCTACTTTGGTCATCTGATGAGAAGAAAGGAGTTGCTGGAGAAAGATTTGATGTTGGGAAAGGTTGAGGGTCGCCGGAGAAGGGGCAGGCAGCGAACGCGATGGTTAGATGGCATTCTCGAGGCATTGCAGATGAAGCTATGCGATGTTAAGAAGATAGTGAGAGACCGGAAAGCGTGGCGTGACATGGTCCATAGGGTCACGAAGAGTCGGACACGACTGAACGCCTGAACTGAACTGTTTGCTACAGGTCGGCCTTATTCTAAATTCCAAGAAGTGCTGGTTTGGCGAGCGGTACGCAGTGGTGCTCAGACATCCTATCGACAAACACGAGTTGCGACCTGATCCCCAGAAAACGGAGGCTGTCGAATCGTTTAAGAAACCAGAGATTAATAATGAGTTTTGCAGCATCTTTTGGTTATGTTCTTATTTTCGTCGTTTCGATTTGCTTGTTGCGCCGGCCCACTGACTTGCCTTTTACACTGACTCTTTTTCGAATGGACCTCCGAAAGTGAAACCTCTCTTCGACAGCACAAGTTTCTGTTGACATCGCAGCCTATTCTACGCAACTTCAATCCCGCAGGGCCGACAGAAGTTCACACGGATGCGACTGGTGTTGGCATTGGGGCTATTTTAATTCAGCGGTGAAATGAGCAAGAACATGTTATTGCATACGCCAGCCGTACTTTAAGCAAGTCCGAGCGGAACTACAATGTTACTGAGCAGGAATATCTATCAGTGGTATTCGGCATCCAGCGGTTCGTTCGTTTTGCACGGTCGCCCATTTAGCAATGTAACCGACCATCACTCTCTCTGTTGGCTCGTCAACTTTTGAGACTCCGATGATCGTCTCTCGCGATAGGCACCTTCGAGGTGGCGTATAACAGAAGCCGACGCCACGCCGACGCAAACTGTCTGTCACGTCTCCCTCTAGCCATCAGTTCCAGTTCGTGCGACGCCGACAACTTCGACGTCTACATGTCGGTTGTGGTTGCCGAATTGCCGGACCTTCAAGTGTTTACAACGGAACAGCAAAAAATCCGGGCCTCACGACTCTTTATAACACCCCGTAGATCCGTCGAAGTGCCGACCGGTTCTGTATACGCGATGATGTCCTCTGGAAAAAGAACTATTCTTCAGTGGGCCAATGTTTACTTCTTGTAGTTCCCCAAAGTCTCTGTTCGTCTATTTTGCGCATACTGCACGATGATATCGCGTCTGGGCATCTTGGATAAGCTCAGGCCCTCCGCCGCGCAGAAGAATGCTTTTATTGGTCGAAGATGCGATCGACCATTGACGGATATGTGGCCAGTTGCGCACAATGTCAGCGCTACAAAAATTTACCGCTGCTCACGCTGGGTTGTTGCAACCTGTGCCACCTCCCAGCTTGTCCTGTGACCAAGGTGGCAAACATCTGCTGGGTCCATTATCAAGGTCTTGCTTTGGTAACTGCTGTATTTTCGTTTGCTTCAATTATCTTACCCGGTTCTGTTAACGGTGGCTATCCCATCAGCTACAAACCATTAAAGTTTCGCAGTTTCTGCTTCCCTCAGCTATCTTGCGCCATGATCCACCAAGGATTGTGATACGTAACTGGGGTCGCCAGTTCAAGGCGGGTGTAGTCCAGTTGCTCTAGAATCTATGTGACACGAATTTGCGTCACTTCACAGTTTATCAGCCGCAAATACTCGGCCTGATAGAGCGCATAAACAGGGCGTAAGGAATTCGATTTCAATGTACGTAGCTGCGGATCACAAGAACTGGGACACCATCCTGCCTTGTGTCACATATGGCATCAATACAGCCACTCATGATACTACTGATTATAGCGGGCCACCACTGTGCACTCTGAACACCATATGCCGTTCTTCCTAAGCGACGAATCCTGCATCGCTGGAACCTTTTGTCTCGCTGAAGAAGCTCGGCGACGGGCGCGCTTGCGGACCATTGCTTCGCAAGACCGCTTCATGGAACGCTGCGATAAACGCCATAGGCACGTTACCTACGCTTCAGGCGATGGTGCCTGGCTTTGGCGACCGCTATGAAGGCGTGGCCATAACCAGGAATTGTTGGCTCACTACGATGGGTCTTACGGGATCAGTAACAACATCATTGATGTGCCATACGATCTTGCCAGCCTCACTGCGACAGGCCGTCATTTAAAAAAGTCTGAACTATCACATGTTGCGAGATTCAAGCCCTGCCATCGCCGCAAGACATTGTAATTCGCCCGGCGGGCTTCGGCTGCACAGGAGGACATGTAACGTGCTGCAAAAAAGAAGATGCTCTAGGGAAGAAGGAAGAAGTGGCACGGGGTGGGGTTGCCAGAGACGACTGACCGCTGACACGGTGTTCCCGACACTCCGTTTTCGACAAAATCTTTCAGTGTAACAATATCATATAATGAATACAGTGCATCCTGTTGTTAGATTGAACATTTTATTTAGGGACACCAGATTGTAGGACATCATTTACACCCAACCAAATTCCTTTAATGCCTTAATTGCGAAAGCCCTGCTGTCCGTGACGGTCTCGAAGGATGCGTTTCCGAATCTTTCTCGAAAACATACCTGTTCCAATAAACATCCCAATTAAACGTTAGTGACAACGTATACATGTGTACCAAAGGACAAAAATTATATTCCAAGCTCTAAGCTGCGTTCACTGGATCAGTTCGTCT
Source organism: Amblyomma maculatum (assembly GCF_055883805.1). NCBI lineage: Eukaryota > Metazoa > Arthropoda > Arachnida > Ixodida > Ixodidae > Amblyomma > Amblyomma maculatum. The sequence continues at coordinate 83,972,726 of NC_139348.1, read as the reverse complement.
ATATTATATGTAAATAATATATGCGCAGGAGGACTCACTGCTTTCCATTTAAAGCTCATAGTTGCTGAACGAAATCAAACCTAGTGTACCGAGGGATAAATAAATGGAAGAATTACGATAAAATTAAGTATGCGCTTTGAGCAGAAAACTATTTTCTATCGGTCGTTTCGCCCCTAATTTTCCAGAGAATCACTGCGTTGAAGGGCACGACAAAATACCTCAGAGCATTGACTTAATATGATTTAGCTGAACATAGTAGCAGTTTCACTGGTTGGGCACGTTTGGAGAAAGTGTTCTTAGAAGTGGCTTTTCCGCTTATGCTTGAATAGCATTTATTTCCGTTCTTTTAATGATCGCGGTTCTGCATCTTTTAAACGAAAATGGTTAGCAGGCTGGGTGAAGATCAGTGGCTTTCCATGTACTGTACGTGTGAATGTTTCATGAAGAAATGTCATCAGACAGTTGGAAGTGTATTTATGAGGTATCAAGTTAAGAAACAGTTAATATCAAGTCGGGCGATGAACCGACATGAGCTAGTGAAGATGCTGAGAAAATTCATGTCGCTGCAGATTTGTTTAACAACTGCCTGCCCATGATCAACCTTTCTGCCATTTGCTGGATGTCTTCTAATTGTATACCTGCACTAAGCTATCGTGCAGCCATCAGAGCACTACATATTGCTGTCAGTAAAAATACCCGGAAAAATGTAGTGCCGATTTTCTGCCGCGATATGGCTAGAAAACCGAAAGCTAATCTTGAAGAAATTGGATTTTACCGATGCGTTAATAAAATCTTGGTTCGGGTCACAGCAAGTTGGGGCCTAACTTAAAACTCATTTTCACTTTGAACACAGAAGTTGCAAATGGTAGCAAGCTACTAAAAGCAGAATGGTAATAGTTTGCAAGGGTGTCTAATTGTAGCTCGTTTTGTACAGGCACTGCGTAGAGAGCAAAGTCTACATTGGCATGATAAAAAGGGATGGAAAATACAGAATGTAAATTAAACGGAAAGACCCAAGGCGTTAGCGAATTAATTCTTCACTGTCAACTTTATACGTTTGACGATATGCCATTCGATCAGGAGTTTACATCGCATTCAGAAACGCATCTCTTCTATACTCGAAAAAATGTACTGCCAATTTCCTGCGGCAATATGACTAGAAAACTGAACGCTAATCTTGATGAATTTTGATTTTGGCAACGCCTCATTAAACGCTTGATTCGGATAACAAAAGATTCTGTTGCGATTTGTGACGCTCAATAAACACAATTGCTTCAGATTCTTTCTCCCCCATATTCACAAACCATTATTTCTTGCGCACTTCTTCAGAATCACCAACATGGAGCTCCGTGCTTGTACATTGTATAACCAGCATGGGTAGCAATTGATCACAATTTTAAATCACTCTTTTGCAGGAGGATGTCGCTTCTGCTTTTGGGGACTGTTACATTGGTCACATAGCAATATTACAACAGCAATTCAGCAATTTTAGGCTCACTGACCCCTATACACTGCTTTGTCCTGCACGCGACCAAATAAACGTTTTCTGAGTTCCATGAGCGGAGCGCAATCACTGTGTAAAATTGTTTTCAACAAACAACCACTCGTTTTTGTTCTAAGCCCCTTTTAGCTGTGCGCAACCTGTTATGTCAGTAAGTGTATTGGGGGCCAGCCTTTCAAGCTGAAAAATATCTTAATTAGACGCTTTCTCTTCGGACTTCATAAATTAGAATAAAGAGGCATTTAAAAATAACGGTTTGTTCTTTGCCATAAGTGATCCCTTTGTATGATATTGGGAAAAGTAGCTTAGAAAAGTCTGGGAAAAGTCTGAACGTTCAAAGTGCAGAACAATCTTGACCATTTAACATCAAACCATGCTCTCAAGACTGCACAAGTATATTTCGTAAGCAGCTGCACTGAACATACTCTGGTGGCTTACAAGAGTGAATGTTCTAACTTTCCTAAATGTAGCTAAAAGTTTTTTAAAATTTGCGTTTTAATTTCACAAAGTAGTTTAGGCGGCTAAGAAAATAAAAAGGTCTGCTTCTTTCAAAAGAGGTAGTAAGCAAGCCCAAATATCTCGAGGAATGGGTGTTAGAATGCCGTCAATCGGTGTTAGAAAACACCTATTGTTGAACATCTAATAGTTGCGTTGTTCACAACTTATGCGTATAAATATTATTTTCACCACAGTACAATAGCAGATTCATATAAAATTGAGGGCATTGGGTTAACACCGCAATTCTGGCTGTCTCTATTGCATTTCAGGATGCATTACAGGATACATGCATCAATACCAGTCATAGCTCAGCGAGACGTGAACTTCGAACCCACAAAAAACTTACCCGTAAAGTTCGAAGAATGTACGGCAAACAAACACTGACATACCAAGTTCGCACTGTTCTTAACAGGCCCAATCTTAATGCTGACTTCTCCGTTAGCAGCATCACATTCAAACGTAACATTAAAGAATACCTAATGGCAAACAATATTGAATTTTCGCCAATGTAACAGCTCAAGATTTCTTTATGTTGATCTTAACAGTTTGGTTGAATTTTCTTGGTTGGAGCAAATGAATCAATCGCCTATGTTAGCAGCCTATGACGGGATGGCCAATTATGATCCTATTGTATATGCCTGTAACACGGTTTATTTTGGTTTTGTTGTGTACTTTTTTACTACTGTGGTTTCACTTCTGTTACAATCCTTTTGTGGCATCTGAGTTTAATATTTGCGTTAGGTGGTATATGCCTAGATTGATAATGTATTATTTCACTGGTCTGTCAAACTTTGCTTGGGTGCCAAGGTCTAGACAGGTTTTTCAACCTTTTGCCTCGGCTGCCCCTTTCTGTAGAAATATAAGAAATAAAAAAACTACACAAACTTTAGTTCATAGAATATTCCTTTACGCTATTTCGCTCTGAATTTTATTAATGAGATATTTAGTAATTCATGTATTGTCTGTGATTACGTTTGCACTTCGCGCTATTAATGGCTTTATTGTGTCTTAACTGAGTCAATGCCAAAGGTATATAACACTGATTGGCAGTATATTTCTAGCGAATGACACATATTTAAGACCTGTACCTAGTATATAGCTACCTGTTGCTTCGTAAAAAGACTGCCAATTGATTACTCTAAGACTGAACCTTATGTGAACGTTTTCTAGACAGAAGTGTTCTGGTTTGTAAAACATCGCAGTGCCATCCCAGTCAGTTTCCACGAAGTTTGGAGGATAGAAAAAGTAGGGAAGCGAGATGTATAAGAAGAATATTGAAATTAGAATATATTTCAATCAGAACTGGGAGTCCATAAAGTAGATTTGCTGTACTTACTCGATTGTCAAAGTCTCATATTTTATTCAGTATAACGAAAGAGATGACACACCACGTTAAGCTCTAAGCAGGTTAGTGGTGAAGAGTGCGCCAAGTTTTGCATATGTGCACAAGGGGTTTCGTTCTCGTTTTCCTGGACCTAATTATCCACACAAGCACCGCCTGACATCTTGTCAGGTCCGAAATGGTCAGCCGAACATGAATACATGTCTACGGGAGCTTTTTGTTCATGTATGCTAAATTCATAAAACAGGAATGTTTTGCAGTGTATATTGGGTTGCAGAGGCACGTATAATAAAGCGCTCATGCTCAAGCTCTGCGAACCTGCCTGGGATATCCGTAATGTGCCTCTACGGCTGCTACCATTTTGATTGCTCAGATGCATCCCATATGTACCTACCTAACAGTCGACGCCCTGAGGGCACATTTCTAACACATCCCCCGGATTCCCTGTCATTATTTGGCCAGTCGTCCTATTAATGGGCCGCGTACATCGTTTACAGAGACCGTTACATCGCGCCATTCTGCCGTCCCAGTTTTGCACCCGCATCTAAACCGTCCTCTCCACTATGGAACCTGCGTCAACCATACGTGCTTCTTTCAATACCCGACATCAGAAACAAAGTCGAGCTATCGCCCACAGAACTAAAACAAATCACTCTTGAATACATCCATGAGTACCATGCAAATCGTATGCACGTCTACACCGACGGGTCAGTTAATGCCTTGAGTTCTTCAGGCTCCATGGTCATACCCGCAATTACTACAGAAATCAAAGTTCGGACAAGTCACCGTACTTCTTCAACAGCCGCAGAACTAACCTATCTACGTGTCGCGATTAGGCATATCGGTCAGCAAAGCCCTCAACGATGGTCTATATTCAAAGATTCAAAAGCAGCTCTTCAAGCCTTAAAAGAAGCTTTTCGCCATGCAATCGATGAGCAACTCGTCGCGGGAATACGACAACTTCATCACTATGCCATAAATGGAGGACATGACATGATCTACCAATGGCTTACAGGACACAGCGGCATAGCGGGCAATCTCCGGGCGGACGAGGTCGCAGGAAGAGCCCACCAAGACAGCGACTGTATGTTGATTCCCTTTTCCAGGGCAGACACAGCGGACAGGCTTCACGAGCTCTCCTTGTGGAATTCTAACCAGTTTTCTAACTGCCGCTTAAAATCCCTGGACCCTGACGTGAACCTCCGGCTTCCACCTGGCCTAACCAGATGTGAAGAAACTTTGCTGTGCCGCCTGGTGGGTTGGTGTAGCATTTACAAACTCTTATTCTTTTGTGATAGGTATGGCAAATAGCCCTGCATGTACAAACTGCGGGTGCGACGAGACTATAGGCCACATTCTTTTTGAGTGCCCCATATACAGCAAAAAAAGACAGTGTCTATGCCATGTGCTGGAGCGTCTAGATGAACGCCCACTGACTGAAATTAAGATCCTAGGTCCCCGGCCACGGCGATCATATGCGGTGAAGGCCTCCCAAGCACTGCTCCGATTTATGAAAAGCGCAGGGCTGATCGAAAGGCTACGATTTTTTATGTTACGTGATATGACTGCAACGTGACGTGATGTGACTTTACTGACTTCACCCATCCCTCTCTCAACCACAACTTTCATACCCACCTACCCCTCTCCCCCAGTGCAGGGTAGCAAACCAGTTCCATTATCGGTTAACCTCCCTGCCTTTCCTCCTAATCTTCCTTCTCCTGCTCCTTGCTGATACACGGTTGCCTTAAAGCAGTTATTAAGTTTCTATCGTGTCTAGTAACGTTCACTTTCTTGATGTTGTAAATAAATATTTAGCGGGACATACACTCTTTGACCTGTCAAAATCAGGACCCTTCTACTTACCAATAGGTCGAGCATTGCGTTCTGAGCGACATCTGGAGCCTTTGCCACTGTGTACGCGCCATTGCTCTGTTGCAGAAGATAACGAACCATCCAGAAGTAGGAAGTATTAGGTTCTGTCTTTGAACAAGCTTTCACAGTTCATTTTAACTGGGCACGTAATGCATACCGACTAGCACATCTACATTCTGCGCTCTAAACTCTCTCATGTCGGCCTGGGGCTTCGATGACCTTTTAAATTTGTGTGACATGAACAAACATATAGCAGTAATGGCTTACGCAAATATGTCCCTCTCATAACGTTTGCGCACCAGTGAGTAATAATTGAGTGCTTCGAAGAAAACCGAGAAATAATACAACTGGATAAAAGCGTGCCACTGCAATATAACAAGCACATGAGATTTTGAACCAGTTTTTGGAAGTTTGAAAGTTCGGCAAACTACTGAGATGTCCTTCCTAATTCGAACCTTAGACCCTGTGCTACTTTTGTCTAGGACCTTTTACAAAGTGACAAAACCTCCACTTGCTTTGGAAATAGCCTGATGCGTCTGTGAAGAGTTTTTATTTGTGCTTTTAAAATTGAGACTTCCTAGTCGGTAAAATAAACACACAGGAAACGTTTGGTACACAGCGGTCGCTTTATCACTTTGAGTTGACACTCTTCAAGCCTGTAAAGGCATTTCAAACTATATCCCTGTATTACTAGAGCTCTGCCTTGAAGGTTCAATCCCCTGAGAGTTCAGATACAATAGCGAGCAAAGGCTGTTTCCTACCTACTTCAAATTCACTTTCATAACAATGCATTTCTTATTTTAAGCTTTTGATAGTGTGCTTAAACAAGTAAAGCAGCATGCTAAAGTGTCATCTATATATAGCTGATCAGCAGGGGTTATATACACCATTATCTTACCTTATTTCTAGCAGCACTGTCGAGGCAGTCCAGAAGCTGAAAAATTTTGCAAACATTTTTTGGCATTAGCTTTCGATCATTACAAATTTTTGATGCATTAGTTTAAAATGCCACTAAGTATGCTCGCCATTATATACCTTCCATGTCATCCGCAATCACTCGTTTATATGTGAGCACTGCTGGATGGAAAGGACAGGGACGTCCATTTTGAACATAGAATGCGACATTCTTGATTTTTCTGATACGTCAATAGGATGTTACCAAAAAACTATCACCTGCCAGACGCAGACTCGATAATTATTGCTCACATTGCCAACACCGAAGCCCACAAAGCCAATGCTTTAATTCTTGAAGAAGAGGGTCAATACGCAATCTCTTTCAACGAGTGTGCTAACATTTTACAAAAAGCCACTGTAGTGCCTATTTTATTAGCTGAAAAAGAACGGCTGCCATATGGGTTAGCAATAAATCGCCCGTATAGTGTGCCGCGTCAAAAAGAAACCTGGATCTTGAGCAGGTTTACATGACTTAGCGTATGTTATTAAAAGTGACGCTTTCAGGTCCTCATGTAGTGCACGTACTACACGGTAGATTTTGTATATCTCTGGCTTCTATAATAGGCCTGCAGATAAGTCTACGTAGATATCGCGTTGTTGCAAACAATATATTTTTTGGCACATTTTACCCTGCTAAATTATTTGAGCGAAGATTTTCTTTAAAATAACATGAAAATTAACCTAATATAGTTTTCTAATATTAATAAATTTCGAATATCAACATTGTACACACTGAAAAAGCAGCTCTTTTTAACATTTCAAGTGTTCGTCCTCACGTTCTCAACGGCTACCAGCCACTCAACTGCGCATTCATTTTTTCATCTGTCATTTTTCGCCAATTCCATTTTTCACCACTTCATGCTTAGGAACAAAGGAAATTCCGCTTCCGAAACATTCGCAGCTTCTGAGGCCGTTTTACACCATCAAGGCACAGAGTATGTAAACCGTAGGGCATGGACTAATTAGAAAATGTTGAATGTTCTCATCATAATCTACCAGTAGTACTGACATTGCTTAAGGTGGCTTCTCATATTTCACTAAATCCCTCTCCCGCTGCACTATTGTTCTGAGCGAAGCTTACATGTTTTATTTATTTTTGTTTCATTAGGTTCGCCCACATAAACAGTCCTCAAAAAGAGTAAAGGGGCATTACACAGAAAAAATAAAAAATTACAGTGCCTCAACTTGGTTTAACCTTACGTAGAGCAATAGGTCGTCGCGTAATAGCACAGGTTTTCGACAGTGGCACTGTGAGTTTCACAATACGACTTCGTCGGCTCCATGTCGATGACTAGCGAGAAGCTCTGCACTGTCTTTTTACAACGGAATCAATCGATCTCTGGACGTCACGCATCACGCGGACATCATTGTACGTGTTATTTATCTGTACGAAACCACTTAATCTCAATATTAAGAGAGAAGATGAAAAATAAAATCTGCTAAGCGTAGGCGCTGAATGATTCAAATCATACGAAAGATAACAGATAAAAAATTTCATCAAACAGCACCAGGACTTCACAGGTGCTTGTAACAAACTAGTCCGCGCATAAATGTTACTCAAAAACGAGGGTCAAGCGTCATAATATGCTGACAATGATTCTGCTTGTGGTTCCTCTCTTAAGTGTTAGGTTCGCTTTGGCGGAAGGTGAAAAATTTGTGTGTATATGAAAATAGGTGTTCGCGTTAAGTTGGGCTACGCACTGCAGAACGCGCTCTGCACAGTCTCTATAGCTATTGTTAAAATCCATCGAAAAAAATCATTTACATATTTTTAAATTGCCTTTCCAAGGCACGTGTTCGTGTGGCAGAACCAAGGAGGATAAATTCTATATAACCTCCTTTGGCAGAACAAGCAGTCTCCCGGATGCGTTTGCCTGCCTGTGCGTCTTGGAGCAGATTTTCACTATTTCACCCGCTCTCGCCGGGGTGGCACAGTGGTCAAGGCGCTCGACTAATGTGCCCAAAGATGCGGGATCAAATACCGGCTAGATGGCCGCTTTTCGATGCAGGCGAAATGCAAGGCGCCCATGTAGTATGCGTTGTCAGTGCACGTTAAGGAAACCCATGTGGTCAAATATCCAGGGTCCACCACTACGGCGTATTTCATACATTGAATCTCTTTGGGACATTAAGCCTCTTAAACAAAACCATCATTTATCTCCACCATTGATGGCTAAACAATGGCCGGCCAGGCTGTCAGCTATGAGATTTCTTACATATTTATTTGTCATTACAATTCGCTTAAACGTGCGATAAAGCACTGATGCAGAAGAAATATTACTTGACCTGTCCTGAGTCTAGATAGCCCGTACATTGCTGCCTTTAGGCTTTATAGAAACCTGCCTAGATCGGTACTGAAATCTGGTGGATCAAAGACCAGCGTTCCTGATAGCAAATGTCAGCTACTTCAGCTTCGTTGTCTTCGCGGAGGAGGCACTCCATGTGTTCGCTATCCCCCTAAGTGAAGATATGCCCTTCAGACTGCTTCCAAGAATGATATATTGGAAGATTTGGATATCGTTTCACGCATTCACTCTGGATAGTTTCATGTCCTTAGTGATGGTTATCATTCTCTGGAATTACGGGCTCAACAAGAATAATGAAGGGGCAGGTATGATGAAGGACGCACTGGTGGTTCTGGTATTTACTCAGAAGTTACTTCAAATAGCTTGAGCAGAAGCGGGCATCCCAAGCCACACCAACGAGTCGAGACGATAAGCAGGCGGCTAGGATGTATGAACTGTCGGTTGTTTTACCGTGGGGCTGGTCATCGGGAGAGGATGTATGAAGTACAATCCTACAGAATTGTTCTGCCTGGCAAGCTGCCTGGGAAATGGTCACAAATTCAAATAGTATATCAATTTAGTGATGTTGTGTTCTGTTCATTATACCGCGATGTCCATGTTCATACAGAAAGAAATCAGCTAAAATACAGCAGTTGCTTAGCTGTCAGCTGGCAGAGTTGTAAACGTAGGTAATAAGTAATAACACATGATTCCTGTTAGCGTGGTTAAAAATACATACATGGGCATATTATAGGCAGGGGCCTAGTTAAAGCGCGAAACTATTCCACTTCTCTGCGGACGGCGTGAAGAGGAAGTATGATAAAGAATATAACAATATTATTCCCTGAAATGAAGATAGGGCAAGCTGTATTTAAACGGCCTGTCACCTATTGCTTAAATATTCCTCAAGCCAATTAACCACTGTGCTATTAATGTTATTGTGCCTCATTTTAAGTAATAATCGTTTATGTGCTACGCGATAAAATGCTTTTTCGAAATCAATAATAATGGCATCTATCTGTTCTAAATTGTGTACACTGTAGTGCATGTGTATGGTTAGCTCAAAGAGCTGGGTTTTTCACGCGCACTTTAATTGAAACTGGCAGTCGTAGTATGTGTAAACCGGTACTTGACGACAGTGCGCTTTGCGTTGCACAAAGTTACAGTTCCTTATCTCGGGTATTTGAAAGGAAAAGGGTGCTGCGTTTGCCTACGACCGCACCTGTACACGAATGCAAAGACTAAAACAACATCAAAACTTGGTTCGGTGAAAGCAACGCCGCCTTTTTCTCCTGTGTATAGTGTGCCTGGGAGTAGTCTTGAGATTGCATCATTACTTGAAATGTTTACCTTATCCCCAAATAAAGATCAGTAGTTATCGAGAAATTTAGAGAGCCTGATAGTATTTATTTACTAAACCTAGAAAACGCGTACGAGCTGTAGGTATTCCCACGATCTTCTCCGATATGAAATAATTATTATCCTACCTTCCTTAGCAGATATCATTTCGGCGATATAAAACGATGATCCTTGATGTGCCGCTCAAATGAGCGCATAGTGGTGCGCAAGACAAGAATGAAGAAAACAAGTCGCGACTGCGGCCAACCACAAGCATTTTGCATGCGTCATTTGGGAGTGTCTCAATATTGAACGTCCCAGCAAGTCCCCATGATGTCATAAAGGAGGTTTGCGCAGAGGGCTATGTCATTTTCAGTGGTTTCGAATGGTCTCCGGCAGCATGTTTTAAACATTATTTAACACCGTATGTTGTAACTGAAGCTTCTAAATTTAAATGAAATACAATGACAAAGGTTGGGGATTCCTTGCTTTATAACATTCCCCCAACTAACCTTTCAGTAGCATTCAATGAACAACGGGTCATATTTTGGTTAATGAACTTCCTGGGTAATAAGTTTTCACATTTAAAGAGAGGTCACAAGAAATGAAAAATAGCATACTGCTTCTGTGATACGCCGCCATAATGTGATGCTTGCAATGGCGCTTTGAAGAAAAGAAACGGGCACGCCGATAGTGCACAGGAGAAGGGGGCCCTTTAATGCGATAGATAGCAAAATTATTCAAATACAAAAGCAGTGTCTGTTTTGAATTCCTCCACTTTTTTGCGTTACAACGTGTTTTTCTTCTTTTTCTTTTGTCATTGTCATCACTGTATAAAATCTCTGTCTTAGTTAGCGATCTTCGGTCTTCGTGCTTGATTTGTGCCGGAGTAAAGTGTTAACGCACATTGATTATATTAACAGAGCCCTCAATTCGCCGACTTCAAATGTATTGCGTACCGCTACAACAATAGAACAGGTATGAAATCACGTGGTAGTGTTCACAAATTTCCTGAATTCGTTATACGCATGAAATAACGACCAAGTATCACGCAGTACATTAACAGAAGAAACCGGAATAGCTGTTCCTTGGAAAGATGTGCAGCTGAATAAAGCTATACTCAACCCTTACCTAAGTATTCAAAGTTAATTATAATTCATCAGAGGTAATTGTCTCTTAGCGAAATATATATAGTACAGTCGGAAATTCTACCCCAAATCGAATAATGAATCAATAATTTCCCACCCTGGAATTCTGTGTTTAATATGTAAATTAGGTTTCGCGAGTGTCCTCAATATTTGATATTGGATGTATTTTGAACCAAGAATTGTTTCAGTGCTGCACCACGCGGATTAATCAAGGTCCACCTTCAAAAACGGGTGGAATAAACCAAGGTATTCTTAATAGTTGTGGCTTCGAGTGGTATGGTCTCGCGCCAAACTAGACGATATCACTCAAGGCCATAACTATTTCACGTTTATTCCCGCCAAAGCCAGACCATATAGCCCATAGTAACATGTCGACAGTAGCGACCTATGCGGTCCTAGGAATGCTCTTGTTAAGCATGCAATGAATCGCAATGAACGACTGGTCGCTTAGTGTAAGAAACTGGATTTCAAGGGAAGGAAAGCGTAGCAGGGGGCAGCTGAAGTTAGGCGGACGGATGAGGTTAAGAAGGTTGCAGGGGTCAAACGGATGCAGCTAGCACAGAACTGGGTTAATTGGAGAAATATGGGAGAGGCGTTCACCCTGCAGTGGTTATAGTCAGGCTGATGATAATGATGAATCGAAAGCCCGCAATCTCGACGAGCTTCTTCCGCCATGGACAGCATCTCGGCATTTTATCCAGGCTGTAGTGCAACCGGGAAGCGCACATGAGGTATAATGGTCTCCATCCGGTCGTTTCATCAGTAGCGCTATCGAAAGTGTAGGTGGCGCTGTGGTGTAGAACAGTACGGTCTCCATTTGCCATGATCAGAGTACGAATTCATGGAAAGCATATTGATCAGTGCCCTCCTTTGCTTTGCGTCCTGGGTCATTTGGTTGATGCAAATGGTGTACAGCCCGACCCTGACAAGGTTCGAGCCGTGCGCGAGTTCCCCACCCCACGTAGCTCAAGTGACGTGCGAAGCTTCCTTGGCCTTTGCTCCTACTTCCGCCGCTTCATTCGGAACTTCGCAGACATCGCTCGTCCGCGTACCTCTCTTCTGAAGAAAAACGTACCTTTCACATGGGGTTCTGACCAAGCATATGCCTTCACGACGCTTATTTCCGCCCTCACTACACCACCTGTTTTGGCGCACTTCGATCCTTCTGCACCTACCGAACTGCGCACCGACGCTAGCGGCAATGGTATTGGTGCTATCCTTGCCCAATCCCAGCATGGGTCCTCCCGCGTCATTGCTTATGCCAGCCGCCTGCTTTCGTCCTCTGAGCGCAATTATTCAATTATAGAGCGGGAATGCCTTGCACTTGTTTGGGCGCTGACCAAATTTCGCCCTTATTTGTTTGGGCGGTCCTTCTGTGTAGTCACAGACATCATGCTTTGTGTTGGCTGTCCTCACTTAAGGACCCCACTGGCCGTTTAGGTCGCTGGGCCTTGCGAATACAAGAGTACGAGTTTACTGTGGTATACAAGTCCGGCCACTTACACCAAGACGCTGACTGCTTGTCCCGCCATCCCGTAGATCCTCCCGATTTGTCCGACCATACTGCTGACGACTACATTTTGTCCATCTCGGACTTTATAAATATCGCCTCAGAACAGCGTCGGGATCCTGCCCTGCAACCAATTATAGACCAGCTGCGCAACAACCCCGACTCTTCCGCCAGCATGTTTGTGCTCCATAACGAGACATTATACAGACGCAACATGCGTCCAGATGGCGCGGACCTTTTACTGGTTGTTCCGGCTCATCTGCGCTCTACTGTCCTCGCCCAACTTCACGACGCCCCTACAGCAGGACACTTGGGAGTATCACGTACGTACGACCGTGTGCGACGACGATTTTTCTGGCCTGGTCTTTACCGCTCTGTCTGTCGCTACGTCGCCGCTTGTGAGCTATGTCAGCGCCGTAAGACACCATCGCTTCAACCTAGTGGGCCCCTGCAACCAATCTCAGTGCCGACTGAACCGTTTTCTCGTATGGGCCTCGATCTTCTTGGGCCTTTTCCGACGTCGACGTCTGGAAACAAATGGATTGCTGTGGCGACTGATTATACTACCCGATATGCTATAACCAGGGCAATCCCCACCAGCTGCGCCACCGACGTTGCTAACTTTCTTTTGGATGACGTAATCTTGATTCATGGCGCTCCGCGTCAACTGCTCACAGATCGTGGCCGCTGTTTCCTTTCTAAAGTTGTTCATGACCTTCTCCGCTCATACGCTACTCGTCACCAATTCACCACGGCCTACCATCCGCAAACGAACGGTCTTACTGAGCGCCTTAATCGCACACTGACCGACATGCTATCTATGTATGTGCCCGATTACCATCGTGACTGGGACATCTCCTTACCTTTCAGCACGTTCGCCTATAACTCCTCACGCCATGATACCGCCGGATACTCTCCCTTTTGTCTACTTTTCGGCCGCAACCCTTTACTCCCCTTCGACACCTTGCTGCCTCTTGACAACTCTTCCTGTAGTTACGCTTCGGACGCCATCGCCTGCGCTGATGCCGCCCGCCACATTGCTCGAGACCGGCTTGGCGCGTCTCAGTGCTCACAAAAGCGTCGTTATGACCTACATCACCGAGACGTCCACTACCCTCCTGGTTCGCTCGTGCTTCTTTGGCTCCCGGCCCGTCGTGTGGGGATGTGCGAAAAACTTCTGCCTCGTTACGTAGGTCCTTACTGCGTCCTGCGACAAGTCACCGATGTGACTTATGAGATCGCCCCTCTACAGCCCAAGTATCCTTCCACAACCTCTCGTCCAGAAATTGTGCACGTCGCCCGTCTGAAACCGTACAATTCAAGTTCTCCTGTGTAGGCAGCACCGGGACGGTGCTTCTCCCGCGCGGGGAATACTGTTACGGTGCGCAATATCTAGATGACGACGACGCACTGGTGTGGTGTTGTGAAGACGACGCTCAAGCTAAGCTGGGTTTGTGCTGGTGGTGTGAGCTTCTGAGAGTTATCTGGCTTTTACCGCTGTGTAAGTGTTTCCCTTAACATTATATATATATATATATATATATATATATATATATATATATATATATATATATATATATATTTATATATATATATATATATATATATATATATATATATATATATATATATATATATATATATATATATATATATATATATATATATATCTATATATAATCATCAGCCTTACTATAGCCACTGCAGGGCGAAGGCCTCTCCTATATTTCTCCAATTAACCCGGTTCTGTGCTAGCTGCATCCACTTGACCCCTGCGAACTGCTTAACCGCTTCCGCCAACTTAACGTTCTGCCGCCCCCTACTACGCTTTCCTTCCCTTGGAATCCAGCGACCATCAGTTATCCTCTCTTCGCACTACATGTCTTGCCCATGCCCATTTCTTCTTCTCAATTTCCACTAGAATGCCAGTAACTTGAGTTATTTGTTTGACCAACTCCGCACGCTTCCTATATATATATATGTATATATATATATATATATATATATATATATATATATATATATATATATATATATGTATTGTACTCCGCCGCCGTCAATGCTGCTCTGTAAGAGGAAGCCAGGACCTCTCAAGCTGTTTATACAGCTTTTTCCCTGGCTGTCCTCGCAACACCAGTTGCGGAAATAAACCTTCAACCTTCAACCTTCAACCTATATATATAGAGAGAGAGAGAGAGAGAGAGAGAGCACAGCGGTGATGACAGTATCCATAATAGTCTGCTTACCACCAATGTAGAGTTCGCTTGTATGCTTGACATGCACTTCTCACCAGTGGCGCAGATGTAGCGGAGGTACTGCGTGAAACATCATCGGAAAAAGTTTTCTTCTTGACAGCATTGTGCTTTAATAGGTTACTGTAGAGATTTGGAACAAGATCTTAACTGCATATCTGTTAAACACGAGCCATTCATGAGCAAGATGACCTTATTTCTGAAAGGAGGCAACATGGTGGTTTTTATAACTGGTGCAGAGACAACGAATGAGTGGGAGACGGATATCCCCAGATTAAAACACAGGTATTTGTAAAAAAACACACTACTGTTCGACATCTCTCCTTAGTATTCCTTAGAGGGGACAGTACGCGTATAAGTGTTGATAATTTTTTTTTTGAATTTGTTCGGTGTCAAAATTTGGAGTTCCAGTTGAGCGAAAGCTTTTAGAAGCAGTATAGATTTTGAAAACACAGTATCGCCTAAACTGAGATTTAGTTAGGCACCAATTTCAATCCAGTTCGAAAGAAGTTACGTAACATAATGCCCGCAGAGCGAACTATTACTGAGGCCCATTTAAATCTGGAAGTAATTTGACAAGAGTAAAATTAGGTTAGCATTTTTCTCAAATTTGGATGAAGTGAAATTTAGGAGATATAGTGGAGTAGAGATCTTAATATAGCCAACCTAAAGTTCTAACTCACCATCAGTTCTCCATAGTTAAATTTGATGGACCGATCTTGCTGAATAATTAGGAAACCATGTGTCAGGCCTCATGGCGGCCAAAAATTTCTGGTAACCCACATTAATTTTGATGTAACCACTGAGTTTGTGATATTCGGATTGGGGTGGATGAAAATTTAGGTCAAATACGGACGAGCACAAATTTCCAAGTTCAAGGGGAAGTAAATTTTGAATGTGACTCACCTAAATTCTGAAGCCACATTAGAATTTACAGTGAAGAGGTTACGACATAGCATAATTTCGTACAAATTCAGACGAAGGTATATATATTGCCTGTTCTGTACAGTCGAGTTCTGAATTTGCGAACCTATATTTTTTACCACAGAGTTGGGACTATTCGTATATGTAGGACAGCGATTTTCGTCACATATCTAAGAACTAAAATTTATGTCATTTAGGGGTGTCTAATATATTGATTGGCGAACCTAAAATAGGAAGGCACCTCTTAGTCGCCAGATTAGTCTAGACCCAAATGTTTGGCTAATTCTAAAGAATTCTAAGCCTAAGGGTCAGAAGGGGACATCATTCGCGAGGGGCCCACCTAAATCTTGATGTCAGCGCTGGTTTTCACTACAGTGAAATTAGGTTGGAAACTAATTGTGCTCAAACGCGAAATAAGTGATATTTCTGGGGGCCAGATGACTACATTTTCAGGACTGGATGACTGAACTCTGAAATTGCCATAGTGATATTAGGTATGACAGCAATTTTGGGCAGACTAGTATGACGCCAAGTTTTGATATTGCAAAGAAGGTGGCCCACATAAGTTCCAGAAACACACTGACTGAGCGGCGAATAGTAAGATTTTATTGAGCACAGGTTTATATCTCGTTCAAATTATGTCAAATGCTGATATTATATGCAGATCTAAATTTTATTCTGGTCT
This sequence comes from Amblyomma maculatum, assembly GCF_055883805.1. NCBI lineage: Eukaryota > Metazoa > Arthropoda > Arachnida > Ixodida > Ixodidae > Amblyomma > Amblyomma maculatum. The sequence goes on along the minus strand of NC_139348.1, from coordinate 83,956,417 downwards.
ACCTGTATTTCGAAGGTATATGCTGGAGACCAGTTTTATTCAAATTCGGACGAACGATATTTCAAAGCACCCAGTGAGCCAAATTCTGAAAGTCGCCCATCAAAATTTCAGTTACCACAAATTTCCTGTTGTCAGATTTGTTGGACACCGATTTTCGTGGACTTTCTGCGAAGTTAAATTTCAAGCATCAAGGACGCAAGAATTGACAATAGACGGATTAGGTTCGGCACGAAGTCTGGTCAAATTGGAAATAATTCCAATTTCAGCACTCAGGAAGAGTTCAATTTCCTCGAAATCCAAGTATTTTTATTCACCGCTAAATTTGATATAGTATTTAGAATGAACACCACTTCTGAACAAATGAGGACGTAATTTTCGACGGTCCATGGAGTCAATTTTCGCATATTTCCCACAATACTAAGGTGACAATGAGTTGAGGATACTGAGATTAGCTTGTAGAAATTTTGGTGCAATTCTCAACAAGCTAATTTTGAGGTTGCAGGGGCAACATTTTCCGGAAAGCTTACCAAAAAATTGGGTCACTTCTCAGTTAATGATCTGGAACTAGGTTACACACCAGTTTTGGTTTTTTCTATCTTTGAGAAATTTCTAATGATTATTAGTAGCCAACAATGACCTATCAAAATTAATAATCACGCAACAAGTGCGCCCAGTCCTCCCAAATCGCACACACGTAATTTAGCGGAAGTCATAGGGAATTACTTAAAATGCAAGACCTCTTATAATTTTAGGCGTGCGTTTGCTGCAGAGTGATACGTGCAAGCGAGCGTTGCTTTGCCTCTGTGTTCTGTATGATACTTGACTGCACTGCCATTTGTTGCGAATATGGAGCCAAGTTCTTTATACATGATTTACAGAAACTGTGAAAAACGCATATGATAGACCGACATTGCGAATCACTTATTCTTTCTGCAAAACACCAGGTTTGTGGGATGATTGTTCACTTAAGTGAGTCGTATGCATTGCCCGAATAATTGATATGCTCTGCATACCATTTTATCTAGATAATTGTTGACCTTGTGCGTCCTATCGCGCATTGTTTTGAGTTGAAACGTTTTCTAAATATTTGTAGGTAATTTTTGCATATACGAGAATGTTGTAGTTGAATAAATATTATTGTTATAGAACGCTTAGCGTGGCCTACTCGGCAGCATATCTGGCTCGCTATGAAACAGTCATGCGTTCGATTGCTTGCCGATAATTGAAAATGTGTTTTCTGTTATAGACCGAAACATTTTCGGTATTACTGTATTCCCTTGAAATATGCAGCTAGTCATTACTTCGCTTCACTTACTATTTCGACCTTCGTGTATGTTTTGTTGAAACACGTTGTGATGATTGAAATATACGTACGATATCGTGAAGCGGAGAGCTTTAGCTGGCCAATCTGAATTTTTTTGACATTATAGCTGATGCCGACAGGCGATCGCTTTTTTTTTGCTTACTTGCACCCTCTAAACTTGCGGTGTAGATTATGTGACGAAGCGTTAGATATATTTAGACAACAATCTCAAAAGAAGGAGAAAGCCAAATCGTTTATTAGAAAGTTAGATTTAGTTACTTGAACAATATAGAGCTGAATGGGTCGCCACCGAGAATATATAATGCAGCTTTGGTGCGCGAAAAATCAGAAAATCAGGCATATTGAGCACGCAGTTCGTAGGTGGTCGCTGAGAAGGCCGAGCGCTAATTCTTCGATCATTTGTGTTACCTAAGGAAATTGTATCAGAAAGTTAAATAGCTGGCGATTGGGGTGGCTCATTTTAGGTGGGATGGTGGAATAAGTATCAACAACCCAATGCTTATCGATGACAAGGGATGCACACTGCTGCTACGCCAGGCGTGCAGGTAGATACTGCTTGTATAAAGTAGGGCTTTATATAGCGGGTGTAACCTAAGCAACAACTCGGTACCCTTAAACTTGGAGCTTAAGAGTACGCATAGTTCGTAAAATGTTGTTTCCGCCAAACAATACCTAAGTTTTGTGTTTTGGAGAAAGCACCATTGCCCCGCCGGGGTGGTGCAGTGGTAAGACGCCCGACTACTGTGCCGGAGTTCCCGGGTTCGAACCCGACCGTGGCGGCTGCGTTTCGATGGAGGCGAAACGAAGAGGCGTCGTGTGCTGTGCGATGTCAGCGCACGTTAATGATCCCCAGGTGGTCGAAATTACTCCGTAGCCTTCCACTACGGCTCCCTTTTCTCTCTTTTCACTTTCACTCCCACCTTCCTCCCTTCCCTTACGGCGCGGTTCGGGTGTCCACAGAGCAAGTGTGACAGTTACTGCGCCTTTCCCTTCCTGTGAACCAATTTAACTTAATTTAAAGCACCATTTTAGACATTACCAAATTATAATTTTCGCAGTTATGTATTGAAACATTTGTTGTTATGAGAACAATGTCTTCTTCCCTTCCTTTCGGGCCAAAATAACTGTGCAACCTAGTAAATAAAAAACTATCATCTGTGCGAAAGAAACGTATAATTTCTACAGTGAGTATGTGTGAAACTATACAGTTCACACCATCTCATTGGTCGAAACGAGAGAACCACGTGTTGCCATTACGGAACCGGAAGAGGTGCCTACGTCATGCGGCGTTTCCACCAATCAGACGATTTGAGGTTACGTGAGATATCGACACACCGATAACGACGCAAACTCAGAATATGGGCCTAGGTATTTCGAGTGGCAGTATAAAGCATTCAAGCACTCATTTTAATCTTTCTTTACGTAGATATTGAGAAATGATAGGAAATATAGTTTTAGCACAGATTGCCGGCGTAGCATAAACGCAAAGGCCGCGAAGCAAAGTACACGAGCAGCCTCTGCCTCTACTATCACACTTTGACGTCCACGTCGGGGATAGCAGGCAGCACCCATAAAATGGGCTTTTATGAACTTATGTTTTTATATTACCACCTTTTCAGGAACATGCTGTTTCTATTATATATTTATTATAGAGACTAGATAAGAACAAAACTACCTTTCTTACCATTCTGAACTTTTTAGGGTCCAAATTCTTCGCCATGGTAAATATTTCTTTATGGCAGTCCCTCATAACTGCACCAAATAATGCCTTAGCCCTCATTAGTCTCGAACCTTGAGCTGGAAAAGGAAAGCGTGCAGAAAGCCACTACACCATCAAATAACAGCACCTATCTTTTATATTTACACGCGTGCTACATTGCGTCCTCAACCACAGGTTTACGGGCATAGAAAGCCACTGTCAGCTGTGTTAACGGCATTTGCCTTTCAGATTTAAACACAGGGTACCTTTCCCTCTGAACAAAACGTTTTACAGGCATGCATATCCCAGGCATACATCAACCTACATATCTAACGCAAGATAATAATTCCTGCTGCTGCTCCCATTTAATTTTATTCCAATTAGGTAAGTCTACCAAGTAAACAAGCCGTCATGACAGCGTTTTCTTGCATAGCAGGAATTTGGTTGTCTTTGGGTAGTAGCGCGCCAAATGGAACAGGCTACGCATGACGCCATAGTAGAGTTTTCTGGAAATCCGAGCAGCTGGGATTATTTGACATGCGCTGATATTTCATATTAGCGGCCGGCTTAGTTTTCTCCTGCACCGAAACGCGGTTATTGCGGCTTGTATAAACCCCGCATCCTTGGGATCTTCAGACGAGTGTTTTAACGACTGCGCCACGGTTGTGGTACTTAGAAGTTTCGAGAAGTAGTAAAGAGAGAATGACATTCACCCACAGAAAAGAAAACTTGAGGTTATGGATGATATTATCTCGTGTTTGTGACCAGATGCCGAAACCATGAAAAAAAGAGACTGGCTTGGACTGAATGAACTCGAGCTGATTTGCAACCGCAATAGATCAAAGTTATTCGGCGCCGGTGATAACAGCAAGCGTGCCACTCGGTCGTCAATCTCAGAAAGACCGTTGCACTCATCAACTCTTAACTTAAAGGCGAAGAAGAAACTTCTAGATAAAGTTGGAGACAATGACTTGCTTAATTTGAAACATTATATGAACACTCAAGTGGTAGGCATCTTCTAGACACATCTCAACGCATCGCGCGTGACACAAAAAATCATCTCGCGATTATGAGCATGAACAACGAATACAGAAATAATCCGTGCGCTAGAATCGTTATGATAGGGCAGCATGCTGGCGGTTGTCGAAAAAGAACATGTAAACTATTTAAGAGTTCGTGATATGAGTGTCCGTTTGAAATGTCATCGGCTCAACGCCAATAAAACACCGAAAGGTAAACAAAAACATCTAGTACCTTTAGCGCGCGTAATAGAGTTTCAGTCACACAACATGGGCGATGTCTGGGCGCAACCAGTGCCGGTGAATAAGGTCGCTCCGTCGGAGAGGACTTCATAATGAAGTTGTTCGAAGCGCCGAATGACTTTGTATGGGCTGAGGTACCGCCGCATGAGTTTTGAAGCAAAAAGCTTCACTACGAGGGCCGGAGCCAAGCTGCGCATGAGCAGGAGCACAGACTTGCCAGTTCTGCGCATGCGCAAAACCGAGTGACGTCACAGCCAAGGCCAGCTGCGCAGCATTATCTGCAGCCACCATCAGAAGCCGCAACTCCGAAACAGCTGAAGATGTTGCGATAGCGCTCGCTTGCGTAGGAACGAAAGCAAAATTCATATTTAGTGACAACAAAACAGCCATCTACATTTACGCAAAGGGTAGGACCGGAGCTGAGGCGATGAGAATCCGGGCCGGAAAACAGCTGCATAGAAAAGTCAGCTAATATGGTCTTAATATGGACGCGCTTCTGTACTGGTAACGAGGCGGCATACGAGCTAGCTGGAGCTCTCTACTTCCGGGTAACCGTGGAGCCGCCCGATTGCCAGAACATGAACGCACGTCTATTACAGTAAACAGAAATAGTCGAAAATTACAGACAAAGTAAAAAGCTGGTGCCACCACCGGATAAGCGTCTGAACAAAAAAGAGGCGACCGCATGGCGGCGTCTACCGGCAGGAATTACATCCACCCCGTCTGGGCCTATCACGTCCAGAAAGATGAGAGACAGGACGATAAATGTAAGCAATGTTATAGCGACGGACCCTATGCCACGTAATTTGGGAATGCGCTAGCTCCACAGGGCCTGAGCCAAATATACTTAGTAGAGACGCCTGGTAAACCCTTCTGCGGAGCGAGAACCCAACTCTTCAGAAGCAAGCCATCCGCCTGGAGGAAGAGGCAGAAAGGAACCGAGACATCTTTGCCTGTCTCTAATCGCAGAGGTCCCGGCCTCTAGGCCTGCGTGCCGGGGCGGGGAGTATGGCACCTCCATTCCGGTCGAAATAAACGTTGCTCACAGACACAGCTGCGCAGCCTCTTTGTTAAGCACTGCCGGCGTTGCCTAACAACGCTTAAGAGGTGTGCGACTCCTCCTCGTTCAAAAAAAAAAAAAACGTCTCCATCTGGGAATCAGACATCCACCATTTCAATCCCCAGCCGAGTGCTTCACCGCTGTGCCCCTCCCCAGGGTTCTTTTTCAGCATGGTATTTATTACATGCCTTTAAATTCAGCATAGAGCTTTATACATGATTTACAAAGTAATCAGCCTGTAGGCGAAAAGTCCAATAGAAACATACAACACAACACCACACAACTAGAATACGACTTAACACAACTAAACTAAAACGGTGGCAAGGAAAGACAACACATCAAAATGGCAACCAGTCCGGTTTATAGTGCCTGTCGTTGTGTCTCCAAGCTGGTGCACCATCTGGCCGAAATGAGTAACGGGGGAGACGAGAGGCTCAGCATTCCGATCCAATATACGCATTTTCCACAGGCTGTGCAGTCCAAGGAGGAAAATCATGTCAAAGGGTTCGTGGCCATGTTCGGTGGCCATCAAGTGACGTGCACTGTGGAGTTTAAGATAAAGTATTTCTTCAATGCTCTCTGCAGAACGTCCCAAAGTAATATTGCATCTTTGCAGGCAATAAAACAGTGTTCGATGGTTTCAGGTGCGTCACATAACCGGCAATTAACAGAAGAAACGAAAATGTTTTTTTTTTTCTGAAGCCACACTTTAACAGGCAAAACCTCGGCAAGAAGTTTAAAGAAAAACGTTTTTGTACAAGGCGAGATCGGCATTTTGCGCACCCTTTTTAACACATCATGCCCCTACAAATAGAATAGAGTGGACGATATAAGGGAGGTGGAAAAACCATAGATATCAATTCTTGGTACAAATTTTTCCGTGAAACAGAGAATAAGTACTCATAAGAGAGGCGAACTGCCAGAAAACGCACTTATTCTCAAACTTCTTTCATAAAATCAAATAAATGGCCGATCGGTAAATTTGGAAGAGACCACTAAGTTTGGAAGAAGGCTCACAAGGTTAGTTTGCAGGGATGCTCTGGTCATTGGATGGGAGCTATCACGGAAAAAGAAGAAACGAGCAAGTAACTATCTGACATAGACATGTGTCAAACCTAGTCTGCCAGCAGAAACAGGCCTGAATAAGTAATCACGCCGCATAGACTCAAACCTGGACGACCATATGAACGTCGTAAGCGTTCTGTGAACTTTTTGGATGTAATTCCTTGTGTAATAAAGTACCTGTAAAACATAATAAATTTTTGTAGCCAGAAACATGTTACAGGCCTGTGCACGGCAAAAAATTGATAGGCGGTGGGGAGCAAAAGTCTGAGCATAGCTTTGGAGCACCGTGACCTGCTATTTCCAGGAACGCCCACTAAAGGTGAATGCATGAAGTGTAACTCCAAGGTATTTAGATGGAACACGAGACTCTTTAATTCCAGCATAATGTGTCAGCATTGCTCCCCGTGAAACGAACCACAGACCCGAACTTTTAGACATATTCATTTGAGCGCCAGATACAATGCCAAGCTGTTCAATGGTGGTTATAATTTTGTCAATTCTGTGTTTGTTAGTGCAGAAAAACGCCAAATCATCGGCGTACGCAAGCACTTTGACTTCATTACTGAAGGCGACATAATCACGGATATTATGGTTTTAGAGTACACTCAAGCAAAGTGGCTCTAGGTAGGGGGCAAAGAGTAGCGCTGACACAGGACAGCCTTGCTTCACGGATGATGGAATTGGCACAGGCTCTGAGAGGTGACCATTACCAATGAGGCGAGTGGAACAGTTGTCGTAACAAAGCGCACCTATTTAAGTACAGTTGAAGTACAGTTGAAGCCAATCCCCATAGCCACTGACCCGTTTTCGCGTGTAGGTGTTGACCTCCTTGGGCCCTTTCCAGTTTCCGCATCAGGGAACAAATGGGTCGTCGTCGCCCCCGATTATGCTACGCGGTATGCTATTACCAGAGCCATCCCGACCAGCTGCGCCACAGACGTCGCTGACTTCCTCTTAGAAAACGTGATTCTACATCATGGTGTCCCTCGTGAACTACTAACTGACCGTGGCCGCTGCTTTCTGTCGCGAGTGGTTGACGAAATTCTCCGTTCGTGCTCCGTCCGTCACAAATTCATCATAGCCTATCACCCCCAGACCAACGGCCTCACGGAATGCCTAAACCGTACCCTCACAGACAGGCTGTCCATGCATGTGTCTGACGACCACCGGGATTGGGACGTTCATCTAGCCTTTGTGACATTCGCCTACAATTCATCGGTCCATTCTACCGCTGGATACTCCCCATTTTATCTGTTATTTGGCCGACACCCGTTACTGCCCTTCGACACCTCACAACCTGCGGCAGACGCCACCAGTACTTACGCCAGTGATGGCGTAGCCCGCGCTCATGATGCCCGCCGCCAGGCCAGGCTCTCATGCCAGCCTCTCTGTATCCTAAGACTCTCAAAGGTTCCGTTACGACAATCGCCACCGCGATGTCGACTACTCTCGTGGGTAACTCGTCTTTCTGTGGCTCCCGTGCCGTCGCGTGGGCTTGTGTGAAAAACTTTTGACCCGTTACACAGGCCCTTACCGAGTTTTGCGCCCTATGACAGATGTCACATACGAAGTTGTATCTGTGCCTCCGAAATCCTCGTCCAGAGCGCCATCCTCTGAAATAGTGCATGTGTTCCGCTTAAAGCCCTATTATGCACGTTCTGTTTCACAAACGTAGAACGTACCGGGACTGTGCTTTTCTCGAGGGGGGTAGTGTTACTGAGCGGTATTCGCTGGACGTGCCGACGAAAAAGAAGTGCGACAGACCCCCAGAAGAAGACGCAGACGAGTGCTGTGCTGTGCGAGTGCTGTGCTGTGATCATTCTCAGGGTTGTGGACAACGGCCTTACTGTGAATATTTCCCGTAACAATATGCTCACTTTATATCCAGGAACAACGCCGCGGGTAAGCGCTTTAAAATTTTTTGGCGTTGTACAGATTATACAAGGTCCACCACGTTGTCAATTGAAGAGCGTCCAAGTCAAAATCCTGACATTATATCCGGATATATGCAGTAGTGCTCCAGGTACCACTCAATGAGTGTAAGCAGCATTCTCTCCAGTACTTTACCAACGCAACTAGCCAGTGAAATTGGACGGTATGATGTCAAGTCCAGAGGCGATTTGCCAGGTTTCAGGAGCGGAAATAAACGACTGCACTTCCACTCGTCTGGAACTGTTCCCTCGCTCCATGATTTGTTGTAATATTTCCAAGCGCAGTGTATATTACACCGTCGGGACCCGGCGATGATGACCCTCTTCAAGAAGCCAGCGCAGCATCAAGTTCTTCCACGGAGAAGGGAAGAAGGTCCATTCGTGAATCCCGTGAAGCTGGATCATCGTTGATATGTAGCGTTGCCATTGGAGTCGATTGGCCTGCTACCCTAGCGCGGAAACCTTCTGCTACCTCGACCTCACTACGTCTCTGATAGAGTGCGACAGATTTGAATGGGTAGAGCTGTTAGGGGATGTTCGAAAATCACGAACGACATTCCAGATGTGTGATAAAGGCTTGCGGGGATCAAGCGTTTCACAGAATGACCGCCAACGTTTTTCCTGCAGGGCTTGAACTCGGCGCTGAATTTTATTTTGCAGGCGCCTCGCATCTCTGAGGTCGAGGCGCGACTTCGTGCGCCGGTATCTACGCTCTGCCATCCGTCGCAATGCTCGCAGCCGCTGTAATTCCGTATCAAACTCTGTGTAGGTAGGCATTGGGGCGAAGAAAGACGTCGCGTTTATCATGGCCTCATTAATTTTCTCTTCAATACTGACAGAGAGGCCTGCTGTGCAAGCATCTTCCATAAGTTCTTGAAATATTGACCAATCGATGTGGCGTATTTGTGGGATAGACTTGGACGTGGAAAGGCCAATAATGATCACATATGTAGGAATGTGGTCACTTCCGTGTGTTTCTAGATGTGCGAACCCTTGGACGTTGTTGGTAAGGCATCAAGACACGAAAGCTAAATCAAGACAGCGGCTATAAGTTGCCCCTCGAATAAAGGTCGGTGTACCGTCATTAAGACATTGCAGGTCATGATCAGAGGCGAAGGACACAAGTTTTCTTCAATTGAGGTTCATTCGAACACTTCCCCACATCATGTGGTGAGTGTTAAAGTCTCCAATAATGATCCAAGGGCCATGTATAATCGCCATCAAGTCGCTCAATCGTGTGGCGTCAAAACGACTTGATGGCGACATATACGCACCCACAAGTGTAAACGTGAGATTGCGCTTCTTCACTGTCAGGCAAACATACTGGTTGTCGTTGCTGGGAGTAACCGAATATAAATGATTACCTTGCTGTTTCCTTGGTGCGTTGGAGATGCAAATGCCTCGCAGCCTGATAGTCGTAAGATCTTTGGTACATTCGGCTCACAAATAAAAAGGATGGGGATGCGATTTGCATGAACATATTGTCGAATATCTGCAATTCGGAATTGAAGCCCACGGGAATTCCATTGAAAAATAGAGGCGTCCTTGAGTTTTTTTCCAAATGATAATGCTGGGGGAGCCATTGTGTCTACTGCTGTAGAGCCGCTAGAACTGGTGTTAGCGCATCCGGAACCTGTAGCGCATTCTGTGCTGCTGATGTGAGCAGACTACATAACACAGCACGGATTGCATTCATCATGGACGTGAGAATGGCAATTACCTGTAGGTCTTGGCCATGTTCCCCATCATGACTTTTCTCTAGCTCGGCAGTAGATGCAGGAGATTCGGTTCGCGGCAAGTTTCCTGGTGCAGCGGACGTGGAAGGTTTTAGTAACGGTGGCCAGTTAACGTCTGAGGCAGCACCTCCAGATTCACCGCTTGTAGATGTCCCTTGATTTAAAACTGCAGGCCTAGGAGTAGGACAAGATGCGGGAGTGCTCGGGGCCTTGCTGAGGCCTTGGATGATCTTCGGCGACGCGAAAGACGCCGTCGCACCTTAGCAGCGGGCTCTCTGTGTGTAGATTGATCACGCAACATTTGCTTCAGCCCAGCCCGTTCTGTCTTTAAGCGGGGGCAGTCCTTTGAGGAGGAGTCATGAGGGTCGTGGCAGTTGGCGCACTTCAGAACAATCGCGCGGCAAATGTCGCCGCTATGCGACTCGGAGCATCGAGGACACACGATGGAATTTTTGCATTCTAGAGGCACACGCGAGCGGCAGGAATCTTCAAAATAAATCTGGGTGGATATTTCGCGACATCAAAGTCGTTAAAGCTGCATCCCGTTTAAACGAGGATGAACAAATGAATAAAGACTCAATGGTTGTTCTCTAATCACAATGGTAAGGCCGCATGTCGGCGGTTGTCAACAAGAATAATAACTATTTGAGTGGTTCACGGTACAATTATGGTACATGAGACGAAGCATGCCAAGTGATCGTTTGTCTTGAGATAATTAAAAGTGTGCAAAATAATTTCGCACACTTTTCGCATACTTCAGTGCAACGTGCGCAGGATTCAGCAATAAAAGCTAAACACATGCACTGAACTTTCTTCATTTACACCAATATCTTAAAGTTGCTGCGACAGCAATCGTATCAGCGCGAAACGATAACGGTTGCTTCCTATCGCGGTCTGTCAGTAGTGCAATCAGTTTGCGAAGAAAGTTGAGTAATTATGTGTGCGATGCGGATTTAAGCTTGTGGTGTTGTTTTCGATTTTTCTGATAAGTGCAAACATAATGCCATTTCGCAGGCTGCCTTGTTGCCTTCTTGTCAGCTATCAAGATTCCGAACACTTTTCTCCCTTTTCGTTATTTTGTATATATATATGTATATATATATATATATATATATATATATATATATATATATATATATATATATATATATATATATATATATATATATATATATATATATATATATATATATATATATATATATATATGCTACGCTTCTCTACTGCTTGCAAGGTATCGCGTGTGGCTTCTTCACAATGGCTGGTCGACTGAACTGATGTGGTCTGAATGGCAGCAGAAGGCATGTATTTTGCTTTTCAAGTGACAATATGGGTCTAGATGTTTTGCGGTTTGTTTCATGCGTGACACAGTCGCTGTCAATAGCAGCAGATCTCCTCAAAATCGTAATCATTCGAATCATAAGCAGCAAACACTAATGAAGCACTCCTAACCTATAATAATGAGAATCGCTTGAAGGGGAAGTCCCTCCCGACTGGCAACAATCTGAGATCATAACTGTCTGCAAGACCGGCAAACCTCCCGCAGTCTGCGTCCTGCGTGCAATGTAGCAAACTGTATTTGGGCATGCTGTAGAAGAAAATTTGCCCATTGCAAAGGTAAGTTCAGGGCAATGACTTTTCCTCCCCAATATTTGGATCTCGCTGTGGGTTTTCGGCGCAAGATGCATTTCTTTGCATTATAAAAGAAGCCCCGGTTTTATAATTCACAGTCAGTGCGAGCGTCTCCTGCTACCGTTTATTTAAAGGGGGCAATGGACTACCGCGAACGACTGTCAAATATTGTGAAAGCCATGCTAACAAACAAGGTAGCGACGATTTGCCATTGCGGACACAAGAACTGATTTCTTACGAATAACTATTTATGTGCGCCACATGGAGCTATAATTTCCGCTTTGCTCTTCAATATTATATAAAAGGGTCTGACCCGAGACCTGTCATAACACCTACAAATAACTTGCATCACGCAGAATACATCACCATTTGAAAAACCAAAAGGTCCCGTGCCCGACGGTGAATGCCCTATAAGAGGCGATCAACAGGCCAGCTGAGCGGTTCTACCAATCAAATACAAAAGACGTATTCTATCAATCCGATTCGTAGTGGTTTATCTACATTTAATAAGCCAAGCATTACAACCGGACAAGACTGAGTCTTGGGAATGTTCATCCATTCAAACAGTGAAGTGGATCAAGGCACCGAAACTAACAAATCTACCACTCCTATTGAGTGCATCCTAGTTAGGGCAGCCGGCCACGAAGCGGGCATGAGTGGGAAAGATGCTGCTTGCCTATTGAAAGTACTAGCAGCGTGTAACAATTCGGTCACGCATACATACCATAAGCTAAACATTGCATAACTGAGTCCGACAGGCATGCATAACACAACTCAACTTCTCAGTTAAGCCATATCCACCTAGATGTGCTCCTAGATGTGCTCCTAGATGTGCTCCTACCCCAATCATTGGGACAGCTTTTCGACCGAACGAGTTGCATGAGCTATCTCTTAAAAGGCTAACCAATACAAATTCTATGGCGTATGCCATGCGATCGCTGACTTTCGAGGCGCACACCGGATCCAATCGTGTATTATAGCTGTAGAGAGTCTGCTTCAGGCAGCACACGTCGTCAGGAATTATCAAGTGCGGTATCCGGAAAAGAAAAGTCCAGCATGCCGACGTTTCTGAAGCCACGCCGCTGACGGTGCAGCGCCAAAGCTCTGCACGTGCAAGGAAGGGAGTGAGAATACGGTAATGCAAGAGAAACATGACGCCGGCACAGTTCCAATTATTGAAAGTTTCTATTGTTCTGCTGTTGATCTCGCGTCCCTTTAGGAACAGCAGCGCATATGCGCGGTGCTTGGAGTAGCCTATGCCGTGTTCAGCAGCAACGCTGAATCTTTCACGCGTCTCCTGTGCAGATTCTGCAGTACTCTCCTAATTTATTTTTCAAAAACGCATTCAACCAACTGTCTTTACACGCATAAAGCAATCTATATATAGGAAATTGCTCACAACACTTTTCTTGAACATCGCAGTGGACTGCAAAGGCCTTGTATACCTCCTAGTGGCTGCGCCCGTCGCCTTTTACCAGCATCTAAAAATCACCTTCCGAACCCAATTGAACTCTTTCCTCATCGCCGGGTGCTTCCTTTGTCCCCTATCTGTACCTTTACCTCGGAAATGGGTTCATAAAGCACGTGCAGCAGCGGCGTCTCTCTCCCGCATTTCTACGTTTCTTAAGTGCTTGATTCACAGCGTTTTCTGCAAACAGCAGTTACGGCGCCATCTCGAGCTTGTCTAGACTGTTCCGCATGGTGTAATTTCTTAATCTTCCTCGCCGGTGACTAGGTACTGGTGCGTCGCCACACATGGCGATGCGGAATGCAGCTCTGAGCGCAAGCAGCGACATATATGAGGGTCACACCAAACTCCACACCAACCGGGGTCGAGGTTTCCCGGTCCCGCGTATCGACGGAGACGCAAGGCAACAAGGCGTCCATGGTTTGTGCTATACCAGCTCATGTTAAAGATCCCCAGGTCAATGACATTTTTCAGATGATTTTACTCTGTCACCTTCTTTATTCTTTCCTCTTTCACTTCCATATTCTTTATTCTTCTTACAGTGCTCTACAGGTGCCCACGGAGAGGTTTATTAGATGCTCATTCACAATAAATCCATTTACAACTATTTTACAAATTGAGAATGCGTAATGTATGTCATTTTAGGTTAGGATATTTTTTGTTCATATTTGCGGTGTCTTTTTATGCAACATTGAGCTATAGATATAAGGCCTTCATCTCAAATGTTCCGGGAATAAAAAGGTTGCGCTAATTGAGACATCGCGTCTAGATAAGTTTAAGCATAAATATTCAGCCCCGACGAGGCAACTGAGCGGAAAGAATGAAACAAACTTCTCGGGCTCCAACTCGACCTCCGATGGCACGGTTTTGATGGAGGCGAAACGACAAAAGTCTGTTTCCTCTGCGGTTTCGTGTCAGTGCACATTAAAGGTCATCAGGTGATCGAAAGTATTCCGTAACAATCCTCTACGGCACATCTCCCTCTGTTTCTTTTTAATGCTAAGCATTAAGTGGCGATATTACAGGAATTTACGCCAGAATTATATGGGATCGCTTGCGTCGAAGTGAGAGAAAAAAGTAAAACGCGAGCGGTTATTTTCCATAGAGGATGAAGCTAATGTTACCAGAGAAAACTATTACTGCATCAGGAGTGATTAGTTAAATAATTAGAAAAACTTATTTTAATCGGGCATTGAAATAGCCAACCAGACTAACGGCTTTATTTAAAGTGATTACGCGGTACCTCACTTTCGTTCAAGTAAACTGTCAGTAATCAATGAATGAATGAATAAAGCCTTTATTTGATTCAAGGGATAGTTCCCGGCCGCTGTTTGGGTAGTTAGGGAGTTAGGAGGGATTGGAGTGTAGCTTCTGGATTCTTCACGATTCTCCAAGCTCTTTGTCGTTGTTTTGCATGCTGTCAATCTGCGAGCTGTAATTCGACCTCTCTCACCTACTCGAAGCATGCCGCTCCCACTGCCATATGTAGCAATAACATGTTATATTGGGAAGCTTGATAATATCGGAATGCGAGGATGGGCATGGCGTCATGTAGAATACGCGTAATTTAGTTTTTTCCTCGTAAAAATGATGCGCATTGCCAAATAGGATGTTTTATGTCTGCAATACACTGTCCTGATAAAGGATGCATATGTTATGTTTGAGAAACCAGTTTTCAAGTGCGTGTGGTATTTAGGCTGCGTTTGTTATTACTTTGTTCAGAAATATCTTTTGTGGCCGACTGAGCCCTTTTGTATTGTGAAACACCTACTTTGGTGTTGCTTCATATAACCTAAGCCTGCTCTCGTATTTTATTTTCGTGCGTACATAGAGCATCATCGCTCTGCCAGGAGCGTTCAGTAAGCATTGTTTGGCAATGTTTGAGGCTATCGGTATCGGCCTAGAGTTGGTGAGGAACTCAGAAGAATGACGCAGTTATGTCGACGCGTGGATATGATATTATGTTCCGGGTCTGCAGCGAAGAAGTAGAAATTGTTACGACCGTGCATCATCCGCACTTGCGCGCTCTATTGTTCGCCTGTGGGCATGGATAAGTGTTGTGGATATGTGGTGATGGTCCAATGGCTCTAAGTGAGCCTGTTTCCAGGAATCCTGTTTTGTAAGCCTGTTTTGCTTTGTGGACACCCTGCAAATGCCAAATTGACCCTGTCAAGAGAACGTCTGGAAAAACACAAAGAAACGTCCCCCTGCGGGAAATGCAGGAAGTGCTTTCTTTCTTTTGTTCACCCTTCCAGTCGAGAAGCCCTATCGTCCAGTGAGGAATGCCTCCTATCCAAAGGAGACGACAGAGTGACATGTCCGCCGACGTGCAGGACAAGAAAGGAGCATGACGCATACAGCCATTAAGTGATTTCCCAGGAATGCAGGAAAGATATGCAATTGTCGAAAACGGACAATGCTGGGAGCGTATGCGGCGCCCACGTGCACTTGGGTTTCTGAGAAGTAAATCCACTTGCCGGAACCAGCTGCCTATCGATTCTTGGCTGAAGAATAGAAATGTACCTCCTCGCCGTTCCCAAGCTTTTCCCGCCAACAAGTGACCAGGCTCAACGAAACAATGCCGGGCCAGTCAGTGCTTCAGACCATCAGTGCAGTGATGTGTTCGATTGGATGCCGATATCTGAGGGGCGTGCCCTGGATTTGGTTGGTCAGCATCTTCAGAGAGGGGCTGGACATAGGGGGTTTTAAGGACGCTGCAGAGCACGAAATGGCGCTCTGAGCCCTGGGTAAACGGCCCATCCAGTCGCTTCTCGCTATGAACTCTTAACGCTTGCCATTTTGCTGATGTACCCTTCTTTTTCATGTAAATATTGTAAATAAGTTTCTCAAAGTGCCATTAAACCTGCTTGTACATATTTCACCAACTTCGAAGATTCAATCCTTCATGAACCCGAGTCTCTGCACGCTACCAAGTGAAGGCCGGGTCGACTTAGCCCCAGCGTCACGACAACTGGTGGCAGCGGTGGGATCTGGATCTACAAGCTACAACATCTGGTGATTCGAGGTGGATCAGAATCTACAAGCCACAACATCTGGTGATCGGAGGTGGCATCTCAAGCAACAAGCAGGAGCAACAATCGGCCAACAAGAGAGCAGCTCGGAACATCGATCGCATGTGTGGGTGAGTGCTTGGCTTTTCTTCTGATGTGGACCAGGTTCTAGAACAGGGTTAGATTTTAGAACTGGTAAAGAGTGTTGAAACGCCTTTAGGTTTGGTAGTTTGCACTGTTGTTTTGGAAGTAGCCGACACTCGGAGCGATCATGGACCTACAAAAGCTGCAGAAACCGGAACTGTTGCAATTGTGTGAGGAATTGGGAATTGATACAAGTGGTTTGGCACGAAAACCTTTGATTATAAAGGCAATCACAGATTTGGGAGCCGATGATGAGGAGCTCAGTGAAGCATGGAACCTCATCGCCCAAAAAAAGGAGGAGCAGCTCAGACAGCAGAAAGAGCGGGAAAAAGAGGAAAAGAGGCGTGAGCGTGAACTTGAGAGGGAAAAAGAGGAAAGGGAGCGTGAACTTGAGAGGGAAAAAGAGGAAAGGGAGCACGAACGTGAGAAGCTTGAAAGAGAAGCAAAAAAGCTGGACCAAGAAATTGAGCTCCGGAAATTAGAACTAGAGTTGAGCAAGAGGTCGGGCGATTGTCCCCAGCTAGCGGTACCTCGTCTCAACAAGGAGGCAGATTTCAAGATGTCAAAGTACATGCAGCCATATGTGATATCAGGGGATATCGGTCTGTATCTGGCTAACTTTGAGCGAACCTGCGAAAAACTGTCCTTCCAGCGAGACACTTGGTCTCAGAGATTATTGACGGTTCTGCCCAGCGAGGCAGCGGAGGTTGTCGCGCGGCTAAGCAAGGAGGACGCGGACAACTACGAGAAGGTCAAAGCTTGCCTTCTGAGAAAGTATAGGCTTAGCGCCGAGGCGTTCAGACAACGTTTTCGGAACGCTACTAAGTCCAGGGACGAGAGTTACCCTGAATTCCTGTACAATTTAAGAGTAAATTTGGGCGAGTGGCTAAAGAGCACAGATTCCTACAGTGATAGGGACGCTGTAGTCGAGCGAATTCTTTTGGAGCAGTTTTATAACTGCCTCCCAGAAAAAGAAAGAAATTGGTTACAGGACCGAGGCGAAATTAAGTCGGCAACTGAAGCTGCCGAACTTATTGAGGAGTATGCTTCGCGCCGACAATTCAGCAACCCAGCAGTGGATAGGCCCCGCAATCCCAAGTTCAGTGTGAAAAACCGTCAGGAAAGGCACTTTGCTAGAGTTGGAAACGAAGAAATGAAGGTTTCTTCAGGCAAATTCCCTAGAAAGGACGGCAGTGAGAAAAGTGAGGAAGTGACCAACGCGCAGAACACAAAGAATAAGTTTGAGGCTAGGAAGCCGCTCACATGCTTTAGGTGTAATGAGCAGGGTCACATTGCCGTCAACTGCCGGAAAGAAAAGTTTGCTTTCTCGTATGTCAGTGACTGCGATGAAAATATGCAGCTTTTGGAACCCTACCTGCATGACCTAGTAGTCAACGGGAAGCCTTGCAAGGTACTGCGCGATTCGGCCGCAACGATGGATGTTGTCCATCCGGCGTATGTGTCGCCTTCCGACTATACAGGACAGCGTGCATGGATCCGCCAGGTAGTGGAGGAACAGAGTGTGTGCTTGCCAATCGCGAACGTGGTCATCGAGGGCCCTTTCGGCAAGTTAACAACCGAGGCTGCCGTTTCAGGAAAGCTTCCTAAGTGCTATCCGTATTTGTTCTCTAACAAATCGGACATGCTACTGCGAAAGAGGGGCATCCTTTTCGGAGACAGAGTTGTGCAAGCCCTAACACGTTCAAAGGCGCGAGAACTAGCTACACTGCTCATTCCAGAAAAATCCACAGCGGAGGAAACGGCAGTTAAAACAGTGGTAGATGCGGAAGATAGCAGGTCAGAAAGCTTTGAGAGCGAGGCATCTCAGATAAGTCTACTTGAAAGTGAGCTTGATGAGACGCGGAATGAGGACGTTCTTGAGAGTAACCTCTTGCCGCCAGTGTCTAGTAATCTCACGAGACTTTTAAGTGGAACCCGAGAGGACTTAGCTATGGAGCCAGCCGTGGTAAATCTAACGTTAAACCTTCCCGAGGAGATGGGGGACAACTTGATTTGCCTCAGCGGAAAGGGAAGCAACGCTCAGGAGCTTCTCAAAAAGACGGAGCAGAGAGGAGAACTAAAGAAATCCCAGCTGTCCGATCTGGGCGAAATAATAACAGAGTTGGAGGCCTGCTTCGTGGACAGGCCAGGCAGGACTGATTTGACTGAGCACGATATTGAGCTGACTTCAGACGTGCCAGTGCGATCAAGGTGCTACCGATTTTCTCCAAGGCAAAGAGAAATTCTGGATAGGGAAGTAACTCGCATGCTGGAATTGGGAGTAATAAAACCCTCGGAAAGCGATTATGCTTCGCCTATGATCTTAGTAGAAGCTCCAGGTAAAGACCCTAGGCCTGTGGTAGACTACCGAAAGCTAAATTCTCTCACCAGGGATCAAGTGTATCCTATTCCGAATATTGAGGAGAGAGTAGAACAGGTCAGTAGAGCGGCATATGTGACTACACTGGACCTTACTCGAGGATACTGGCAAGTACCGCTCACTGAACGCGCCAGCAGATACGCGGCTTTCGTCACTCCGACGGGCAGCTACCAGCCAACAATGATGAGTTTCGGGCTCAAAAATGCTCCATTTTGTTTTTCCCGACTCATGGATAGGGTTTTAAAGGGGTGTGAAACATTCGCGGTGCCTTATTTAGACGACATTGCGGTTTTTTCCGACTCATGGGCGGACCATATGGTACATCTAAGAGCTGTACTGAGCCTTTTGCGTCAAGCTGGACTAACCGTAAAGGCCGAGAAATGTTGCCTGGCAAGGGCGACCGTGGACTACTTGGGTCACAATGTAGGTCAGGGTTTCAGGAAACCCAGCGAGATTAAGATTTCTGCGGTAGCAGACTATCCGCGGCCGAGCACGAAGACGGAAATTCGAGCATTCCTAGGTCTGACTGGGTACTACAATCACTACATCCCTAACTATTCAGCTTTGGCTAGCCCTCTGACCGACGCTCTCCGCAAGACAGAACCGACAAATGTAGTCTGGGACGAACAAAAGGAAGCCTCCTTCGTAAACCTGAAGGCTGTGCTGATTAGCCGTCCGGTATTGCGAGCTCCAGACTATGACCGAGAATTCACGGTCCAGTGTGATGCCAGTGATCGAGGGCTAGGTGCTGTTCTCTGCCAGAGAGATGACGACGGTAATGAGCACCCCGTGCTCTACTTGAGCAGAAAACTGAGTTCTAGAGAGAGGGCTTATTGCGCGTCAGAGAAAGAGTGCGCTTGCATTGTATGGGCCATTCAAAAATTGAAGTGCTATCTTGGAGGGGCCAAATTCACCGTAGAGACGGACCATTGTCCCCTGGCTTGGCTGCAAACTGCGACATCGAAGAACAGTCGCCTTCTTAGGTGGAGCTTGATTTTACAGCAGTACAATTTTGAAATAAGATACAAAAAGGGGAAGTTAAATGGGAATGCGGACGCGCTTAGCCGCTGTTTCTAAACAGTCCGAGGTGTTCCTCACCATGTATCCAAATTGATAATCAGGTTTTTATTTTTTTTTTCTCGTGCGCTTGTATATGTGTGACTATGTAAAGCAGCACGTTTGGTTTTCTAGGAATACGTGGGTCCTGAACGTCTTGAGAGTGGGCTTTTCTCGAACAACAATGGCAGTTTTCTTTTGACCTGGTCTCTTCAGACGGGAGCCGAGTGCTTCTTTAGACATGTGGTTGAGTTTCAGAGACAGCTCAAGCAATTTGGCCTACAACAATCAAGACAACGCGACAAGCAACAGCGAGCTTCAAGCGTTCACGTGCAGGCCATTAAGTCGTCTCTTCATGCAGCAGCTGCGACTGCTGCCCTCCGAGACTCTTCTGGCGGGGGAGGAGGCTGTTACGACCGTGCATCATCCGCACTTGCGCGCTCTATTGTTCGCCTGTGAGCATGGATAAGTGTTGTAGATATGTGGTGATGGTCCAATGGCTCTAAGTGAGCCTGTTTCCAGGAATCCTGTTTTGTAAGCCTGTTTTGCTTTGTGGACACCCTGCAAATGCCAAATTGACCCTGTCAAGAGAACGTCTGGAAAAACACAAAGAAACGTCCCCCTGCGGGAAATGCAGGAAGTGCTTTCTTTCTTTTGTTCACCCTTCCAGTCGAGAAGCCCTATCGTCCAGTGAGGAATGCCTCCTATCCAAAAGAGACGACAGAGTGACATGTCCGCTGACGTGCAGGACAAGAAAGGAGCATGACGCATACAGCCATTAAGTGATTTCCCAGGAATGCAGGAAAGATATGCAATTGTCGAAAACGGACAATGCTGGGAGCGTATGCGGCGCCCACGTGCACTTGGGTTTCTGAGAAGTAAATCCACTTGCCGGAACCAGCTGCCTATCGATTCTTGGCTGAAGAATAGAAATGTACCTCCTCGCCGTTCCCAAGCTTTTCCCGCCAACAAGTGACCAGGCTCAACGAAACAATGCCGGGCAAGTCAGTGCTTCAGACCATCAGTGCAGTGATGTGTTCGATTGGATGCCGATATCTGAGGGGCGTGCCCTGGATTTGGTTGGTCAGCATCTTCAGAGAGGGGCTGGACATAGGGGGTTTTAAGGACGCTGCAGAGCACGAAATGGCGCTCTGAGCCTTGGGTAAACGGCCCATCCAGTCGCTTCTCGCTATGAACTCTTAACGCTTGCCATTTTGCTGATGTACCCTTCTTTTTCATGTAAATATTGTAAATAAGTTTCTCAAAGTGCCATTAAACCTGCTTGTACATATTTCACCAACTTCGAAGATTCAATCCTTCATGAACACGAGTCTCTGCACGCTACCAAGTGAAGGCCGGGTCGACTTAGCCCCAGCGTCACGACAAAATCTTGAGCGTCGCAACTGCAATACAAGGTACAGCCTCGTCCACTTCTAGCTAGAACACGGTCACTGCTTTCAAGGTGTCATTGCATCCGACCCGGCCACGCAGTAATCTAAAGTGGCTGGTCATGTGAAGCAGCACATCCGTGTCTCTGTGTGCTTGCGTCGCTTTGCATCGATATCTGCCTGCGTCAGATACAATGTTGCTTTAAAAGCAGTGACCGTGTTCTAGCTAGAAGTGGACGACCCTGTACATCCCACGCTCCTTCTCAAACAGAACCAGCCTTCACTTGAATGCACCAAAGATAATCGGCGCTCTTGATTGATTTACAGGAAAGCTAAGGCGCAATATCGGTCCTTCGCTGAATCTCGCTAACTCACCTCGCGGAAGAACCTTGCTGCCATGATATTTTCCCTATAAGCCTAGTAAGGTATTCGCATAAAAAAAATAAAAGAACATGCGCAGCTTTCTGCACACTGGCCTTAATAATGCAGTTGCTATCATAATTTTTGCGGTGTGAAATCTACAAGGAACGAGCGATACGCCGTTTGCAGAAGCCACGTTCAGGCTTATGCAATTCTTCACTGCAGATTCTACAGTGATTCCGGAGTCACATTTAGTGCTCAGCTAAACTACATGCATACTATCAAAAACCAGATGTCTGAAGCCAATTTCAGGTGCCTGCATAAACTGTGGCCGATACTCCGGATTTACTTTCCTGGCTCGGTGACTGCACTACGGCGCAGCCATCTAAAACGCTTACTTGTGAGATGCAGATGGGCATTCTTGCGTTTGCCAGCCTGCTGCTGCCGTCCCTGATGAGCCAATTTATGGGGGCGTCATCGGCGAGCGTACTGCCACGCACTAGGTACAAATACGGATTCGGATACTAGCACCAGCCACCTATCGGTGCACTCCCACGCTGGATCTGCCGCTAGAGAAACAATCTGACCTCACCATGTATAAAAGGGTGTCATCATCCGCTGACACAACTCTGTGGGCGCGGTGACTGCCCTACGGCGCAGCCGCCTAAACCGCTTACTTTCACGATACAGATGACCATTCTTGCATTTGCCAGACTACTGCCGCCATCCCTGACGCGCCTACCTAAGGGGGCGTCATTGGCAAGCGTACTGCCACGCCTGGATA
Organism: Amblyomma maculatum; assembly: GCF_055883805.1. Classification (NCBI taxonomy): domain Eukaryota; kingdom Metazoa; phylum Arthropoda; class Arachnida; order Ixodida; family Ixodidae; genus Amblyomma; species Amblyomma maculatum. The sequence continues at coordinate 83,934,117 of NC_139348.1, read as the reverse complement.
CGAATACGGATACGGCTACTAGCACCAGACACCCATCGCTTCACTTCCCCGCTGGATCTGCCGCTAGAGAAACAACCGGACCTCACCAGACCATGGGTTACCGTATCATCATCGACAGAATCAGCATGTATAAAAGGGCGTCATCTGGTGACTGCACTATGGTGCAGCCGCCTAAATCGATTACTTTAGCGATGTAGATGACAATTCTTGTGCTTTCCAGCCTGCTGCTGCCGTCCCTAACGGCCGGGCCTATTTATGGGGGCGTCATCGGCAAGCGTGCGGTTACGCACTGGATACGATACTGATACGGCTACTACCATCTCACACCCGTCGGCTGCACTCCTGCGCTGGATCTGCCGCTAGAGGAACTACCGCACCTCACCATACCATGGGTTACGGCATCATCATAGACAGCATCACCATGTATAAATTTCCGTCATCCGCCGACCCGACCATGTGGGCTCGGTGACTGCACTACGGTGCAGTCGCCTAAACCGCTTACTTTTGATACGCAGATGACCATTCTTGCGTTTGCCAGCCTGCTGCTGCCGTCCCTGACGGGCCTACCTATGGGGGCAACCGTACTACTAAAGCGCCTAGAATATAATGGCTGGTGTGACGAGCGCCCGCGCTTCCCTATGGGCGAGGATGACGCTATTTGCAATGAAAGCCAATCGCTAGCGGCAGAGGGCGCTGCTTGTCGGGAGGGTGCCACCTGAGCAGACGATTCAGTTTTCTCTCTTCAGAGTACGGCAATCTGTTGGTGTTGTGCGTGCGTGTTAAACCTGCTTCTGCGCGTCTTTTGCTTTCACGAAGGTGCAGTAATTTATTTACGGTGTAGGTGTTTGCTCATGCGAGTCGTTCCGCACTTCTACCTGCTCGGCGACGATTGCATCGGTTTCTTTTTCTCGTTTTGTGCGCGCGTTCTGTGCTCGCCTGTATCCCTTCTTTTTTTACTGTGTCGCCAGTGGTGAAGCGCGGTTCCAAATTGTTGTTTCCCCAGTGCCTCTCACTAGACTGCAGAGAAAAATGCCAAAGAGAAAGCGGTGGTGCACAGAGAAGACTTTCTTTTTTGGCAAACGGGGATACCGCTAGAACAAGGAGCGTACGTATTACTGCGCTATCTGATGCTACGTAAGCACGCATTCTGTACAATGGGAACGAAGCATCGATAGAAATGACGGAAGGTAAACGGCAGCTGCTTTTGTTGGCGAGAAACATTTTTAGAGCATGCAGTTATATTCACAAGGATGCAAACCTGGGCGAGTCGGTAACGGTCTCCATGGTTATGTGTAGCACAAAGAGTGTGCACAGGCGCTAAAGACAGCACCTGTGTTGTGTACCTTTTCTCTGTCCCTCGATTGTCCTTTTGCGCTACACTTATGTCATATGGATGCAGTTATATATTAGGCGCATGTTTCACCGTAAGCGCGGCATTACCAACGAGCTTCATCGCGATTAACCGGCCGCGTCTCGTGCATATTGTGTATCTGAGAAAAAAAAAAAACTTCGTCAGCTCCTTCGTTCAAAAGATGGTGCCTTCGGCAAAACCTTGTGCAATCGCAGGCCGCGATGTACCTTAATTAGCCGCTGTAAGTAAAGGTTCCTCGTTTGTGGTCTTCTGTTTTTTTTTTTAATTATTTTTTTATTCAAATACCTCACGGGCTCCGATTTGAGTATTATGTGAGGGGGGTTACATAACTGGGGTGCGAAACAGAAGCATGTAGAAGATGGTTATTTTAACATCGTTATTTCCAAACATTAACATTATACCCTCCACACCTTGTGCCCAAGACGGCACCAAAAAGGAAGGAAAGAAACATGCGAGCAGAAACCAGCTCGTAAACGCCACAAGCGGGACGCAGGGACTGGACCCGGCGATTCGGGCTCGGAAATCAACGAAGCTCCCGTTTTCTCGAAGCTGGCTTTCAAGACTGCAACGACTCCTCCGGCTCCAGTGAAGCGGGCATTGTGGGGGAACAGAGTGGCAGCCAGGCTACACTGCAGACATCTAACCACCACGGAGGCCGTCATCCGTTTGAGGGCATTCTCATTCCGGTTACATGGATGCGGATACCTTCCGTGGATGACAGCCTAGCTTATGCTTAAGACCCAATAACTTTGAAAAGATGAAGGTTGACCTTGCATTCCAACTTTTTGGAGATGAGGTTATTAAAGGACTTTTTTTGCACCGGTGGCATCTGCAGACTGTATATACTCGGGTGCAACCAACAGAAAACTTCGTCAAGCTAATCAATCGCCTGATACGAGTAATGACCTCCAGGATAACCAAGCGTGCACTTAAGCCGGGTAGCCCAGACATGCGTTTCTTGGAAGACTTTTTAGGATATATGGACAAGTGGGAAGAACATGCCAGCATTGCCTTCCACTTGCATTGTGACATTTGATTAAACATGCTGCCTTCGTTCTATTAACCCCAATCTGTGTTTCGCGACTTGTATTCTTTGAGTTTGAATTCCTCAAAACGCGAAAGCTCTCATGTGCGTTTACCGGGTTAGCGTGTGGCTCACGTACCGATCGAGCTTTCAAGTTCGAGCAATCTGCACAAAGCAATTCGATATTAACATTAGCATGTTAAAACGTTATATGAATGCTAAGCTCCTGAAAGAGCTCTAAAACAATGTATTAAACGTGAGCCAAAGCAACGCGCAGCTCCCTTTCCAACTCTCAGCAGCGCGGCGCAATGTGCGCGAGAAACCGGCTCGCACCCTCTCGCACCACAGCGCCGCTATGCGGCCGCCGCCGGCAGGCATCAACTCTGGTGCCAACGCGCCGCCCGCGCTCAGCACACTAGTCAGTATATTCTAGGCACTATAGTACTACGCACTGGATACGAATACGGATAGGGCTACTAGCACCTGACACTCGACAGATGCACTCCCCCGCTTTATCTGCTGCTAGAGGAACTACCCGACCTCACCAGATCATGAGTTACTGCATCATCATCGACAGCATCATCTTGTCTAAAAGGGCGTCATCCGCCGACGCGACTGTGTGGGCTCGGTGACTGAACAACGGCGCAGGCACTTAAATCGCTTACTTTTACGATGCATGCGTCAGTGAACCATATGTCCTCTTCGCTAAAAAATCAAGTAATTATATGCTAGTGCAGATCTCGAGCCCCCACTGCTGTGTTGTCATTGCTAATGAGTGCGCTGGTGTAATTAATTCTTTAATAATGTTATCACGTGATGTAGAAACTAACTCTGCTCCCGAAATCATCGCTGCTGTACTGGCTGCATTCAAAAAAATTAATCGCTGGCCAGACACAACTGACTGCCGAGATACAGGGGTTGAAAACCCAGCTAAAAAAGATGAATGAAACCATTACAGACCTAGAAAAACCAATGACTGAACTAGTAACACACTATCAAACACTAAAACTGTTAAGAACATTTATGGATGTAATGCAAGCAGACGCAATAACCATGCGTAATAAGATACACGAACTGGCAGCACACCTAGACGACGCAGAAAATAGATCTCGCCAGAATAACCTTATTTTCTATGGCATCCCTGACAATAGCGCTGAATCATGGGCTGAGTCCGATAATTTAGTTACTGACATCTGTCAAATTAATCCAAGTATACGAGTGGAACCTACTGACATAGGAGAGCCCATCGTCTTAGAAATCACTCAGCTGATTGAACTTATCCTGTAATCGCGAAATTCTTGTCGTAGAAGACAAAAAACGCTCTTCTACCAAATGGCCGGAAATTGAAAAACACCAATTACAGCATTGGTGCAGACGTTTCCCGCCGCGTTCGACACGCACGGTAGCAATTGCTAACATTTGCCAAAGCAAACTTTGACATGTACTTATACGCTTCAAAACGTTGCATGTCAGATCAAAACACTACACCTTCGACGCATCGTCTGATACTAATCTGCCTCTTTTGGTGCCTTTTTTGGCGTGCAAGCGGTGCGCGATCCTCTTGTTCTGATAGACAATTATCATTGCCCGTTTAACGTGTCGTTCTTTCTGTCTTTTCGTCCAGTGCGTGAGATGGTGCCAGAAAAATTTAGATCCGCGTATGGCAATTACCTTAGGCTGAATAATAATCTTCAGGCCTACGACTGACCAAAATTCCTTAAGATTGAGAATGTAAACACAGGCGCCGAGCTACTTACATCAGGTGTTCAGGGTATAATGAAAAATGTATCCCACGCCGTAAATCGAAGTGTAGATTTCCTTGATGGTTCTCGCACGATTTGAGACATTACTTGAAGAAGCAACAGAAGTATCATAAACTACGTGAAATCAGAAATTGAATACTGGTACCAAAGTTATTAATTGTGCAGAAAAATTGCGAAAAAAATTGATTGCACGTGATGAAGCAGAGGACCACACACAACTTTAAAAAGCAACCAAACAGTTTTTGGGATTTTGTGCGCAAACAACGAAATGATAAGGTTAGTGCTGCTGTGATAAAGACGCGCGATGGTGTCCGTTATAAACATCAAGATGTGTGCCCAGCTTTTGCTGATCACTTGAGCTGTTATTTTGTGCCCCAATTATAACACAACTGCTATTATTACTTCTGAAGACAGCGCCGACTGTTCTGCTTGTGATAATGTTACCGAGCATGAGGTTCTTTTGGCGATTCAAGAAATTAAGCCAAAACTTTCAACAGGAGTTGATGAAATTTTCAGCTTCGTAATCAAAGGATGCGCTGACATTTTTGGCCCTGTTTTAGCGCATTTGTTCAACTTATTGTCGCAAACTGGTGTTTTTTTTTTTGTTCTCTTTGGAAATTGTCAGTAGTTGTTCCAGTATTGAAGTCTGGCGATGTTGTGTATTGAACAATTTTCGACCTGTGTCACTGATTTGTTCTGTTGCGAAAGTTTTTGATATGGTTACGTACGAACGCATGGGCTCATACTTTAAGCGGAAGATCTCAATTCAGCAGCACGGTTTTTTTTTTTAAGGTCGATCTGTGGAAACGAATTTATGCAGCTGTCTTGATTATACTGGCACACATGTATTTAATCGCGGTCAGGAAGATGCAGTTTACTTTGACATTACTAAAGCTTTCGATACGGTTTCCCATGAGGTATTTCTGATGAAGATGGAAAAATGCGGACTTTCCCTCATGTACTGTAGGTGGCTCAAACGCTACCTTGGCAGCCGCCATAACATGGTCCGATTTTCCGGCTGTGTGTCCAACGAATTTCTATCATCTTCGGGAGCGCCTCAAGGCTCCAACTTAGGACCGCTGTTGTTTTGAGTGTTTGTTAATGATTTGCCGTTACATGTCAAGAGCTCGAGAATCTTGCTCTTCTTCGCAGATGATTTCAAATTATTCCGTAATATTGGAGATATTGAGCACTGCCGCCAATTATAAGCTGACATTAACAATGTCGAGAAATGGTGTCTGTTGAATCGCTTAAAGTTGAATATTAAGAACTTCCATCTTGTCTTTAACTACGAAACGCGACGCAGTTGTGTTTGATTATAGACTTTTGGCGAATCATATTTCTCGTGTGGCCCATGTACCAGACCTTGGTGTTGTTGATTCAAGGCTTGATTTTAGATTGCATGTAAATTCAATTGTGTTATGCTCATTGAGACATCTTGGTGTTATCTCTAGACTAACAAAAAATTTCAACGGCACGAATGTCTGCGCACTCTATACTGTGCCCTTGTGAGACCGCGTCTTGAGTTTGCGTCAGCAGCCAGGAATAACGTATCTGCCACCTATTGCAGAAACATTGAAAATGTCCAGTGTACGTTTATATGCATATTTTATGATAGATATATTGGACGCCGTCGTTTCTACAATACGATTCTCTCTTGGCAGACATCAATATAAATACTCTTAGCGACAGGCGACTCATATGTGACATGCGGTTTTGCCAAACATTGTGCGCGGTTTCATTAAAGGGGCTCACAAACACCTCCCGAGCATTGCTCGCAAGCTATCTCAGTCGCTAGGTCATGCTGCGATACACATCTGAACGTAATAAAACACGTGTACGCGCAGCACAGGTCCCGCAACCCTATTCGAAAGTTGGCGCTCTCTTTCCTTCGACTTTTGCGGTCCCCCATCTCCTCTGTGCAACGCGTCTACGTACATGCGTTTTCAAATGACTATTGATCTGCTTCTTTGCGACGTCACGCATCCATAAAACTACCACTTATGCCAAAATAATTGTAATACGCTTAACTTTTACTGTACAGGAAAGAAAATTAGAATGTTTTGAAGACAGAAACATTTTTTGAAAGCTTTTGTCCTGGTACTTCCGGTCTTACGCGGGCACCGCGGTAACCACGGTAACCACGGCGTGGTCGCACGCGGCGACCTCGTTTCAGTTCCCTGCGGGGCGCTTTCCGCCTGTGTATGCTCTCGTTTCTTCTGTCTCCCATGTGAAATGGACTTCGAAATCGGCTTACCGGTCTCCAGCATTAGGTCGGTGTTTTAAATGCCGTGCCCCAGTGCACCGCGCCGTACGTAGTGTAGCAAAATTTCGGTGGCAACCACTTCGTTCCCGTGTCCACCAAACCAAAATATGCACCTCGGATCGAATCAAGGCGACAACATACGCTGGTAAATAATGTGTTTACTAGCCTGAATATAGCGCACAGATAAACGACGGTTTAACAGGTGCAATGAGTTAGTCATTGTTGTAATGTATCAATACTACGACGGCTCTCAAAATCCTATCGTCTGAACTGTTGACTTCATTGCATCAAACTCGTTTAGTCACGTAGTACGTTTGTAGCGTATGAACTTTTGTCTTACAGTAAATTAGCTAAGACAACTGTACCTACCTGGCTCGGCCGTGCGCGATGCATGAACCCGTGGTATCATGTGCCGGTGTAGGCAGCCTTCGGCCCCTAATACTGGTGCAGATTGCGGGTTCGCATTGTACGCAGCAGCAACGATTTAAGCACCCATACCTAACTTACTATGAGCAAATAAAAGTTACCGCGATATGAACGCTCCGTGTGCAGCTTCACCACAAACGACTGAGCGGTTGAGCCGGAGAGATACAAGACGCCGCGTTAAACACGTATAAGGATTCGCATGCTTTATCTGCCCCTTGCAAGGTTTCGCGTGACGTGCAGTGATGAGGAGGCACCAAAGAAACAAAGTAAATAACTTTATTTCGAGAGAAGGCCTACAGCATTTCTCTAGATAAGTCCTAGAGCATATTTCATCATGTCCTGAGACAGTAAACAGTTGACGTTATTAAAAACAAATTCTCTCCGCGGCGAAGCGCTTGCTTTCTTACTCGCTCAGCAGTATAAGTTACCGCTAAGAAGGCAGTATTATCTCGAGCACGTAATAATAATCAGCGCAATTGCACTGTTGTCTTTTAAACTGCTCATCTTAACGGATGGGACAGCGAGCTCGTGAAAAGAGAGATGTGACATGGTCACTTGTCAAGTCGGCTCACTTTAATTACTTCCATTTACTTCCAGCTTGGCCTCAAGAAGCTGAACAACTGTGATCGGCATAATTATTCGCAATCTAGCTTCACACACCCTTAACCCACATTTGCTCTGCCTTTCCTACTTTTTGTTTCAAGCGGCAGCTTTGATGCAATACTTGAAGGGCCTGCGAGTGCTCGCGCACCATGTGGAGTTGCCGCGATAAGCAAACAGCAACATGTTTTGTGTGCACTTTCGCTTGGACGCAGCCAGAAGCAAAACACGGAGACATGGTGTTAAGTGCGCGTTTGAAGCGCCCTGGTCGCGGGCAGAGATAACTCGAAAAGACTGCCATATGTGTGTGTATTTTCGCTGGCGTTTGTGTGTGTTTGTGGCAGACGCCTCCTCCCTCTGTACTGTCCCAACTTGTGAGGCGGCCTGCGAGCTGGCGCCGCACGGACGACCAGCAGAAGAAGAGCGTCGCTCCCGAAGACATCCGATCTGCCTGCAACCATCCCCGCCGAGCCAGCGAGTCGGCTTCTGAGAATTGGACGGGCGCTGGCGGTCAACATTTGTAACGGGGGTGGAAGGCGTCTTCACAAGCCACAGCCGCGGCGAAACGACGGGGGAAGTGAGGATTCCCCAGGAACCTGGCGAGGAGGAATTCGAGGGAAAGAACAACTTTGAAGCGTCCGAGCGACGCGGCAAAACGAGAGACTCGTTTCGGGTGCCGTGACGCGAGGCCGCACCATGATTGAAGTTGTGCTGCAATTTGTATATAGTGTAAATAAATTCTGTATTCTGCAGTTAGAGTGAATTCCGGTCCATGTAATCGGGAGATGAGAGAAATTTGAAGAAAAGAAGAAGAAGAAAAGAACCTGATATTTAACTCATGGGTACAAGACTGCACTCACTCCGACAGAAAAAGTCATATAAAACTGAGCTCCAGCTATTGTTAGTCGCAGCAAACATATTGAAACAATTGTTTTGGCTCCAGCGGCCAATGCTTTGCGGCGCTGATGCCAGTCTGTTGAGCATTTGGGTTAAGTATACTGACAGTTGTACTGTGCAATTCAATAGTCATGATGAAGCACAAATCTGTGCCTGTGTGCAACAATTACTTCTTCTTTTGACGGTCTTTCATAGGCATCAGTCATAAGGTGGCGCTCTAAAGCTATGCTTGCAGCTGCAGTGTGAAGAGCCCTGAGACCGTTTCTCCACATCCTGTAGGAGCCTCTGGACGTACGCTGCTGAAATAGTCATTGTGATTACAACAGTTCACTTAGTTTTTGTGTAATATTATAAGTAGAACAAAGCTTTAACTTACAAAAAGTATGCTCCATTTTCACTGGAGTGGCACCAAAGTGTCCTTTTCTTGATATTGCCATTTTCACTTTCTAGCGGTCCTCTCCTTTTCTTTTCTGTGCCTGGAGCTTAGAAGAATTTTCATTGAAGTGAATAACAGCCAGATGTGACCTAAAAAGAAGGTAAATATGAATGAATTTCTCATACTTTGGAAAAAATTGTATTTCTTGTTGCCTACTAGCAAAATTATGCCAAGTAGAGGCTACTACAAGGAACCATTATGCATTATATTCACACCACTGCAGCAGAGATTGCTTCTGTTTTAGCTTCTATATCCAGCGCCTTTATAACAAATTAAGAATGTGATCCAATGATCTTCAAGCAGCAAAATGAATGTATGAAATGGGCTATACAACATCACATCGTGGATCACCCGTGTTCTCCCTGCTGTTGTATTCTAGCGATCATCATTAGTCCAAGTGATCAAGTGAACCTTGAGCATTTTTTCAGTTTCAAAACAGTAGCTTCAGTACATTCGAGATGGTTCTAGAGGGGTCGGAAACTTCCGCTGATAACTTCCAGTTCTTTAAAAACTACCTTTGTCTTGGGACTGCACTAAGATGAGGAGCACAAAAGAGAGACGAGGTGTTTTTCCAGCCAGCCCTCGATGCTTGCCTTCGACTTTGTGTCATTGCAGTGTCTCAGCTCATGTCATTTCTGTCTGTATGTATTCCTTGTGCGCTGTTCTCTATCTAATCCCATCTGCCATTCTAATATAACAGCAATGACTTTAAATAAGGACCCTTGGGTGGCCTGTGCAGTACGTCTATAGCCTCCTGTCTCACTTTTTTCATGGAAGGGGATTACAGAATGGCTAGTGCTACCATCCTACCAAATATGTTTTTACCATATTATATGAAGCATCCTTCAATGTCAGAAGTGAGCACTGCAGTCTCCTCCAAATGTATGATAACCACCTTCTAAATGGCAGTGTTCCAAGTTTCAAAAAGAAAGACACAAGATAAGTTCAGCTAATTTTACAGCAGTGTATTTACTATCAGGATTGTGGCAGCTGGCTCATAAGGTGAATCGGGTGCCTAATTTATGCAGAAGTTGGGATTGAGTTACGTGGTGGGCACTTTTTTTTGGCAGATGTCAGGGTCGACTCCTGTGAATCGAAATTGTAGGATCATGTTTTATCTGGCCTGATAACATGAGAGCTCCAGATCAAGCACTGCACTAAGGAGACTGAAGTCAAGCCCAACTACCATAAGAAGAAGGCGCCAAATGCGTCCAGTAACACACAGCAGCTTCTCCTTCCTCACATTAAAAAAAAAAACAAAACAAAACACACTTGAACTCTTCTCTAAACGTCAGCACTACGCCACGAGAAATACTGTTTTGAGGTGCTTGAAATTGGTCACAAAGCAATTTTCCAGCCCACCAGGGGGCTATTCCAAAGCACGAACTAAAAGCGATCTGCTTAGTTGCAAGTTCCAGTGGGCTGCTTAGCAAGTTGGAGAATCAAAAGGAGCAAAAAGAAATGGAGCAAATGAAGCACAAGCTTTCATAAATGAACTTCTGTCTTTCTTTTTCGCATTGTGTTCTATTTCCTTTGGCCTCTGTTCCTTTTATAATGACAATACTATGTACATACATTAAAAGCTTCATGCAAGGATTTATTGTTTGCACTTGCCATGCAGAAAAGTTGGACTACAAAGTCACATTAGAGTGAAAAATAATGTCTTAGGTGCAATTCCTTTTCTTTCATTCAAATTGCCTTACTTGCATCTCACCATCCGAGTATGCAATTGATTTGGGAGCAAACCAGATGACAAAGTTGTGAAAAGGTTCAAGGGAAGATGTTTGGGCTTTGGGAGACAGTTGTCGAGTGTCAATCCAAAACCGGGAGTTCTTCAGAATAGAGTTGCACATGAATCTGTTAAAAATATATACAACATAAAAAATATAAATATTTGGCCGATGAGTTGCAGTGTTGTGGATTCTAGTCAATCACAGTGCTGAACCTGCTTACAGCTGCTGCATTGCAACTGAAAACAGTTTTAGCATCATATTCATAAAAAGACCCCAGGTCGTGTACTACTATATTACTGGGAAAATAAATCTAAGAGATTTTGTCGAACAAACATGGTGCACTTTGTCTCCTTTAAAATTGTCAGTATAGGACGGTATGGAAAATCCCATTGTGTTTGTGTTCCACACCGGCATGTATAACCATGCAAGCTGCCTCAGTATTATCTTGCAGTCCCAGCACTAGCATTTACAATATTTTGTTTCTTAACTTCATTATGGGTTTCTTTCTCGGCTATTTCATATGCGAGCTTGCTGTTATATGCGGATGTGCAGAAAGTTTTTTTCGTGAAGTTCTATTTACATGACCTATCTCTTAAATTTATCATTGGTTGACAAATGCCACAAATATGAGCCGTGCATCTTCCAAACAACATCAAAATGAAAACTTTACAAAAAAAACCTATACAAAACAGGTTACGTCTGCTCATCCATTGCCTATTTGCAGGGAGCTCATGCAGGCATTAGCTGTATGGTCTATCATGGCCATCATGCTTATCGCATATGTGGTTCAACAGGTTGCACCACATGCTGATAATCAGGTCACCATCACCTTGTCCCAGGGCAGCAACATAGTAAACATGACTTGGGATTGAATCCATGGTTCTATTCCTTCACAGCCCTTCGACCTGCTCACAGCTTTTAACTTATTAAATGCAGTATAGAGTAATGTTATTACCATGTGTTCACCCTAATTATTAAAGTAAGCAGCTGCACGCATATTTAGTAATGTGCCAGGCATAAAAGTAGTGTTGTATGGGCGATTTGCTGCTCTTGCAATATTGTCCGGATAACTGGGTGGCACTTCTTAGGTAAATGAAATTAAAAACTCGTTGAATAATAATATATGTCAGCAAATGTACCTCCTCCCCAATGGTTTGCAACGATGAAACATTTTGTAATTCAATTGTTTGTATTATATATAGATTAATTTTATTCTTTGTATGTATAGACATGCAAGCAGCACTTGCCAAGGGCACTCTTGGTGAGGAAGAAAATAATTTCTCCTAATAATATGCAGAAATTTTGCCTTTTGTTAAAGGCTGCACTGAGACTCATTAAGTTGAGGCCAGGCCCCATGCTCGCGCTATTGGGCACTGCAGCTGACTTCACACCGTTATGATTTACAGCTTGCCAACTTTCTTATCGCAGCATTGCCTTACCTCTCCTATTCATACCTGTTCGCATTGTAGAACATGGTCAGTCTGAATGACAACAACGTTCTACGTGCAGTACTTGGCGCTGTAGCCCGGGGAGTCGCAACGCCCATCTCCTGCGAGGTCCACTTCCATCCAATCCAGCTGGCTGATGATCTGCACCCGCTGTTCCTGGAAAAGCTGGGACAAAAATAAATGTGCATTTGTGAGCTACTTGTAACATTGCGCCGAAATGTGTCACTCGATCATTGCAGTACTGCATGCGCGTGGTGTTTTTTTTTTTATTACGCAAGCTTGGCATATTATAAGAACCCGTGCAAATTCTTTCCCGTTATGAACTGGAGAAAGTTCTTGCTCTTATTGTTGTCGTGAGCCATTTGGAGAAGTCTTCGTCCTATGTTGCGGTTTATCTCTCCCCCCCCCCCTTTCCGCAGGAACAATCTAGTTGTGTATAACCCCTGTCTATGCTCCTGTCAAAACCAACACTTATACTTCCGATCGGCAGCTGATCGCTTACGGATAAAGAGGCACAAATTTGAGCGACTAAGCCAGTTCACGCGAGTGATACCGTTTCATTCGCGACACCCCCCCCCTCCCCCCTCCTGCTGAAGGGTAAAGCCTCTTGGATTTTTTTTTTGTTTCCATCTCTTCGTTCCTGGCAGTGTCCCTCCTATCTCCTCTTTCTTCATTCTTTTATCAACCGCCCATCTCGGTTTTCACGTGTTTCTTTCCTGGCCGTCTCTGTTGGTGAACTAGGACGCGGCTCCATCCGCGCGATATTTCAGGGTGCGCTCTGTACAAACACCACATGGCGTAAAAAAAGAAAAGGCTACAGGGCGGGAGTCATGCTGCGATAATAATCGGGCACCGAACAGCGTTTGTTTGCTTCCTGTCAGCGCGCGCGTTCGCCGTTTCCCCGCAGTCAGCTGACAAACTACACCACAGCGCACAACTACGCAGTCCCCTTCTCCTTATCCCCCCCCCCCCCCACCTTTTTTTTCGTTGGAATCGATCGTTATCTTTCACGAAGGGGCATCGTAAAGTCAAACGCAAGAGGAACCTAAACACGAAGGTTTCAAGGTTCGAGCAAGCTGCACGAGAGAGTTTCCCTCCGCAACGCCCGGAAGGCCGCTCTCTGCGATCTCGATTCTGAATTTCTAGACATTCGCTAACATTTCATACCCTTGCTGCGGTACGGATATTATGGACCCCGAGTTCGAAAAGCGACTTCGGCGAATGAGTACCGAGATGGGACTCGACCCCCAAAGTACACGCCGTTGAAGAATCCGCTGCTGAACCCCGACGACGATAGTATACGGCCTATATAGGCATTGGTGCGTGGGGCCGACTAGCGTAAAAGTAAAAAATATCAAAATCCTATTGTAAGCTCGCCGCTGGTTTATTTTGAGCAGTGTAATTCACAGTGATCATGACAAATCTTGCTTATGCATGCCACAACGCCGAGCAAGATCGCCTGAGTTAAAAAACAATCCGCACTATACTGTGATAACGCGTCTAAAGCTGATATTATCACAATCTCTTCATTTTACACTTATCGGCAGTGTTGGAAGAAACAGCGTTGGTACCACTCCTTCACGCAGACGCAGTCTTGTTGGGATCCCCAAATCGCGAACCAAATCAGGGTAAAACAAACGTAGACAAACGCTTTCTTCACCGATGCTGGCTATCCGATCAGCTGTAGCCACTGTTTCCGGTGGTTGGCGTTTTGTGGCACTTTATGCCGAATGTTTCTCCCGCCATCACTAGCAATACCTTCGCAGCCAGGGATTGACTACTGTAACAACCTGCCGCTCATGTCCCGTCAAAACAACAATTCAGAGCTTCGATAACTGCCTTCGTGAACTCAAGAGAGTGGCCAGTCTAGCCCAGAACTGTCCTGCACCCGTCGCGCACACGACGTAACAAAAATCGAAGGTGAGGTCAACGCCAGGGATGTATAGCGTGGCAACAAAACGTTCGAGTTGTGCCGAAGGGCGATGACAATGAAGCAGACGACGGAAGTTGCGGCGTGCGGCGCTAAACAAAAAAAGTAAAAGCGCAAATGCGTCAGTTGTGGCGTGTCAGTGGGCGAGACCCGTGGAGGAGGGCCAGCCTTTGCGCGCGCTAAAATGTTGAAAGGAGGAGGAAAGCCGCGAAGGCGCATATATTCAAATTTTGATTGCAAATAACTCTGCTTCCAAATGTAGCATTTCAAAAATTCTTGCCGGAAGGTTATCTTACATCGACATTCTTTCACATAATAGGGAAACTGTATCGCTATAGCTGTTTTGAGCCCCTTTAACCGTGGGACCTTACTGATGTGACTAAATTTTCGTGTACCGCATGCAAAGGCCGCAAAATATTTTGACACATTTTATCCAGATTTCCACGCCTGCTGTCCAATGACTCGTATGCAAATCTTGTAAAACAAAAAGTTTATTGACATGGACATATTTGCCTAATTGTTGCTTTCATGCCTGGTTTTAAAGGTTTATAAGTGGTCATTCTTATGTATCTCACCTAGTGTGCGCTCTTTTAGGCCACTTACACTTGGCTGTTGAGGCACACTCAAATAAAAATTACCTACCTACCTTACCTACCTGCTAAAGCAGTCGCATAGCAGTTGCCTAGTCACTAACCATCAACAAAACATCAGCCCATCACGCCCAGCAATGTTCTTTCGTTTTCCATTATATTCACTAACATCCGGAGCTTCCTTCCTAAATGTGAACACTTATCAAACGTCATGTCGTCATTCAGGAGCAGCATACTCATATTAACAGAAACTTGGCTAAAAAGCGATCTAACGAATGCTGAAGTCCTAACTCATTTGCCTGATTTCAGTGCATATAGAAATAATAGGAAAGATTTACGGGGAATGGTGTCCTTTCTGCAATTCATAGGGATATATCATGCTGTTTTGTTGACGTCACTTCTGACATCGAATCATTATGGCTCATTTGTCGCACTCCCCCCGTAAAGTGCTACTCGGCATTTGCTACAGACCTCCGCAGACTAATCCTGGCTTCCCGCGTCATCTCGATAATACCATTCATAAACTTCATTCCACGCATTCAAATGCTTACATTGTTCTTTTTGGTGATTTTAACTACCCTAACATTGACTGCCAGAACTTAACTAACTCCGCAATAGAATGTCAGGCAGAAGGAAAAGACATTTATCGAAATGTGTCTAAATTGTAACCTCACGCATTTAGTGTTCCACCCAACCCGTGTGACAGGAGAGTCAGCAAATACACTCGATTTGATATTAACCAATACCCCCGAAAAACTAACATCTATCAGTTATCTTCCGGAAATCAGTGCTCAAAAAGTCATATATGCTCTATTTTCATTTTACTGTACTGAAAAACAGACATCTGAAAAAACAATACGTCTATACAATAAAGGTAACCATAATGCAATAACTGAAAATCTTAGCACATTCTTTCCTGAATATGAATCTGCATTTCACACTCTATCAATTCATGAAAACTGGTTGTTCTTCAATAACAAATTAAAGTTTCTGACTGATACATTTGTTTCGATGATTACTTTTCGCACTAACCGCAATAAACCACGGTTTACCCGGCCTTTAAAACGCCTAGAAAACAAAAGGAAACAATTTTTTGTTCCGCAAAACGTATCGACATGCCCACCGTATGGGAAAAATGTTACGAAATTGAAAAGTTATGCTTACAATCCGTTCGTATTGCCAAGCACTCATTTTAGAACCACCTAATAATAAGTAACCCAAAGCAGTTTTGGCAGGTCTTCAATCCTACACATCGTTCCCATATTATGTTAACTAATGACTTGTATGAACATGTTACTGATAACGACGGCGCAGATATTTTAACCTTGAATTCGCTTCTGTCTTCACCACCGAGTTTGACTCGCCTCCACATTTATCACTCTTTCTCTTGGAATCTTTCAAGCCGGCTGTCACCTTCAGCGTAGAAGGCATCTCATCCATAATTCATAATATGACCCTTTCAATCGCAGCTGGTACGGGCCTAATCAATTTTTATGAAAAATTTTGAAGAATGTGAACTCTATTTGTGCCGCCTATTTATGTCTCCTTTTTTTTCAGTCTCTCTCTTCAACAATCATTCCAGCTGAGTGGAATTAGGGAAAGGTCTTTCCAGTCTACAAATCGAGTAACAGAGAATCACCTTTGAATTACCGCCCATTTCCTTGACTGCGTACCGTGTAACATAATGGAACACGTCATTTACTCACAAATCATCAATTTCCTTGACTCAAACGAATTTCTCCATCCTTCGCAACACAAATTTCTCAAGGGTCACTCATGCGAAACCCAACTAGCATTCTTCCTTCATCACTTACATGCTAATCTCGACCGTAACATGCAGACCGATGCCATGTTTTAGATTTTGCGAAAGCCTTTTGCAAGGTTCCTCACCGCCGATTATTACTAAAACTTTGGCAGCTCTACCTACAACCTAATATTTTAAAATGAATTAAAGAATTTCTAACGAATCGTTCGCAGTCAGTCTATGTTAACAGCCACCTCTCTAAATCCGTCGCAGTAACATCCGACGACCCGCAAAGATCTGTCCTTGGTCTCCTTCTATACTTATTATTCATCAACGACTTGCCCATGCATGTTTCCTGCGTTATCAGAATGTTCGCGGATGATTGTGTCACTTACCGCACCATTAATAATCGCGATGATTAACACACTCTTCAGCAGACGTTAACAGTGTAATAAACTGGTGCAATAATTGGTTGATGTCCCTTAATCCTACTGAATGCAAGCTCACGTCTTTTTCTCGTCATCGTAACCCTTATCGCTTTTACTACTCGGTTTCTAATACACCGATTGAGCTAATATAATCGTACAAATATCTCAGAATCATCATATCTCCTGATCTGTCATAGCGCGTTCATATTAGTAACATAATTTCAACAGCAAATAAAATACTAGGTTTCCTTAAGCGTCATCTGCTTCTTGCCCCACCTCAGGTAAAGCTGCTCGCATACAAACCACTGGTAAGACCGAAATTAGAATATGCATCCGCCATCTGGAACCTACATCAATCATATCTAGTCACTGCACTGGAATCTGTTCAAAATCATGCCGTCCGGTTCATTCATTCCTCATATTCGAACGACACCAGTGTTTCAACTTTGAAAGTGAAATCCGGAATGCCACTCTCATTTCGTCACTGCATCATTAGCTTCGCTCTTGTTCACAAGTTTTTTTATTCTTCTTTGAATCAAGCGTCCTACAACACAGCCGCAGCATGCATATCTCACCGCACCAGTCACCCACTGCCAATTGCACGCCCACCATCGCACACTACTACTCTTCCGGCTTCGCTCTTTTCTTGAACAGTTCAGACTAGAACGGCCTTCCCTATGACGTCGTCGTTATCACTTCGTCATCTGTTTTTCAAGCGCGTGTAACAGATCATCTTCAATGTTAAATAACCATTGCTGTTTGCGTTTTTAAGTGTATTCCCACCCCTTATATAACACCCCCTAAAAAGGGGCCTTAAAGGAATAAAACTGAACTGAACTGAACTAAAGTGAACACAAATTATTAAGTCAGAACCGCGCCAACTCCTGCTGTGTTTCTCAAGCTCTTACAAAATGTGGAGACAGAAAGATTGGTGCCATACTGGAAGTGTCTGGGCTTAAATATTCATCACCATTTACTCTATCATCTTCATACTTCCTTTTCCTGGATCGCCTTTGCATGTTCGGACGATGTGATATTTGTGGTTCACTTCTCCGCAAAAGATGCTTTCTTCAAGGTTCAGTGCCCTTTCTTCTTGCTTTTTACGCTTGGTCCGTGTCCTTCATCTTGGAAACGGGTTATTTGCCACCTGTAATCTTATTATTACCTGGCGCTCTCTGTAGCTTACTCCTTCATGTTTTGAACGGACAGCTTTCTTCTACTTTCCCTTTGCTTGGCCATCTTAACCCTTTGAGCAGAATATTCTTCTTTCGTTATCTTGCTTGATCTAGCGAGGAATTTCCACTTGGTGGCGCAATCCACGCGCCATAGCTTCTTCACGAGCTCCGTTCTTTCAGCCCCTGCCACTTCACGATAGACCCAGTCTTCTTTGTGACTCGCATCAAGCGATGCCTAACGTTCCAAGGAACCTGGTGATACCATATTTACCAAGGTCTGGCCTTCGACCATCTAGCCAGGACGTCTAACAGGACTCTAAACGGCGCCACGCCGCGCTAAGCCTATGGGAACGAAGCCTGCCGGCATGCCTGACCGCACCTTGCATCAGCCGCAGGGGGCTGCTGGACCCGCCGAATCATCGCCGACTCTAGCACATGCATCTCAGACGCGTACCCCCGAGCACGCGTCTCAAGTGCCTCCGCCGCCGCCTCACGGCCCACCAGCTGCGTCGTCTGCTGCAGATTCACCTCCTCTCCATGAAGTGACTGCAGGCGTCCTTTCTGCTCTGCTGGATCTCACGGCTGCTGCACTGCACCCGGCCATGAAATTCACTTCATCCGAAACGGTCGGTGCCACTCTCAAGGCCGCGAAATTTGCCAGATCTCGCCTGGACGTAGCATCAGTCGGACTCGAGCTCATGCCTGGCACGCTTTCCCCAACCACTCGCCCCTAATAACGGCTCAAAACTGTATCCGATGCTGCGAGCCTCTCAGAAAGCTCCAGTAACGACCTCACCCTCGAGAACAAGCCGGTTAGGAACCTGATCTTTCTGAAAACGCACTCTGACCTGACCCCCAAATTTTTATTGCATATAACCGCATTACCCTCTCCAGTAAGCTCGTAAAAGTACGTCCCTACCCTGCCGAATCTCCCCTTTCCTGCCTCGGTGTCATTCATAGTGTCCGCGGCATCTCCACCGCCAATCTCATGAGGGATCTAGAGACCTACACAGCGGATATCATAACCGCACGCATAATAGGGTCCGAAAAAAAACAGTACTAATTGCATTTGCTGGTACTGTCATTCCCGCACTATTTACTTTCTTCGAGCAGCATTTCATGCCGCCCTCACAAACAGGGCGTTCCTGCATGTACGGGCTGCCTCGAGATGGGCCACCGCGCACATCAATGCTCTAGTGCCACTGTTAACTGCTCCAAGTGCACGTCGCCCGCTGTCCACGACGTCGTCACGCCGCCCTGGTGCCGGTACTGCCAGACAAATGAGCATGCTACTTTCACCCCTATTTGCCCCTACTATAAGCAAAGAATCAGGAGTGTATCAAGAACGCCTACCAGTAGCGTGTCAACCTTCGCCAGGCCACTCAGCCGGCTCCTCTGCAGCCCCCTATAAACAATGGCTATCCTTCTCTTGCTGAGCAAGCATTCTATTCCCCTCCCGGCTACAGCGCAGCAGTAGCACAGGTAAATTCCCGCATCAGCACAGAGTCGTGTGCTCTCTATCTCGTTGACCTCCGACGCGTCCGATTCCTAAGCCTCGTTACTCTTTTATCAATCATCTCCGTCACTCGTTCCCCACTCGCTCCGTCTTCCGTCCTTTATTAAAGAACGCTTTCATACCGTCGAGCTCCATGTGGATAGTTTGTAAATGGCCATTCGCTCCCTCAAACAAGATCTCCACAGTATAGATTGCCGCCTAGACGCTTTTAAGGCTTGCATGGATAAGCTTCTCATTACAATAGATTCCAGATTTTCAAAGGGAAAATGTCGTCGCTGACTCTCTAAAACACCAGTCTGACCTTGTGTGCCGCCTTCAACAGCATAAGGAGACTGTCACCCAAACCGACATCCAATTCAATCGCCTGAATACTCAAGCCAACATTCAGTTCGAACGCATCCCTAAATTGATCTCCCCCTTTCAGGCTGCACTCCAAATCATCATGATTCTCTTCCCCCTGCCCCGAGGAAAGGCGATGTCGTGCCACAGCAGTACTCAATTAGTTAGATGTCAACATGTGGGACTTCATAGAATTCAGTGGAACTGTCGAAATGTTAAGACTAACCGCAATCCATTACACCACTATCTTCTTACTCTCCCCTCTCGACCCCACTTCGCTCTCTTCCAGGAAACGCGCTGCTCCGCTACCGTTCCTGGCTAACAAGCATTTCACTATATAGCTAATAACCCCCTATCTTCTATGTTTCGCGTTACCTCTCGATAGCAGCCCTTGACATTCCCTCATCACTCCAATTATACCTCATGGGTAGCTTCTACTATCTTCCTCAGGCCCACCTAGCCTGGCACTGCTGTCCTACAACCTAACCACTCACGTCACACATTTCACGGCCCTAAAAAAAATTTTTCGACACAATGCCCTCTCATACAGCTGTGCTTCTTTGCGGCGATATTAATGTCCCGCACACACTAGGGGTTATCCATAAAACTTTCGTACCGGCCGCATATTTCAATTCATGGCCCGAAAAGCTCACCTCACTCTCCTCAATACCCCCGGAGTACCCACCAGGGCAAGCAAATATTCCCAGTGCCACACAACTTCTGACCTCACATCTCTAGTCCTATAACAGCTCAGTGGTCAGCCATTGCCGATACCCTTCTTAGTGATACCTACATTGTTTCAGTCTTCGGATACCCCCTTCGGTACCCACCAGCAAACACCGCTTTAGACATACTGACTGGCATGCCTTTCGCTGTCTCCTCTCCACTGCCTCCTTCACGTCCTATGAGAAGTGAACTAGTGCCCACCTCCAAGTGGCTTCGTCCTCTACTCGCACGGAGACCGCTGCATGTCCCACTTTGGATCCCGGCCCTCGTCTCATCAGGCTATTGGAGCGCCACAAAACGCTTCTCCTAACAGCCAGACTGCTGATAGGAGAAGCACATCCTCCAATTGCACACCAACTTTTCAAATATGCGAGACGATATCGTAGTATATTGTTCTACGTTGAGCAGATGAACAATATTTCAAGGGGCGAGTCAATCGTTAAATTAAAACATTGAAGGTTACGATGAATGGCTATGAGCACGCCATCGCCTCGCCTACCGATTCGATCGTGGCGGAAAATCTCGAAGTTTGGGAAAATAGTCTGCACTTCTTTGTAATCTATTTGTTCATTTAGCCAAGTTTCAGTTAGTACAACGACATTCCATCGGGTGGTGTGAATGAAACTTGTGAGGACATCGTGTTTAGGATGGCGGCTTCTTATGTTAGTATAAAGGAAAGATACAGTGTTGAAAGTTGCGCGGTGAAAGGGACTTGTGGATAGCTATGGGGAGCGGGGCTTCACCTGTTGTGAAGCTTGATCAAAAGTGTATGTAGTGTTTCCTATACTCTTGTCCCTCCTGCTATTCTTTGTGTTTTGGGTTTTATGTGCACTGTTTTAGATGGATCGCTACCAACTAGCCGAAATTTCGGCATTACTGAACTGTACTCCTAAGGACAACTTGTTATGTTGGGGGTGAATTTATCATGTTGGCATTTTGCAAACTACACTAGGGTTTTTACGAATTTGGCGAGTGTGCTGGCAATAGTCTTCGGAGATGTTAAAATTGGTTCTTTTAAATTTTTTTGTTGCATTAGTAAGAGCCTGTTTTTTATTTTAAAGTGCAAGTCTTACCACTGTAGCTCTCTGTATCATTCTCTCGAAACGCACGAGTTAGTGCGGTCGTTCTGTGTGCATAGGTTCAACTGAGACATAAAGGCTAGTATTGCAAACGTCAACAATAAACTTTTCAGACTCCGCCCGAGTTTCACGATCGGCATCCTTTACACCAACCAAAAAAAAAACAGAAGATTAGGGCGGCGAGACTGATACTCTGAGTGATCTAGTCGACGCGCAATATCATATATTTTAGTTGCATTATCCTGGGCTCGATAATGGACGCTATCAATCTTTTGTTTAAGACACATTAAAGAAGCAGTCGTTTTCAATTTCGACAAGTCTAGTTTGGATTTCTTGAAATGATTTCTCCTTGTTCGGCCAGATGAGTACGAATCGATTTCATTTCGCCTAGAATGGTTGTTTGACCAGCCTTTCTATCGTTCAGTGTTCCTAACACGTCATGTTTGCTATCGACATCTGCTCAGGTCCCGGTGCTGTCGGCTCCACTGAGGATCAAAGGTGCGGAATTTTATCTCGACATTACCGCAAAAGAATTAAACGATCAAGCAATGCACGTGTGCAATCATTTGCAGTGGAAATACAGCAATGTGGGCTAGGCAGTCCAACCAGACCTGCAAAACTAGTACGCTTAGCAAAAAGTGGATAAATATGATTACCTGCTCAACGCAAAAGTGAGGCATTTTAGGCAAGCTGGTCGACGTTGCTGTGCGGAACCCACTGAAGTGGGTACTAATTGTAGGCTGCATTATATACTGTAACGTCGTAGGCGTAGGCGGTACAGGTGATGTGATGCGCGGAGGTTGTGCGCATTCTTCGGTTTCAGGGGGTTGTGCAGGAGGGCAAGATTGACGGACAGGTTCGGGTGGCTGCAGGGCTGGTGACGGGCTGTAGTGTCGGCATTCTTAAGAGGCGATGGCCTCTTCCTGGCGCAACGGAACTTGAACGCTCGTATAAAATTCCCAAAGCAGAAGCTATTCGAGCGATATTTTGTGACGAACACAGTTCTTTATGTGAAGGCATGTTTAATGAACAATACTTTCGAGCCATATTAGTATAATCAGAAAATGATTGAAAGTGGAAAACTTCTGATGCCAATGTTCGGTCACATCATAAACGTCCAGCTGCAACAGACTGTCATTAAGTTTTTCACGATTATCGGTGAAAGGGATGGAGCGAAATGTGCTTTGTTTATGTCACCTACGAGCCGTGCCAAGCTAGTAAAAACGTTTCAAGAGTTTTGCTCGGATATCTACACAAAATGGGGCCGCACTCTGAAATGGAACGTCACAGAAAAAGACTAAAACGAGCTAACAATGAGAAGCTAGGTGCCGTGCTCAATTCATTCCAGAAACAGGTGCTGAGATGTAGTTTGATGACTACCGAACTCTCCTTAGTTCCGTGACGGACGATGTACTCTTGCTTCGCGTTGCATTTAACCAGTACTTACTGGAAGCAAGCTGCTAGTCATAAGCTGCTACCGGTAAGGTGCTAGTCGTAATCTGCGAGTGCTTGCCAACTGCGCTCTATCCCAATCCTATTCTTCTTGTTATTTCATTTTCATGGTTCGGATCTGCGGTTAGCACCTGTCCTAAGTAGACATATTCGCCTACTATTTCCATTACTTCACTACCTAACGTAAACTGCTGTTCCTTCTTTCCTTCTTAGTGTTCTGCATATTGATTTTAAGCCTAACTTTCTACTTTTCCTGTCTAGGTCATCAGTCATTATTTGCTGTTCATCCTCCGAGTTACTTAGCAAGGCAATGTTATCAGCAAATCGCAGATTAGTGATGTATTTTCCATCTACCCTTATCATTACTGCCCCAGTCTGTCTCCGAATACTTCCTCTAAGCAAGCTGTGAACAGTACTGGGGAGATGTGTAACCTTGCCTAACACCTTTTTTATGAGAATTTTGTTACTTTCTTTATGCAGAACTATGGTTGCTGTGCAACCATAGTTGAACAGCTATGCTATCACCAGCTGTCACCAGGCGCAGTGCTTGCTGACTAATTTGAAAGGCCCCTCCGGCCGCCTTGCTGGATGGAGATTACGTCCTCATAAATCTCACATCAGCGTTATCCACAAGTCTTGAATGAAGTACGCCGATGCAGTCTGCTCGTGACAAGTCCCTTTAACTCACCCAAAACAATACGACTAAGATGTATTTTTGGGACCGGCAAGCACGAGTAGCACTCGAACCCATGACTGCCGATGTTTAGACCGAGTCAAATATTTTTCCTTAACGATTTACTACTATATACAGGGGCTTCTTATATTCCCACAATTTTCTGTCGCGTGTTTGATAGTACTGATATGAGCGATAGTGCGGGACCCTTTCCAAGAACTTTCTAGATTGGTTGATTGAAGTGTAAGCTCGTCCTAATTGTTTCACTAGCCGATAGATGATTGCGTTGTAACTAAGCTTTAAGCAAGCCATTGGCATCCTCTTAAAAATTTTGATATCCTTAGCTTTCTTCCAAAACTTTGCCACCGTCGATACCACCAGGCATTGTGCATGCAGGGGTAGCCAGCAATTCTAACACGATATCCCCAGTCCTTGAAAAACCTGTCATTAACCGAGATGATATCTTTTTTATAACTCCTCAAGCTTTCTCAATCTCGTCCCTCGTTGCCGGCGGAAAGTGTGGTTGCTCTTCGCTATCACCAATCTGATTATTGTCCTCATTCTTTGGCTACAGTAGACGTCAGTGTGGAACGTCTTAGCTACTTCGTCTACCTTGTGCACATTATTAGCGACGTTGCCTGTCTTGTCGCTTAGAGCATAGAAGTGTTATTTTCTATTTGCCTAATTTCTTCTCCTCCCTTTAAAACCGCCACCCCTCATTAGAGCAGCTCGATTTCTTCATTTTAGGCTTCTTTATGAGAGACAGTTTGCATTTATTGATTACCTTTAATTGTTCTCTCAATTGTATCCTTTCGCTTGATTGGAGGCGCTCATATTTTGCCGTTTCTTAATCACAGTTTCGTCTGTTTAGGTAATTTACAAATAACCTCTTAATTATTTTATAGCCTGCTTCTACCACCAATTCAGTATTGAAATCTTTAAAGTTATCGTTGAATGCTTTTGCACTAAGGTCGCCATTCTCGTTTAATGAAATTCTAATTTGATACTGATACAATTTCTGCTACATCCCATCTCACTCTATTTCTTTGACAGAATACTTCGTTAATAAACACATTTCGTTCCCTATTCAAATATAGGCTCCATTGTGATGGTGCCTATCCGTAGTAGTTGCATACAGCCTTGCCTTTTAAATCTAATTTTTGGTAATGCTAGGGTTAGAAGAGAGCAAGAAGTCGCTTTCATTGATAGCCTTCGGCGTTAGGGCTTTTTCATGGCCACTTCGGTTCTTTGTTTTGTTGAAAAAGGGAATCGTGATTCACAGACTATTGCAATCTGTAAATACAACCAATACTCTCGCCTGCTGTTCCTAAACCCATTGTTATAGTCACCCACAGTATGGTATCCATCCTGCTTATTTCCTACTTTGGCATTGAAGTAACCTATCCATACATAATACTGCATTTTTACTTTCCCAGCTTTCTAGGGCTCGGTATTTAAGACAGTATAGGCGTGTGCAATCTATAGCTTATACTGCTTAATAATAATAATAATAATAATAATGTTGGCTTGCAACCACTCATCAAAGCCATAAATTAAGCTATGCTGCCAGTGATATGGGTACTGAGAAGGAACTGTACATTTAAATTGTGTGTCTCTGGTTAACGTCGGGAACACAATTCAAGCCCAATTTTTCTTAAAATATATGCCTAATTTGGCCTAAAAAATAAGCTGATGATATCTCATTAATTATCTGCTAATTGCCCGAAGAGTAGTGCTGAACTAGCCTCAAAAGCTACGAATCTTGTGTTGGTTGTGCCGCTGGTGAATGGGGCCTGGAGTTCATATTTGTGTTCATGGGATGCTGCGGTCAATTGTTACATCAGAAAAGGGCAGAAAAGCCAAATCCTGTTTAGGGAGGGAGTGTGTTTCGGTAATTGCTCAAAGGCTCACATCCCAATCCTGTTTAGTGCTCTTTTTAGTGCTGGAAACCCTTGTGACTGCTGCCCACATCCAGTTTTTGTTTCTTTTAGCCCTACAGCCATGCTGGAAACCCGACCTGTGAGAACCCGACCTTTGCAGGTCATTAGTTTGTTCGAAACTTTAAGCCCTCCAAGGAGCACAGCAGGGTTAGCAGAGCCTCTTCCAAACGCACACCCCTGAGAGAGCCGGGCGCCGGGCCGGGGGACGCTTGTACCTATTTTACCGGTGGGTTTCCGGCGATGAGTTTATGCATTTCCTGTTTATGCATTTCGATCGACACGGTGATATTTTTTTAATCCAGTGGAGACATGCGGTGCACCGAGATCCAATCAACAGCCCTCATTCAAGCGAGCAGAATGTTTTACCGTCACGACACGCATTCCACTAAATCATTCAAGTAAAATAGGATGTTATTTAACATGATGGTATCGACTATGTATTTTGGGAGCTGATTCAAGAATATGATGAAAGCCAGTTATCCACATCTTGATCTCTGGGGCAGTGAAGAAACTAGGGTTACTCTTGGCGGATACTACCAGAGATTAGGAGGTTAGCTAAATATAGCAGCAGCCACAGCGGACGTTTGGCACTACTCTTCGCGTCCCTGGTGAGTTCTTCGAGCCTTCGCCACCCACGCTTGTTGACGTCACAGATTACGCCTGCCGTCTACGTAGCACTATGAGCACTACCGCGCCACCACGGCAGCGCCAGTATTCTCGTCGCATCCACGCCCCCCCATCCTGACCTTCAGGGGCACACTCGCGCGTTTGTGCGCCACGATGCCGTAAATCCACCCTTACAGCCACCATATGATGCTTGATCACAAATGCTCCGGCGCGCTCCTAAGCACATCCTACTGCGCATCACCCGCGGCGAGGATAATTTATATTTATGATCTCAAAGGTGCCCACCCAGAATCAGATGGTATTGTTAACTGCACCATTGCAATCCCTCCCGATCGCTCCAGTTCTGCCGCGTACGATTCGAAACCACAACGTCCGTTTTTCGCCATTCCCCTTCGCTCATGGCTTCATCGTTTGATGGGGGTCCCGCCGCACGCAAAGACGACAGTCTCAGGGCGCCTGCCAAGCACGCGCAGTTCGTTTTACGTGGCAGCATGAGTGAATTCCGATGGTGCGCTGTCTCGTGCACGCATGGCTCAGCGGGTCCTGTCAAATATATTTGTGGAAACCCGACGAAAGCTGTGTCTCTGAATTTTTTCCGCCAACATAATAATGTCGACGACACAATCCCTTGTTTAAGCACACAATACAACAAGAACAAAAACACGGCCCAGAGATAACTAATCACGTCTCCTTTGCCAATACCCAGCATGCTACCTTGGGATTCCAACGTACGGGAATTTTTTATCTCTTTCTCTTTTTTTCTCTTTCTCTTTCTTTTCACCATATGTCTCTTTCTCTTTATCTTTCTTTGTCTTTCTTTTCACCATTTCCCCAACCTTTTCGAAGAAAGCTTTAAAGCTCGAGTCTTCTATTTGCCTCATTGCACTTTCGTGCATTGTTACGCAGACACATCATAACAGGAGTAGAGAGCGGATGCTGCGTTTATCGGGCTGTCAGCTGAGCTCTTGCCTCCACTGTCGGCGAGAAACTTACTGCCCCATCAGCCCCCTGAGATGTCGTGGACCTTTCTTCTTATGGGTGTTCCTCCGAATCTAGTATTCTCCACTTGGGATCGGGGTCCTCAACACTTCTTGTTTCCTGATGCTTCTATAGATAATATCTTAGATTGGTTGGTCTATGCATTTTGCTGCCCCCTCTCCAGTATAATATGGCGTGGACACTATACTCCCGGCTTCAGGAAGGTACCTACCTGCGCAATCTACAAGAATGACGTCCGATGCTTCCTTTTTAAGGTCCTCGTCCTTCACCAGGTTTCTCCGAAACAAAACTGTGTTGGCTCCGCAGTATCTAAGCACTAATATGGGACGGTCCCCCATTTGCCAAACCACCACCGGCATTGCTGCTTTCGACTTGGGTGTTCCACTCACCGTCTCATATTCCAGCGGCGTTTGCTCTCCTTTTATAAAAGCTGTGTAACTTCAGGGGGTGTGCCAAGTTCTACCCGAGAGTCGACAACACGTGCAGCTGGGGCTTGCGTTCTATAGCCGCATTCATTCACAGTATGTTCCCTCCTTTAACAACCTTGACATACAACCTGTGTCTTTTGGGCAACGCTACTAGTCCAGCAGTCAACTTCACAGTGTCCCACCTTACCACAGAGGAAATACCTTACTGGCATCCTAGATGCACCGCCATAGGCTCTTCTTTTTGTCGCATCTGTTTCTGGGACCTTTTGATTTTTCTCCTCTGCCTTACTCATATTTCTCAGCTAAAATTGCTCTATCACCATCTTGTCACGTAACCTTTCAATATTCTTTTTTTTGTTTTTGACATTTAAGCCACCTATCGAAATAATTGATCAACCTGCAGAAAAATTGCTTAGTGGTTTCAGCATCCTCTGGTTTCGCGGTGCGAAATCGCTTGGGAAAACCCTCTGCCGTAAACCTGAATCTTTGAAGGAGTACCATGTTTACTTTTCAGTAGTCCATGCAATTAGCAGCAGGCATCCTCTCAAAGACAGCGCCTACCCGACTAAATACATGCTCAACGCAGTGACCCATTCACTGCGCTCCCAGCATTGCCCTCAAGCTATCCGCTTGGATTCTTGCAGATATGCATCCAAATCATATCTTTTGTCATCAAAAGCAGCCATAAGCTTTCTTGGACGAACTCTGGCCGGTTTAGGAAATTCTTCACTCGCACAAGAACGCTGATCATCGTCTGTGATCTCCTCATATTCTCCCGTGACATGCGTTTGTTTGCACAAAAAGAACTCGTTCTCTCGTTCCATCCTTTTCTCCCGCTGTTCTTCCTCGCGAGCGTCTTCTTGTGCTTGCGCCCTTTCCTGTGTCAGCCTATTTGTATGCCGCTTTCCCTCTTTGTCTCCTCGTCACAGAGATCCATCGCCTCTTCCTTGCTTAGACCTAGCTTGAGAGCCAGTTCTAACGTTTTAGACCGCAGCAAATTGGCGCCCGTTCTTGGTTTTCGCGTCTTCGTCGTCATCGGCGTTGCCCTTCGTAAGCAGTTCCCCTTTCACTCCTACCTTCCTTCCTTCGATTAGGGCGCGATTCAGGTGTACACAGGAATGGTGTGACAGATACTGCGCCTTTCCATTCTTGTGAACCAATTATGAAAGGCACGCTTCAGAGCTCAAGTGTAAGACGTGACCATAAATGGTACACACTGCAAAGATAAGAATTCAGGAAAAATGCGAGCGCAAATACCAAACTGCAGGGTAACATGTGCAGTAACCGAGACTTCACACATTCAGAGAGAAAAGCCTCGTATTTTGATTTAGTTAGCGTATGTTTAGTTAGCGTGATTTAGTCAGCTAGTTAACCGCGGTAAAAAAAAATTTCTCTATTCAAAAAATGTCTAAAATGACATCGTTTTATAAATAAGCTCTCTGGTGCTCGTTCCTGGGTTCTGCGTCGTCGTCGCCGTCACCGTTGTTTCTCGTAACGAGCTCCGCAGCTGGGATAGCGCGCTTCCCCCCTCCCTCTTCCTCAGTGGCAGAGACCGCGCGTGTTCTCCGACTGCTGCGCGCGATCCTCTCACTAGAAGAAAAGTGTTGCTATGACTTTTACAAGGAAGAGAATCACTCGATAACCGCTTCTTCTGGGTGGACGGTTACTGTTCTATGTACAAAGCGATTCCTAGGTGTTATAATTGACAATTACCTCTCTCGCGCACCTCAGATTAAAAACCTCCGCGAGAGAAGCACTGCAGCATTGCAGATTTTCAGATTCTTGGCGGGAACACTATAGGGCAGCAAGTGCCGGTCGATTATTCTGCTTGAAATGGCCTACGTTGAAGGAGCGTTACGCTACTATTTACCGGTGCTTCAAATTATCTCCAACAAGCAATAGGATTCTTGCAGCCATACGGAACCGCTGCTTGCGAATATGCCTTGGACTCCCAAAGGGATCATCTGCATCAAGAACACTTGCAGAAGGAGGATATCTCCCGCTAGATGTGATTGCCGCCCAAGAAACTAGGAGCATCCATCTCCGACATGTACTCCAAGGGAAGAAGCATTTCTTACACCGCGTCCACAAAACTCTCTGCAACTGGGCTTTGGTTAAACTGTACAATTTCTGCCCTTTCTTTCTGTTAGTCAGCCACGCAATTTACTACCACTCACCTTTTCTCCATGGACACTACAGTCACTCAAGGTGGATATGTCTGTTCCTAGCATAGATTCGAAGAGCCGTATGCCACAGGCAGCACTTCTTCAAACCGCTCTCGCCTACTCTGTCAAGTAACATACGCAGTACACCCACATATTCACCGATGATTCAACTGCTCGAGACACTTTCTCCTGTGGCCTTTATCAACGAATCATGTCCTGTCTTACCGGCCGCAGCGCAAGACATCTACGAAAACTGAGCTTCGTGGCTATAAAGAAGCTCTTTCCTATATTCTGCGCCAAATTCCCGGACAATGGGTTATCTTCACTGATCCCAGAGCATCTCTGCAAATCTTGAATAACCTGCTGAGCAAAACCAATCTTCGTCCTGTTTCTCTTTACATTGGGTATATACATCATTTGTCTATTGCCGCCGACCACTGCATAACATATCAGTGGATACCAGCTCACTGTAGTAAGGTTGAAAGTTGGGCGAGTTGAAGCTGGTTCATTTTGAAGGTAGCGCGAAAAACGAGGACCAAGAGTACTGTGTCGTGTTGTGTCCTTCTACTCTTGGTCCTCGTTTTTCGCGCTACCTTCAAAATGAATCAGCTCACTGTAGTATTAAAGCCAATGAAAAACAGATGAAGCGGCATGTAAAGGCCACCAACATCAAAGATACATACGGATCTTCACAAAATCTGATGCATCCCAACTGACTATAAAATTTGCTTCCGATACATAGTATCGACTTTGGAGCTTGCCACACATCACTACTACTTTTTTTACTCAACTAATCCATTTCTAAGATCAAAACTACCTCCGAAATTTCCTCGCCAACTAGAACCTCTTTACCACCGATTTCGCCTGAATTGTAACATATACAAATGGCTTGCGCTACCGCTTCGGTGAAATGAACAGTCCTCACTGTGACAAGTGTGGCTCGATTGAAACTGTGGAACATATACTACTTGAGTGCCCTGCCTACGCTGCTGAGCGTGCGTACTATGGACATAGTATGGAGAAGCTCTCCCCAGTGCCTTTAACAATGAACAGTGTCTTCAGTTCCTTAGCCTGCCCTAGGCAACACATACTCGCAATGAACTTTTTATTCACGTATTTAAAAAGCATTAGACTCTTTGACAGAGTCTATTCACCTTCCGTATTTCCATCAGGCATTTTTCAAGCTGTGAACCCTATAAGCATATTTTTCAGATCACGCATTTTAT
This sequence comes from Amblyomma maculatum, assembly GCF_055883805.1. Lineage (NCBI taxonomy): Eukaryota > Metazoa > Arthropoda > Arachnida > Ixodida > Ixodidae > Amblyomma > Amblyomma maculatum. The sequence goes on along the minus strand of NC_139348.1, from coordinate 83,903,115 downwards.
TATTTCATTTTGTCCCATTATCCACGAAGCACCTTGACACGTATTTAATGGCCGCATTTTATCTCCCCCGTTCATTCTATTATTTCCTTCATCATTCTTTTTCAATGTTTCTCTCGCGAATTCCCCTTCCCACACTGAGTAGCATGCCAGCGAAATCTAAACGCCGACAAAATTCTCTGTTTTTCATTAATGGGTCTTTCTCTCTCTCTCAAGTGGGCACAAAATGGCCAGCATACCACCACCGCTTTGGCTTCGTTTATTGCAGTTTTGGTGCTATTAGCCTTGCTGCTGAGAGTAATCGATATGCATGATGCCTGTATTGTTTCGTGAATTTCTTTTAAAAACTGCGAGAAAGCTGTGTTGTCTGTACAGCAAAACGGACCATCTCTACAATGCGGAAATGACGCTCAGGATATAAATAACAATAATCCGGCCGTAAACTTCTTATTTCTTTCCTTACTAGATGGAATGATATTGCGAAACTGAAGCCGTCAACATCAAAGGCGATTCCATTGTTAGCACTCCAGATAGAGCACTTTTAAAAACGCTCCTGAGAGCTTTCATATATGAAATTCTCACGCCGCACATTTGTAAAATGGCTTAAGCCTATTAACAGTTGTCAGTATCATTATGCTAGTTCTATGTTATTAAATGCGCAAAAGAATGTTTACATTTGATGTATTTAAATTAAAGGCGTCTCATTTTGTAACTGCACGATGTTGAAGTGCCAAGGCCAGCAGATTCCAGATACTGTTTTGATGATTACGAATATTTCAGGCTACGTTGACCACTAAAATATTTGTATGAAAAAACCTTCAATCGCGCGTTCTGTCATTGCACGTTGATCACATACTGTATTTGTTTTTCATATAATAATTGAGAGGTGCCCATACCTAATACGCCCCTCATGGCGCAAACTACCTTCCCCTACTAAGCTAAAATATATACTACAATTTTAAACAAGAATTCTTTCTCCCTAAAAAAACTAGTCAGTGTACTTTGCCAGAAAAACACGGCAGCAATGGGAGCTAGTGACGCAGGGACAGTGCGTTTGCTTACGAAAGTGCAATACGGTTCAGTTATGTGGCAAAATGAAAGTGTTATTGTTGCAGCAAAAGGCCTTGTCGAGGTGGCGCGTTGATTTTAGTACGGCAGTGCTGTCTCTAAGGCTGCGGGATCTAATTTTGGCCCCAGCGGGGGCATTCTGACTGAGGCAACACAACTTGTACAATTTGCACCTCTCTACAACCACCTATCCACCGAACATGAGCACCGATGTTCAACAAATAATTACCGTTTTGAGGACAAAGGTCCTTTTTTGAATTCTTAACACAAGCAGGACTTTAGCTCGGAAAATAATTCTGTGCATCATAAGGTGAAAATAAGTACGACACACATAAGACCTTGTATCTCAAACGGGTGAACCACAATTTCTCAACCAATGTTTACTCTACGTGGCGACATACACACACACACACTTTCCCGAGTGGTTATGTAAGGCGGGTGGATACTATGATACTATAGTGGGTATACGGTGGTGGAAGGGGGGGGGGGGGGGGGAGTGGCTCGGTCATTACGGTTTGGGAAGAGAGGAGAAAGATGCTTTCTTTCTCACTCTATCTCATCACTAATATCACAAGTTATTTGCAATGTTGTAGCTATGATCCTGTGACTTGACCGCCATTTTGAATTTCAGAGCGACGGAGAAACGGACAAAAAACAAACACATACAAATAGGAAGAGCTAATGCTCTTCAAAGGCACTGTGCTTGCTCACAGGCGAACGTCGGAGTCCATCCTTAGCAAATCACACGCAGTTTGTCACCCAGCAAAATATACTGTGGAACGCTCCCTAACCTAGGCTCCAAGCATTCGAAGGAACCTCCTCTCCTGACAATGTTAGGTGTATATATAAAATGATTTCGTCATTTGCGATCATAGAACTCGAAGTCTACATACAGCAAAGCTGGCTGCCAGACTGGCAAACTGTTACTGTCTCCACTACAATTTTCAACCTATGTTTAAGAAACACAGCAAAGCCAATTGATATCCTACCGACTGAGAAACGAGCACATCACACATTGAATAATGAGGCTCAAGAATGTGATCTGTCTGTCGTTGATTTTCAGCTCTAGTTTCATGAACGCAACGGCGTTCAAATCATTCCTTTCAGAATATTGTCTCAATGATAATGTTCACGTCGCCAAGTACGGCTTCCAAAATTTAATGTTGCTATTCTAAACGCTTTTAATGTTGATGTTCCACTTATGAGCAGAACAATCAATTGATAGAAAAAAAAAACATGATCCGCCTGATGTGCGCCGAGTTCATCGCAAGCACCGAAGGGGTTTATGGCTCTCGCAGCTACCGTGGCGCCTTCGTCTCGAGCCTCTACTGGCAACTGCCTTTTTGCTCTACCATGGCGAACGACGCATTCCTCTTTTTCTGGCCTGACATTTGCAGTTTCGCTCTCGTATCTTTTTCTCGGGTGTAGAAATATTTGTCTTAGGCAATGTTGGCCGTTTAAACACGCTGCATCTTTCCCTTGCCTATCACGAGGGGTCAATATTATCCCGGTTTTACAACGTATATCCGGTATTATAATGAATTCTTTAGTAAAATGAGGGTGTGGGAGGCAGCGTAATTAAGCTTAATAAGCATTATAATAATGTTACGACGGGGTAAGACGTCGCAGCGCTGAACAACAAGACGATAGGGTAGGGAGCTCAGCTGGTCAACGGCAGCGCGTCCGGCACGGGAGTCTTTTTCCGTCTTTTTCCTTCACTTGTGTTAAACCTCATCTTCTTCTGTACTGTTACATTTCTGCCCTGGGCAGACGAAGCCCTCCGGGCGATATAATTATTCGTTTCCAGGAGAGTGACACGGCTTCATCCGGTCGATATGGGAAACTTCGATTCACTTCACTGACGCGCTCAAGTACAACGTAAGGGCCAGCGATAAACGATGCCTGTACAAGCGGTGAACGATACCTTCAGAGATATCATTACTGAATGTGCTGTTAACAAAGGTGGTATGGTAGTTTGAAAATATACAAGTAAATTATCTCAGCAGATAAAAATTTTGATTAGGAGACCTTAAAGTATGCAAGCCTCCAACACAACCGACAGGATACACTTCGCATAGCTATCAAAGGCGATAACGTCACCGGTAGGTTCGGATGCCACGTCTTGAAATTTGATGCGTTCCTTTGATCTAACGCTGAACGTCCCAACCGTCAAATATGTGAAGATCTTGACACGCATGGACGATGTTTTTTTCACTTTTGTATATTTCGTATTTGTGTATTTTTAATTTTTTAAACATCAATAAAAAATATTCGCTTTTCTTGGTACATATTTTCCACATTTTACTCTCTTTTTGAATTATTCACATTTCTTTTAATTCAATTCATTGATAAATTACACTGTAAATCTCTTAAGTATCATCATGAAGCATTGCATTCTCACTCTTAGCATTTGGATGCATTTGAACCACTTTTTCGAAGCAAAATTTCTTAATAAATTCAGTTTCTTATGCTCAATCCTAATATTTACCTTGCATCATCGAGCATTGACATCCTGGTATTTCTATCTGCTTCACGTACCTGTCCTTTTTGCTAACTTCATTGCTTTTCGTTCGAGAACTTGACACCTTCCAACCCTCTTCTTTAAATTTGTTTTAACTTTTAATGCTATATATCTATCAAATATCGCTAACTTTTATTAGCATCATCAAGCAATAGCTTATCCTTTTGAGCATTTCAGCACACTTAGACCCCTATTATTTTTCATATTTTTCATTTTTACCATGCAATGCGATGTCAGTTACCGTGAAGAACTTTTACACATTTCAAGTCCCTTTTTCTAATTTTGTAAATTTTTCATATATGGTATTTATTATTGGTCGATTACCAACACGCAATATTTTCAGATGGCATCATAAAGCACTGGCTTTTCATTTTGAAGATGCTGAGGCATAAACCCACTTTCTAACTTTTTCACATTTCCATTTTTTTATTCATCAATTTATCATCGAATTTCAATGGTTTCTCTAACATGTCATCGGCTATTACACACCATTCAATCATGGATCACAGTGACCATAAATTACCATCATGCAATTTTTCATACAGCCCCGATGATTTCCGGCACGAGCTGCCAACAACTGAAACGACGCCGGGGGTCTTTTGGCCGAACTAGCTGTAAAACTCGCTTAGTATCTCCACTACCTCCTCTGTAACTACTGAAACTAGGAGCAGACATATATTACCTCCTAACTCGTACCCACGTTTTCTTAACAATGTATAACATTTTTTTTTTTTAATTCTGGGGGTTTCAAGCACCTACAGTTGTTATTGAAGCGTTAGGCGTGTAACTACAGCTTTTAAACATTCCTCTTTCTCACTCTTTGAAGGAGTGAGACAAGGCTGAATACTGGCGCCCTGCCTTTTTAACCTATATGCAGAGTGCATCATGAGGAAGGGTGCCTATTTAACCTATATGCAGAGTGCATCATGAGGAAGGTCGGTCTGGACGAGTCTCCAGCTGGAGTTAAGATTGCTGGAAAACGTTTCAACAACCTTAGACATGCGGATGATACCACTTTAATGGCAGAAAGTCAAGTGAAACCCAAGAGACTTCTGATGCGCGTACAAGAAGAGAATAAGAGTTTGGGCTTAAACTGAACATTAAAAAGGCAAAGATCACGGCGTCTTGCCCTATCAAGTCCTGAAGCATCAAGGGACAAGAAGTGGAAGCTGTGACAGATTTTATCTTCTTGGGCTCCAAGATTACCCCGGAAGGAGACTGCAGCCATGAAATTAGGAGACGCCTGCTTCTGGGAAAGAGAGCCATGTTTAGCCTTGACTGCTTAGTAAAGAGCAGAGACATAAGTCTGCAAAGATCCGTATAACTCGTGCTATGGTCTTTCCAGTTGTGATGTATGGATGCGAGAGTTGGACTGTGAAGAAGGCTGACCGCCGAAGAATTGACGCGTTTGAATTGTGGTGCTGGCGGAGGCTCTTGAGAGTTCCTTGGACTGCCAGAAGATCAAATCAGTCGATATTTTCGACCATAAACCCTGACTGCTCATTGGAGGGTCAAATTCTAAAGTTAAAGCTCAGCTACGTTGGTCATCTAATGAGAAGGGAGGAGTCGCTGGAGAAAGGTTTGATGTTGGGAAAGGTTGAGGGTTGCCGGAGAAGGGGTAGGCAGCGAACGCAATGGTTAGACTGCATCCTCGAGGCGCTGCAGATGAAGATTGTGATATTAAGAAGCTAGTGAGAAACCGGAAAGCCTGGCGTGACATGGTCCATAGGGTCACGAATAGTCGGACACGACTTAACGTCTGAACTGAACTGACTTTCATTAGGCTTGAATGGTTGCGGAGATTTAAAAAGAGTGTATGTGACATAATTGATAAATGCTATAAATAGGGGTTCGGTATGTTCTCGCAATCTCGTAATCACTGAATATATAGTTGAATTGGATGGCAGGAGTTTCAGGGCCGAATTTGTTGTGTTATCCCGTGTCACGCATGACATCTTTCCAGGCATCGACGTTTGCACAAATGTGGAGCAGCACTCGACATTGGAGTAGGAGAAATGTTTGTGCGGCGACACATGGTTCCAATCCTTAGTTGCAGATCCGTTCCCGAGTTGGGACGATTTGCTTTTGCTCGCGCAAGAGGTGGCCTTGCCAGCCCAGAAAGCTGCCTTTGTGACCACGCAGTCTTTCGTAATTTGGCTCCTGCAGTGTGTTAAACCGTACTACTGCAATGTGTTGAAGAAACATGTGTTGAAGCCTCGTACTGTTGTCGACACAGAAGACAGACGCATGCACGTCTAGGCCATGAACCTCTCCCCACAGCCTATGCGTCTGCCGGCTGGCTACAAACCCGCAAGCTTGTACTCTACGTGTCCAAGGTTATGCCGGTCATTTCTGATTTCCTCCAAACTTCACTCAAGAGGACAACATAATCTGACGAGTTAAAAGCGGTGATTAGCAAGTCGCTATCCGCTAGCCATCGAACTGCGTGCCTCTGTGTTTGACTTTGCCATTACAGGATCTCTTCTGCGCCAGTCCCTCGCATGCAACATCTCGTTAACACGCGGAATGTCAATCTGATCCAGCAGAAACCGTATTGAGTATCTACAGCCGAGAGCAAAATAATTTGCGATCAATTACAAGCGATGCTGCAGAAAGGAGTGATTCTTAAGTAATCAGTCCGTCAAAACGCCAGTTTTATTTTTGAGAAAAAAGGACACTTCACGGCGATTTTGCGTCGATTATTTATTTATTTATGGCGCTGAGTTTGGCGCACTGCATACAAGTCACTGGTGGAGTCACAGAGATGGGTTTTGTTGGTTTTGTGGGGTTTAACATCCCAAAGCGACTAAGGCTATGAGAGACGCCGTAGGGGAGGACACCGGAAATTTCGACCACCTGGGGTTCTTTAACGTGCACTGACATCGCACAGCCCACGGACACCACTCCGTTTCGCCTCCATCGAAACGCGGTGACAGAAATGAGTAGAGTGCAGCCATGTGCACGAAGTCGCCTACACTGCGTACATAAATGTTGTTCGTTATCCATAAGTGGAAATTCGAGTCATTAGTAGGTGAAAGTCCAGCTTTTTGTAGATTGGAGTTGCGCATATGCGAGGTTCCTGCGCATGTTTATAGTAGAATGATAGCATATGCATAGTAGATGCCAGGGCTCCATTATTATTGCTTGAATGCGCTCACAAAAAGTGACTACCGCGCATTGACGACGGTGTCGACTAACTTCACTCGGTGTTCTCTGCTCCGGGTATAGTCCAATCCCGACGAGCTCGCGCGACAGAGAAAAGACTGCTTTCGTGACTCCTGAGGGCTTGTTGCAATTTAACGTAGTGCCGTTCGGCTTGAGTAATGCGTCTCCAACTTTCGAGCATTTCATAGATACTGTTTTTCATGGCCTTAATAGTGAGATTTGTATGTGTAATTGGGATGACGTTATTTTTTTTTGGCAAGACATTTGAAGAGCACAGTGAACGCTTTGCACTCCTCCCTGACAGTATCAGCAACACGGGACCAATCATAAATCCTTAGAATTGCTACTTTGGAGAACAAGAAAACTCTTGTTCTTGCCTTCAATTGTAAATAAGGATGAGATTCAACCTGTTCCGCTGAAGCTTGCTGCAGTCAGACACTTTGAAAAGCCGCGTACGATAAATTTTTCGGGGTTTTCTTGGGCTGTGGTTGTATTTCCACCATTTTCCCATGTTTTTGGGTACTTTACACATCTATAACTGTGACACCATGTTAAGATTGTTGACATACGCGTACAACACCACGAGGCATGAGACCGAAAATATTCCACGTTCTATTAGTTCTACGTCAGGATGCTTTGAATGGTTTTAGACACCAAGTTCCCATTTTTATCTTACGACGATCCTTTCGTCTATGAGATAGAATGTCGTGCTGAAGAAGTTCGTCGCCTGGCCCGCTTGTGGACGTGGTCCTTACAGCTTTACTCTAAAGAACGCTGCCCCACCGGGGTGGCGCAGTGGTTACGGCGCTCGACTACTGTTCCCAAGGAAGCGGGATCTAATCCCGGCCTCGGTGGCTGCGTTTCCATGGAGGCGAAACGGAGTGGCGTCCGTGTGCTGTGCGATTTCAGTGCACGTTAAAGAACCCCAGGTGGTCGAAATTTCCGGAGTCCTCCACTATGGCGTCTCTCATAGCCTGAGTCGCTTTGGGACGTTAAACCCCACAAACCAAACCTAACCATCTAAAGAACGCTATGACATGCGCCACGTTCAGGCCACATATGCTATTTGAGATTTCGTGTAGCTTTGGTTACATTTATCAAGTGAGGCTTTTACCAGAAGCATTAGTTGAAGTATACTGGCCACGTAGTTGCAGTAAGTCGGTTCAGTGAAGTGGACTCTGGGATCGCCAAAGTTACCGCCCACATCCAACGATTCCGCACAGCAGAAATAGCCCATGTCGCTCAAGTGCGGCGTGCGTCGTATGACCTGAATTGGTCGAGGACGAGCTTCGTCTACAAGGGAGAAAATTGTTCCGCGCCGCGCAGCGACTGATGTAAATCAGTGTAAATTCCTGTGTGGTTAGAAGAGGAGGCGGAAGAAGTGCGAAGGACGTTGGCCTGGCTGCCTGTTCAGCCTAGAGTTCATCCAACATCACCCGTGAATAAACATATCCCATCCGCACGAAGAACATCAATCAGTGAGGATAACGAAACCTTCTTAGTCACTTCGTATATAGAATTTCGATGATATAGTTCTTGTCAAAGATAATTTTTCGATATATTAGGTAAAAAGAAACAGCCAACTTATAAGCAAATCAGTTAATTTTTCAACAACATCCGTCTATTCTGCCGCAAAGTTACACATCTTCTACCACCACACCAAATCTGGAAATTAACAGCAAGGCTCGACATTAATTAGACAGCAAAGGCTTGCATAATAGTTTAGAAATACTATAACCGCGCTAGGCTCTAGAATTGTGTGTTTAGAACAATGCTGAGTTTTACTGCTGTGCCAATTTCTCAATATTGTGACAATTTTTATTTACATGGATCAGAGAAAATCATGCAGACGGTCCAAAGGAACAATATAACTTTGATGCCTAATAACGCTATGCGCAATGTGATGTTAGAAGTGTAGTGGCATCACCTATCATACTACCTTGTGATGATAAAAAAGTGTCATCCATACGACTTAGCGACAACGACTGTACTGTTACACACTTAGTTTAATTTAGACTTGGAAATTCGACTAAACAACAAAACTAGCACAGCTGGGCAGAGAATGCAGTCCCATTATGGTCGGGGTGAGCAGGCCATTTCTTGATATCTTCGTCTTTAGAGCGCTCTTCAAAGTGGCGTGAGGAACGCTCAGTCGAAATTGATTCGGACCCACCGGGAACACCGCACTTTATTGTATGCGTGTCAGTTTATTTTTAAACTCGCACCCAGCATAACAATCAGCACCATCCTATATCGTGCACACAATATAATTCGTTCCCTACCATTATGTCCCTAATATTCATACCACTGCAAATATTCTCAAAACTTACCAAACCGTATTATTCATTTCTGTGCTATCCGATACCTTGCAATAAATACATATATTATGCTAAGGCCTCGCAAAAGTAATAAAAAATAATATCCCAGTCGAAAAAACTACAGAACCGTGTCGAAAATACGACAAAGGATTTTTTAGTTCTGTCTTAAACGTAAAATTGTTCTGTATTTCTGTAGTTTTTGTGTAGTATGTTTTTGTTGCCTGTAGCTCTGTTGCACTTTTCTGTTCTAACCATTGAAATTTCTCATGTTACTACAGAACGTTCTGTTGTCAGTACAAGTTTCAGTCAAAAAGTGCACAGATATTCTGCCGTAACAACAGACAATTTTCTGTAGGCTTTTCCGACTGGGATGCCTCTGCTCGTGCCACTAGGTAAAGCGGGCTCGTGTAATAGACACAGTTGACCCTTTTTGTTACCTTGTACATTTTATTCAGAGATTTACACCCAACCAAATTCCTTCATCACCTTCACTGCGAAAGCCCTACTATCTGTTAGGGTTTCGATGGATGTGTTTCCATATCCTTCTCGAATGCAGGCCTGTTGCAAAAAACACAAGAAATAGGATTTAGGGACCAGTAAGAAGTGTAGCAAGTGAGAATACTGGTTTATTCTAAACAGAGAGCTGTGCTCTGGATGATTTTGTACTATACACGCGTATAGCTAAACAATATATGCACGGGAGGAAGCATTGCCGCTCAGAGAAAGTCTACAGCTTCTAAAAAAATACAGCAGTACAGAAAAAAGAAGCGTATGAACTTTTATAGGATTTAAAACTGCAGTTAAATGAAAACTTCGCGAAAAATTTAAAAATAACATATGCACTGCTTGCGGTGAAGTCTCGGACATCCTTCACAAGATATGGAACTGCAAAGATCAATTAGATAAATATAAAGCTCGAGCGCTCAGCCAAGCGGCGTGGGAGGCAGAGCTGTCCCACACGAGTCTCTGAGCAGCGCAGCCTGCTCACCAGGGCCCGAGAGACAGCCCAGGCCAATAGTATCCTGGACTGAAGAAACCACCCACTCTATTCCGTTAAACAATTAAAGTTTACTCTCTCTCTGAAATGAAAACGACTTTCTCTTAATTATGCTGAGCCTGCTTGTCAAGAGCATCACCGCGGTAAGGTTATAATAAGATCAACTTCAAATTATTTTTTTTTGGTTTGGCTATTATCTCACGCCTAAAAACAAGTGTAGGCAATGGTCTTCAAAATTACTCTTTAATGGCGTTTGTTTCTATGCTCTTATTTACTCTGGCTTCTCTATTCATATTGTTACGGGAATGCACTTAATGTAACAGCACTGCGATGGGCTGAACGCGACGCTGAGACTTCAGTAGCCGTGCAGTGTCCACTCTGACAGCGTCTTCCTCTTTCTCAACGCTTTGTCGTGCCCGTGTTCCTCGGTCGTCGTCTTCGTCAGTGAGCACATCACTTTAGTCCCGCATTTCCAGGTAACACTACCCCCCCTCGGCAAAAGGCAACGTCCCGGTGCGTATTAGGCGTGCGATGTGGAGGGGCAGTAATATGGCTTTAGGTGGGCGGCATGTACAATTTCGGAAGTGGGTGTAGCAGTCGGTGACTTTGGGTGGAGCGGTGAAATCTCATAGGCCACGTCGGTCACTTGGCGTAGTACACGGTAAGGACCTGTGTAGTGGAGCAGAAGTTTTTGACACAACCCCACACGACGGCACGGAAGCCAGAGCAACACCAGAGATCCGGGAGGATAGTGCACATCCCGGTGGTGATCGTCGTAGCGGCGTTTTTGAGCTTCTTGAGAAATGTTGAGATTGTGACGAGCAATCTGGCGAGCAGCGTCGGCTCGGGCGATGGTGTCGCGGGCATATGTTGTGACGGGGCCAGCGGCGGGAAGCAAAGTGTCGAAGGGCAGTAAGGGGTCTCTTCCAAAGAGAAGATAGAATGGAGAGTACCCAGCAGTGTCATGACGTGAAGAGTTATATTCAAAGGTGACAAATGACGGACTAATATCCCAGTCGCGATGACTGTCGGATACGTACATTGCGAGCATGTCGGTGAGCGTGCGGTTAAGACGCTCCGTAAGGCCGTTCGTCTGAGGGTGATACGCAGTGGTGAATTTGTGCCGAACGGAGCAAGAACGAAGTATTTCCTCAACAACTCGGGAAAGGGAACAGCGGCCACGGTGGGTAAGTAGTTGACGGGGAGCACCATGGTGTAGTATGACGTCGTACAAAAGGAAGTCAGCAACGTCTGTGGTGCAGCTGGTTGGAATGGCGCGAGTGATCACGTACCGCGTGGCATAATCGGTGGCCACAGCGATCCATTTGTTTCCTGACAAGGACTCGGGGAAGGGCCCTAGGAGGTCAAGGCCAACACGAGAAAATGGCTCAGTCGGGATAGCAATCGGCTGCAGGTGTCCAAGTGGTAGCACAGGGTTGTTTCTTCCGGCGTTGACAGAGGTCGCAAGTGGCTACATAACGTTGGACAGAGCGGTAGAGTCCAGGCCAGAAGAAACGCCGGCGCACGCGGTCGTATGTGCGTGAGAGGCCAAGATGACCAGCTGTAGAGGCGTCGTGCATTTGTTCGAGAACGGCAGAGCGTAGGTGTTGGGGAACGACCAGCAAGTGCTCAGCGCCATCAGGTCGCATGTTGCGGCGGTATAGCGTATTCCCATGAAGGGAGAACAGGACGAGGGAAGAGTCACGGCTGTGTGTGCGGAGGCGGTCGATAAGAGAACTGAGGGTTGGGTCCAAGCGCTGTTCGCCGGCTATGTGGGAAAAGTCCGATATAGAGAAGACACACGGGTCCGACTCATGGTCAGTAGAGGAAGAGGGATCGACGGGATAACGGGACAGACAGTCTACATCCTGGTGAAGCCGACCGGATTTGTATACAACGGAAAAGGTATACTCCTGCAAGCGCAGTGCCGAGCGGCCGAGGTGGCCAGCCGGATTCTTAAGGGAAGAGAGCCAACATAAGGCGTGGTGATCGGTAGTTACAGTGAAGGGTCGGCCAAACAAGTAGGGTCTGAATTTTCCAACGGCCCAAACGAGAGCCAGGCACTCCCGTTCCGTAATAAAATAGTTCTGTTCTGCTGATGACAGGAGACGACTGGCGTAGGCAATAACGCAATGTTGGCCGCGTTGTCGCTGTGCAAGAATGGCACCAATCCCGTGGCCACTGGCGTCGGTGCGAAGTTCCGTTGTGGCAGACGGGTTGAAATGGTCCAACACAGGAGGATTGGTGAGAATAGCGATGAGGGTGGAGAATGCGTTAGCCTGCTCTGGTCCCCATGAGAAAGGAACGCCTTTCTTCAGCAGATTGGTGAGAGGACGAGCAACAGCGGCAAAGTTTGGGACGAACCGGCGAAAATAAGAACACAGTCCTATAAAGCTGCGGACATCACGGATTGAATGGGGACATGGAAACGCACTGACTGCGCGAACTTTGTCGGGATCGGGTTGCACGCCGGTGGCATTCACCAAATGGCCAAGCACTTTAGGTTCGCGGCGACCAAAACTGCACTTCTTTGAGTTCAGTTGAAGTCCGGCACGGCGGAAAAGTGCCAAGATGGAAGAAAGGCGATGAAGATAGCTTTCGAACGAGGGCGAGAAGACAATCACGTCATCCAAGTAACATAGACAAGTCGTCCATTTGAAGCCGCGGAGTAAGGAGTCCATCATTCGTTCAAACGTAACAGGGTCGTTGCAAAGTCCAAAAGGCATAACCTTAAATTGGTAAAGTCCATCGGGTGTGACAAAAGCTGTCTTCTCGCGGTCTTGTTCGTCAACAGAGATCTGCCATTAGCCGCTACGAAGATCGATGGAGGAAAAGTAGCGGGTTCCATGTAAACAGTCCAAGGCATCGTCTATTCGCGGCAGCGGGTAAACATCTTTCCTTGTAATCTTGTTCAGATGTCGATAGTCGACACAAAAGCGCCAACTGTTGTCTTTCTTTCTAACGAGCACGACAGAAGATGCCCAGGGGCTGTTCGAAGGTTCGATGATATCGTTGCCCAACATCTTGTCGACCTCCTGCTGGATGACTTGGCGCTCAGAAAGGGACACACGATAAGGCCTCCGACGTACAGGCTTTGCATCGCCGGTGTCAATGCGGTGAGTCACAACTGATGTTTGGCCTAGAGAACCGGCAGCAAAGTCAAAAATGTCGGAGAAGGATAACAAAAGGTTGTGCAGGTCCTGGGCGTGTTAGGGGCTGAGGTCAGAGGCAATCATTGCGAAAATAAGGTCGTTAATTGTGGTGGAGAGTACGGGTTTGGAAGGACGCTTGAATGTGGGCCAGGAGTGAGTGCACAAATGGTGCAGTCTGTGAAAGGGGACAAGGTAGCAAGGAATATTCCTTCGGGGAGAACGTGGGGAGACAGACTGAAGTTCAGGGTAGGAAGGTAGGTGCTGTTCTGTGTAACGCGTACGATGAGATGAGGAAGAACGACATTGCGGTCAAAAAAGACCTCGGTGACAGGGCAAGCAAGATAGTCACCGTCAGGCACAGGCGGGAAAGGTGACAGATGTAGGTAAACAGCAGAGTCAGGGGGCAGGCGAGCGAACTCAGTGGAGCGAAGGCGGGGTGCAGATGGAGGATGTTCTGGGCAGACAGGTAGGTCCAAACGAAGAAGGACGCTGGAGCAGTCGATAAGGGCAGAGTGGGCTGTTAAAAAGTCAAGGCCGAGGATCACATTGTGAGGGCACTGGTTGAGGACGGTGAACAAAGCAGGGGTGTGATGACCGGCAAGGGTGACTCGGGCAGTGCACTGCCCAGTGGCGGCAGCAGTACTGCCATCGGCAACACGAACGGTGGGCGAAGCGGCGGGGGTCTGTAGTTTCTTGAGGCGGCGGCAAAACGATGAGCTCATGATCGAGACTTGGGCACCAGTGTCAATGAGGGCAGCGACGGGAACACCATCCACGAACAGGGAGAGGAGGTTACAGGGCGAAGAAATGGGCAGTAGACGATTTCCAGGTCGAGGTACCAATGCAGCGTCACCTCCGGGAGCTGCATTGGCTAGTTTCCCATGAAGCGGCCGGCAGAGGACGGCGAAGAACTGCGGCTAGGAAGAGGTGAACGGGAACGGCGGGCTGGCGGGGAAGGAGACCGACTGGACACAGGAGGAGGCGTAGTAGTATCGGTGCGGGGCGGCACATAACGAGGCGTGAAACGGGGGTGACCGTAATTGGAGTAGCGGTCAACGTAAGGAAAGCGTCGAGGCGGTGATGTCCAGCGGCTGCGGCAGTGGCGAGCGATGTGGCCAATACGCGAGTGCGTGAAACAGATCGGCCTGTCGTCAGGGGTGCGCCACTCATCAGGACTGCGGTATCGGTAGCGTGGTGCGTAGGTGTTCCGGGGTGTAGCAGTGGCGACCATGGGAGGGACGGGGCTCGAATTACGGTGTTCCACGGTGTGGCTATAGGGGACGTCCAAGTTGGCAACCTCCTGACGAACGACGGCTTGAATGAGGGATATCGTCGCTAGGTTGCTGTCCGATGAGGGCGGGTTGGATGCAGCAGGAGCGAGCGCTTCCTGTTCACGACGCACGATGCGTGTCACATTTTCAGTGTTGGAAGGTTGCCTTATGGTCGGCAGATCCTCGCACGTTTGGGTTAGGGGCAGTGTTGGGGAGCCGATCGAAGCGATGTGCAATGCGTCTGTGTTTGGCCTGCTCGAAATGTCGACAAACCTGCAAAACGGAGTCAACCGTAGCGCAGTCCCGACAGAGTAGAAGATTGGAGGCACCGTCGGCTATGCCTTTGAGGATGTGTACCACCTTATCAGGTTCTGGCATGTCTTTATCAACTTTGCGGCAGAGGGCCAGAACGTCTTTTATATACGTAATATAAGGTTCGGTAGATGTCTGGGCACGTTTGGCGAGGTCCCTCTTGGCGGCGAGTTGACGGCCAACCGGTTTTCAGAACAGGTCACGGAGTTTTTGTTTGCAAATATCCCAGGAGGGTATTTCTGCTTCATGCGTTTCGAATCAAACGCGTGTCGTGCCAGTAAGGTAGAAGATGACATTGGCCAGCATCAGCGTGGCGTCCCACCTGTTGTGCTGGCTAACACGCTTATAAAGCGAAAGCCAGTCCTCGACATCGACCTCATCTGCACCGCAGAATGGGCCAGGGTCACGGGGGTGGGCTACGACGACAGTTGGAGTTGCGGAGGTAGATGGAGCCGCGTCGGTTGTCATCGTGACGGTTCCGAGGTGACGGCCACTGCGGAGATCCACCGTCACATTGTTTCGAACCCGCGACCTCCACCAAGATGTTAGGGGGATGCACTAATGTAGCAGCACTGCGATGGGCTGAACGCGACGCTGAGGCTTCAGTAGCCGTACAGTGTCCACTCTGATAGCGTCGTCCTCTTTCTCAACGCTTTGTCGTGCCCGTGTTCCTCGGTCGTCGTCTTCGTCAGTGAGCACATCACTTTGGTCCCGCGTTTCCAGGTAACAATATAACAAAGAATAATGCTTTGGTTGGGCCAACTCCGATGGCTTCCTATGCACATATAGGCAATGAAGCTTGTTGTGCCGCACTGCCGATCGCGGCGCCATATATTACATATCTTAGCGAGAAGAGCAAATGCGTTTGAGGCGCTTCTGTAGGGCGTTTTCACGCCCCCTGCACGAGCTTACAGGGATCAGATTGCACGCTCTGTCGAAGCTTTGCTTGGCGTGTATCAGATAACTGGGGCGTGTCTATAATGCTGCTGAATATGCACGCGAACCAAGCAACAAGCAGCAGCATTTTTGAGGCACGCTGTGCAGCTACTCCAGCGCCACCTAGGCAGTGCTGATTGCCTATATACACTATCCGCGGAAAAACATGTGTCAGGCAGTTCAAAAAAGAACTAATAAATATGGAGTGATAAGTTATTGTTAAAAACCACGTTCTGGAAGGTAGACCGCTATGAGTCAATGAAAAGGCTGTGATAAATACATTGCACTCCACGGCAATTAACTATCTGCTCCGTGAACAAAATGTGTGGCGTTTAACGGATCAAGTCTAATAATCGAAAAACAGTACGCCACTGGGAAGCCGTTGGAGCATTGCTTAGCTCTGCTAATGAACTTTTATATCTTATTTTCGAATGCGGCAGTTGCAAACAGTACCACACCAGATCAAATAAATCTGGAATGGCAGCCCACAAGGGGTGTGTAATGTTACTGCTAATGTTTCTATGAAGTAAGAATAGACTAAGTCGGCCATATGATCCCAGAAAGAGGTTAAATTTATACGATATGAAATTACAACGAAAAAGCAGAGGCAAAGCAGAACTCATTGCTCATTAAGAGCTTTATAAATTTAAGGAAGTGGATTCGTTGAGGTGTTTACACGGCCAGCTTAGAAAACCTTTAGCAACATTTCGAACCACGCTAGTACGCCCGAAAACACATATCTCCAGTTTATTAGCCACGTAAGACTAGAAAACCTAAAACCAGTATCGAGAAAATGGGATTATTACCGGCGCCTCATAAAAGGCTGCAGCCGACGTGCAGCAAGTTGGGTGAACCTGGCAACAATAGATGCTACTTTGATGTGTGAAGTTGAGTAAACACAAGAGTCCTAAAAAACCTTCGAGCAATATATACAGACCAGTAGTTCGTACGAACTTCCACATAATTGCTAGCTTGGAGCTTCATGCTCACAAATTATTTATGTAACCACCTTGTCGTACCCTCTATCACGAATTGAAATCACCCGTTTGCAGGAAAATGTCGCGTGTGCCTTCAAGAATCATAACACTCGCAATTTACCTTGCAAGACATCATTACATTTAGGCTGATTACCCTAATGCGCTGCGCAATGTCCTGTACGCGATAACGTAAAATTTTTCTGAACGCTGTAAGCAGAGATAAATTGACATGAGAAACGTCTCCAGCAGTGAACCGCGTCCAGGTTTTCAGTTCACTTCAGTTGTGTAAACTGGACGATATAGCGAAATACTGTTATCGGACAATATATACCTGGTGTTTCACATTTATTTATTATTTTATTTTTGAACTTACTGCAGGCTAAGCGCCCAAGCAGGAGTGACATACATTTACATAAAATTCAAGAATTCATGAAAGCACAAGGTACAAAACACACCAACCCATTGAGTAGACAATTTGAAGCGGTTATTACTGCACATGCATAACATATAAGCACAAGTCAGAAAAAAGCTGACACAATCAAAACAGACACCCAAGAACTTACAGGAGGCAAGATTTCATAAGTAATTACATATTTAATTCCAGCATATCTAAAGATTAGAAGGAAGAAGCAGGCAAACTACTCCAATCTGCATTGCATTAGGGAAAAGGAGAATTTGTTTAAGTTAGTCCATGCAAAGTGAGGTGTTAAAGACAGGGCACGAGAGTGGCGTGTCTGCCTAGTTGTAAGAGGGCAGACGTAAGTGCTAGGATCAAGTGCGAGTTTGTTATTAAGTAAGAGAAATAAAATTTTAAAGCGGAGAAATTTTCTTCTTGCTTGGATAATGCCATTTTCTGCCATTAATTCAGATACCGAATCGGCGCGACCGTACTTGGAATAAATAAAACGCGCTGCCCGTCTCTAAATTTTCTCAAGAGCATCTATATTGCACATCGTATGGTGGTCCCACACTGTCCAAGCATATTCAAGCCTAGGCCGTATACGTTTTGTGTATGCGAGAAGTTTAACATGAGCGGGAGCATCCTTAAGCTTGTGTTTGAGCAGGCATAGTTTGCGAAAGGCTGAAGAGGAGATGTTAAGAATATGTGTGTTCCAGCTGAGGCGGTTATTTAGTGTAACGCCGAGATATTTATATTTCTTCACTTTAAATTAACAACGGTCCTGGATACAGTAAGTGTACTGAAGCGGGTATTTTGTCCTGGTTATGCGAAGAAGACAGATTGTTTTAGTTTAGGAGCATGCCCCACTCCTGGCACCATTCTAGTATATTAATTAGTTCGACATTAAGTGCGTACTGGTCTTCGGGTACCACAATTTTATTAAATATAACGCAGTCATCGGCGAAGAGACGAATTTTCACGGGATCGTGGATCACATTAACTATATCATTGCAAAATATCAGGAAGAGGAGTGGCCCGAGAACACTACCTTGCGGAACACTGGAAGAGACTGGAAGACAGTCAGAGTCTGAACCATTTTTATGTACGAGGACGGTTGGTTAAGTAGGCGGAGATCCAGGCAAGGAGAAAACAGCGAAGTTCAAGCTCCTCTAATTTTAAAATAAGTTTGTCATGCGGAATACGATCAAAATCTTTGCTGAAGTCCAAAAATATAGTGTCGTTTTGTCCACCTCTGTCCAGGACAGAATCGGAAAAATGAACAACTGTTTTTAACTGGGTTGTGGTTGAAAACCCCTTTCTGAAGCCATGCTGGAATGGAGATAGAATTTTGTGGCTATTTAGGAAATCAGAGATGTGAGTACTCACTATGTGTTCAAGCATTTTACAGGTCGATGATACCAAGGAAATAGTGCGGTAATCAGATACTGAGAGTGGGCTGCCTTTTGTAAACACATTCACTACGCGCGCTATTTTCCTGTAAACTGGAAGAGAGAAAGTTTGATTGAAAGCTGAAAGATTAATACAATTTACCTTGCTAATTGCTCTGTATAGCGCCAGAGAAATGCATTTGGAATACCATCTGCTCCCGAGGATGATTTTACTTTCAACCTTAACATCATATTGCTACGAAGATGACGAAGCGGGCAGTGGCGCGGGGCGGAGTGCTCGCACTAGGCCCGCTGGCCATTAAAGCATACTTCATCGCCATGTCATCACGTCGTTCTGTTTCTGTTGTGTCGCCGTGTTACATCGCTTGTCATGCCACCACGTAACATTTGGTTGGAGCTGCGGTTCATCCCCATCCTTGCCTTGCCCCGTCGAAGCCAACCGTACGCCGGGTACATCTGCCGAAAGCCCGTGGAGATCGCCGTCCAGCTCTGCCCCAGCCCTTTTTGCTCAGACCCAACCAGCCGCTGTCCCCAGCCTCGTCCCCAGCCCTGACCACAACACACGACGAGCAGGAAGAGCCCAAATCCGACCCTACCGACCCCAAGCCGAAGCGACCTCACGACCACTCGAGCGAAGACAGCAACCCCGCTCAAGCCGTTCGGCGTGCCCATGAGCCTTGGCCTTCGGCAAACGGTGAAGATTGGACCGGATGCTCCGGGGCACGAATTCATTCCATCTTCGGATTAATTGCGGTGTCCAGCGTTTCATGTCCTAATCCTGTGTCTGTGTCCATGGTCACTTCATGCATTGGATTTCTAGCAATCGATCGGGACGATCGCTCGGTGGCCCCGGGTAGTGCTACGAAGATGACGATGCGGGCAGTGGCGCGGGGCGGAGTGCTCGCGCTAGGCCCGCTGGCCATTCAAGCATATTTCATCATCATGTCATCACATAGTTCTGTTTCTGTTGTGTCGCCGTGTTGCATCGCTTGTCATGTCACCACGTAACAATATTAACAATGCCCTCTTATGAAATGTTAGTGTCAAGAGTATCGCAAGGTGTGTTTACAAGGGGTTCAGAGATAGAAAAGACACTGCGAAAGGGCGGTTTAAATGCGATGCGATAGCCTCAGCATCTGTTATTAAGGTATCTTCATGTGAGATGTGCTCAATAGGTTTCTTACACTCACTAACAAAGTTCCAAAATTTATCACGATCTGACTTGATAACATTACGAAATGTAGTGTTCAAATAAAAATGTTCGGATGACTGAATGACATTTTAAATGGCGCGACGAATTTGGATAAAGTCATGTGAAGCTGAACGGTTATTTCTTGCCCAATTCGTTTTCTTTTTTAAATGTATTATGTCCCTAGTCATCCATGAATTACGTTTAGCAGTCTTTTTCACTTTGTTAGGAATGAAGCTGTCAAGACAAAAGAAGCATACATTTTTAAAATTGTTCCATAACGCATTAATGTCTTTAACAGAGAAGTTTTCGAGGAGATAATTTAAGTAATCTATTGTGCTTACATCATCGGCATGAGCGCAATCTTTCACAGTTTTTAGCATGGACGCGTGATTAGGTCGAGTGCCATGTAAGGGAAAAGTGACTGAATCAATCTGATTATCCGAAATCCCCGATCAACTGAAACATTGTAGTATTTATCAGACGGGGAATAAGAACCAGATCAAGAACCGAGTATGCAAAAGCAGTAACATGTGTTTGTTCTTGCACAACGTGGAGTAGATTGTGGTAAAACATGATATCAAAAATTATGCCAGAATAGCCGTCAGAAACGAAGCCCGATTGTAAGCGACTCCAATCAATATCGGGAAGATTAAAATATCCGGCTACGATAAATATCTGGTTGCTGAATTTTTCCATATAAGTCTTAAGTTGAAACAAAAAAATCAGGCATCGAATCTGGAGTTTTGTACACAGCAAACAGTAAAAAACATGCCCAATAGGCTGATTCTTAGGCACAGAGTTTCAATACATGAAATTTTCTGCAAAATACTGACTTCAATGTCCGTTTTAACAATACCAGCTACGCCACCTCCCCTAGTCTCCCTATCCATGCGGTATATCTTATATTTGGATGGGATTAGAAGGTCATCATTTACAGTACTGCTAAGCCATGTCTCTAAATGACAACTAGATGCGGTTTGTAAGAAAGAAGGACAGATTCATGCTGAACAGCCTTGTTTGCGAAGCTGCGGGCGCTAGAATTAAGTAGTCTGATGCATGTTCCATGGAATAGTCATGGCGCAAGTTGGGGTAAGTTTTTGTTTTTGCTCATTTAGCTTGCGGTCGTTCTGCACGTTATCCCATACAAACAGATCATTGTCAATGCGCAGTTTGTCATCTATGAGATTAACGTTTTCTATTGTCCCTATCAAATTTTGAGCTCTCCCTATAACAGTTTTCCTGTCTTCGGCATCTTATGACTGTAATCATTCTGAACGAAAATGTCTGTTCCTTTGAGTTTGCTGACGTTTTTGAAGACTTCCATCTTTTGTAGTCCTGGAAGAAAACTATTACGGGTCTTTTGTCGCTCCCATTACCACGTCTGTGAAATCTACCAACGGGTTCACATTTCACCACTAGTTTATCGCTAAATACTTCGCCAAAGACATTGCTTTTTAGGACTTCTATTTCATCCGGTTGTTCTTTAACACCGCGGACAACTACATTAGAACGCCTGCCCCTGTAGCTGCTCCGACGTCATTTCGTGATGCATTTGTGCAGACGATCGTGGAATCAGTAGGATGAACAGCGTGTTTATTGACAGTGTGCGAACTAGATTTGTAAGCTGATAGCTAACTTTAACGGTTGTAGAAACATTGGCCTGATTAGTTGACTCATGGATATGTAGCCCAAGAATCCGGCCGGACGATATGCGAGATTTGGAGTGACCTGCCCTTATGAGATTGTTTAGATGGTTATGGTGTCGTTGATAGCAAGTTTTTGCAATCAGCAGCAATTCGGATTTTTCAGGTGCGGGAAGTAGCCCTACTTTGTTATTATATTTAGCAACTGCATCGATACCTTGCTGTCAGGTCTCCTCTACTGCTCCAGGAGACCCAGAAGTGTACCAAAGAGTGAGGTCGTCTGCATAGAATATATGCTTTAGGTTTGGGATAGACGCTAGAATACGCGATATGGGAGCCATTCCAAGGTTAAAAAGGGTGGGTGACAGAAAAGCACCCTGAGGAGTGCCAGGTGTGAGGGGAAAAGAATCAGAGACAGAATCAGAAAGACGGAACTTGGCCGTGCGGTCACGGAGAAATGCAGTAAGTAGCCGTACATATTTGAACCACAGTCAGTAGAGGACAGAAAGTTTAAAAGAGGATCATGGGCAAGGTTATCAAAAGACTTACGTAGATCAAGGGCCACTATGGCTGGGATCTGGGAAGAGGACGGAGGATCAAATTCGTGCATGAGGAGAAAAAAGAGGTCCTGAGTAGACACACCTTCTCTGAAGCCAATTTGTTGAGGGGGAAATAAATTTGTGAATTCAAGATGAGCCTCGAGCCGATTAAGCACCATCCGTTTCATGGTCTTTCCCAGGCAAGATGTTAGAGAAACTGGGCGGAGGTTTTGAAGCGCGGGTTTCTCGCCTGTTTTTGGCAGTAGGGTTATAAGTTATTGTTTCCATGATGCTGGAAGGGTGCTTTCTTCCCAGTGTAAGTTTATAATGCTTAGAAAATGTTCTTTGTCCTTGTCAGAGAGGTTTCGAATAATTGAGTACGTCATCTAGTCCTCACCCGGGACAGACTTCCGCTTTAGCTGTTCAAGCGCCCAGGCTAGATCCCAGGGGGTAAATGGCTCATCGAGTTCAGCATTGGACGCACCAGTGTACAGAGAATAAAGACTAGGTAGGGGAGGAGGATTGTAGAGATCGCGGAGTTGGGTTGCTAAGGCATCCGCTCCTAGTAGCGAATAGTACTTCTCGAGAGTGGGAACAGGAGCCGGTTGAGGCCCGAGGAGTTCGAGTAAGTGCCAGGTTCTTTTTTGATTTAGCGTGCCGTTGATGGTGGTAAGAGAATAGGTCTGCCAGTAGATCTTAAAAGCGGCGATGCGTAACACAGAATAAGGCGAGTATCAATATATTCGAGCGCCGTTATTTTGGTGGCCTGTCCCTAACCGACAATCCCTCACCAATCGGAAGGCACGCCACATCATGCTGCGGTCGTTTATGCGGGATTGTCTTCACGCGGTAGGGCAAAACCACAGTGACTTGAGATTTTTTATATCTTACAGGCTTTTATTAAATGCTGGAAAACGCGATCACATAGTAGGTGAATAAAAAAAATGTTTTTACGATTGTATTTTAACCCCATCCTCAAATTATTAAAGTGAACTTTGCCTTAAAGTGAACAATAAAGATATTGCATATTCGATTTTATTTAGCTAATTCAGCCAAATATACATATTGACACATGTCATTCATAGGAGACGAAAATTTGAACCGGCGATTCGGAGAAGACGACAAAGCAAAAACGGTGCTCCGCTTTCGTGCTGACCTGACTAGTTGTAGGTGTTCTTCGGTGCCAGAGTCTAGAGCGCCTTCTGTGTAACGTTACGTTACAAATATGGTGGAGGAATTGCCGGGTATCAATCCAGTCCTGCATAATCAACCTGTCACTACAGAGCTTACCCCCGTACATCAACGCCTCGGCCGCCGCCTACGTGGAGAGCCCCCTGAATTCGGGCCCCTTCCGGCCGCTACCGGGACGACGCACCCTCAGACGGCCGTAGAACCTGCTGCAATGACACCTGAGAGCAGGCTTCCCACCCATATCCTGTGTCATCAGCCGCGAACACCCCCCTCTTTTCATGGAGACGTGTTCGAGGACACCGAGGGCTGGCTTGAGACCTAAGAGCGAGTCGCTCGTTACAACGGGTGGACTAATGAGCGTAAACTCCACAATGTGTATTTCGCTCTCGAAGAGTGTGCACGGACATGGTTTGAAAACCATGAGGCTGCCTTCCCATCCTGGGCAGCCTTCTTTCGTGGTTTCAAAGCCACGTTTCCTAGCGCCAACCGCCGGGAACGAGCAGAAGCTGCGCTGCACTCGCGCATTCAGCGCAAGAACAAGAGCGTGCGTATGTTCTTTCAGGACATGACACGCCTTTTCAACCGTGCAGACCCCCAAATGCCAGAAGAAGCTGCGTCACCTGATGCGGGGCGTTAAACAAGAACTTTTCGCGGGACTGGTGCGCAGTCCACCACGCACTGTGGCGGAGTTTCTCAGCGAGGCAGCGACCATGGAGACAACGCTGCAACACCGAGCCCGTCAGTACAACCGTGACGTGAACATCATTAGGTCCGACGCACCCCCTGTACATGCCGGCAGTGACATGGACGCACTACGCAATCTCATCCGTTCTGTCATGCGGGATGAACTGCAAGCGCTCCGGATGCCTTGCAAAACAGCATCTTTTCCTTCATTGGCTGAAGTCGTCCGGGGCGAGGTGTGTATAGCAGCTCAGCAAGTTGCTGACGTTCTCCAGCAGCGCGTTCCCCACCAAACGTTCGACGCGAGGCCCACCTACGCGTCCGTCCTAAGTAAGGCTCCCCCGCCGGACCATAGTATCAACGCCGCAGCTCCAGCAACGGAGCCGCAGGGTCCTCGCATGGAGGACCTCGCATGGAGCCGCATGCAGCCTCGCTACTCCCCTCCGCCAATCTACCAGCCACCCCGTAAAAGCCAAGTATGGCGGCCCCGGGACCGTCGGCCCCTGTGCTATCATTGCGGGGAAGCCACTCACCTTCACCGGGCGTGCCCGTACCGCCGCGTCAACATGCGGGGTTTCGCCTCGGAGGACCTCTACCCTCGGAATACCGAACGGCCTACTGAGATTGCAAGCGACCTTGCAGCGCGACAGTATCCCGTCACGTCCGGTTACCAAGAGCGTCGGTCTACGTCCCCGACGAGCTACCGTTCGACAAGTCCCCACTCTTCCCGACGCCGCTCCTCTCCCAGCCCTAGCCGGGAAAACTAATACCGGTGGCCTTCGGAGGCAGGGTCGCTGATGTCGGGAAATGTGAAGATCCTTCGTCATCGTCAGGCCGACCCGACAAAGATTTCGCTTGTGTCATGTAGCGACAGCATCCGGCATACTACCTCCGATTTATGTGTAACGATTGATGGAGTGGATGTCACCTCGTTACTCGACACTGGTGCCGATTATTCAGTAATGAGCCGTGGTCTCGCCCGAGAATTGAAGAAAGTTTTGACACATTGGTCCGGCCCGAAAATTCGCACGGCGGGAAGTCACTTGATTGAACCTGCAGGCAAGTGCACAGCGCAGGTCGGCATCCGTGGTTTTGTGTATGTCCGAGAATTTATCGTGCTTCCTGAGTGTTCGAAAGACTTGATCCTTGGTCTAGACTTCCTGCAGACCAACGGCGCTGTCATTGACCTGAAAGAAGCGCTTGTATCCTTTTCGACGAAACGAGCCGTGGCGCGCATTGAAAACGAAGATCCGGGTCTGAACGTTTTGCGTATAGTCGACGATGACTTGAGGGTTCCGGCACGTTCTAGTGTGTTGGTTCTTGTAAAGCATGACTTATTCCACGATTACGAGGGCATCGCGGATGGGCACCTTCCGCTACTATTCGAGAAGGATTTAGCCGTTGCTCGAGGACTCGTACAACTCCAGAAAAGTTGTGCTACTGTCCTCCTGACAAATTTTGCTTAGGGGATGCGGCATCTCGCCAAGGACACGGCTGTTGCCGTCCTTCACGATGTTACTGCCTTGCCTCATTTATGCACCGCCGGAGTGAACCCTAAAGAAGAGGCCGCACCTTGTCATGCTCTGCAAACCGTTAAAATTAACCCCGACTTGAGGCCCGATCAGAGGAATCTTCTCTCGGCTCTTCTGAGCGATTTCGCAGACTGCTTCGCCACAGGCTCTAAGGTCGGTCGTACTCCTGTCGCCAAGCACCGCATCATCACCGATGAGACCACGTTACCGGTATGCCAGCGCCCGCACCGGGTTTCTCCTAAGGAACGTGACGCCATTAAAATGCAATTGGATGAAATGCTTGCAGACGACGTGATCCAGCCTTCGACGAGCCCATGGGCGTCGCCAGTGGTCCTTGTCAAAAAGAAAGATGGCACCTTGAGATTCTGTGTCGATTACCGAAAGTTAAATAGCGTGACCAAAAAGGACGTCTAACCGCTGCCCATGATTGATGATGCCCTCGACCGACTACGCGACGCCAGGTACTTCTCCTCATTAGACTTAAAACGCGGATACTGGCAAATCGAGGTGGATCAGAGAGACCGAGAGAAGACTGCATTTGTGACGCCCGACGGCTTATACGAGTTTAAGGTTCTTCCGTTTGGTCTTTGCTCTGCACCGGCCACGTTCCAACGTATGATGGACACGATTTTATCAGGTCTTAAGTGGCAGTCGTGCTTGGTGTATTTAGATGATGTTATTTTCTCGCCTACTTTCGAGCAACACTTCGACCGGTTGCGCATCGTGCTTCAAGCACTCAAAGGCGCACAATTAACGATCAAGCCTGAGAAATTCCACATTGCTTTCAAGGAACTACGCTTTCTCGGCCATGTTGTCAGTGCACAGGGCGTTCTCCCTGATCCCGAGAAGACTACCGCAGTGTCAAATTTTCCACGCCCCACCGACAAAAAGGCACTTCGACGATTTCTTGGTCTTTGTTCATACTACCGACGCTTCGTCCAAGATTTTTCTAAGATAGCTGGACCACTGACAGCACTAACCAGAGAAGACATACCCTTCCTGTGGGGAGACGATCAAGAACAAGCCTTCCAGGAGCTTAGAAGCCGCCTGCACAGACCCCTAATACTCGCCCATTTCGATGAAGACGCCGCAACCAACGTACATACTGATGCCAGCAACGTTGGCCTCGGCGCAATACTTATTCAGTGGCAAGGCGGAGTAGAACGGGTTATCGCCTACGCGAGCCGAAAACTCTCACGATCGGAGGCGAACTATTCGACAACGGAGGAGGAGTGCCTTGCGGTAATCTGGGCCATAAGCAAGTTTGGACCATACTTGTATAGACGACCCTTCCGTATTGTCAGCGACCATCATTCCTTGTGATGGCTGGCAAGCCTTAAATATTCGTCTGGACGCTTAGCTCGTTGGAGCCTGCGTCTTTAAGAGTATGACGTCACTGTTGTCTGTAAGTCGGGACATAAACACCAAGATGCGGATTGCTTGTCACGCGCGCCATTGGACTCCACTGCAGTGGAAAACGCCGACGATTTTCCCTTTATTGGGGTCATTACCCAATCCCATATGGCTAACTTTCAACGCAAGGACCCGGAGCTGGCGCCGCTCATCGATTATCTGGAAGGACGCGGTGGTAGAGTACCGATTGTTTTTCGTCGTGGGTTGCAGTCATACGCTTTACGAAGTGGAGTTCTCTACAAGCGCAATTAAAAAAGATCAAAAGAGACATTTCTACTCGTAGTACCTACCCACCTACGGCCTGACATCTTAAGCGCTTGTCACGACGAACCGTCCGGCGGCCACTTGGGAGTTAGCCGTATGCTTGCAAGAATTCGGGAGAAATACTATTGGCCGAAATTATTACCTTCAGTACGGTCTTACGTTAAAAATTGCCGTGATTGTCAACGCCGAATGACTCCTCCCGTGAAACCAGCTGCATTTCTTCAGCCGATCGCTCCACCGAAAACTCCTTTCCAACAAGTGGGGATGGATATTCTGGGTCCTTTCCCGAAGCCAATAATGGAAAGCGTTGGATTGTTGTCGCGACAGACTGTTTGACCCGATATGTTGAGACCGCGTCGCTCACCAATGGAACTGCCACCGAAGTAGCAGAGTTTTTTGCCCACGACATCGTATTGCGTCATGGCGCTCCGGCTGTTATCATTACCGATCGCGGGGCAGCTTTTACGGCCCGCCTGACTAAGGCTGTACTGAACCTTACACACACTAGCCATAGACGGGCCATGGCATACCACCCGCAAACTAATGGCTTGGTGAAACGGCTAAACAGAACTCTGGCCGACGTGCTGTCTATGTACGTGTATATAGAGCATAAGACCTGGGATCAAATCCTCCCATATGCCACGTTCGCATATAATACGGCACTTCAAGAGACGACGCGGCTCACACCCTTCGAGCTTGTCTTCGGCCGTCGAGTGACCACTCCACTGGATACGATGCTGCCTGTATACACCGACGACGAACATGAGCTTGACCTGGACATCGCTAGTTTTACCCAGCGTGCGGAAGAAGCGCGGCAGCTGGCAAGGCAGTGCATATACCTACAACAGAAACTAGACGCTGACCGTTACAACAAGGGACGGCGCTTCGCTGCCTACGAGCCTGGAGACTATGTCTGGATTTGGACGCCCATTCGTCATCGTGGGCTCTCTGAAAAATTGCTGCGCCGGTACCTCCGCCGCCTCAGCGACGTTACTTACGAAGTTGAATCCGCGATCCAAGATCCCTCAAGCCGCAGACGACGCAAGTTCACTGATGTTGTACACGTCGTCCGGATGAAACCTTACCACGATCGCCCCGCTGACTATTCTTGAGACTGATGGCACTCCGTTTTGTGTTGTGGTATACCATACCAACCTAGCATACTATCTGGCAGCTCATCGCATCAAGCAGCATTTGCAGCATCGAGGCGATGCTGCCAAGAAGGGGGGGGGGGGGGCAATGACACATGCCATTCATAGAAGACGAAGATTTGAACGGGCGATTCGGAGAAGACGACGAAGCAAAAACGGTGCTCCGCTTTCGTGCTGACCTGACTAGTTGTAGGTGTTCTTCGGTGCCAGAGTGCTAGAGCACCTTCTGTGTAACGTTACGTTACAATATAAGGCTCTGAGAAACACTACATGGCAACAAACAATGTCTCAGCTAGCTAATATTTATCTGCGCATATGAATGTTGTATCATTACCCTCAATACACACTGCCGCAGTCTATTCTGTATTTCGCAATGACCACAAATTAAAATGGAGGTTCAAGAATGCTTCAATTATTGGCGGACACATATGTGGCGCGAGCGCCGTATGTTCTTTAATGTATTTTGCTGCGCTTTGAACATTTAGACATTTCACAGCAAAATAAGCAGAAAAACTGAAAGATGGCTTAGCTCTGCTATGCGAGGATATACGTACAGAAAAGCAGTTACTGCCTCGGCATCAGGAAACGTTAATTTCTTCAGTCTTGTACTCCTTTCGCCAGCAGCTAAACTCTCCTTGGCTTCAATCTCGAGCGCATCTAAGTTCATCGGCGTTGTGTAATTCGTTTGCAGGAGAGGAAAAGCGTAGCATCTGTCATTCTCGGAAGGCAAGAAGCGCCGCCCCGCAGCGTTGGAGAGCACTCGTTCCCGCTTGGTCCTCATAGCTGACGGCAGATGGTTGACGTCACGTCCTTGACATCACCCTAATTGAGTGACTTAATTATTTTTTAGTCTATTTCTATATATGCTCTGTAAAGGCGCCCAGAAGGATGGAACGCCCGGCGGAGTCAGCTTTGTATATGAGTGAATCTCCTGGTGACGACATCCGCAGTTATGACGTCATGACCGGATGTGACTTCATTTTCACTTCCTGTTATTATACATGACTGGATTTGACGCCACGGCCGATAACATCCCCATGTGACGGCTATGGACGTCTCGAAACGTCTAACGATTACTATCGGTTAGGGATAGTTACCCATGACTAGCACTTTCTAAATACTAGTTAATGTCTGATTAGTGTTAGATAAACATCCCTTAGCTGGTAAGTGATGGTTCGTGATAGTTACGATGACCTCCAAATGCATGGGTTCCTATGGGCATCTGCAACGGTGGCGGAGCTTGGCGAGGTGGCTGGAGCAGCTGGCCTTGGCTGTGACGTCACTCGGATGCTTCATACCACATACGGCAGACGCGAAGCTCGATTCAGACCCTCATAGTGAAGCTTTTCGCTTTAAAAGATTTCCAATATCATTTATCTGCATCGTTACTAGCGGCAAAGCATGTCGTTATTTCGAAATTCCACATTAAACATATTGGTTCTCGTAGAAGAGAAACTTTAACAGTAAGATATTCTTTCGCTGAGGAAGGTTAGTCCTTACAAAGAGGTTGTTTTGCGTAACTTGAACCAAGGGGTTTAAAATGTGTAGCTTGTAGCTGGCAGGAGCTAACTCTTTTTCTCTTATTGAACCGAACAGTGCAAGCGGCTCAGAACAGAAATAGGGTAAGTGTGTCATAATCGATAACAGATATTTACCAATGTTGTGAAAATTGGTTGTTCCTATGTCGTCATTTAAGAAAAAGCTTGTTCATAAATGTTACGGCTTATTATGGGGCGCTTGTCCAGATCTTCTTAGTATAAATATTTTTCTCACCGTAATGTTCTACAAGTCTGATAAGTGCAAGTACGTTTGCATCAGCACCAAAACGCAGGCTGTCTCTTCTGCATTTGAGGTTTTACAAGGTTAGTAAAAACCGACACTTGAGAGCGAATGCCACGTGACAATATTGCTTGCGCGCTTGTACACTACATTGCACATTTCATTGTTGAGACAATCAACGATTGTCATTGTGTGTTCCACTAAATATGCATTTTACGGTAATAATATCACTGAAGAAAATTTTTTCACATTAAGCTGGGCAATGCAGAATAATGCCGTTAATCCGCGTATAGCAACTTAACAAGTGTATTTCTGCTGAATTGCAACTCTTCAAAAAAATAGGTCAAATGGACCAGTGCAGATTCTGTAAAGCCTATACTGCTTGATTGCTGCATGACTTAAATTCTATGTAAATTACTTGCGACAGCAGTGTTGTGGTTAGTAAAATGGTGCTTGTCCATATCCGATGCCACCAAGTGGGAGGACAGACGAAGTCGGGAAGCAATACAAGTAAGAATACTCACATTCTAATCCATTCGTAAAGAGAGCTGCAACTTCATTACAGTAGAGTTTCTGAACTTCTATGCATTGTAAGCATAGTGTAGCGCTCTTCGCTAATGCATTGTTGCCTAGAGTCGGCGATTAAGTTACCGTGTGGTTTATGAACTTTATGTTTAACGCCGTAAATATTTTATGGAATATGCATATTTTATATGAAAAAGTCAGGACCAATACACTCACCAATAGATCGAAAAATGCTGTTCTTGCGGCTTCTGGAGCCCCTCCCAATGTGTGCGCAGGATTACTCTGTCGAAAAACATAACGAACCAGCCAGAAGTTTTAAGAAATAGCTTGTTTGTATTGTAGCAGGATGTAGATGCTCGCTTCAGCTATAAGCGGGTAGCGTGACTGTCGGCCAGCAGCTAAGTTTTCAGCTGAGAAGCTGTTTCATTTAGACTAAAACGTTTGTAGGCTTTATTGTAGCTAGTATGCCTTGCACACTTTCAGTATACATGACTGATTTAGAAATCCGCAGCTACCAAATTTCGCCTGCCAATGCGAGATAAATTGGTGATAGAAAGGAAATGCACAAAATACAAATCTACATAACGAGGTTTAACTCCACCTTTGCATCGGAACGAAACTTTCAACCACATTAGCGAAACTTGGAACTTTGTAGAACTAGTCAGATGCCATGACCGATACGTACAAACCTTAGACTCTGTGCTACTTTCTTCTCTATGGCCCGATACATCACGGCATGCCCATTTCTGTTCAATATACCCTGATGCTGTTGAGAATAGAACTTGTTTATGCTATGATAGTTATCTCAGGATAGTTAGTAAAAGACGTATGCGGGAACCACACAGCAAACGCGAATAGTTTTCTACTATGAGTAGCTTTGAGCTGAGATTCTATAAGAAACTGTGTGGAGTCATTTCTACCCCGTCATTACTGTCTAAGCTATCATGACAGCGCAACGTTCTTAGAATGCATAGGAAACAGCGATGAAGGACGATTTTCTACCTACTTAAAATTCCCGTAATCAGCTGCTCTTTTCGTATTCAGAGGTTTTGAGAGTAACCGTAAACAAGTAAAGCCCAGCGCCACAATCCATGTAATAAGTTCGAGGTACTGGGTTTCTTCTTTACCTTGTTAGTCATAGCACTGTCAAGGCAGTCCAGAAGCTGAAAGACAGGACGCAAATCTGAATTTAGCATTGACTTTTGATTATTACAAAATGTTTTCTTGAAGTAAGGTTTAATTCAGTCAGTTAAAATGGCTTCTAAACAAGTAGTTTTCCACCCAGAACCTCCTAATCGTGTGTGAATGCCTATGTAGATGGAAAGGCAATGGCGAAAAAATTGGGCTCTCGAAGTGTTATAATATCTGAACAGGATTAAGGTCGCATAGTCAAAGGGCTAAATATATTATCTTGATGGGATTGTAGATTTTAGGGGAAATAGCATGAAGAAAATATATCAGAGCAATGTCAAAAATTCCCAACTCATGAGGTGTACAATGGGATTGAGTTATGTAACAACCATGTATCCAAAATATCGCCAATTTCTAAAAGAAGGCAGAGCCTCGTATCGAATTTAAAGAGCTTTGTGCGGTTAAGAGCAGCGATGTCTGGTGGCCATATTGTTCACATAAACAGGTGCTTATTATATAAGGGGCTGAAAGGCAAGATTCCTTAATGTTTAGTTTGAGAATAAATGCGCTGGAACAGGAAACTGTTGCTCACCAAGAAAAAGTATAGGCGCGACACTTAAGCTCCTCTTCAGAGGGTATGATGTACCAGTGCGGGAAAGGAGGACGCCATTTGCTTCCAAACGTCTTCACGCATTTTGTAAACGAAACTGGAAGCCTTCGTATGTGCCAACCGCCAGTGCCATTTCATTAGAAAAAAAAATATTTTTTCCTGTAGGCGTGGTTGTAATTCGACCGGAAAAACGTGATCCCTTTACTTCTGCCAGGAACCTGTATATGCAATTTGCTATGCGCATACCGCTAAGTACGTATTTTTTGATGCTATCTCTCACATTCTGATAAAGCAGCTAGTATACATGATACATCATTCGACATATATACCTAGCCCAGGTTTTGACAGAACATAATAACATGCCTGCGTGGCTTAGCGGCACCGTGTGGAAGTAATCGGGCTCTAAGAGTCCTTCTAGGCGCCTTTTCGATCACACTCTCTCAGCTCAGGACGAAGGCCCAGTTTGAAGCGCTTGCAGAATCGGCCATGTCATGTGTCCTGTTGTCGTCGCACAACATGATGAACAGACAGTGCACGAATATGCTACCAGCGAAGTACCGCCTGCCAGGCGCATGCTTGTGATTTATCGCCCGCACTACAAGTGCCAGAGACAATGAGGCCAACTCCAGATTTTCTCGAGAATGGCCCAGTAACGCTGCTTTAAATGTCTGTGCTAATAATTTACAACCCACTTTTGCGAGTATTTTTTGCTAGTCAAAAGAGAACGTCATCCATATGGATTATCATCTCAACAATATCTTCTGGCCATTGTAAAAAGAAACCCGCATCGGGAACAGGTTTGTGCAACTTGGCGCATGTTATTTGTATTGCTCGTCTTTATGTCCTCACGTAAAGACTACCTCGATTCTGCATCATCATCATCATCAGCAGCAGCAGCAGCGGCAGCCTTACTATACCCACTGCCGGGCAAGGGCCTCTCCCATATTCCTCAAATTAATCCGGTTCTGTGCTAACTGCATCCACTTGAATGGAAATTCTGCATATTCTTGCCTAATTCGAGTTCGCATATACGTGTCTACGTAGGTATCTCTTTGTTGCAAATAATATCTTTGTAGGCTTGTTTTTAAACTGCATTATGCCTAATCCTTTGAATGGATATTTTCTTAGAAAAAAGACCGTAATTTTCATAAATGTCCTTACTGTAGTCCTAGTTAAAACGAATTTCAAACATAAACCTCGTACAGACTGAAACAAAGCTCAACTCACTATTTTCTGTAGCTGTCCTCGCATGCCAAACGGCCACCCATCCCCTTCCCACGCCTTCATTCGTATTACCTCTCAGTTATTTCTCCGCTCCTTGTGTTTCGTCTCTTTTTTTCAGCAAGAATTTGGTAAAAATCAGAGAAACAAGTTCCGCGTCCAACACACTTGCAGTCCATACTGCCGTTTGCGATTACACGGGGCTAAGAGCCCGCTGTGTACTCGAGGAGACGGACGAATTAGACAGCGGTTTAGGCTGTGATTCATAAATTTTGGCCGCAGTGAAATTTGTTAGGGCGCTTTCTCATCATTCGCTAAGTCCCAGCCCCCATCTCCCTCCCGCTGTGTCGGTTCTCTGCGCGAAGCTCTCTCTTGGGGTTTCTCTTGGGCTGCCAATTAGGCCTGAAAAGGAGCCATGGTGCATCACGCTGATCACATCAGACATTAACATTGGCTCATCTAGGTAAACCGAAGGTCAAGCGAGAGCTCTTCTTTATTATGTAATGGGATTGCGACGGTGGCAATTTGAGTTGCACGGCATAACATTGCCGTCAACTTGTGATTGACTAGTAAAAAACCTTTTTGTACACCGGATTCTAGCTTTATGAATCATGATAAATTTGTGCACAGTGTTGGTCGAGTTAAAGCGGCTAAATATCAAGGCTAGAGAACAGGATGAAAACCCTAACCTGACAAGTACTGGTGTTGCATAATGCATCACATACACAACAGAAAACAGAGCCCACCATGCATAGCCAGAACTAGACAATCATGTAACCAACTAACCCGCACGCAAGATTGATTCCAAAATGAGGATATGTTATGATTATTATCATTTTAGCACGGTTTCGCTTTGAAGCTTCAGCTTTAGTTTGGGTGAATGTGAAGTTTCCCTACAAGCATGAAACATGCCTTTTACGTTGACTTGAGCTAACATTCTAAAATTCGCTCTGCGCAGTCCCTTGCTATTTCTTTAGCAATCAACGAAAAACTAGAGGTTCTTTAAATTGTCTCCCTGATGCATGCTACAAATTGCAAATCAAGAAGTCTTCCCGAGCCCATTCCCCCGTTGTTGAGTCCCTGTAGTAGATCCTTACTATTCATTTATCGCTACCTTTGGTAATATTGTAGTTCCGCACTCTGTCCATCATTTTTTTTTATCCTTTGGGCAGCAACACTGCGCTTTGTATGTTGACTGAGAACCAGCATTTTCTGATGAATGCCGACACACCGTCGAAGCATCAACCATATATTGTCCCTTTATCATATCTGCACTGTTTCATTATACATAGAATGGTGTGCACACGTTCGGCCTCCCCGCACCCTGATACCCTACACATTCAAGCTTATGCGCCGCAGGCCCTCTCGCGAGCTTCCTTTTCTTTTCCCGATTGGGAGTTCACTCGTGTGAGCCACGACGGTGCATGTCCGGCCATTACATGGTATCCGATGAATCGCGACGCGAAACTTTATTAGCGAGAAAGCTGCTAACGGGGTGATTTAACTCGGCTTGGACTCGGACACGCTGCCGGGAGGCGCCATTATTGTGAAGCACGTCGTAGCCTGTTGTGACGTTCGCCGAGGAAGTCCAGGGTGTTTTTTATACTGGCCCTGCAGTGGAGGTTGCACCCTTGTCAAGCCTCGAGACGAAGCCTGTTGCGGTACCCTGCGTGAGTGGCTTCTTCCACCGCAGCCTGTCTTTACGCCGAACTATGTATTGTTAGCGTGGGGCTTCTTTTCTCGGAATATTGACCTGCCTTGTAAACCTACCTAAATACATTTGTTTGAAAATTTGTTCGCTGCAATACCAGTAATGCACTCTGTGCTGATTTTGTGGTCCTAGAATACACCGGTGTTTTATCCCCAATGCTTACGGCGTTCTACTCATCGGGTAGGCTCACGAATTCAATTCAAGAGTGTTTTACATTCGATACATGGACACACACACGAACACAGATATAAAGAGTGAGCACTGCTTTAACTAACAGAATGAAAAATGTTCTTACCACCCAGGTAGTGTTAACAGGTATGCTGGTCATGCAGTTCTCAATCATTGCGCAGGCGTAGCCAACAGACTGCGTAAATATGTATTCGTAATTTTTTTCGTTGATTATATTGTCATCTCAATCAATATTACAGAGCTTTAGGGCAAAAGCTTAACCATATATTGGGAAGCATTCGTGAACTAAGTTTACGTGACAGCACAAATTTTCTTTGGAGGCGATATGATGGCTTTTTTAACCAATAAAGAAAGCATTGATAAATGGGACTCGTATGTTACATGATTATTCAGTGCACTGTGCGAAAAAGAAACTGTTGTCCCCGAAGTGAGCGCGTAAATGTGGAACAATTCTCAGGGTGTTACTACTCGCAGCTATGAAGAATATTCATTGTATGTCACGTGCCTTGTTCTGGTTCTCGAAATTCGTCGATGAGGAAAAGGTCAGCAGCTGTAATCGGTCTTTTGGGCGCTTAGTACATTTGGAGATTGTTATATCAGTGCAACAGTATAATAACGGTGCTTCGTATCATCAGACACACGAGAATAGGAACGCCTCAGCAACTAAAAACTTCTAAAGACCAGAAAGAGAAAAAAATGAATTCACAGGATGGCAACAATATTATGAGAATTTTCAATGTTTACCGCTTGACAGTGCAAACAAAACTGTAGTCTGCTTACTTTGTAACTCCTGAAAAACACCGAAGTCACCTCAAAAACCAATAGCAATTCAATAGAAGATGTTAAATCACAGCATGGCGATTCCGCAAACAAGTTTTAAATACAAATGTGTGATCAGTTTCAAAACATATGAAAGAATATTTCAAGAGCTCAGCTGTGCCGCATAAGAAGACAGCGCTGAGAAATAGACAACTGAAGCTAGGGACTCATTACAAGGCTATTTGCATAAGCCTATTATTAGCCACTGAATATGCCACCGCAATTTCTGCAGGCGGCTTCTGTTAGAATGAGCATGGAATATATCTCCCATAAAATTACTAACACTGAGAAAAAATCTGCACCCAATTAAATCGTGTCACGCGGAGTGCGGACTGTAATTTTCAAACGGGAGACAATGGCTTTTTATGATGAATAAGCGCGGGCTGCTAGATGTCCTTTATCATTACCGCTTAGAACCAAAACACTGGTTTCGGCTTCATAAAATGTCACGAATGAATATCCACCTAATAAAAAAAACACGCCTTAATTTACCAGAAATATGTAGATGGCATATCGCCCACCGTGTTGCTCAAGCAACCAAAAAGGATGTGGTAGGAATACATCACTTTTGTCGCTGGATGATGCCTGATATTTTATTGCTGTCGTGATTCCGGTTACACACTTGAATGCAGAGCAGCCAATACCGTTATTTTCCTCCAGTAAAGAATGGATGGCATAGTCCTTGCACAATTAGCAAACGTCACTTCTGGTGCCCTAACCACATATTTTGTTACGATTCCTTCTCCTGAGCGGAGGCCAATCTACCAAAGGCCACTGAATATACCACCACGATTTAGTTCAGTCTTTTCACTTAATAAAAAGTTGCCCTCAGTTTCTTCTACACTTTGCCATGGTCAAATTGATTGGACAACAGTTTTGGTGTAGCACTTCGCGACCTAAAAATGAGATATGCCTAACTAACAAAAGTGTCGCATTTGCAAAGCAACACAGCTCCTTAAAGAGCATGAATTCATAATGGAATTTTATGTTAGAAGGGAACATTTGCTTGTTTCACAGTGAAGTCATAGTTCTTCAGTGCGTGCCAGTGCAGCTCAATATGGATTTTAAACATTTCTTCCTCTAAACAATTCGGGCTTGCATAAACTGTTGTGACTTGAAAGAAGACATCGATGTGCACGACTCTCCATAAAAGACGGAATATCAACAAAACCTAACTCCTTGCAGTGTATCCAGGTAGAATGAGAGGAAGAAGATGGTTTACACGGAATGAAGGAGCACTGAACAAGGTTAAATAGGGTACGCCGTAGTTCGCAGGTTGAGCCAACGTTTCGACTAGCGGACTTGTCTTCGCCTGGGCAAAGCGATCATCACTGGCAGGGACTTAAATACGCTTTTGCTTCCAAAGAAAAAACCTGGGGAGGGGAACGTGGGTGAGAAGTATGTAGGTGAAGGAATTTGGAAGGAAGTGGGTCCATGAATTAAAAAGAAAAGGTTTCTTTAGTATGTATTTCTCAGCTTGGAACCAGGAATCCTGTGGCCAGAAAAAGAAGTAAAAGCGACAATACTGGAAAAAACTGCAATATATCTTACAAAGGGAAATGCTTTGCAGAGGGCCCTGATAAGGAATATATATATATAATAAGGGGAAAACGTCTACAAGCTTTCTGTAAAGTGTGTGTGTGTGGGGGGGGGGGGGGTCATAAAGACACAGAATAATAACCGCATAGTGAACCACAACTGACATGCAAAAGAAGAAAGGACGAAGACAAACAAAATCAAGTGGTATGGGGGGAAATCTGTTTTTGGAGAAAAATGTCTAGCTTATGCTATCACAGAGAGGAATAGAGTGTACATGAGTTGTGAATAAACTGTACCAGTAACACTGTGTGGCATTGTTTTCCCGAATAGTTATAATGCAGAGAGAATATATGTAAGGGATTGTAACGTTCCTTTAGAGGTATGTATTCCTGTAGGTTCCAATGTTCTAAATTTATGAATTAGATATGACTCTCTATATTTTCTCTCCTTGCATATTTAAAGGCTGCCTGGAGAACATATAATTAAATTTCTTCGAACTTATTCTCTTTCTGATTAAAATGCTGGGAAACTGCTTTAGGGAGGCTTTTGCCTTTGTCTGCCCAATTCTCATTAAGCCTTATGTTCATTGGTTGCCCTGTATCTCCGATGTACTGTTTATGACAGGAGAAGCATTCTAGAAGGTACACAACGTTTGAAAATATGCAGTTAAAGCCTGATTTAATGTGAAAAGTGATATCGCTTGCATTTCTTTCAACCGTGGTGTCTTTTTGTATATGACTGCACGTCTTACATCTAAGTCGAGACCAAGGGTGTGGTTGTGTTGGATGCTTGTTGTCGAATTTAGAATCTACTAGAATATCTCTGTGGTTTGCGTTACGTTTCCATATTACCCTTGGTGCCTCCGGGAATATTCTCTTCAGGCGTTCATTAAATGTTAGCGTGGAAAGCGTATTTCCGCAGAATATTGTTGATGTTTGGAAGGACATTAATGTATATAGTTACAAAAGAAGGCTGGCGTTTAGTGTTGGCCCTTGGTCGTTTCTTGAGCACATCGTTGCAGTTTAGGGGCTGGCTTGTTCGAGGGCCATATTAAGGAAGTTACCGGAATAGTTCCTCTGGATCAGTGTTGCTTTCTATGAATGTAGTCTATTCAGGTAGTCATTATCATCGCTGCATATTAATCTAAGCCGTGTCGCCTGTTCTACAAATACTCCTTGCTTACGATATCTCGCAAAATCTAGGCCTTGTTGCTTATCTGTTGGCTTTCTGTACAAGGAAGTTTACGTTTTCGATTTTACACTGACACCATGGTGTCGAGAAAGTCGACTTTTAATTGCTACGACTGACAAGTGAATTTAATGTTACTGTGATAAATATTAAGATGTGAGACGAATGACTAGAGTTATTCTGATCCATGCTGCCGTATCATGCAAATAACGTCATTATAGCGAAGGTATATAGGCGGCTTTTCCGGAAATGAGTTTAGTATATTGAATTCTAGAACTGCCATGAATATATTAGCGTAAGCTGGCGCAAGTGGATATCCAATGCTGGCTCAAAATATAAATGCAGATAATAGAATGAATCAAACCCGAAATAATTTAGAATTCAGTTCAGTTCGGTCGTTCAGTCGTGTCCGACTCTTCATGACCCTAAGGACCATGTCACGCCACGCTTTACGGTCTGCCGCTATCTTCCTAACATCACATAACTTCATCTGCAGCGCCTCGAGGATGCCATCTAATCATCGCGTTCGCTGCATACCCTTTTTCCGATGACGCTCAACCTTTCCCATCAAAGCTTTCTCCAGCTACTCCTCTCTTCTCAACAGATGACCAAAGTAGCTAAGTTTTAACTTTAGAATTTGACCCTCCAATGAGCAGTCAGGGTTTATGGTTGACAATATCGAGTGATGTGATCTTCTGGCAGTCCAAGGAACTCTCAATAGTCTACGCCAGCACCACAATTCAAACTCGTCAATTCGTCGGCGGTCAGCTTTCTTCACAGTCCAACTCTCGCATCCATACATCACAACTGAAAAGACCATAGCACGAGTTATACGGATCTTGGTTAGCAGTCTGATGTCTCCGGTCTTAACAAGGCGGTCAATGCTAGCCATGACTCTCTTTTCCAAAAGCAGTCGTCTCCTAATTTCATGGCTGCAGTCACCTTCCGGGGTAATCTTGGATCTCAAGAAGAGAAAATCTGTCACGGCTTCCATTTCTTGTCCCTTGATGCTCCAGGACTTGATAGGGCAAGACGCCATGGTCTTTGTCTTTTTTAATGTTCAGTTTAAAGCCAAACTTCTCACTCTCTTCTTGTACGCGCATCAGAAGTCTCTTGAACTCAACTTCACTTTCTGCCAATAAAGTGGTATCATCCGCATATCTAAGGTTGTTGATACGTTTTCCAGCAATCTCACTGCAATTTAAAGTTAGGACTAGTTTAAGGAGCGAGCGAGAAATAAACTTCAGAAGCATGTGGATGGCGCTTGCTTATTAATACTCCAGAGAGGGCGTCGATACCTTCATCGATAGAAATGTTATTGTAGAGTACCGCAACCTCACGTGTGGCAAGTATACAATCATCTGCAAGATCGGTGGTGTTATTAATACGCTCAATACTTCGGACAAAGTGAGACGTGTCCTGCACAAACGAAGGACGCTGGGTCTGGAGGTAGACTAGATGATGATTTAGGAATATTGAGAGGTTTTCTGTAGGCGTAATATTGTTAGAAACAATTGGTCATTCTGGTTCGGTCTGGCGTAAACAAGGCTACTGCGGAAACCTTGTGGACATTGGGCAATAGGTAAAATCGACCTGCTGGTTTGTTTGTCGGCTTAAGAAATTTATAGTCAATCTCGGTAATTAGTTCCCTGGCGAATAGATCTCCTATTTTATTCAGGATGACTTCACTGAACTGTTCTGTAGGATCGGTATTTAACTTTTCATTGTGGCAAGAGTTGTTAACCTGTCTTTATGCGTCTTTCTTGTAATTTTCAACTGGGAGGATCACTCTGCTACCACCTTTGCCAGCAGTCTTGATAACGAGGTCAGGTTTTAGATTAGTCAGTGTTCAGATTCTTGCAACGTAGAATTATATGTTTACAAAGCACCTTTTTTCGGCATGTTTAGACTACTTTCGATAATACTTAAACCAACTTCTAAATCGTTACAATATCTAGTCAAATTCAATACCGAACTACCATTCAATGTTTTCTCAAATTTCATATTTTTTGCATTCTCAGGGCATGATGGAATGCGACAAATACTTTTTTTTTTACTTTCGCGAACTCGAAAGCAAGAACAAGGCGTGAGAAATACTCGAAAATATTATGTTTTATAAAGCTTGTTTCACATGTTGTTCCTACTGTTTTCCGTTTACATTATATGTCGTTTTCACGGAAGCTTCAAATAGAGCTTGTGCATGGAAACGTTTTCTCGAGACTAAAGCTTCAACAAGCGACATTTCGCAAAATCACCCATATGCCAGATATTTTGCAGAACTTGCGATGGTCGCTTTCGGAGTACGGGAGGTTTCGCATAGAATGACCAATGTTGATTTGGAATGTAGAGTAATTTTGGACAAATTTGAATGAACGAAACATTTTGTGGTTCAGGGAGAAAATAACAGTTTTTCCCACCTATATAATAAAGTCACCAGTGCGTTGGCCGTACTCCTCTTAGTTCGAAATCAACTTTGAAGAAATTTCGCGAAGGCGAATATCTGGTGCCTACAGAATAAATATCCCGCAAGTCGATCTAATAGTCATCACTGGCTTAACAATAGAGAGAATATGTCGGACTCAAGTTTTGGTGAAATTCTATATAACGCAAGTTTGTAAGTTCTTGAGAACCTAATTTTTTAGGTGGTCCTCCTAAATTTGTCAGTCATCGCTGAAATGGAGATATTAAAAATAAAGATAGATGCTGATGTTTTCTAATATGTAGTGAAACAGCGCATGCACAGGTAGCCATATTGTGTGGGTAGCACTGCGAAATATCGAAGGTGCCATTGACCTGGTTACAGGCAAACTCGGTTGCACGTCCATTATTTTTAAATCCTAATGAAATGCTGAGAATTTAAGGAAGCGGAAACCGAAAGGTGACCCATCAAAATTTATATCTAGGAAACTTTGTAGGACATGGATTGGTGCGATTTCGGCGACGTTATATTCTACTCATGAAGGAAGGCTAAATTTTAGGACTGGCGACACAGAATTTAGAACTCACATTTGAGTCTGAGTATGTTGGGAATGAATTTAGGACAAAACTGGGCAAGTTCATATTTCGGCTGTTCGAAGAGGAGAGGTTTTGAGAGTCCACCTAAATTTGGAGGTCAGCACTAAGGTACCCATAGCGAAATCAGGTTGGACGGAAATTTTGGTCAATGTTGGAGATAGTCCGATTTCAGCGGCAATGGGACAGCCAAATTTCGAGGGGCATCGACCTGTTTTTAAAACATCGCTTAGTTGGATTAGTAATTAGGGTGGATACCGCTTTTGATGACATTCGGACCTAATGTTTAGAGGTTCGAGAAGGCCATATTTTAGAAGTTCCACACTTAATGATAAAGTTATCACTTAGTTGGCCATGCTTATGTTAGGTTATGTAATTTTTGTGATATTAAGAAGATTCCAATTCAGGGGCTGCAGATGCTATATTTACGGGAGGTGAGTTCTAAATTTGGGGTTCACTTCTGAATTCACCATCACGAATAAAGACGATAATGTCGGTTAAAACCTAAATAATCAATTTGGGCTGTTAGGGGACCAGATTAGGGGATGTTCCTGCGCAGTTTGGATGTCCTCATTGAATTCGCCAAATTATAACTTGTTTGATATTGTACTCGTTCGCACCAAATTGCGGGTGTCGTGAGGACCAGATTTAGTGCTGAGCAAAGACACGATGCACATATATGCCGACGTGTTCCGCGGATGCTTCTTTCGACCATGAACCTGAAATCCTTGCGCACGAAATTGCGGCATCCGTCTTAGTGCCATATGGTACCTGCGATAGTTGGCAAAAGAAGATTGGGGTGAGGCAAATATTCTTTTTTTATTTTATGGAGAGAAGAAGAGGAATGATGTGGCTTCTAAATGATATTCTCTAGAAGATGTTTTTTAAAGAAATGTTGGTGGGCAGCGGCATAGATAAAACAGAAATGCAGGAAATGGATTTTTTTTCACTACCCTTTCGCGATTACCAATAAAAAACTACCCTAATTTGCACTACCGTTTTGTAGCAACATAGGCGCATTAGCACATGATATAATTGTAAACATGCGCTAGCTACAGCGTCAGGCGCACAAGTGATCATTGCTGTGACACGAATTATTTAAAATACATCACTCAATAGTTATTTGTTGCTGAGCATTCAGACGTGTTATTTGTAATTTAAATAGAGCGTTTGGAAAGCGCGTGTTCTGGACGGGCATTGAGAATCACTTTTTCTAACACATATTAGACGATAAAAGAATTGCGCAATTAAAGGAATTGTATCACTGTGCAAGTTTTGCATCGTATAACATTTCAACATATCTTGAGCTTTGTTGATCTGGGTCGTCCTATCGTGGATCTTGTTGAACTGACTCTGTTTTCTTGTGCATTTTACGTAGTTAATGTATATAGAACATTCTTTCAACGTTATATATATTATGCTCATTGAAAGTGTAGTGTGGCCCAGTCGGCAGCATATCTGGCTAGCAAAAAAGAGTAACGGGCTCGAATGCTAGATGATGATTGTAAATACAAATTTTATTTAAACAAAATAGTTTCCTTTCTCAATGTAAAATATTTCATATATGTCTCGACACTTTATATGGCATTACTCACTACTTCCTACCTCGTCACAGTTCATAGCAGCATTTTGTGACCATTGAAATGTACGTCGAAGATTATGGAGCAGGAATGTCATAAATTTGGCGGCCTTAAGAGGTTTTTAGGGACACGACGGCTGATGACGAGATGAGAACGACCCGCATTTTGCTCACTGGGAGCCTTGAAGCTACGACTTCAGAATGTACATGGGCTAGGAATATTTACAGAACTCAAAAGCCGGAGAAAATCTAGATGTAAATCATTGTTATCGCCCATGGCAATTGAGATCTAGTTATTTTAAGAATACAGCGCTGAAGGGTTCAGTGCTCAGGAAATCCGGCGTCAACATTGTGCGAGGAAAGTTAGAGGGCTTCAACACTGCTGAACCGAATGTGGAGCGAGAGCTTTACATGCGGGTGTTCAAGCCGCATTAAAATTAAATTAAATTGGTTCACAGGAAGGGAAAGGCGCAGTAACTGTCACACTTGCTCTGTGGACACCCGAACCGCGCCGTAAGGGAAGGGAGGAAGGTGGAAATGAAAGTGGAAAGAGAGAAAGAGGAGCCGTAGTGGAGGGCTACGGAGTAATTTCGACCACCTGGGGATCTTTAACGTGCGCTGACATCGCACAGCACACGGACGCCTCTTCGTTTCGCCTCCATCGAAACGCAGCCGCCGCGGTCGGGTTCGAACCCGGGAACTCCGGCACAGTAGTCGGGCGTCTTACCACTGCACCACCCCGGCGGGGCATTCAAGCCGCATATTGAACATTACCAGCGCTTTGTTGAAAGCATCAAAGTTCAACGGCTTTCTATGCCGAAATCACTTTTATTCCCCGCGAATGCGATGCCGGCCG
Source organism: Amblyomma maculatum (assembly GCF_055883805.1). Lineage (NCBI taxonomy): Eukaryota > Metazoa > Arthropoda > Arachnida > Ixodida > Ixodidae > Amblyomma > Amblyomma maculatum. The sequence goes on along the minus strand of NC_139348.1, from coordinate 83,858,827 downwards.
ACGCTTTCCTCCTCTTGGTCTGCTCTTATCGGCGGCGCGCTCATGTGCGGTGCGGAAACTACCCTTCTGCTCATCTCCGCGCCGACGTGCACTGCTGCTGGGATGCTGCTACCCTCCTCCTCTATGATCTTCCGCTCTGTAGCAACTACAGAGGCGCAGCTGTTTGCCATGGTAACGGTGCATTCGAAGTAGTGGCCTCTGCCTGACTCCTTAAAATGCGTTTCAACTAGCCTAAATGTAGCTTTCGCAAGGAAATAGCAAACATTGCGGCAGCAGTAACTGGCAGCTCTCACGGCCGGGCACTGATTCAGCCATTGTTTCAAGAATGAGATCAGAATATTAGGGCGAGCTGCGAACTGCAATTACTCATTTCATGTAGAATATTATTGAACATTACCAGCGCTTTGTTGAAAGCATCAAAGTTCAACGGCTTTCTATGCCGAAATCACTTTTATTCCCCGCGAATGCGATGCCGGCCGACGCTTTCCTCCTCTTGGTCTGCTCTTATCGGCGGCGCGCTCATGTGCGGTGCGGAAACTACCCTTCTGCTCATCTCCGCGCCGACGTGCACTGCTGCTGGGATGCTGCTACCCTCCTCCTCTATGATCTTCCGCTCTGTAGCAACTACAGAGGCGCAGCTGTTTGCCATGGTAACGGTGCATTCGAAGTAGTGGCCTCTGCCTGACTCCTTAAAATGCGTTTCAACTAGCCTAAATGTAGCTTTCGCAAGGAAATAGCAAACATTGCGGCAGCAGTAACTGGCAGCTCTCACGGCCGGGCACTGATTCAGCCATTGTTTCAAGAATGAGATCAGAATATTAGGGCGAGCTGCGAACTGCAATTACTCATTTCATGTAGAATATGCAAAAAAAACATGCAGTAATTCTGCATGTCATGTCAATCACGCTACTCGTAGATTACTTATGCTCGTACGCATAGCTTCGTTGAAGCGAGACATAATGGCGCTCGTTAACCTGCGCTGATGCGTCATACCCTTAAATGTCGTGCTCCAGTGTCCCCTATAGCATTTATACTTTCTTTTTTCTTTTTTTCCAAACAACCCAGACTTTGCTTTGTAGAGAGCACACTATTAGGTGGCAGAAAAAGCAGGCGTTTAAGATATATGAATGCAGTATTTGTTGCTATAACAGTATATGCGTTTTCTTTTGTTCAGGGCACCAATAAATTTGATAATATAAAAACTGTTCTGTCCAAGCAAGAAACAGATGAGTACCATAGACATAATATATATATATATATATATATATATATATATATATATATATATATATCTTTTTGGTAGACTAATCGCTGAGTATTTCCTGCCTATAAACGTCGACTTGTTCGATATGTGTCTTAAGACGCAACATAGCGGACCACGATCAGTTTCAGAAGCGCTACAAGCGATTGCACACGTAGTAAAAGGGCCATTTTTTGGACTTTATTTTTTCGCAACAATACTTTCACTTTCCTAATATTTATCGTTCGTCCTAACCTAAAAATAATGCTAATTTTAATTCACTCTAGCGCTCGCAGCAAGCATAATATTTCTAATCAATCTACCGGTAGCTGATTCTGTGTCAATTGCATAGACACATACACACCTTGCTAACGCTATTAATATATTTTCTTCTATCAAACCTCAAGGTTGTATGAAACGCCAAACGTCGAAAATGAAAACTATACACCTATTCGCTAAGTGTTCATGTTCACATGTTCCTTATTCTATCTTAAATCGAATATTACGGCATGGTGTGGTCAAGATTTGCGTGAGGTTAAAGGATGAAGCGAAAGGTTTTGTTTCGTATTATAAAAGCGCCTGTATATAATTGGGCGCAATGCTGATTGTTTTGGATAGGTATTCCGAGCACTATTTATATGCCTTAAATGACTATTTTATTGGGGAAATGAAAGTTGTTTTAGAAAATGCTTAAGCATTAAATTCAAAAGATCTTATGTCAGTGCTGTATTCACACAAATATCGTCCAACACAGCACATCAGTCTCCTCAGTTGCTACTACCATAACTTGCAAGTCAAGTTGGGGTTAGGATGTTGCATTCATAGAAAGGGATTTTATGAAGTTGTTATTGTTGTCATTATAGTAACAATTTTAAGGAATATGTCGGTGCTATGTTACATGCAGTATGAAACAAACATATTTGAAGCTTTTTTGTAATATATTGTCATATATGTTTGGAAACATCAACCACGAAATTCCTTACCGTTTTAAACTTTTTAGGATCGATGTTCTTCATGATGACGAAGATTGCCTGGTGACAGTCCTTCATGATTGCTCCAAACAATGCCTTAGCCCTCATAAGTCTCGGACCAAGAGCTGTACGAAGCAAAAGAAGTGTATAGAAAAACAATGGGACCCTAACATGCCAGAACATTTCGGCTTCTGCTTTTCAAATTTGAAGGCATGCTGAATTTTGCTCTCACTCAAATGCCCATACGCATATCTCAAGCAATCGATGACAAACATTACATTTTGTTGGTTACAATTTTCTGCATTTTCTTTCATTATTTCAGTGTCAAAGGAGAGTTTAAGCAAAAACAAGATTAGAAACTTTCGAAGTCTTGCAGAAAGTTGGTTATGTTTGCTCAGTAACATGCCAAATAGCACAAATTATGGGGACGCAATAGTAATGATTTCTGGAAATTTCAAGCACAGTGATTGTTTTGACGTGCGGGCAGCGCCGCTTGTATTCAACCAAACGCCTTGGGATCATCCGTCGAGTGTTCTAACCGCTGGCGCAACTGGTCCTAAGGAAACGTAGAAACTTTGAGCAATATATGATGCGGAAAACTCTTTAACCTAAAAACCCAAAGCTCGAGTTTAAAGAGCGTACTTTGTACACGATAGGAGGCATGTAGACTGCTCCGTTACTCATGGTATAATTTAGCTAGGGAAATGTTCAGGGAATGAATATATTTCGCACTTTGGCATATGCTGCAGCAATGAAACCTGAACAGAGACATACAGCATAGTTTACGTGACACCAATCATGACAGCGCAGCCCTAAAACTATTGCTTGAGTCAATCCTATCAGCGGAGTTACCCGTTAGAAAAGAACGAGTGATAATGGTGTTGTGCAAATTCAATTGAAGAGGTGGGTATTTTTTAGGTATTAGATATCTTCACAAAGCTTGAAATACATCATGTGCCTCGATATATTTTTGTTCATTTCAGGGTTTGGCACACATTTTTCACCCCACCGCGTAATTGCTTTCCCTTCTTGCCGACAGATTTGGTATCACTGGACGGTTGCCTACTGCGATCAATGAACCTGGCGTGGTTTCTCTACGATAGTGGGTCGACTCAGGTGATGTGATCATACATGCAACATATAGCTTGTTTCCTTATTGGCAATAGTGATCTGGCTTTTATGTTTTGGTTTGGGATTAATAGAGCCGCTGTGTGTTGAATTGAGTTCAAACCAGGAGCGAATAGTCTGAACAACGCAGTCGTCTGAAAGATAAGAAACAAACAGGTTTCATGTTTTTTTCACTTCTGTCAAAGAGAGCTCTGGGAGGAAGGGCCAGTCCCTCCAAAAATGCAAGCCTGTGAGTTAGCAACTGTCCCAAAAAAGTAGCTGACCTCCTGCAATGGTGGCCCTTCGATCCTTGTCGCTGAAATTGCGCTTAGAAAGGCTATAAGATAGAGCCATCCAAACCTGATTGGAAAGGTACGTGGAGGATAATGACGTCTTCCTCTAGGCAATATTGGGACTTCGCAGTAGGTCGTGCGTAAACGAAACGGTCATAAAATTCAGGAATGAAGATCTGTCAAGCGTTTACAATATATGCTAACCATCGACTTGAAGGGACTGTTTGAGAATGTGCTGCATGAGAGAATGCTACAAAGCTGAATGAACACAAATGGATAAAATTCCTTTCTGAGAAACTGGGCAGGGAGGATCGGTACCGCTGACATGCAGCTAACTCTTACAAACACCCAACATAGGCACGCCAGAGGGAACTGGAATGTCCATTCTACTGGAGTGGGCACGGAGACAGCACAGCGATGCGGATGGCTAATGTCTACCGTTACTTCGTTGTGCAGATTTTCGCATCCCTAGTCTCTACTGGGTTCATCGCCGACGCAAGAAACGTTTTTTACATGCCTCGTCACCAACCTTAAGTTCATCAAGGAACATTCTACAGCGCGGAACAAGAGGGTGTATGGAGCTTCTTTAAAATTACAACTAAATGCCTTCACATCACCGTCGACAGTGACGTCATCAATACGAGTCGATATAAACCAGGCTTCGCTACCTGAACTCTTCAGTGGGCACGGAGACAGTACAACACTGCGGATGACTAATATCTACCATTTACGTAATTCTGCATATTTTGCATCCCTGGTTTCTGCTGGATGCACCGACAATGAAAGCAACGTTTTCTACGCGCCTTGACACCAACATTAAGTTCATCAAGGAACGTGTCTCAGCGCGGAACAAGATAGTGTAATCAACAAAGGGGTGTCTTTCAAGGTACCACCAAACGCTTTCACATCACCGTCGACGGTAACGTGGTCTGTATAAGCAGATATAAACGAAGTCTTGCCTCTTGAACCATTCAGTGGGTACCAAGAAAGCACAGCGATGCGGATAACTATTGTCTAGTGTTACTTCATTGTGCCGGTTAGTTGCTACCCAACTATGTATAGCAAGAAGGCTGGAGACCGTTGCCTATTGCTGTTTCTGCGCCCAGAAGAGCTCTTTCTCATAATATCTGAGTGCATTAAGGTCGTTAAAAGTTTGTGTGCACGAGGAACATTCCAGGCAGTGGCATCACGACCGCTGCGCGTGCTGGACCTGACTCTTCGCTGTCGCTGTGTTCGCCGCTGATCTGCCCAGTCCTGCTGATCGAGTCCTGCTGATCTGCTCAATAAACCCCCATTTTAACTTTGGTGGAACTGTCGGTTAAAATCTATCCTCTTGTCCTGGAACTCCGCAGCCGTACATTACCACGTCCAGCAATGCCTGAGGACGTTAACCGCCAAGCCGTACAAGTTGGATCGGCCATCATCTGTCCCGGCTCCCTCCGCCAGCGAGACCCTGCCATCTTCAGCGGCGCTGACGACCATAACGTCGAGGACTCGCTCACATCCTATGATCGAGTGAGCACACACAACAAATAGGACGCGGAAACGAAGTTAAGCGATGTGATTTTCTATTTCACGGGCGTACAAAATCTGTGGTTTCGAAACCACGAAGCGGATATTCCATCATTATCCGTGTTCAAAGCCAGCTTCTCTGAAGTTTTCGACAGTCTGGCTGTGACGAAATTCCGCGCTGAACAGCGCTTGCGTGCGCGGTCTCAGGAGGTTGCCGAGAAATTCACGGTTATATCGAGGACGTCGTCGACTTGTGCAAGCGCGTGAACGCACATATGTCAGAGGCCGACATAATCAAACACATTCTGCAAGGCCTCGATGACGACGGTTTTCCGATGCTGACTGCTCGAGGTATCCGCACCGTCGCGGAGGTGGTGACACTGTGTCAAAGTTATGATAAACTGCGCAAAGGGCCATAAATCGCGGGAACACCATGCACTCTGACTCGCTTGCTGGCTTGACAGATGCAGCTGAACATTCTGCGCTCCTGCCACAAATCAAGAGCTTCATTAGGAAAGAAGTTGCTTGACAGCTCTCCCTTATGTCCTTTCATGAAGAGCCTTCCTCACACCTAGCTCCCAGTTTGCGCCAGATTATTCAAGAACAGGTAGCTGAATCACTTCCTCCAGCCCCTCAATCCATGCCGGTCGCAGCCCCGTTGAGATATACGGCTGTTGCTGCCCCCTCAACCACCTACATATGCTCCGCCGCAACCTGCCTACGTTCAGCCGCCTCCTGGTCCTGCTCGAGAACCTGCGCAGTTTATTCGACCGGCTCCAAGACCATGCAATCCCTGGCGCACGACAGATAACCGGCCAAATTGTTACACTTGCAGGCTGGCTGGACACATTCCTCGTTATTGCCTAAACCGTCTCCCACTGTCGGCACCACCCACTCATGGCCCTGGGTACTGGTCTTCGAGGCATCAGTATTCCGCGCCTACTGAGCCCCCAGCTGCCATCATTTCTCCGTAGACCGCTCAGAGATGTTCTACCGCTGTTCACCGTCGCCGCGACGCTGCTCTATCTCTCCGATGCGACGTCAACAGAACGCGTCACGTGAGGAAAACTAGAGGTAGCAGTTCCTGAGGCGAGAACTGCGACCCCGTTGACCTTCCCAGGTCCTCATCTATAGCCGCTTAACCTTATTGAAGGTTTCGTAGAGGGTGTTACTGTCATGGCTCTAATTGAGACTTGTTCTGCGATTTCGGTTATGGGCGCAAAACTATGTAGCTTTTTAAAGAAAGTGAAGACGCAAATTGCGAGACTTCCGTTGCCAACGGCCAGCGCTCAGCATATCAAGCCTTTAGCAGCGTGCACCGCTCGAGTAGTTATCCAGAATTGCCTTGATACGATTGATTTCTTCGTGCTGCCAAGTTGCTCACACGCTGTAATTTTAGGCTAGGATTTCCTGTCGCGTCACGCTGCTTTAATCGATTGTGCTCGAGCTAAAGGGGGGTTCGAGAGTTTGCCCGATGCCTTACCAGATGCTGATCCATCAAATTCCTATGCTAAATCCCTCGTCGCCAAAGATATCGTTCTCTTCACACCAGGCCATACATTCCGGCACCACAAGTGCCTTCCATTGGCCTAAGCTGTGCTCGCTATTTCCGCTAGCTTTTCTATGTTATGGGTATCTAACCAATTTAACCCCCCTGCTGCTTTGCACCATGGTGAATTCCTCGGCAGTATCCAACCAATCGCATCTCTTCTGATCTCTGAGAAACCTGACTACGCGCCGCACACTGCCGTGACTGCGCTGAGTCCCACTTCACCTGCGCCCGCTACCCCCTCTACAGAGTGGTTCCTAAGTTCCATCGACGCCGATCTTCCTCAGCGCAGCGCACTCAGCTTTTGAACCTAATACATCACTTTCGCTCCTCCTTCGACTCTCATCAAAGTTCTTTGGGTCGAACTTCTACAGTCACTCATCGCATCGACACCGACACCCACGCACCACTGCGACAGCGCCCCTATCGTGTTGCTGCAACCGAACGCCAGACTATTGAAGAGCAAGTCCACCTAATGATTCAGAATAGCGTGATTCAACCCTCAAGCATCCCTTGGGCGTCATCTGTTGTCCTTGTAAACACTAAAGACGGTTCTATCCGCTTCTGTGTCGATTATCGCCGCCCTAATAAAACTACGCGAGATGACGACTACCCTCTCCCACGCATCGACGACCCTTTCGATTGTTTGCAAGGCGCCGAACCCTTTTCTTCATTAGATTTACGTTCCGGGTACTGGCAAGTTCCCCTGGAAGCGGCTGATCACCCCAAAACTGCTTTTTTAACACCCGATGGCTTGTACGCATTTACAGTTGTGCCGTTTGGCCTTTGTAATGCCCCGGCAAGATTTGAGCGGATGATGGACACCATTTTGCGTCGCCTAAAGTGGTAGACGTGCCTCTGCTACCTCGACGACATTGTCGTCTTTTGTGCTGACTTTGATACACACCTCTACCGTCTGAAGCACGTTTTGACCTGCCTATCTGATGCCGGACTTCAGCTCAATTTGAAAAAAATATGGCGTTCTGCCGCCCACCAGCTCACCATTCTCAGCCACGTTGTCTCCTAAGAAGGTGTATCTCCAGATCCTGCCAACCTTCGTGCCGTAGCAGCCATTCCCAAACCGACTTCTATCAAAAGTATACGTAGCTCCCTCGGGCTGTGCTCTTACTTTCGCCGCTTTATTGGAAATTTTGCTTCCATTGCTGCTCCCTTGACAGACCTTGTGTCGAGCACTCCTGACCTTTCGTCGTGGTCGCCCAACGATGCCTTCAATGCTTTATGCCGCACCCTCACGGCACCGCCTGTCCTACGTCACTTCGACCCCATAGCGCCTACTGAGGTCCACACGGACGCCCGTGGTATTGGTCTCGGCGCTATGCTCGCTCAGCGCAAATCCGGTTATACTGAATACGTGGTCGCCTATGCTAGCCGTACACTCACGAAGGGTGAGCCCAATTACTCTGTCACTGAAAAAGAGTGCTTAGCAATTACTTGGGCTCTTACAAATTTCCGCCCCTACCTCTATGGCCGCTCTTTTGACGTAGTGACGGACCACCATGCGCTTTGCTGGCTTTGCTCACTGAAAAACCCGTCCGGCAGACTGGTAAGATGGGCTCTTCGCCTTCAGGAATATGATGGCCGTATTGTTCACCACTCCGACCGCAAGCATCACGACGCCGAGGCACTTTCCCGCTGCCCCCTTAGAGTTGAGGTCGCGAGCCTTTCTTCTTCCGACGATTCCCCGCCATCGCTTCACATCAATGACATGCCGTCAGCGCAGCGGCAAGATCCTTGGATAAATTCTCTCCTAGATTTTATCTCCAGTCCTACAGCTGCTTCTCCATCGCGTGCTCTCCACCGCCAATTTTCGCACTTCTCCATTCGTGATAACCTCCTCTACCACCGCAACTATTGCGTAGATGGCAGCAAGTGATTGCTAGTTATTCTCCGGCAGCTACGTTTGCTAATCTGTGACTACTTCTATGCTGACCCACAATCCGGTCACGCGGGCGTCTTCAAGACGTACACTCGCCTCTTGCTGTGTTACTACTGGCGGGGCATGTACACCTGCGTACTCAAGTACGTTCGCTCATGCCTCACCTGTCAACGTCGCAAGCCATCCCCTCAACGTTCTGCTGGAGAGTTTCTCCATTACCCAGGCCACCACGCCCTTTCGATCGCGTCGGCATTGATTTGTACGGGCCGCTTCCCTACACAGCAGCCGCCAACCGCTGGGCAATCGTAGCCGTTTATCATCTGACGACGTATGCAGAAACCGCCGCACTTCCATCTGCCACAGCATCAGAAGTAGCTTGCTTCATTTTGCAGCGATTTGTTCTTCGCCACGGCGCACCTCGAGAGCTGCTCAGCAACAGATTACGTGTGGTCTTGAGGGACGTTGTGAACGCCCTTCTCACCAAGTGAAACATTATTCATAGAACCACCTCCGCCTATCATCCCCAGACTAATGGCCTCACTGAGCGTTTCAATCGTACCCTTGGCGACATGCTCTCTATGTACGTCTCCTCCAACCACTCAAACTGGGACCTCGTCCTTCCGTATGTCACATACGCATACAATACCGCAAAGCAGTCTACTACTGGCTTCTCTCTTTTTTTCTCCCCTACGGCCGTCACCCCTCTGCTACAATCGACACCATACTCCCGTATCAGCCAGGCATATCAGAGTGTATTCCTGCGTCTCAAGCAGCCCAGCTTGCGGAAGACTGTCAACAAATTGCCCGCGCATTCACGGCTAACTCCCAGTACCGCAATAAATGCACCCATAACAACTGACACACGACACGAGACTTCTCGTCTGGAGCTCTTTTGTGACTGTGGATACCTTCCAATGCTCCTGGGATGTCTTCAAAATTTTTTTGTAACTATCATGGCCCATACTGAGTTCTGGAGCGCACCTCTCCGGTTAATTATGTGTTGGAACCTCTTAAGCCGTCTCATAATCTACGCTGGCGCGGACGCGAGATTGTTCACGTCCAGCGCCTCAAGCCCTATTACGACCCTGCCGTCTCGCTCATGCCGTAAGTCACCAGGATGTCTCCTCTTCGTGCCGCGGGTAATTGTGAAGAGGACGAAGTGCACGAGGAACATTCAGGCCGTTGTATCGTGAACGCTGCGCGTGTTCGACCTGACTCTGTTCGCTGTCGCTGTGTTCGCCGCTGATCTGGCAACTCCTGCTGATCGAGTCCTGCTGATCTGCTCAATAAACCCCCATCCTACAGGTTGCTCTTAATTGCAGGCGACGTTGAGGAAAATCCCGGCCCTGATACGAGAGCTAGTACACAAGCTATAGATCTAGGCGAAATATCAAAACTTTTTCGCTACTTACACTATAGAAGATTCACTCTTCAAATCAGCCAATAATTACTTCAATCATCTGTTGACACAATAGGCAAAAAGCACGAAAACGTAGCCCATAGATTCACAGAATTTGTGAACCGATTGACAGGTTTTATGAAATGGTGTCTGCTATTAACTCAATACGATCAGATTTGCTAGCGGCACAAATGAGCATTGAAATCCTGCAATAGGAGTGCACTAGCTTACATGCGCGCCTAGATGACACTAAAGATAGATCGAGGCGCAACAGCAGAATCTTTTACGATATACCTGAATCAACGCAAGAAGTGCAAACTGATTTCGAGCAAAAACTAATCTCCTTGCTATCTGAGCTACCTATTTTTTCTTCCCTAAGCTCTGATGTAATTGATCGCGCGACCCATCTTATTACAGCCACTGAGAATTCGTACGGGCCAGTTATCACTATATTTGCTTCCTCCGAAACAAAATATTTAATTATTGCCATTAGAGCCAGAGAAGATATCTGCCCCGCTAAAAGAGTTGCCATGAAAGCTCTCCTTAACTTTGCTTAACATCGTGGTTCATCATATCAGCTTAAATACAAGCAGCTACACATGAATGGCAAGTGTTACTTCTACGACCTTGCTTCTTATAGAGTTACTAAATAATCTGTAAACAAGCCTCAATTCAATATAAAGCCTGTTACTGATCGTATGTTATCGGCCAGAGAGGCTCCCAGTAATATCGAGCAGCCATCTGCCTCCTCACTTTAGTGGTCACAGGGGGTCGCGGAACTTGCAATGAGCCTTCTGTTCTGTACCCCAACATACGCAGTATCCTGAAGAAGCGCGAACAGTTGAGAATTTTTCTTGATTCATGTACTGCCCATATGCTAGTACTAACAGAATCGTGGCCTTCGAGTAAAATACGAGACCATGAAATTTTGAAATGTAACAAACGCTACATATTTTACCGGAACGATTGATGTTGCAGATCAGGTGGTGAGTATTAATTGCTGTTGACTACAAACTAAGCCCGTGCTTAATCCCCGTGACAAGCAATCTAGATATTGTACGGGTTTAATAAACTATGAACGGTAGAAAGCTCATAATTGGTGCATGTTGTCGACCACCAACGAGAGATCCAGATTTTGGAAATAATCGCTATGACGTAGTTAATGTTATATATGTATGGTTTCCTGGTTCTTTCATTATTTTACTAAGTGCTTTTAATTATCCTATTATTTTAGGATGTGGAATTTCCCCGCAATAATCCTACCGACTCAGAATCTAAACCCTTTGTAGACCTACGCTGAGTTTTCAATTTCCCGCAACTAATCACATAGCCTACAAGATGAACCAGCCATTCTCAAAACATATTTGACCTTGTAATATTAACGTGTCCCGAATCAGTATCAAATATAAGCATTTTTTCTTTATTTAGCGACAATTATCTACTTGAAATTACACTGATTTTTTCAACCCCACGCGTTCGCAAAAAAGAGCATCAGAATTTATGGCCGGGGAAATCACGAAACAATTATTTATGAATTGTCATAATTGTGTGATGTGTTTTTGCGCACTTTTGAGAAGTGTAGTCTACAGGTAAACTGACATACGATCAAAACAAAATAGCCGAAGTTGTAAAAATACATTACCATCACGGTAATTAGAACCACTAAATAACAATGGATTAACAAGGCTCTCGCTAGACTTGCCAATAAAAAGAAGGGTTTGCACCACAGAGCTAAAACATCTAACTTTTCAGAACTTTGGCTGGTCTATCGTCTCGCAAATATTACTTATACTCACGCCTTACGTGAATCAAAACGCTTATTCTTCAAACACACCCTCCCCAATCTACTAAACTTTAATCCTAGACAGTTCTGGCGAACTGCAAAGGGCCCTGCCAGCGATGGTGCGATTATAAACTCTAGCGATTGTGTACCGTTGAATAATGAAGTGTGTGTCTTTGCACTGAATGATTTTTTCGAAGCGTCGTTCTACAGTCATACAGATGTTCCAAAGCCCTATCGGGACGCTTATTTGTATTCAGCGATGCTTCCTGTTGGTGTCAATACATGTGGTGTGGAAGAACTTATTGATAACATGAAACGCTTTGCTGCCTCTGGTTCTGATCAGATCAACTGAAAATTTTATAAAAAACGCTAAATGTTACTCTTCCATTATTTTACCAAAACGTTTCTAGCAGTCCTTATCCACGGGCTTGGTTGCTGACGACTGGAGTATGTGGGGGGTGGTTCCCATACATATAAAAAGTGACAAACATGTTAATAACTATCGCCCCATTTCATTAACCAGCATCTCTTGCAAAATTCTTGAACATATATCGTCCCAAATTGCTGCCCACCTCAATTATGACTGTTTCTTCCACAATTCCCAGAACAGCCTCAGCAAGCACTACTCGTGTGAAACACAGCTGTCATTATTCGCCCATTTTCTTCATAGTGTCCTCGACCGAGCTGGTAACGTTGACAGTATTTTTTTAGATTACTCTAAGGCTTTTGATAAGGTATCTCACAATCTACTGCATTACAAATTAAATAAACTAAACCTACATACCAATGTTATTCAACTGTTGAGAAGCTTTCTTTCTAATCGCTGCCAATATGTAATGGGTAAGAAAACCTACTCATAATCGCATCCCAGGGTATTGTGGTGTGCCACAAGGCTCCGTTAGGCGCTCCTTTATTTTTTCTAATGTATATCAATGACTTTCCCAACAGACATCAATCACGCATTAGCCGTTTTGCAAACGACTGTGCAGTTTATCCGGAAATAACCAATTCTAAAAATAAAAAAAAATCATTCAATCCGACCCTAACGTAATAACTGCGTGGTGTCAAAAATAGTTAATGAATCAACTCTGAAAAATGTAGGTAATGCACGGGTCATGCACTAATTCTCAGGTTTCATCTTCTCATATACGGATATGCTGCCCACTGGATCAGGTCAGAGCCTGCATAACACCCTTGTCAGAATTGGTGCACACCAAAACAGGTGGCACTTCCACTCCCACTCTGTTCTTCGTCCAACTACCCCCCCCCCCCCTGAGGTTCTCATCTTCATTATTCATATAGACTGTAACATTTGTCCCCCTGTCGTAAACGAAGCCCTCCGGGTGAGTCAGGTGTTGTCACGACAGTGGCACTTCTTCAAACTGGCGACATGCGTAACCTCAGTTTTTGCCGAACGTCGTCCACTGGCCGTAAGGCGTGTAATCCAGTAGTTACGTTCGCCGAGTCGTTCTAAGATCACGTATGGTCCAGTGGCGTGATTCCGTTCCCTCAACGGTAGGGTCCTCTGAGCAGCGTCACCTGGCGACAGATAGCGGAAATATTGTAAAAATGAATAATAGCGGGCTTAAGCTTGCCGTACTCGTTGCCTCACTGACGCAATGGATTGACACTACTTACCTCAGCAGTAAGGGAATCAATTACCTTCATCGTAATCATTTTCTGCCTTCAGTAGGTGTATGTTACCTTCAGGGTGCGTTCAGAGACACCTTTAGATAATTATCGCCGTTTAACCCGCTCAGAGGCAACCAGTGAGGAGAAAGAAGTGGCGGGACCCTACCGTTGAGGAGACAGAATTACGCGGTCCAGTGTAGCGTACAATCATTTTCTGATGTAAGCCGCGCTTTCTCAATGGTTTGCAAAGCCAGACTAGGTCGCAGGGGAAGTAGATGATCTGGTGATGGGGGTCGTCATAGCGAGCTTTCGATCGCTCTTGTTTTTCCATAGTCCTCAGTCGTGCTATTCGCCGCGCTTCTTCGGCCAAGCAAAGAATTTCGGCTAAGCATGGGTCGTCTTCAGTGGAAATTGGGAGGATGGTGACGAGGGTGGGTAGAGGGGAGCTGGCCTAAAGGAGGAAGAATGGACTGTATCCTGGGGTCTCATGCCTGCAGTGTTGACGGAGTATACGATGAACGGAAGAACACAGTCCCAGGTTTTATTGTCCGATGCGACATACATTGAAAGCATATCAGTGAGAGTTCTGTTAGTGCGATCAGTTAAACCATTCGTCTGAGGGTGGTAAGGGGTCGAATGTCTGAAATCAGGTGCACATAAACGGAGAAGTTCTTCAATTATATCGACAGTAACCTGGCGACCTCTGTCACTTACTACAACTCTCGTGGGACTATGTCGCAAGATGACTGAATGCAGCATAAACAAGGAAACTTGGTATGCTGTGGCGGCGGGAAGAGCGGCTGCCTCACAGTAGCGAGTAGGATGGTCTACACAAACAACACTTCAACGATTGCCCCCGTGCGACTTTGGAAAGGGAGCCAAATGGTCGACTCCAACTTTCTCAAAAGGAGCCTTGGGCGGCGCTACAGGGTGAAGCATTTTGGGTGTGACATCGATAGGACCTTTGTGACTCTGGCCCATATAATTGTATATACGATAAAAGAAACTTTATCGTGAAACTTATATTAGTTTGATATTTCAAACGGATGTAGAGTAGACTTGAAGGCATAAATATGTATTCATTGTTTAATGTTAGTTCATAAGAAACACCGGGGTCTGCTACCGGAGATTCCGATTGATTGTTTTCGGTAATTGGTCTTGATCCAGGCCATCAGGTTTTATTCTCTTTGTGAAACATGTATCCTTGCATTGCGGTGTTTGCCAATTGGTGATAAGTCAATATACAGCATTTCTTCAACTAATTTATACAATATAATACATACACTGTAGTCGGTGATTTTGGACACGGAAAGAATACAGTTTGATGAAGCCATCCTGGGTGGTGCAGTGGTTACGGCGCTCGACTACTTTGCCCAAGGACGCGTGATAGAATCCAGGCCTCGGCGGACGCTTCTCGATGGAGTCGAAAAGCAAGGTGCCCGTGCGGCGCGATGTCAGTGCACGCTAAAGAACCCCAGGTGGCCGAAATTTTCGGAGTGCTGCATTACGGCGTCTCTCATAGCCTGAGTCCCTTTGGGACGTTAAACCCCACAAACCAACGAACAGTGTGATGGAGGAGACGAATGTTATTTTGTGTCCGGGGACTAAACATGCGTGTAGCTTGAATGAAGATAACGTACAGAGAAGCTAATAGGAGTGTATCTATTTACCCAAAATGAGAGGTCGTACTGCATGTGCGTGTGTATGAAGGAGTAATGGCGAAAAAGTAATGCAAAAAGTTAATCTTAAAAAAGAATTTTACGAGCACACATGAAATAAGCTATTTCGCAAGAAATAGGTGTGATAAGAGCAAAATTTAGGTTGATGGACCAATTCCTCACCTAGAAAGAACATGTGATCATAAGGAGTGATTGAGATTTAGCCAATGGTACAAAACAGGATTTCAGCAATAATGATATCACATGAGCTCTAAATTATAAAATCATATTGTTACAGGGTGGCAAGCCGATCAACAGAGGAGAAGAGAGATAAGATGGCGATGACTGAGGGATGATTTATAACATCTCGGAGGGCCTATCGTGAGAGCTCCTACCCATGCCTCTGCCCTCTTCTTCCCTGATTATAACAGTAAGCATAAAAGATTGTAATTAATCAATATTGTCTGCATCAGCATTCAGTTTTTCAAGAACCTTGTTTATGTGTGAGATCGAGGTTAAGATGGTTATATGGTTATTGAAAAAAAACAAGAACAATTAGAAATATTAGGACACTTAAGAAAGTGATTGTGGTAACATGAAAACAAGACGAGGCCAAGAAGTGAAACGTTCGGAATTTGAATGCTAGTGGTCTTATGTGTTGAAAACCTTTAAGATATGAAGTCAGCTTGTTTTCTATCGCATCAATACATTTTGATTTCAGCAATTGCAGATCAAGTAGTGCCCACAGAATTATGCTTTTTGTATAGAATAACACGGTTTATGAATTCGTATGCCTAGCCGAGGCCAATGAAATATGCACGAGAAATCTTACCCACATCAATGAAGGATTTAATTTAGTCAGTGAGAGCGATTCTACTACAGTTCAGACAATAATTATATTCTAATATGAACCTGGTTAAGTGGTAGAATGTTACGTTTTGAAAATGAATTTACAGTCTGAACACAATAGCTGGTTCGATATGATTGCTGATGAACGATGGAATGGCTGCTGGACGGTGATTAGAAATTACCATACGTGTAGGTTCCATACAGCAAAATTCCTGCACATACAGAAGTCTCGTGGGAGGAAAGCGCGGCTGCATGCGGAGTAAATTGGATGATTGGTCGACTATCTTTTGACAATATTGGGACACTGAGCAATCGAACGAAGGGTGGCCATCCGCGGCGGAAACTTAACAGAAGCCGCAGCGACCGTTCTGGTGATTAAACGTTCGGCACCATAACGGGCGCACCTCGCTTGTGAAGTTAATGTATATATTGGCTTCGAGAGCATATTCTAAGAGTGCCTCAAGTTAACGGAAAGTTGCAAAATGACGCTGACTTTAGTTAAATTCATAAGGCTCTGGTAGATGTCGGAGAGGCCTGGGGCTGCTTCATTATCACACCGCTAGCACCAGTTAGTTAGATGGGGGAGGGAGGGGTCTCACCTCATATCTAACTGATGGCGGTGGTGCGATAATGATGCAGCTCGAGCCTCCCGACCTGTAACAGTTCATAGAAAGCCACATCATTCACGAAACCAATGCATGAAAAAACAAGTTTCTTAAGAGTCTTGTACCCTATCGCATTTGATCCACGGCATGTAAATAAGCTTATTCAACATTTTTAAATCCTGCTTTCTATCCGCTGCCCCTGAGAATAATTTTTGCTTAATAAATTACGGCGAATAACACGCAGCTATCTAAACGTTCTAAGTAACATGGTTATATTTTTATGCAAAAGTGACTCTGGAGGCACTCTTGTTTTGAATGTACAGTAATTAGAAGCCTGGTGCTTCCTGCCACTGCAAGAAAGCAAGCGAGGGGCAAAATAGCGCACGCGGAAACAAAGGCCGCAACAAAAACAATCTCCTCCAAAGAAAGCCAGAAATCTGGAACGAATTATCATAGCAAATTTTATTCTGGTACTACGCATATTTTCCTACACAATTTTAATAGTAGTGTTATCATTTATTTAAAAATTATCCAAAATTTTAAGCAGCATAGAAGACCTCCTACTATTAAAACGAATAAATGGTCAGGCTCTATATGAGCTAAATATATTCTACCTAGTCTAGTTTTAGAATATATGGAACGAAAGTGCTACGATAAGGTAATAGAAAATGTAGAACAAGACATCAGTTGTATGCAAAGCTACACCAGTCATTAAGTTTGCTCTGCTTTTTATCTACATTGAAACTTTAACCATGGTAACAATAAAAATTTACCTTTCCAAACAAACCACGCGAAGAAGGCGTTTTCTCTGCTAAGTTGCACAATGCGTCCAAGGAAACAACAATAATGAACAAGATAAAGTAGCAAATAAAATGAGAGTACCCGATGCTGGCAAGCGAAGCCTTGACAATCAACATCATCACACCAATTCCTTCAGCATGAGGGATCTGCATATTTATTTCGAAACATCGCTCCCTAAGTTTTAAGAATAACGTCCTATGATATGGTTCCTGCAAATACAGTCGATGATCTGGTCACACACTTTTGGCCTGTCGCAATACTTTTATTCAGCTAAAATGTTCATTTTTAATTTTTCATTATGCCGATTTAGGCAAGCTGGAGGTGTTTTCTTGACGACTGTTGTCCAAAGAACGTATCGCACAGCATTCTACCCAAAGAGCAGTGTAACTCAGGAATATAGTACACTTTTGCTCTTTGATAATTCTTTTGTGCACCATAAAAATCTTAAGCATTAAAAGAGCAGAGCCTGAATATTTCGCTTACTAGAATACCTGAAATTAAAATATTAAATGAAAAGAATACAAATGAGGGAAATGCAATATCTTTTTTGGCGCGAGCCTCCAATATGGACAGTCTAGGATATGCAAATCCGTACGTGACAGATTATATTTGCCTTAAATCATCTTTCTAATTAAGCTTAATTGAATGCATTGCAAATAATTGATTATGACCTAAATACCTTTCGCGATGTTTTATCAAATCGCATCACACTGTAATTAGTTTAGGTTTATTAGCAACTTTTCCTAATTTGCTCATCCGCGGTGGTGTAGGGGTTAGGCCGCTCGACTACTGACCCAAGAATTTGGTGTTGCATCTCGGGCGCTGCCCCAGATTTTTGATGGAGACGAAAAGCAAGGCATTTGTGTGCTGTGCGATAGCAGTGCAAGTCAACGAAACTCCCGTTTTCAAAATTTCCGGAGCCCTCCACTATGGGACCTCCTATTTCTTTAGTCAGTTTAGCACGTCAAAGCATATAAACTAAAAGGAACTCTTTTCCCTTTTTTTTTATGTGATGTAATGCTAAATTTATCGATGTTTCAATGGTGTCGGCCCCAGGTTGTGTGATTAATCCATCCTTCTATCCTGGCAATCAGAAGGGGGCAGAGCTTGATAATAATAAAATTCTATAATATCAGCACAAAATATAAAAAATATTTTTTACATTTACTATATGGCGATGGAGTCTGTTAGTATTGCTGCCATTTTTTATTAAACCACCAAAAGGGATCCTGTTTCTCATCGAGGAGTGCTTTCAGTCTACTTAAGCTGCTGATAGCACTATGAGGTTCAGACATGATCACAGTTATTTACGTCCTGCCTAGGAGTTTTCTCATATTAACAGTAAAAACAGCCAATGCGACATTCCAGGATATTAGCTTCACTGCAAGCTATCAGATTTGTAATTGTGGAATTGTCGCATTTTTTAAGCAGTGTAATGCGGCAGTCATCGACAATGCTGAATATATCTTGAAAACAGCAAATCGTTATAAGCTGAACATAGTGGCGCAGAAACGCCTTTGTCTCATGTTGGATGTAACAGACTGTCACAACAAAAATTGTAACGCAAAAAGGCACGCTCCCTGCTCTCCTTCGACTTCTCGTGCAGCAGTTGGCCGTACGTTTTCCCGGCGTGCTAGGACAATCCGACATGATGGCTTGAAGCTATAGAGATATTTTATGTTTTGAGTTATCCTCGTAACGTTTTGCTACGCAGCCTATAACAAAAGGGTTATTCTACTGGTGCTCACAGCCGCATAATTGTTTCTAGATATGCATATAAATCACGCAAATGAAATTCTCAAGTGTGCACTAAGCACACTTGAGAGTGTGTGAAAGCGAAAGCGTACTGAGCGCTTACGTGGTATTGGGGTGTTGCAGCCAAAGCAATTATGCGTCACGAGTGCCACCACTGTGCAGATCAAAGCAGCCTTTACGGTCAGAAAAAAAGATCTCCGGGAATACTTTTCACTTCCCCTCATGATGGTGCAGTTTGTCCTGATGAGTAAAGAAATATGCAGTGCAAAATGGTGAGGCACCTCCTTTCTGTAACATATGTTTATACAGAAACTTCTTTTAAAATGCGATTGGTATGAAAAAGTTGCCAACAATTACTTTAATTTTTAACGCAAAATTTGAGCGCAACTGTTCACCTATTTGAGCTTGGGATGCACGCACCGTGATCCGCTGATGCCCAGCCGGCGCTTCGGCAACCGGAGAACACCGTCGCCACCACGCAGGAAGAGGGGGGTACTCCCAGAGGCGAATGGTGGCGGAAAGGGCGGGCGCAGCAATCGGAGAACACGTGCTGTCACAGTAACCGGAGAACAAGAGGTGGGGGTAAGCTGCGCGCAACGATGAACAGTGGCGACAGAGGCGGCAGGAGTGCGCGCTGCCCCGGCTTCGGAGCTGGTGGCGAGGGACAACGGCGACGGCGACCACGACGCTAAACGCAGGAATGGATGCCAAAGAGCTGCGATCTAAAATGCATTTTGTGTGCTGTTCAAACATGTTTGTTTATTACTTTTAGTGCCAATAATGCTGTAGTTTTGCGGGCAATTGCATGACGTTATGAATGTTCAACTGTGGCTTCACACGCGCCTGTCTCAGTGCGAAGAAATATCTAAAAACATTGGCATTTTAAACGGCAGCCGAAATGTAAGGTTGGTTCAACCTTATATGAATAGATAAGTATAGATGATAAACATCATTTTTGGTTGAAAAATACAATCCGTTGACTGCTGTTTGTTTACTGTGATACCCTTTTCCTAAAAGAGGAAGCACCGTTTTTAATTCTACAAACGGCTTTCGGTTAAGCCCATTTATCTGCAAGAAAGATGCCTCACTGCTGCTTGCTTTTACATCACTTGAGTAGAGCTTGAATTCTTTTATACCACACTACCATGGTGGCGCACGTCAACGCACGATTTTGAATGACGTTGCGCGCTCGCAATTACAAGGAGCAGCTGGGAACTACAAATACATATTACACATTTACTGGCACGGTAAAAATGCTTATCTTACAACTGCGATGCTCTGGGATACGAAGTTACTGCTCATAATATGGCCTAACAGTAACTAATATGCATTATAACCACATAAAAAACGTATGCCTATCCTTCGGACAGCAGAATTGAAATTTTTACCACCGGCAACATAAAAATGGACAGTCCACTGTTCCAAAATGGAAGGCTAATTCAGGCTACTCGATTGTAGGACAGCAACAAAATGAAACACTTTTTATGCACACTAGCGTCCCCTAAGCCGTTGCTGGCAACAGTAAACCCTCTAACACCTAGCAAAGGTATGAAACTACACATCAAAGTTTACGTTTAAAACACGGAGTTAAGTGCCCGCGGGAATCGGATACCTCCATGGTTTTGAGTTGCCATCTTGTCCTCTCATCCCTTCCGTCAACGGTGCTCTTAGAAAGAAAGAAATGCCCAGCCGAAATTCAATTTTCAATTATCTCACACGTTTAGAATATCATTGTAATGTGATTAACTGTGGCATTATTCTGATGCCTTGCCGTTCCCTACTTGCGATTCCCTATTCCTTTCTTAGGAAGGCGTCCAAGCAACCCTTTCAGCTCCTAATTTTTTACTATCCGCCCTTCAGTGAAACCAAATATTATGTGAGTTTGAGCTTCGTTACACATCAGTGCGCATTGCTTCTCGGCCGCTATGTCGCCTTTAATAGAAGCAGAATGAGGGAAAGTGCCAGACGTCCTACTGCAAACAGCGCGCTACGCTACAGTACACTAATAAAACATGTCAGCGCTTTCTACCCCCTGGTGCTGCCAACTGCGGAACATTAGTCATTAACATATGCACCAAAAAATAGCATTTTTTATGTCTCTCCCAAAACTTATTTCATGTAGCCGCGTACTGTTTACAGATCACGAATACCAAAGTAGGCCAAAAATTCAAGCACTTTGCACTGGAACATCTGTAAAGAGCCCTAAAAGAAACATAGAGTAAGCAACTGCTAAATTCATACGGCATTTAGCATCAATGGGTTATTGTGAACGAAACACGCACAGTTTTAACCAGAACTCGTCTTTAAATGAAAACGGTTAAGCAAAAACTTGCGCAAGAATAATACACGAAACTATAATAAAATAATATGCACGATAACAAACAAACAACACATTGTGAAAATTACATTAGGCAAATAGTGAAAAATGGTAGATAGCGGATTTGAAGGTATAAATATATAATAATTCCTTATTAGTAGCACTAATAATATTTATTAGTGCTACTTTATTAGGCGGTAAGAATTTATGATTTTTACGAAACATGACTCTTTGGAATGCGGTTTTTCGCCTTAGTGATAACAGAATATAGAGTCTCTCTCTAGCTCAAGGGTATCTATTTTTATAAGATGAGATGCTTTACTGCATTTGGGTGTATATGTGCGATTAAGAGAAATCGAAACACTTTTTCTATGTTATGATGCGATTGTAGCTTATGCCCATTGATCCGCCACTTACTGCTGCTTGTTTTTTATATATACAGAGTAGAGCTTGCAATGCATTAACGCACATGAGGAACGTTATCGCAGACATTCGAATGATATAGTGCACTCGCAATCTCGAATGACACCGTGGAACTCCTAATCAATGTTCCACATCCTGTGGCGCGGTAGGAAATGCTTCTATTCCGCTGTAGCCCCTACAATACTAGTTACGTCTGAGGATATTGCTTAGTAAAACATTAATATACGTTGCAACTTTATTAATGCTAATGCAGACCCCTCCACAAGCATAACTGAAATTTTACCTCCGGCAACTTAGAAATTAGCAGTCCGCCGCCCCAAACTGAGTGGTTCTTCAATCGTGCAAACATCTGCCTTCCCACCACCATTTCAATCGCTGCGCCACTAAAACCTGCGTTATTTTGCCAGCCGCAATCGTATTTTGTCAGTAGTGTTCACTTGATTTCACCTCTTTCGTTTGTGTCGTAGAGCTTTCTTAGAAAAAGAGCCATCCCGAACTTTTCTACAGGTTAACATCAGTCTATAACAGAGGAATCGGTGGTGGGGCTGCTGTTGTCGACTGAGGGGGAAGGGGAAAACCTTTCAAAGTTCTTTCCTGGTATACGTTTGCTCCTCTGATAGCCTTTTCGGGGAAAATAAATTTGTAATATATCACTCAAAACCTAGCGCGGCACCTGTTCTCGAGTAGAGTTGTTACAGATCTCCTTCGCGACTCAGCCGAGTGGTATTGCAGTCAGTGTAAAGTGCATACGCGTCCCCTCCCACTGTGACAATTTTCAGGCTATTAGGGGTTGTAATTGAAACTAAATAGTTTTTTTTATCACACTGGCGTTACGAAACCTTTTGGTGACAATAGTAACTGCTAGAACCGCTGGCCAAAGTATGAAATCATGCACCAAACAAGGTTTATTTTCAAAACAGCGTGTAAACTGCGCATTGGCATCGAACCCTGTATGGTTTACATTCGCCATGGTACTTTCTCGAGTCTACGTTCAGTGAACCTATTATAATAAAGAATGACCTGCCGCAAATCAATTTTTGCTATTGTGATTACCCCCCGGCATTATTTTGATATTTTGCCTTTTTCTGACTACAATACCTCACACTTACCTGCTAGAGAATAGCGCTTCCTTATTTCTATCTGTACGAAGAAGCCCAAGCAACACGTCTTGTTTCTACTTACGGCGCACCTAATGCTTGAAAAAAAAATCTCTGTTGCAGCTTTTTATTCAAATCGGTGCGTATCGCTTTTTAGCCGCTCAGTTTTCTTTAATAGAGGCAGAATATGATGAAGCTCCAGATGCTGCTATTGCAAACATTAAGCTACGTCACAGTACAGTAATAAAGCACCTGAGCGCTGCCTGCGCCCTGCTACAGCCAACTGCTGATCATTTCTCAATACATTCTGAGCCAGAAATATCGTTTTTCACACCTCTCCAAAAGCTGACAGCTCAAGGAGG
Organism: Amblyomma maculatum; assembly: GCF_055883805.1. NCBI lineage: Eukaryota > Metazoa > Arthropoda > Arachnida > Ixodida > Ixodidae > Amblyomma > Amblyomma maculatum. The sequence goes on along the minus strand of NC_139348.1, from coordinate 83,835,577 downwards.
GAAATGAAATATACCATTTTGCTTCCCTTAAAGCTTTTCGCGATGTATCAAGTAGGCATGGCTGTACAACCACTCAATGTTAGTTTTGTTTCTCTTTTAATAGGGCAATATTTTCCGTCGCTAGAAGAAAATTCACTGAGAACATATAGACTAAGCTTACCAAAAGGTTAGCGGAGTGCATATTTAAGTATACGCGTTCCTAGTTCCCAGAAGAAAACCCTTACTACGCACAAAAAGAAACGTAAAGCTGCAGCACAGTATCACGGTAACGTACTGCAGCACAATTGGGCTCTCGGTATTTACATTTAAAAATTTACCAGTGCAAAATTAGTACCACAACTAACGGACGACAGAATCGGTAAAATACAGTAACACCCGCAATCAGAATAAAAAATGCGAGAACTGAAACATCGCGTTGAAATGCTCGAACACACAACGGAGAGAAAAGTGAGAACGGCAGGCAAGGCGTTCCAGTCTGATTTCGCTACATTTCAGTCCCACGTTACTGCTACAGTCGCGCCAGCAATACGGTGTCAACGTAGATACTCAAATGATGCACATAATAGGTATTGTGCTCAAATACAGCTTCGCGAATGGAATTGTTCAATGCGAGAGCGCACAGAACAACTTTAAACAACTTGAAACACTCTTTGCAGTTCTAAAATGACACCGTATTGGAGCACAAAGTGATTTCAAACAAGAGGAACGCCTACAATATAAAATAAGCTTTTCTAAAACGCGCACTTTGTGGTCATAGAATAGTTCTTCAATGACCCCATTTTGTACCGAATTCCATGTCGTCATGTCGCTTGTGAGCCGGTGAAACGTACTGTCGACGCAGTGGTGCCCGCAGTCACATATACGCAGGCCCACTACCTGTGTGTACTCTGACACGTTTATGTTTTCTGCTTATAATTATTTCTCCTTTTTGTAAATGGGGAATTTAAATATGAATATGAATAGCGGCAGCAGCCGTATACTGTTAGTGCGCGGCGCGGAATTCATGCCTTGGTTGTTGAATTTCCCACTGCCCATTACCCATATACTATTCAGTTTATCTTTGTGATTAGATGTAGTATTATATTATTCTTCTTATATTCTTCACACATTTTCGAACAATACAAACGTTACATTTGAAACCTATCTGACAAGTGTAAAATGTTTTTGCACCTGTAGTTTGTTGTTACTGTTCTCGATAAAAGCACCTTTAACAGTAATATACTTTTTAAATTTTAGTGAGTCAGTACCAATTTCTCTCTTTCAGAGATTGCAGTTGCGCTTCTATGTGTCTACAATGGAAGACATTTATTGGCTACGACGGCAAACATCCCTGGAGAAGGCATCAATTACGAGAAGCAGGCTGAGAATTGGCCACACATGCATAACCCATACATATCTTTTGACCAACTCTCCTGCACCACACTGCTCGAGATGTGGTGATCGACTCACTGTCATTCATGTTTTAATCATATGTGCACAACTGGAACCAGAAAGAAGACGTCATTTTCCCTCCTTGTTTACTCATCAAATACCTGCACACCCATCCATTTTTATTGGCGACAACCCAATGTTTCCTTTAAAACAGGTGCTTAAATTTTTATCACAAGTAGGCTTTTTACATGAAATTTCTTATCGACGCGGGTCTCAGCCCGCTCCTCCTTGAGAGGATGGATGAGATCTTTTAATACATCAACTTATACATTGCGCATCCATTATATATCGCAAATGAATTTTAGGCCCTATACACCATTGTTTTTAGCGATATTACAGAGCGAATACATTTTTAGGCCCTATACACCACTGTTTTTTATCCCTTCATGAAAAATCACTATTCCATTATATAAACTTGAATACACCGTTAACCTTGAGTTTGGCGCTCTTTGGCCTGAGTCGCCCTTGCGCCATTAAAATCCATCATCATCATCATCAATTACGAGAAGGCGAGGACAGAGACACCACATTCAAGAATACAAAACGCGATATAAGTTGATAAGACGCAATAAAAATGAATATCAGCAACAATTTCATAGTTCCTATATACGAAGCCGCTGCCACGAAGATAACCAAAGCTCGGCGCCGGTCTAAATGTGCGCACTGCAATTATTGTTAGCACCTCGTTGCAATGCGCGTTGCCTTCCATAGAAATTATTTATAAACCCTTCAGGGAAAAGACTTTCTTGAATCCTGGGTGGTATCGGAAGACACAAGAAAAGCTTGTAGGAAATATGGGCATGAGGAGCCATGAATACATTTATTTTATGATATGTATAGAAAGCTTGCTTCAGGAAACTTGTGAAGAAATAGCTCGTCTTGATCTCGTTGAGAATGTGAGGCTGGGATGCCTGTGAAAGAAGTGATAGTCTCAGTGTTGTGTATTACATTCATTAACTTTGTTTCGACACGAAAACAGTAACCATTACCGATATTTATCGTGTTTTTCGTTTTTTTTATGTGGCCATTGCGCGTCATTACTTCTCGGTCGTTTGCTGTCTCTCAGAGCTTCTTTAAACTATCAGCACCGTATTCAAAATTAATTGCACATATATTATTGCGATAGCAATACTACGCCAGGTTTCGAGCCATCGCGTGGTCCCGGCGGAGGCCATGCTTGACCTTGAATAGCCGAGGAGGAGGAGCAGAAGAAGAAGAAGAAGAAAGAAGGAGAAGAAGAGGCAAAAGACTGACAACTTACGCTCTCGTGTCATACTCTTAAATGATGAGCTTATGTGTCCCCAATGACGTATAGCACCTTACATTGATGGGGGGTAGTAGGCGAATAATATAGCAAGCAAAAGAAGCTTCCGCGCGCCATTGCTATCGCAATTCACCTAGGGTTAACCAGAGGTAAAGCACCCCTATTGTTTTTCATCTGGTTGACTGGGTCCGATAAAGAACTCGGTACCATACCTTCTTCCCGTTCAGCTAACGTTGTTGCGTTTCTTAGAGTTTCTGCCAGCATACTGGACCGATTCTCATCAAGATTTGGCGAACACACCTGCACTTTCGAACAAGAAGGTTGCGCAAAGAACATTATTATAATGATTTGATAGTACAGAGCGGTGCTTGTGTAGCATCAATACCGTGAATACGAGAACAGGTCTGGCTGTTCTGTCTCTCATTCAGCTCTCTTTATGAACTTGGCTTTCTCCTCATAACCACTCCAGCCTACAGTTTCGCTCATAGCACGTACTTTCTGAGCTCTCTAATGAACGTTCCACTACCGCTGTTCCAAACAGGCACTTTCACGCGACCATATTCTCACGTGGTGGTGTTCACAAATGAACAGACAAGGGCTAGGAGAGGAATGAAAATTTTATTGAGATGACTTGCACTCGCAAGAGAGCTGAGAGTCATGGCGGCTTCGATAGCAGCAATCAGGCTCGGTTGCCGTTGGGCTGCGAATGTCCGTTGCATCGGCTGTGCTTAATTTAAGACTGGCGCAGAAACATCCTATGGATGTTGGAAAAGTACCGAATAGTACCGAAACAGTTATGCTTTCCTGCGCGAATTCCAAACTAATCTCGGCGAATGACGCGCCACAATGAAAGCGATAAAGGCACATTTCACGATACCAAGCGTGAACAAACAAGTAACACGTATCGATCCGGCGCCACGATAGGGAGGATAACTTATAAAAATGTTTTGAAACTAAAATATCTAGATCCTTTAGAGCGGGTAATAGGGCTTCAGGCGCACAACTTGCACGATTTCTCAGCGTGCCCTGCGCCGCTGAGACGTGTTCGCGCCGTCGTGTATGACTTCGGTGTCAAGTTGCCTGGTACATTGAAGTACGTGGTACAGGTCGAACTAACGGCGCAAACTATTTTCACTCAGTCCGCAACTGCGTGTCGGCCTTCTAACCTTCACATGGTCTCCTTGCTTGCACTAGCCGTCGCGTCCTCGCAACTTGCAGCGTTCGTCTTTAACGCGTTGCTGTTCTTTATTGGGAAGCCGGCCGAGATGTGGCGCTCCTCTTCACACTGCAGGTAAGTGCAACGTCAGGGTTACCTTCGTCTGTCACGTTTGGCAGGTTTGCTTCGAGCTTTCGTCGGGGGCTCCGTGCAATACACAAGCTTAACCGGGTCGCTCTGGGTGTCTCCTAGACGGCGTGTTATACGCGAAGATCACGTAAGACAGGATGACTTCCCAGTTGTTTTGTTCGGCTTCGACGTACATAGCAATCATGCCCACAATCGTTTAGTTTAAGCGCTTCGTAAGTTACCTTGTTTGGGAATAGCACGCTGCTTTACGTTTGCATCTTGTATGAGACAAGGTCAGGATTTCTTCTATATTAAACAGCGCACATAAGACAGGAAAACACAAAAAAAGAACAGGAGGGACAAGAGCGCCAAAGATGAAAGCACAGAGAAGAGCCGGGCGGTGCGCGCTTGTCTGTCCTGCTCTTCTATGTGTTTTTGTATTTGATGTGTGCTGTTTTAGATGGATCGCTACCAACTAGCCCAAATTTCGACATCACTAATCAGGATTTCTTGCATAAACTCCACCGTAACTGCTATTCCCCTGTGTGTCATAAGCACATAGTGGTTTCCGTGCCGCAGGAAAATGCGTTTGACGAAGAACTTGGAGACTCTAGCTGCGGCACTAGGCAGGACTTTCGTTTCGGTGCAGTGGGTCTTGTAATCGGCTACTATGATGATTAACTTTTTACCCCTTGATGAATTCAGAAAAAAGCCAAAGAGGCCCGTCCCAATTTTTTGAAATGGCATGGTCGAGTGCGGTATGAGGTTTAGCCAAGCCAAGTTGCTCTGATCGGGGGCGTCTTGATTGCTGACCTTCAAGGTATGTTTTCATGTCACGTGCAAATCTGTTGGTTAATCGCGACCAATAATACTTCTGTTGACATCGGCACAATGTGCGCGAACTCGAGATGCCCTTTACATAGTTTTATTGTAGAACGCTTTCATACTTTCTTCTCTCCAGTGTTCACGGAACACCAAGATGTGTGGTCCAGATGGGTGCGATGTTCTTCTTGAGGAGGATGCCGTTTTATAGTGCGACGTACAAGCCAAGCCTGAAGATTTCAGAAGCGGAAGCGGTAGTGCCTTGTAGGTAATCTCATAGATTTTGCAAGTCAGGTTCCGCGGCTGCTGTTGTGAGAAATGTCTGGCGCTTACCCGTCTCAAGAAGGCGTCGTCATTGTTATTATTCAGGGAAGGGTCGACAGGGGCTCGGGATAAGACTGACTTCTATTGTTCGAATGCTTGAACCCAGACTCGTAAACCAAAGTAACGTCAAATTCTTAAAGACATAGTTTCTATCGACGAAGGCGGCTGAACGGCTATTTCAAATTAGAGAGCCATCAGAGCTCGTGGTGATCGTCACAACCTTGATTGGTCGGCCTTATAAGTATGGACGGAATTTTTCAGTTGTTCAGAAGATCTCGATGCACTATTTCTCTATCATCGAGTACTTCGCTTCAGCTTTTTAGTTCGAACGGCTGGGAATGGCTGGGGTACGCGATAAGACGTTCCTGACCATCACCTCTCTGAAGAACTGCGACTTGGCCAACACTTCTTGTATCGGTATGTATTTGTGTCTGTAGGTAGTGACTAAGTTCGTAGGAAGTGTCCGCTTGTGAGGTTTCCCATTTATATTCCTCATCAGCCATTTTAAATTGCGTCAACATTTTGGGAATGCGTGAAAATGTGCTAAGAAATAGCCGGTAGTAAGCGCACAACGCAATGAATCTGCACACAGCTTCCTTGTCGGCAGACTACGAAAGCTGGGCAGTCACGCCAGTATGCTGTGGTTCTGGTCAAACTTCGTACTTCTTCATGTTACGGCCGAGGAATAGAGGCTTCTCGTAGGCTAAAGAGCACTTTTCTGATTTACCGTTGCTCCCAATGACTTCATGTCATCCAGCACTGTCCGATATATTTTTAGGTAGTTTTCAAAGTATGAGGTCAAAGAAACGACGTAATCCGCGTATACCAAATCAATCTGCCACTACAAGCCAGGCTGGGCTTTTAAATACTCGCCAGAAGTTAGTTTGTGCAGAACAAAGGTGAAATGGCATCACTTTGAACTCTAGGAGTCCGTCCTGTGTGATTATGGTGACTTTCTCGGGACGTCTGTCGTCTTCTTCTCTTTGGCAGCAGTGCTCTTAAGATTCATCGACGACAACTTTCTTGCGTACATTACCCGGTTAAGTGTGTCGTCGATGCGGATAAGGGGTAGACGTCGTTGTTCGTTATCTGGTTCAAGCATCGGCAATCGATGCAGAAACGAAGTGTCCTGTCTTTCTTGTTCAACGGAACGGCTTGTGCCCACTAAGGGCTCCTTGATGCTGGATAACGTTGTCGGGAAGAATTTTATAAACTTCCTCGCGCATGGCGTGGTGTTCTCGCGGCGATACGCGGTGGGGCTTTAGTGCAGGTGTCGGGAGGGGAGAAGTAGGAAAAAGAACAACAAGGAAGTTAACCGGAAGAAGAAACCTGGTTTGATATCTTTAACTAGATGAAGGGTTGAAAGAAAGCAGTTTGAAGGGAGGAAGAGGTTGAGTCGATATAACGATAGAGCGCGTTCATCTGTTATAATGCGGTGCTTGCCAAGTGGTGTTTTTTGCACGTGAAAATAAGCACTCGCTGTAGTTTTCAAAAAGTGTGCCTATCTTCTCTTTTCTACTTTGGGTTAGCGCTTGGTTCCTGCCGAACCTGGGCCGGCTACCTTGGTTAGCTCCATCATCTGCGGGTTGGTCGGTGAGGGTGAGGACGTCTATGAGTTCTACTAGGTGGTCCCGTAAAGCGATCATAGTGCCCATATTTAGATGCTGGTATTCGTTTGTGAAGCTCGTGAAAGAGAAAAAAATTCGTTCATGCATCGCAATCTCAGTTACAAGGCCGCATAATTTCAGCTTTTGAAAAACAACAATTATTTCAGTAGTTCGCGGCAATATCGCTTCCCATCAAATGTGATATGGCATCCTGTGTAACAGAGGTATCCTATAGTGAAGAATGAATCGCCGCAATCTTAGCATATTTGTTGTACCCTCATGCCACCGGGTCGGGTTTCGAGCCATTCTGTTGTCTGCCTGAAATCTTTAGCATTTTGTTGCAGAGTGTTGGACAAAAATGACTCAAAACTATTCTTGCCTTCACATTCCTGATGCATGGAGCAATTTGAGCTATGTTGTGCTTGAATCAATAACATTACTCCTCATAGTGACATTTCGGACCATATCGGTTTAAACGTTTTATTTCCCATGTATACATGAGAGGATCGAGTGAAAAAAAGCCGCGCAGTAACCCGTCCTGCGTCTTGGCACCTGCATTGCAGATGCACTCAATCCTACGCAACATAACGAATATATGGTAAAAGGAAATATATGAAGGCTAGAAAACATGCAATAATGAGAAAGAAAAACTAAAAGAAATTGAAAATGCCCGCAAAAAAATGCACTTATTGCACAAACAACCCCTTTGATGCATGGATTAATCTAAACTGTAGCGCATACGTGCTGTCCTTTTTTGCAGCGTCCTTATGACACATTAATATTTTGTGCATAATACCTATTTAAAACAGGAAGTAACGTATTTGCTAGTCAATGCGTGCCATGCATTGTGTGTTGTTTTTAACTTTCCAGATTTTGCTGTAGCTGTGAGGGTATGTTTGGACATTTACTGAAATGTGTGCTTTTCGCGCATGCAATTTATATTTTACTTTGTTTCTGTAACAATCAGCAAGCCGTGTATTGTGCGATATCAGATATTTCGGCATCATCAACTGGCGAAATAAATCGCATGGGTTGACGTCATAACCTACCTAGGCTGAAGCACTATAGCAGACAGTCCAGTATGGTATTGTTCAGCAGTACAGTATTGGCTTGTGCTTCAGAGAGTGTATGCTATATTTATAGGCATCTGTCGCAATTTTTTACAAGATTCTTCACGTAAATGTTGAGAAAACTGTAGATTTTTTTTTTTCACCTATTTTGAAGTGGCGCTATGTCAAAAGCACCCTACATAGCTGTAAATCCCCTCTTCAGCAAAGCCCAACCAAAAATGCATCGTGTGCATAGGGGAATCATGTCTAAAACCTGATGGAATGTTCCTAGAGGGCTGATTTTCAATCTCAGCACAGCATCACAAAGAGGAAGCCAGAGGTGACAGCGCCTACGAACTGGATCATGTCGCCTTCATAGCGACGTAACACAGCCCGTCGACCACTCCGTGCGCAGGAGTGCCATCTCCGATATACCATCCGCCAGAGCAGACCCCATCCAATTCGCCAAAAACCAGTTGCTTCCGCAATGGTGACGCACCACATTTTTGAAGCGCCTCCCAACATTGAACTATAGCGCTTCTTAACCAAGCCGTACTTATGTTATAGCAAGGCGTAAGGGCAGTGTGTCTAACTTGAGATCCAAGGTAACTGGAAGGTTCAGTCCCCTCCCCTTCTTTGTGAATAAACAAAGCCGAGCTCGGAGGTTGCTGCCGACGCGGCTACTTTACGTGGTGTGCAGACGTTATGCAATCGCAAAACCGATTCAATGCCCGGCAATGTCAACTGCCATCCACCACGTGCCAGAGATATGCCACTGAATGGAGGCTCCCAACGCCGAAATCAGATTGTGATGACAACGGAGACTTTTATGCATTCTCTTTATTATGGTTCTTGCAGACACATGTGTGTACCACGCCTTCGTATTTTTTGTAGCCGTTAAAAAGAACTTGCTACGAGAGAGTGCCAGCAGCGTGTATATAAACACAGGACTTTGTTTGCAAAGACATTATTAATGACGATCTCAAGACTGCCTGCTCGTAAAGTAAATAGCGCGCCAGTCATCAGCCGCGTCCTGCGAGCAAGCAATCATATCTGAGCCGCTATAAAAATGTCCTGTTGTATATTTGTTCTCTTGACATTCATCTCTGTATTGCGCGCGGCGAAAAATGTCAGTGTTTGGGAGCACAACGTGGCCTTCAGATACCATAGTCGCATGTGCTCCCCATTGCTCATCATAGCGGTATTAGAGAGTATAAAGGAAAAACTCAGCTGTTGGTGCTTTTATCTCTCGCACTAGCTGCCCGAGTTGGAAGCTCCCGGTAATTCTGCCATGATATGTCCTTTAGGGAGGTCACACAGATGGCTGACCAAGCAACACCAGCCGTCCATATAGCCAACTATCAGCGGCCACTTCATGCTTCTAAATTTCCCCCCACCCCCCGCCCCGACGCGATCAAGTTTTAATACACCAGGCACAGTTTTTTAGGCAATATCTTTTGAAGTGCGAGCATTGGAGATTCCAGTTTGAGGCATTGGTGCTCTGACCGAAGTATCCTGGGCATGAATCAGGCAGATAGAAGTACTACCCAGGTGACATGGAAGGTTAGAGCTGCCAAGTAAGGCATTTTCTTTATATAGAACCGTAAGATTACCTAAAGAGATCTTCAGACCGGTGTGACATGCCATATCTTGTGGTCAAGCAAGCATGTTCATATTGTATTGTTTTCTAGTGGTCTTTAGCAAATTGCGGTACATTACAACTGCATGTTAAAGCTTATGTGCAGTGATAGATACAAACATTACTGGATCAGTTTGTAAAGCAGTAAAGATTTGTATGCAGGTAAAGGATTATCTGAAAGAGCATGCAACCACTGATGGAATACATTAATGTTGTATTACATCCTTCTAGGAAGAGCTTGTGTTGCGGCAATATTTCGAAGAACTGGGCTCTGAGCACAATCACAATAAGAAAAGAAATTTGTATACTCTTGTGCAAAGATGTTTTTCGCCACCTTCATGTAAAAACGCTTGCGAACGATTGTCAGGTGGAGGAAAGTAATGCAACTACCTACAATTGCTTACATATCATTCTGAGATAACCATCTCATACCTGTGCTTTTAGATACTAATTTGCATACGTCTAACCAACGTTTAAAAATAAATAAAAGTGTATCGAATTGAACAACCATATTTACAAATTTCAGAAAACATTCATACAAAAGAACGGGCCAATCGCAGTTTTGTCGGTTATTGCGCATATATAGGATGAATATAGAACACACTGACGCATAAGGAAGGACCCTCGCAGTTGCATCCGAGGCAGAGGTCAGGATTCAGCAAGAGCGTTCAAGTTCAGTCTTGGAGCTAGCACGCTTTTTTTGCTGCTGGCTCTCTAGGTAAGCAACCTCCACTGCCTCGTGCCGACATGGGAAAAAAGTAAAAATAGAAAGAAAACAAAGAGGTAGAGAAGAAGAAGACGCGCAGCGCAACAGCCTTCATCCTCCACCGAAACGGTGGCGGGTGCAATGACGGCCTAAATGGCACAACCGCCGGTAGCAGGCGAACTCCTGCCGCAAACACCGTGGGCCTATATCATTCCTAGCCCCGTAGGGCCAGAGGCAGCCCTAAGCGCCTGTGCTAAATCAGTGCATGTTAAAGATCCCCAGGTCGTCTAAATTAGTATGCAGCCTTCAACTATGCCACCCCTTCAATCCTTTCGCTGTCCCTTCCATCTTCCTCTCTTCCTTTACAGCGTGGTTAAGGTAATAACAGAACAGGTATGTCAGCTATCACGCCTTCTGTTTCATGTGAAGCAGTTGTTATAGTTATTCGTTCTCAATATTTATCTATTTAAACCACATCAACCATGTTCTCACTTGTACACATTTCCTTGACGCTCTATCTTATGGTACCATTTTTTCCGATATACAAACTACAAAGGCATTCCCACGCGAAACCCCCTAAGCTGCGAAACTGGTTTCGAGGGGCAACGGTGACGCTGACGGCAATGCACAAAACGCAGGAAAGGGCGAGTTGCTGGTGAACACATTGCATCACCTTTGCTCTCATTATCAGTAACAACTAAATGCACCATCATTATCATCGCTAATGTCAACACTGTCATTACCACTAATTGCCGCGTCATTGCCATCGCTACTCTCATCATCACTATAGACACGGATAATTATAATGTGCATTTCACAATGAATGGTATTATACTGTAGTGTTTAATTGTATTGCACCCTGCAGTCTTAGGCAAAAATAAAGACCACTGCAGAATCAGCATTCGGGTGATGCGAAAGCAGGGATGCTGTTTTTGGTTGCTTCTAGATGCTTGATTCACTTCTTGCTTACCCATTTTAGTCTGTGGTGAAGTCAAATTGCGTGGCAATCCCTTCCTATGCCCTTTTTCAGTTCTACTTCGGTAGCGTGACGTCACATCCCTGACGTCCTATTAAAAGGGATGGATCTGAGAGGAGGCCAAAAAGATTCAAATCCCATTACTAGAACCATATTCATCGCAAGGCGCTCTGTATTTGTCTCGGCCTTCGTCAGAACTCTCAATGCGCAGCTACGTTGGCCGAGACAGGCTCGTGGCGATTACAACTTTAGGCCACGCGGCAAGCGCTCCGACACACATCAATCGCCTACAGCGCGCCGCGGACGGCGGCTCGCTATTACATCGGATACGACAACATCGCCACTCGTGCATGGGAGCGGCATTGCTCGAGTACGAGCAGCTCACCAATGCAACTCCACCCTACGACCTGCGCTCGCCCTGGCCCGCTGCTACGGAGGTTCAGAGAGAGATTGCCGGCATCGCGGGGAACCGCATCCCACCGCTCTGTGCAGTGCAGCAGCTGACCGCAGCCGTCATCTACGAGGCACTCCAACACCACCTCCTCGTGTACACCCACGGCTCCGTGGCCAGAGGCAGTTTCTCGCTAGCAGCGCCCTGCAACTGCACAGACAGCTGCACCTGTCATTCCTGGGTTCTTCCACCACGGCGGAGCTGCTGCGCCTACGCCTAGGGCTGGATCTTCTGCTTGAACTGACTCCGCCGCCACCCAAGTGTGCCGTGCTATGCGACTCCCGCACCGCCCTCAGCTGCCTTCGAATGACCGGCCGGGGAACTCCGCTGCTGTGTCAGATTCACGCGCGTCTCGAGGGCTTGGCGGAGCGCGGATGCGCTACAGGGGCACAGTGGAGTCCCAGGCACTGCGGCATCGAAGGCCACGAACGTGCCGATGAACTCCCTCCTAGCGACAAGCAATTTGCTTTGGAGGACGTGCGTGCGGTAATCGACGACTACCTCCGGAAGCAGCACCCCAGCCTAAGCATCGCTAGAGGTGAGCGCGTTTACAGTGTCAGCGGCCGCTCGCTGACTCGGCTGCAACGCGCAATGATCCTCCGTGCACGCAATGGATGTGTATGGCCTGGGGAACGCCGGAGGCGCCGTGGACTTGCCACCAGTGACGTGCGTGACGGCTCTGGTGCAGTAGAAATTCTCGAACATCTTCTACTCCACGGCGCCTCGTTAGCCGAACGGCGACGTGAGTTGCTGGCGGCTTACAGAGTGCAGGGGTAATCCCGGAGAGTGTAGCGGTGCTCCTATGGCCGTCGGGCAGTGCACGCGTCCGCGAGCGAACGCACGTGAGCTTGTGTGAATATATCGAACAGGTGGGCTTGATGACCAGCCTATTTCACCTCACCTGATAGTGCGCGCTGTCACCCAATGCAATTCTGGACGATAACTGTCGGTAGTCCCAAGTCGGCCGTCATTGCATGTTAAAGTGTGCACATCCGGCGTCGTAAACACTTACATGGACGCAGAGCTAGTGCGGAGCCCCGCTCAATTTGCCGAGTGCTCAGTGACTTAAGACATTTGCGGGTGGGCCTCAAGGAAACTACTGTATACTGTTCTATAGTGTATATATATCTTTGTATTTTTACCTAGCCTCTCCTTTCTCCCTATCGCTCACCTCTTTGATTTCCTCTGCCCCTTCCTCGCTATCGCTTTATTTCCGCCGCCCAATTCAGGTACTTCAGATATCGCATAGCAGAGACCGGGGCTGGCCAACATATTTTAATAGTTTTTGTATATAAATAAAATAACTGCTACCTCCACCACCACCATATCCATCATGTCGATACCAGCACACTAGTCTGTCCCTGGCGGCGAACCTGTGCACCTGCTGACCCGAGGTATCTACCGTCGGGTAGCGGCAGAACAGACCAAAAGCAAGAGAATGAAAGATTGCGCTATCACATACAATCACATCTCTGAATCTTACAAAATAGATCGAAATGTCCCCCCATTCTTCAGATCGGCATCTCTCTAATAATGAAGCACGCATCTGGTGGCGATTACAAGCCGGTAACTACATATGCCCGCGCTGGATTTTCTTAACACAGATCGGGGAGGAAGAAGATTCAAAATATAAAAATTGCGACCAAGAAGGCACACTAGATCATATAATATGGGAATGCGCTGGCTCCCTATGCACCGGTGTACAACATTGACTGTAGAGAACTCTGGGAGGTTTAGCTGCGGAGCGGAGATCCTACCGTTCTGCGAAATGCGACACGCCTCATGGCTGAGGCCGAGTTGTTATAACCTGACCTGAGCCCAGCCTGCGGGGCCCTCCTTATCAAGCCTCCGGCCTTCGTGCCGGGGGCGGGAGATGGTCTCCTTTTCGGTCGAAAAAGTTTTCATTCATTCATTCACTTCTTGTTTACTGATTTTAGCCTTCGGTACTTTCAAAGTGCGCTCCAATCCCTTCCTATGCCCTTTTGTGGCTCGACTTCAGATTGCGTGACGTCACATCCTTGGCAGCAGCTTAACTGGCTGATTTAATTAACTATTGTAGTACTTGATACATCCAAATGTTGCGCCAGGCCATTTGCTAATAAGACCATTTTCGCCTTTACATTTATATTTTTGCGTCTAAATAATTACCTATGTAACGCATCGGTCTAAACATTTTTTCGGACATATTAAGTAACCTCCATCGATTGGCATCACCAATTAACCTCTACTGCTTCTCAATTCATCACAACTGCTGCGGGCACGATATTGCGTGTTTTGCTTCTAACTATTTACCTAATTAATTTATTGGCCTAAATATTTTATCGGTCACAACATTACGTCACTGTCTATAGATTGAAATCACTCATTACCCTTTAAAAATTTTCTATCACTCACAACTGCAGCGGGCACGATTTTGCTGACGTGATATCTGCGGACAGAAATCTGTGAACAAGCGAAAACTAATGCTTTCGCATTATTAAAGATAAAAAAGTTGCAATGACGTCTCGCAAGAGGAAAATGACGAAAGCCTATCCTTCCTCTCCTATCATTTGCCTCGTACGACATTCGTTAAAGTGCTGCATATATTTTAAATTGGCTTACAGGAAAGCGAAGGCAGAGCATCGGTCACCATTTCTCCGGCAAGTGTGGTCGTACGGGAAACCATTACTCCTGTCGCTTGGTATTCCTTGGCAAGCGTTCACGTATGGCATTGCATATACAGGAACGCTAGACAAAAACTAATCTCGTGGAATCTCATGGAATATTACAGATCTCGCCCAACGATCTCGCGTATAACTCTTGCGCATGGGTGTTCGTTCCATGAGCCTAGAAAGGTGTTCGCCTTAAAAATCTTGTGCGTGGCACACTTGTTTAAAGCGCCCGGCTAGGGATCCAAGGAATGAAGGCCCGATTCCCAGCAGAGATAGGATTTGTTTTATATATTTATGGAGTTGGTTACGATTGACCACACCGACAGCGACGTCACGACGAGGAGGAATGGGTGCCAAAGATATGCGCTCTAAAATATTCTGAAGAGAAAGCTACACTACACTTGTAGAGCTGGTGTTCGTGTGGCGTTCAATTAAACCTTAATTTGACGTCCAAGAGCAGGAGGACAAACTTGCTGTGCTGTTCAGGTGTCCACAGAAAAATATGAGGGTGCTTTACCTTTCCTATAAACGAATACACAGAGGCGTCCGCGTACTGTACGATGTCAGCGCGCGTTAAAATCCCCAAGTGGTTGATACTACTCCGCAGCCGTTTATTACGGCTCCGCTTTCTCTCCTTCGCCTTTCACTCCCAACTTCCTCCCTTCCCTTAAGGCGCAGTTCAGGTGCCCATAGAAAAAAATGTGACCAATTCGCCTTTCCCTTGCATTGAACCAACTATTATTATTTATTATCGTTACTGGCAGTGTGGACTTGTGTGACCTTTAATCAGCCCCAGGACACAGTGCGGTTCTATGCAGTGCTTTTTTTTCCCGAAAACGTCCGACCACATGAAGTGTAACCTTGGTGTCGCTGAAAAAGGTTATGACCTTGACTGTGATTTTTATACCTGGAGCTTAAGAGTGAACTGGTTGGACATGTGATTATTCACGTCGGTGGCGCCACGTTGCAATCGCGCGATGGAATCATCCATGATGTGAATTGATGGGTATAAGGGTGAGGAGCAACAGTCCAACGACTCGGAGCTAGCCAATATTATCGTGGCGAGAACTACACTACGGCAACCACTGCAGCTCTGCGACGCAATTGCACTTTCGTCGGGGTCGCACCTTGGCCGTCGTTGCACTGACGTTGAGCCGTTGACAAGAAGTCGTGGGAGGTGATAGCTGACATTGCAGAAAACTAGCTGGACATAGGACTTCCTGACATTACGTTTGGCAGGAGCTGCCAACTCGGGCCTCTACTTTCACTGGCAGGATAATATCACAATCAGCCTGCCAAAACACTTGCATTCGCGTTATCCCTAGGCCTCGCAGGTACGTTCATAAGACTCGGTTAAAGCAGGGCTTTATATGTTGGCGGGTGGCGAAGGTTGGAGAGACGACAGACAGAAAGAGGTGCCGTAGTGGAGGGCTTCCGACCACCGCAAAAAAGAGGCTTCTGCCTCATAGCACTCTAGTGGTCAAAAATGCCCCTATGGTATCAATGAAGCTAAAACCATAGCGTGAGCTATTATGTGGAAAAGCCATTTATGCTTTTAAGTCGAACCTAAGTGTTGCCATGCAGATAGCTCTCACATAACACGACGTTTAACCCCAAGCTAAACCAGAGCTAATTTTGATATTGTTTGCATTATTATTATTATTAATTAGTACACCAGTGACGATGATCCTGCGCTTTGAGCATCGTACCGATGCCAGTTAAAGTAGGCTAAAAAAGAGCTCGACCAAACGTAATTCTACGAAGCATTCGCTGATTGCCATGTATAACCCCAATTCGCCCGCCTATCACCGGCCCGCGCTCCGCCCTTGCCAATAACGCCAACTAAATCTCATCGGAAAGAGCTGAGCCGCCCAGGTTGGCTCGAGGTCGTGAATTGACGTTATTAACAATGACCGATCATAGGCAATCGACCTCAGGCCGACAGCAAGGCCGACTTGGCCAAACTACAGCCGCGGTCGAGTCGTGCGTGGGCCATTACTTACCCAAGCATGGCCCAGCAGCGCCGCAGCTTGGTCATGTCGACGGTACTCGATGTCCGATTGATTGTCCATGCCTGGTCAGCGATCTACTCTTTCATGGTCCATGGTTTACTGGTGCAATGTTCGCAGATCTGTTGTAGATGGAAATCGCTCTTGCGGCAGTATCTTTAGATGAACAGCTTTTGCTGGAAGCAAGATTTAATTTTTGCGGCACAAACAGCATTAGATGGCGAAGGTATTCACGCAGGGAGAACGTAGTTGTGGTTGCCACTGTAATAAGAAGGAAATGAAAATACGCGGGCCTTCTACTGGTTCTGTAGGAAGAAAAAATAGAAGGAAAGAAACGGAGCGAAAGGCGCGAAGGGAATAGCAACTTGTATAATTGAAGTAGGATGGACAGTTGGGCGAGTTGGTACAATTGCATAGTGCGTGGAAAAGCGCGAAAAGACGTAACACAAGAAGAGACGCACAACAGACGAGCGCTGACTCGCAACTCACTCTTTATTAGGAAGAAAGCGGATTCTTATACAAAAAATATGTCACATGATGTTACAAAGAACGAAATCCTTCACCAGGCAAAATTCAAGAGATACCTTCTTCCTTTAAACGCCACGTGGAAAACCCTACCAAGCAAGACCAAACATACAAACCTCCCTCCCCCTCCTCCCCAACGGCCCGTTTCACAAATTTTAAATTATCATCAAACATTGTCCAGAAAAGCAAACTCTTTTTCGATAAGCACCAATGAAGGCTGGCTGACACACTGCGACTGCTTCTTGCTGATGTAATATGCCTCAGTAATTTCTCCCTTAGTTTTGTCCCTATGGCGACAAAAATCTTTGTTTTTGAAACCAAGGGGCGACAACTTTTGTTATTCTGCTTTCCTTCTTTCCAACAAGCCCTACAATAATCTTTCAAGTGAGAATATCGTGTGTCCGACAGCGAATTGAGGTGTTCACGCAGACGAATATTTATGCACCGACTCGTTTGACCTATGTATACCTTATTGCCAGACAGTGAAATATCGTACACGACAGCGCAGGCACAATCTACTAATCTCGACCTATGCGAAACCTGGCATTGAAACGGGTTGGGTTACTCTTCTTTAGCTTTTCCTGGCGGTTCCTGATAGCGCAGCAGAGCTCGCCCAACTTATGCGGCGCCGAAACAACAACATTAACTTCGAATCGCCCAGCTACATTTTTTAGGTTATGTGCAATCTTATGCGTGTAGGGAATCACTGCTAGTTTTTTCTTCTTCTGTGCGCTGTCCCTTATTCTAACCGGAAAATCGTTCCTAACCATCCGCAAAAGCTTTCACATGTTGCCGAAATAACCCCAAATCCGGGAATCCTGCAGTTTTTAGCCTACGAACCTGTAGCAATACACTATCATGAATGCAATGATGACATGAGCTCAGCATGACATGAGCGTGACCACTTATGTTTCATGTTCTCCCCGAGGTCCCAAAAGCAGGTGTTAAGCTATTCTTCTGGACACTCAAAAATTGTAAAAACGGAATTGCTAGTAGTTGCATTCGCTCAAGCTTGCTGAGCTCATGTCATCATTGCATTCATGATAGTGTATTGCTACAGGTCCGTAGGCTAAAAACTGCAGGATTCCCGGATTTAGTTATTTCGGCAACATGTGAAAAGCTTTTGCGGATGATTAGGAACAATTTTCTGGTTAGAATATGGGACAGCGCAAAAAAGAAGAAAAAACTAGCAGTGATTCCCTACACGCATAAGATTGCACATAACCTAAAAAATGTTGCTGGGCGATTCGAAGTTAATGTTGTTGTTTCGGCGCCGCATAAGTTGGGCGGGCTCTGCTGCGCTATCAGGAACAGGCAGGAAAAGCTAGAAAAAGAGTAACCCGTTTGAATGCCAGGTTTCGCATAGGTCGAGATTAGTAGATTGCGCCTGCGCTGTCGTGTATGATATTCCACTGTCATGCAATAAGGTATACATAGGTGAAACGAGTCGGTGAATAAATATTCGTCTCCGTGAACACCTAAATTCGCTGTCGGACACACGATATTCGCACTTGAAAGATCATTGTAGGGCTTGTGGGAAAGAAGGAAAGCAGAATAACAAAAGTTGTCGCCCCTTGGTTTCAAAAACAAAGATTTTGTTTCGCCATAGGGACAAAACTACGAGAGGAATTACTGAGGCATATTACATCAGCAAGAAGCAGTCGCAGTGTGTCAGCCAGCCTTCATTGGTGCTTATCGAAAAAGAGGTTTCTTTTCTGGATAATGTTTGGTGATAATTTATAATTTGTAAATTATAATTTTTAATTTATATTTGTAATTTGTTGGGGAGAAGGGGGAGGGGGGGGGGGCTTGTACGTTTGGTCTTGCTTGATAGGGTTTTCCACGTGGCTGTTGAAGGAAGAAGATATCTCTTGAATTTTGCCTGGTCAAGGGTTTCGTTCTTTGTAACATCATGTGACATATTTTTTGTATAAGAATCCGCTTTCTTCCTAATAAAGAGTGAGTTGCGAGTCAGCGCCCGTCTGTTCTGCTTCTCTTCTTGTGTTTCTTCTTTTCGCGCTGTTCCACCCAATATGCACTTGTATAATTGATACTTAAAAAATGCTGCGCACCGATAAAGGCAGATTCTAAAAGCACCGTTTTTGGCTAGGCTAAAATAATAGAAGCAGGCCCATAACTGTTGTAATAAAAAAAAGCACTTTTCTTCGACATCATTGTTTATGACGCTTTAAAGCAAGTTTTCCGGCTTTCAGTTTTAGGCCGAATTAAGATATCGCTTTTAATTTCTCGGACCCGCCGTCTCATTCCTCCGCTATTACGAGCCTTTGATTGACTGGTGTCATTACTGAATTCATTGACAATTCTGCATCCAGGGCCTACTGTCCCTCCTCACACTTCCTAGAAAATATATGAAAGAAAAAATATGCTTTCAGTCTGTACTCATAAGAACAATAATTTTCCACCCTGTTAAAAGGGATAAAGGCTGTTAATCATGCCATTATCACTCTATCAATAATGTAATTATTATTATCATGAGTAGACATAGGACAGAAAAGATGAGTAGACAGAAAAAACTCGAAGCTCATCTCCAGCAACCCGGGGAGTCATATACGTCGTATATTGACGGCATTCTGGCCCTTTGCCTCCGTGTCGACGCTGCTATGACTGAACCTGAGCATGTTCACCACATAATTAGGGACATCAACACTGTCGCTTTCAACGCCTTTGTGGTTAAGCATCCATGGTCTGTGTCTGGCATTATATTGTCACGTAGCCTTTTGAGCTCGTAACTAGAAGGTTTAATGGGGGGTCCATCCAGACGGCACAGGAGAGCAGGTCCAGAGCACCCAGAGACGGTCGGCACCACAACCTCAGCCTATTCTAATCGAACGACATGGGGGCCACTTCCTTTTCAAGTCAGCGCATGCTGCTGCAGACGCTACACGCTCGAAAGGAGAAAAGAACGAAAGCAAGAAACACGTGTTAAGGCGATATGCTAAATTTCTCGCGAAAAGTACCGCTTCATGCGCATGACAAGAATAACCTCGGCTTTCTGCTGGCGACGAGTAGTAGAAAAACCATCCGGAAGCACTTCGTACGTGACGTCACTGAGCTGACGGAGCACTTTGGATGGGCCAAAGTACTCTTTCAGAAGTTTCTCCGATACTCCACGACTTCGAATCGGCGTCCAGAGTCATACTGTCGCCCGGTTCAAACGTCCCTGCACGGTGGCGTTGATCATAACACTGGGCCTCTCTGCCTTGCGGGTTCCGGATGCGCGCCCTCGCCAGCTGTCGCACTTCTTCCGCGCGTTGAGTAAACTCCTCGGCGCCAACTTTGAAGTCACGGCCGTCATGGTTTCGAGCATTGTCGAAACTTCGCGGCTATACAATAGGGAGAATAGCGCATTTGTGTTGTTTCCTGCTGCGCCGTGTTGTACGCAATCGTGACGTACGGCAGGACGTCGTCCCAAGACCGATGTTCAGCATCCACGTACTGAACATCATGTTGGTGAGAGTTCTGTTTAGACATTTTGTCAAGCCATTTGTTTGTGGATGGTAGGCGGTTGACCTGCGATGAGTAGTGCCGCTCAGCTGCATGACGAATTCCAGTAGCTTGGTAATAAAGCATTGCCTCCGTTCATTATTATAACTGTCGGAGCGCAGTGCCTCAGGACGATGCTTTCGATAAAACATTTGGCTGCCTCGATTGCCGTGAAGCGCTGGAGTGCCTTTGCTTCAGCGTAACGCGTGAGGTTATCAGTAGCGACGATTATCCACCTGTTGCCCGAATCAGAATTGGCAAAAGACCCGACGGATCCGTACCAACTTATTCAATGGGTACCTTGGCCAACAGCATGCAGTAAACAGGCTGGTTTCACAGACATTGTTTTCCGTCGCTGGCAGTCATTGTGAGTTTGCACGTAACGTCGTACCACGGCCGCAAGGTTCGGCCAGTAATAACTCTTCTTAATACGGGGCAGAGTTCGAGCATACACCAGGTGACCCAGGTGGGCTCCGTCATGACATGCCTGAAATATTTCTTCGCGAAAAGACTCTGGCACGACGAGGAGATAATCTCTTCCCGTCGGAGCGAAGTTGATCTTGTATAAAAACATTGTTTCGCATTCAAAACGATGACTGCGCTCTGGCGAATAGACGGGCAACTTCTGTGGTATGCGCTTCCAGAAAATTGATAAGTGGTGCGTGAGCCCGGTCGTATCGTTGCTGCTGCGAAACAATGACCGCGTCTATGGCTGTGACAAGGGGAAATTCTGGTTCTTCGCCTTCACGCGCAGCCTCAAAAATATCTACCTGTCAACAACTAGACCAGCTACAGTCGTGCCGCCACTTACAGGACCTCACTGATGGAGGCTTCCTCATATATGGAAATTTGCATTCTCTAATACGCACCATCATCCGAGAGGATCTCTTCGGCTCACCAACCCAACTGCTGCATCTCCAACTCTTCCGCCAGTAGCCATGAATTTGCGCCGCATTATCAAAGATGCACTGACCAATTTCAACTGCACGATGGCGCATGTTCTGTCTCCCATCGCCTCCCAACCTCCCTCGACCACCTATGCGGAGATTACTTCACGTCCACCCACCCTGCTCTCTCCAACTTGTTCGACAGCCGTGTACGGTCGCGTCGCTTCCATGCCACCATATCCTACAGTGCCCCATCCTATTCCAGCCTTGCACCCCTCCCGCCCTGTGTGCTACTATTGTGTGATACGTGGCCACATTGTCCGTGTCTGTCGCTGCTGCCGGCAAGACGAGCAACGGGGTTATGCTCCCTTTGAATGTGGCCGCGTGCGCCAGCCTAATGATTTCACTCTGCCCTACTCAGACATTTCCCGGCGTTCTTCCTCTCCTCCAGATTCCACCGATGTTTCCTGGCCGTCTCATCCTTCCCGACGCATATGCCCTTTGCCTTTTCTCCGCACGTCACCGTTTCGTCCTGCCTCTCAACCCTTCGCACATTGAGCGGAAAACTAACCGAAAAGTTTTTGGAGGGAAATCTGCTCAGAGTTCGAACTCTACAATTCTTGCCAGGTGACCGTCGAATATTTCAACAATAATTGTTGGACTGTATGTTCAGGCCCTCAATGACACCGGCGCCGCTCATTACGTCATGCATTTATCTCTGTTCTCACCTGCGCAACGTTCTAACGCCATACATCGGTCCGCCACTTCGTTGAGCTAATGTGACTCTTATCAAGCCGTCCGGTCAATGCACAACACGTGTCCTCATATATAACCAGCGGCATCATATCGAATTTATTTTGCTGCCCACGAGCGTTCACCTCATGATCTTGAGGTGGGATTTTTTGTCGTCGGCGTCCGCCCTCATCTGCGCCTCATTCATCTTAATACAGACTTCTGGTTGTTCACCACAACACGTTTTAGCAGTAGTTGATTTTGTTCTGCTCCCAGGATGTGAGCAGCTGATCATCGTGACATTGGACTACGCTCCCGATGGCGAGGCTTTTGTTATGTCCGCTCCTCGGTAGACCTCCGACGGCCTAGCTCATGCCTCGTGCCTCACCTCCTTCACCCGCGATTGTGTTTTGGTTGCGGCCCTAAATACAACTTTCCAGCCATTCTTACTGGCCAGAGGCGCCACTGTTAGATTTATTCTATGCGGCAATCTTGTCCCCCTGAACGCAATTTTCTATGCACCTGCACCTACTGCCGAGCCACCATTTCCAACATCAACTGCGCTCGCTGCCACAATCGGCTCTGATCTCACATCTGAGCAGGCAACAGCTCTGCTAGACGTCCTCTTCCGGCACCGAGAATATTTTGATGCGTGCACGTCAGCATTAGGAAAGACTTCCGTCACTTCTCATGGCATAGAGACAGGCGGCTCTGCTATTGTACGACTACGGCCGTATCGCGTTTCGGCAGCAGAAGTTATTAAGGAGCAAGTTGCCGATCTGATTGCTCGAAATGTCATCCGGCCATCCACGAGCTCTTGGTCCTCGCATGGGGTTCTAGTTAAAAAAAAAGGATGGCTCAGTCCGTTTTTGCGGATTACCGGGAACTTAACAAGATCACGCTCAAGGGTGTTTACCCCCTGCCTCCTATTGATGACGCATTAGTTTGTCTCCAAGGCGCTGAGAATTTCTCCAGTTTCAACCTTCGCTCGGCATACTGGCAAATTCCTATGCACGACGCAGACAAAGACAAGACTGCCTTTTCTACCCCCGACGGTCTCTACAATTTTAAATTTATGCCTTTCGGACTCTGCAATGCGCCGACCACGTTTGAGCGCATGATTTATACCGTGCTTTGCAGCATGAAATGAAAATTATGCCTGTGTTATCTCGACGACATCATTGTCTTCTCGATGAACTTCGATCAGCACTTACAGCGTCTCACTGAAGTCCTCAAGTCCCTTGCCCAGGCGGGGCTTCAGCTGAATACCGAGAAATGCCACTTTGACAGTGAGCCCATCAATGTACTCGGCCACGTCATCAGTAAGGCAGGAATCAAGCCTGATCCGAAAAAAATTGTGGCTGTCGTTAATTTTCCTCGGCTCCAAAGTCAGAAAGATCTTTGCAGCTTCCTTCGCTTAGTTTCCTACTTCCAATGTTTTATTCGGAACTTTGCCATCATTGCGGCCCCGTTACACAAGCTCGCGTCTTCCCAAGTGCTTTGCACTTGGTCCACTGAATGTGAAGACGCCTTCAAAGCTCTCAAGTAGGCACTCACTTCCACTACTGTGCTTCGTCATTTTGACGCGGACGCGCCCACCATACTTAACAACGCCAGTGGTCGCGGTATTGGCGCGGTTGTGCTGGAACGCAACGCAGTGTCTGAAGAGCAAATCGCCGCCTACGCGAGCTGGACGCTTACTGCAGCTGAGAGTAACTATACTGTTACGGAGCAAGCGTGCTCGCCGTTGTTTGGTCGATTCACAAATTTTCTCCTTATTTGTATGGCCGCCACTTCACCATTGTAACAGACCATCACGCACTCTGTTGGCTGTCATCGCTGAGAATCGTGTCGACTGGGTCGCTGGGTGCTACGTCTTCAAATGTGCATCTTCACCATCACCTATAAATCTAGGCAGAAACACCTCGACGCTGGCGCCCTCTCTCTCTGTCCAGTGCTTCCTAAGTGCGCGACTCCATCTACGGCCGCCTCTCCCTTCTGCCGTCCGCGTCAGCCTGCTGCTGACCACCTGAATGTTGCACCCATCGCTATAGCTCCACTCGAGATCAGCGATAATTTCTCGTCCCTGCAGTTGACTGACACTTACTGCCGCACAATCATCGCTCGCCTCCGTGGAGGATTAGTTGTCCCAGACAGTCGCTTGCGCCGTCAGCTTCGTCGGTTCCGATTTCACCACAGAACACTTTACCGCGACGTTTATTACATTACAGATCAATGCTGGGTAACCGTTCTACCTCGCTCCCTTCGTTTTAAAGTTATGAAAGCTTACGACGACAACCTCACTGCTGGACATTTAGGCCACTTTAAAACTTACGACCATATCAAGAGCTGCTAACTCTGGCCTGGACTTTCTGCCAGCGTCGCCAAATACATTTCATCATGTCCGTCTTTCCAGCATCGCACGCGTTCAACATCTCTTCCTGCTGGCCTACTGCAACCTCTACTTTGCGCATCTGTGCCTTTTGACACGGTCGTCATTGACTTGTTTGGCCCTCTTCCTTTGACGTCAGACGGCAACCGCTGGGTTGTCATTGCCATCGAACATCTCACGCAGTACGCTGAAACCACCCCTCTTCGCTCCGGTACCGCCTCTGAAGTCGCCCACTTTTGCCTGTGTGCGATCGTGTTGCATCTTGAAGCTCTCCATATTCTCTTTAGAGACCGTGCAAAGACCTTTCTTAAGTCGTTGAAGAAGTCCTGCACTCAGCTAACACCATCCTTAAGACTCTTTCCAGCTACTACACTCAGATTAATCGACTCATCTAGCGTTTTCACCTCACTTTTTCCGACATAATATCCATGTACATCACTGCTGATCACTGGAACTGGGACGTTTTACCTTTCGTCGCCTACGCCTAAAATTCCGCTGTTCAGCGCACCACTGGTTATAGCATTTTATTTTTAGTTTAGGGCCATCAACCATCAACAGTATTTGATCCTACCTTCTTCTCTGCTCCCTCATCATGAAGAAGACAAAGCGCAACTACACAAGGAGGTACCAAGGTACCGCATTTCTGGCACAAATTCTACACGAAATCCTTCGTCTAAGCTGCACCAGCCACAGTCGAACTACTGCTTATCATCCTCAAACCAATGGGCTGCCGGAGAGGCTGAACAAGCCGATGACTGATTTGATCGCCGTGTACATACGTGGACGCCGACCATCGAAATTGGGACGAGGTGTTACCTAATGTTACGTTTGCTTGCAACACTGCAGTCCAGCCGAAAACACGTATGTCACCCTTCCAACTGATGCATGGCAGAACGGTCACTATAATTCTCGATGATATGCTCCCGCACGAGCCGCCTGACGCGTCGCCGATGATGCTCGTCTAGTATACGTGCGCGCGGAGGAGGTTTGACAACTTGCACGACTCAACCTACAGCACCAAGAACGCACCGACGCTCATCGCTACAACCTCTGGAGACGTGACGTCCATTCTAGATTTGGACACCGGTTTGACGTCGAGGCTTTTCGGAGAAACTTTTAAAGCGCTCCTTTGGACCCTACCTCGTTATTTGTCGCATCGGTGACCTCAACTACGAGGTGCTTTCAAGCGGAAGCCGACCCTAGTCACTCCTTTCTTTACGTCCTGAAGTTGTTCATATTGTCCGATTTAACCCGTATTACGTGTGACGCTGAGAAACCCTTCAATGTTTTCTCCGCTGCATTTTTATCGCGAAACAACACGTGCACACAATAACCGTGTTTTCTGGTGCTTTTTTTTCGTTTAGCATCGAGACGATGCTTCTTTCGGAAGGGAGACAGTGTAGCGTCCGAAGAAGAAGCGCGATCGCTTGGACTAAGACGCCGCTGCTGCCGTGACCCGCGTACGTGCTGGTTCCGCTGCTGTTGGGCTGCACTGTACCGTTGTCCTGCTGACACGGAATCTCTGCTGCCGTCGTGTCCCTGTGTGTCAGGGCGTGACAATATTCTTAGTGTTTCAGCGACCCCTGTCTAATTCGCTGCACTGTTGTCCATCTACAACCACCATGTCTTATCTGGAAATTAACAGCGAGGTCCGACTTTAAATACACAGCACATAGCAAGACCAATATGTTCTCGATAATTATATATAATGTTAGCTTCCAATTTATATTTTTTACTATAGATTGCATCTTGTACCTTTAACCTGCTCGAAGCACGCCATTTTCGGCTTTGGAAAGAAAACCAATACTTTAAGTTGAAACATGCGTTATTCAAAAATGGTGGCCGTGAGGTTTTGGGTATCATCCAGAGGTTCGTTTCGCCTACTCGAAAATAACATTATTCTTCTTTGTTTCGCCGCCAGATGCAATGCTTTCGCAACGACATGGATTATAGTTCACGAATACCTTAACCTTGCTAGGCTATCGAAATGTGTGGTTAAAACAATGCGTAGCTTTATTTGTGTGCTGATGTTTCAATATTGTGACTAATTTCATTTACGTGAATTAGAGTATATCTTGAGAAATGTTCAAAAGAGCAGCCTAATTTTGATGCTTAATAAAGCCATGCGCTTTGCAAGGTTCAACTTGTTATGTTATCACCTATCATAGTACTTTTTAAAGGAAAAAATGCCATCCATACGACTTACCGACTACGATTGTGCTCTTAGACACTTAGTTTAATTTAGAACTGACAATCCGATCAATGAACGAATATAGCAGAGCAATACCATCACCTTATGCAGGAAAGAGGGCGCAGTCTCATTATGGTCGTTGTGAGCAGGCTATTGCTTGTTATCGTCTTCTTTAGAGCGCTCTTCAAATAGCGTGAGAAATGCTCAGTCGAAATCGATTCGGACAAGCCGGGAGCACTGCACTTTATTGTAAGCGTGTCAGTTTAGGTCCCAAAAGCACACTTAGTGTTCCGATCAACACCATCCTATACCATCTATGTAATACACTTCCTACCGTACAATGTCCTAATGTTCAGACATATTCATACCGCTGCAAACATTCTGAAATCCTTCCCAACCGTAAAATTTGTTTTCGTGCTATCATGACATGCCATGCCATATCATGTCACCGTACCATACCGTACCATGTCCTAATGTTCAGACATATTCATACCGCTGCAAACCTTCTGAAACCCTGCTTCATTTCCGTTTTCCGTGCTGTCATACCATGTCATATCATAGTAAACCGTGTAATAAAGAGAGTAGATCCTGTTGTTACCCTGCACACGTTTATTCATGAAACATCGATGTACATGATATCATTTACATCGAACCAAATTCCTTGACCACCTTCACCGCATAAGCCCTGCCGTCTGTGAGGGTCTCGAAGGATGTGTTTCCATAGCCTTCTCGAATGCAGGTCTGTTGCAATAAACACAAGAGTTAGGATTTAGGGACCAGGAAGAACTGTATCAAATGACAATAAATTTTCGTTTTATACAGAGAGCTGTGTACACTGGATGATTTTGTAATACAATATATGTAGGGGAGGAAGTACTGCCGTTCAGAGAAAGCCTATAGATTCAGAAAAAAAAAATACTGCTGCACAGAAGACGAAATAAATTGTTGAATTGTGATAGCATTTAAAACTACAGTGAAGTGAAAAAGGCTTTGTCTTTACTATGTCGAGCCTGCTTGTCTATAGCATCACCGCGGTAAAGCACGTTGTAAATTTCAAATTATTTAATTATTATTACAATTTTTTTCTAAGAACTACAGTTTGGCTAATATCTCACGTTTTAAAAACAAGTGTAAACAATCAGTTTTCCAATAAAGCTTGAATGGCGCTTGTTTCTGTGCTCTTAATTCCCCTGGCTTCCTATTATTCTAACAAAGATAATGTTTTGGCTGGGCCAAATCCGCTGGCTTTTATGTGCTTATGGGCGGCCTGCAATCGCGTTTGCTCTGTCCATCTCCGTGCCGTAACAGATATCTTAGGAAGAAGAGCAAATACATCTGAGATGCTTTTGTACAGTGTATTCAGGCCACCTGCTCGAGCTTACAGGATCGATTGCACGCTGTATCGAAAGTGTGCATGGCGTGAGCCAAATAACTGGGCTAGATCGAGAGCGCCTGGCCAACCACGCTATCTGTCACAAGCGTGTCTATAGTGCTGCTGAATATGCTTGGTCGTTCATTGGGAACCAGGCGGCAACTGGCCGCATCTTTAGGCGTGCTGTGGAAGAACTGCAGCGCCACCTAGGCAGTGCAGGTTGCCTATACTACACTACCCGCGGAAAAATATCACGATGATCAAAGACGTTTAATAAATGTGGAGTGCTAAGTTATAGTTAAAAACCATAACCGAAACACATATGGTGGGAGCTCCTTACCCCAGTACGACTAGAAAAGCAAGAGCGCTGTTGAGAAAATGGGGTTTTTGCCGACACCTTATGAGATGCAGTATCCGACGTGCAGTAACTTGGGTGAACCTGGCAACAATAGATGCTACTATGACGTGTGAAGTTCATGAAACACAGGAGTTTCAAAATCTTTGTGCAACATATATAAAGACTACTAGTTCGTACGAATTTATACACAAATGCTAATTTGGTGCCTCATGCTTGGAAATGTTTTATGTAACCAGAATGTCATGCCCTCGATCACGAATTGAAATCACCCGCTTGGAGGAAAATGTCGCGTGTGCCTTCAGGAATCATTACTCTCGTAAGTTAGCTTGCAAGACATCAGCTTATCCAGGCACATTGCCCGTAAGCGCTGCGCTATGTCCCTGCACGCGGCAACGTAATATTTTGCTGAACAAGAGTATCATCGTCATTATTATAATTGTCATGATCATCAGCCTGACTATACTCGCTGTAGGGCGTAGGCCTCTCCCATATTTCTCCAATTAACCCGGTAGCTTCATCCACTTCACCCCTGCGAACTTCTTAATCTCATCCGCTCACCTAACTTTCTGCCGCCCCCTGCTACGATTTCCTTCCCTTGGAATCCCGTTTGTTACCCTACGCGACCATCTGTTATCCTCTCTTCGCACTACATGTCCTGCCCATGTCCATTTCTTCTTAATTTCCGCTTGAATGTCGATAACTTGGGTTATTTCTCTGACCCACTCTGCACGCTTCTTATCTCCTAATGTTACCCCTACCATTTTTCGTTCCATAGTCCTCTCAGTTGTCCTTAACTTAAGTAGAACACGATAATAATAGGTAAATTGGTGGGAAAAAAGTTTCGAGCAATAAACGCGTCCACTTTTTTAGGTCGTTACAGGTGAGTAAGCTGAGCGTTATACCATAATACTGTTATCGGACAATATATACCTGGTAGTTCACTTAACACAAACACAGGATTTAAAACCAAGTGATGCAGCGAAGCTTGGTGAAAGTAACGGTACATCTATTTTGCCTTATGTAGTGCTGATGACAGTACCTATACAATTTTACTAAATTAATTGTTTATTGAAAAAGATTCTCTAAAATATTTAAATTTTACAGTGGGGCAAGTGGCATTCATCGAGGAGGGGGTTCGGAAATAACGCATCCTGTTTTTTTTTCTACGAGCGTACGTATGACCTATAAAAGTGACCGGACTACCGGCCGCTATTTTATCATTGTGGCGAAGCTGGGCATGTCTGGCGTCGCTGATCGTAAAAAAAGACGAGTCTTCACTGGTTTCCTTCGGGGCTCGCCGTCTGCTGTTGGGTGAGCGCCCGCGAGAGGTTACCGACTACCTTTCTAACCCGGACTCAGTCCAGCGCCCCCGATAACGTTCGCCCCGCCGCTACAATTCCTCTGCGCCGCGGGACTATACAAATCCCCTTAGGGGAAACTGGACGCAGCAGTCCCTGCAGGTGTGGCTGCTTGATGACAAAGATACGAGACGCCCCAATGACGCAAACAACTTCGCCGACGCCGAAGAACCCAAAGACGACGACGCTGATTACCGAGCAACTCAAATTTGCGGCAAGCCGACAAACCGACCTACGTCTTAGTCCGACTGCTTATCTACGACATAGCACCTTTTCTACGCACCGCAGCCGAGACCGAACACTTCGTCATTACCGCAGCGAGACGCCACCGCCATCCGATTTAGACCTTTCAGTTGACGGCATTGTCGTAACCGCTTTGGTGGATACTGGGACCGATTATTCCATACTCAGCAGCACATTTGCCGCGTAACTCAGGTAGGTCACGACAGCTTGTCACGGCCTACAGATACGTACCGCTGCATGATACTTGATTACATCTAGAGGATTGTCCAGAGCGCGATTAACCGTGCAAGGGCGAGCCTTCCTTGCAGCGTTTGTTCTGCTAGCTGATTGCTCCAGAGACGTTACAGTGTGCATAGACTTTCTCGTGTAAAACAGCGCCATCGTCGACATGCAGTCTCAGTCGGTTCAGTTTTCGAAAAGAATGCCCTCGAGGCTAACGATGTTCTGCCGCCGCCGCTCCACATGCTCGACGAGCACATCACTGTTCCTTCCCGCTCGTGTGGAATGGTGACATGCTGCATGACTGGAAGCTTACCACAATGTCTTGAGACAGTACTGCTATGTTTAATACAAAGGTCCGTATCCCTATCTGCTGCTACCAAGTGGAGATGAGAGAGGAAGCAGAAAAGCGATACACGTAAATTCAGTTTCTAGTTGAACTAATATTTTATTCAATATAGCAGGAGGGTTTGACACAAATACCAATGAGGCAATTCCTGGGGTAATTTGTACGCGCCCTAAGTTTCGTACAAGAGCAGGACCGGTTATGTTGATATTTTTCTGAGACCCAACACTTCACGCTAATATCGTTACCATATTGATAGGAGTGACATGGTGATCCGCGCATCAGTATGTATAATCGGACGCTATGCGATTACTTATTGTAGGCCCATAACAAGACAGTGCCTTTGCAGGGAGCAATAAGCGCAGTTGCATAAGCGCATTTAACGGAACTCTTTGCTAGTGAATTGGTGTCTTGAGTCACCGATTATGGTACCTTGTGTTGTATTAACTAATAACATATTGTTTTAAGGCAAGGCAATTGGTTTTCGCAGGATACGCATATCTTTACCTATAAAAATGTGGACCAATACACTCATCACCAATCTGAAAAATGTGTTTCCCATCGCTTCTGAAGCTTTTCCTGCTGTGTATGCGGGATTACTCTGTCGACGAACATAAGGAAAAATCAACTAGCATTAGGCTCTTTGTAGCAGACCGGAGCAGTTCCCTCCAGCTAGACGTGTAACGCGACAGTCAGCCAAGATCGATGTTCTGAGCTCAGAAAGCCATTCTGTCTATTGGCTTTGTAGACCTTTTATAGCTGTGCCATGAATATACTTCCATTAGGCATGACTGTTGGCGTAATCTGCTTCTAGCAACTTTATCATGTCAGTGGGTAATCAATGGCCGTTAGAAGTGAAACCCACAATATACAAAGCTACAAATACAGTTTAGCTCTAACTTTGCATTCAAAAAAAAATTTAAAGAACTTTTCAATAAGTTTGGATGTTTGTCAAAATGGTCAGATGTCCTCTCATATACATACAAACAGCAGAGCGTATTACTTGTTTCTTGTAAACCTGTTAAATCACAGCATGCCCACTTGCTTTCAAATAGCCGTATATAGTTGTAAAGAGCACTTGTTAGGCTATAGTAGTTCACGCAATAGTGATTGAAGTAAATATATGCGAAACGCATAGTAAACGCCTCAGTTGCACCACGTCGAGCCGATATTCTCAAAGAATCGATGTTGAGAAATTTCTACACCGTCATTACTGTCTGAGCTATCTTGACAGTGCAATGTTAGGAGAGTGCAGAGGGCATAGCGGGGAAGAATGCTAGAATTCCCCTTTGCTAGCTACTCTAAATTGCCGTTATAAGCAGTGCTCTTCGTATTTCTAGGTTTTGATAATAAACCTAAATAAGTGAAGCCGGGCTCTAGAGTGCAAAGTTAGAAGTTCATGCTCTGTAGGAGTTGTATGTTACCTTGTTATTAGTAGCACTTTCGATGCAGTCCAGAAGCTGAAAAACGTTAGGGAGCAGAGGTTAACGTAGGAGAACATCTGATTGTTGCAATGTTTTTCGAAAGAGTTTTGAATGCTGCCTGTTATGATCACTTCTATATAACTGCTTTTGCACCCACAAACCGTTCAATTGTGTGTGAATAGCTGCGTAGATAGAAAGGTGATTGCGGAAAATTTGTACTCTAGAATTGCTTTTGTATCTGAAAAAAAGGTCGCATAGTCAAAGACCAAAACAAAGTGTAGAATTTAGGTGCGATTACAGGCAATTTCAGGCGAACTGGCATGAAGAAAATATATTAGAGGAATAGCCAAATCCCTGCAGCGCATGAGGAGACTTGAATATCGACATGGTGTAGTCGATGCCTTCGATCTGCGCTGATCATAAGCCTCGATGCAAGAAAACCGAAGGTCTGTTGCTAAGACGCTGCCCGGCCTAGTTTGCTGGACCTCTGTGCACTGCCGTCCGCGGTAACTTCTGAACTTCTGATGAGACTTTACTCCATGACATCTGGTAGAGGTGCTGGGTAACGCAACCTGTTATCCGAACATCTCCAATCAGCCGAGATTCCGGCCCTCAGGGATCTTCTACTATCAGGGTTATGCTTGCCCATCAGTGTAGATGATGGCTTCAAGGGCTAAATCCGGAATTCGATCGTCTGAAATTTCGCCGTATAGCGAGGACGTCACCACCTTCTCTCTCAGCAACTTAGGCGACCACACATTCACCCATAATATCCGAATGCGCGTCCTTAGGGTTGCAGCAGCCGCGGGAGATACCCACCTTCCAAGGCATTCCAGGCGATTGTATCACGGAAGCATGTGAAAAACAGCAATAAAACTTTATGGCGGAGTGCGGTTGTATTTATATCATTAGCTCTTGGTCTTAGACGTGCGCACGCGTCTTCCCATTACTGAAGCTTGCGTCCTAGAGGCGGAGAAATTGAATTCCTTTTTTTTGAAGAGCTGGCCCTGCGTGGTTTGCTGCCGCTCAATGCACTCTCCTCCTCAGTGACTTTAGAACTTCTCACGAACCATAATCATATTGCGTTATATACCCACTGCGTAGTCAAAAAATCCTCAACTTCGAAAAAAAGCCAGAGCCTTGTATCAAATTAAACGACTTTGGTGCGGTGAACAGTGTTGATGTCTGTTCGCCATTTTTGTTCACGGAAACAGCTGCTTATGATTAGGCAGTGAAAGGCAAAATTCGTGAAGATGGACACCTTTGCTGGATGCTGATGAAGAAGACGCAGTTGTTGAATTGTTTTTTGTTCACACAAGCAGCTGCTTATGTTTAGAAACTGGAAGGCGAAATTCGTGAAGATTGACCCCTTTGCTGGACTGCCGAAGACGAAGCAGTTGTGGAATTGCTATCGCGCAGATCGTGCTGGTC
The DNA here is from genome assembly GCF_055883805.1 of Amblyomma maculatum. NCBI lineage: Eukaryota > Metazoa > Arthropoda > Arachnida > Ixodida > Ixodidae > Amblyomma > Amblyomma maculatum. The sequence goes on along the minus strand of NC_139348.1, from coordinate 83,802,381 downwards.
TTGATTGCCCCGCTTCCTCGTCGACCTCGCCGCCGTCCGCGAAATCCTTCTTCTACATTTCGTTGAGGTATGGCCTGATATATTTGCCGAAAGCTGGAGCTTCGTACCCGCTCGGTCCCGGTAACTCGTATGGCTGAAGACGAACATCAACTAGCCTCCCCGATGATCTTGCCGGTTGTGTGCGTTGAATCCTTGCGCCAGTGAGACACTGCGCTCTTCAGTGGACTGACGACACCGACTATGACGACTAGCTTGCTTCATACGAGCGAGGGAATTCACAAGTGGGACGATAAGGCAGTACTCGATCCGGATTGTCCGCCGGGTTTTCAAAAAACGTTGGGGGTTACGGTGCACAGGCGCTTTGCGGCTGGCACACGCATTCGTGACCTGTCGAGTTCTCTACTCGACTCCTCACCTCCACCTGCGCAGGTTTGATGACAATGCCCTCGAAGTGATTCTCAGAAAGATGTACACTCGTGCCCTCGATCTTCCGATCAACACATCCAACCAGCGTTTCATGGGCCTGGGAATGGTTAAAACATTAGAGGAGCTCAGGGAGGCGCACTTGACAAATCAATAGACAAGGCTTTCAAAAAGGCCGTCGCGACGCCGCCAATTAGCCCGGCTACACATCCATCACCCAACACTTACGGAAGAGCGCGTAGGCATTCTTGAAATCTCGAGATACGCCCTGAACGTACGCCCTCATCCGGCCAATCAGGAATCTTCTACGTGGACGCCTCCGGCCATCACCATGGGGGGTAGTACAGGGCCGCATTTGTCCATCAAAACATTGTGGTGAATGGTCTAACGTTCCCAGCTTAAGACATAACACATTTGGAAGACGTTGCCATCGCGTCAGCCGCCGCAGACCAGGACTCGCGAGTCATCATCACCGATTCGAGAGGGGCCTGCAGAAATATTAAAAAGGGGTACATTAATCTCATTGCGCTCCGCATCCTTCAAAACAGTGACTACCTCGAGGCCCCCGCGTCTCGAACTACTGTATCAGCTCCAGCTCACATGAGCCTCAAGGCAATGAAACGACAGACGCCGCCGCCCACGCGCTCACTCTCCGGGCAACGTCTTCATACCGTTTTGATACGAATCCCGAACCCAATCCGGCCGTCACGTTTCAAGAAATTACTGAACTATTTCATTTCGGCCATGCAATTTATCCCAAGCCTTGTAAGGGCCTTACAAAGGTGGAGGAATGCACACTCCTCCGTCTTTACACCGAAACGCTGCTGTGTCCGGCAGTTTTAAAACACTTTGGTTCTGCCTGTACAGGAAAATGCCCGCACTATGTGGAGACATTTTTCACATGGTATGGGCATGCCAGTCAACCCCGACCTCACTCCTAAACCCAACTCCACCCGTGAGGACTGGGAAGCGGCCCTGCTCGGCTGCTCTGATGTGGCAAGTCCGAGTCCGAGCCGCGGCGGTCTCCAATCGGCTGCTGTAATGAGGAGCCCACCTAGTGATTGTGAGAGGTTGCGCGGCTGCCTCGAGCTTCCTCCCTGAAATAAAGTTTTTCACACACACAAAGTCCCGAAGTTAACAAACGGCATCTATTATTTAATCGGAATTGCCAACTTGGAAACGTGTTTGGTGGTCCTGATGTACGCAAGCTCCGCGCCGAACAACGCTCGCACCTGCTGATGTTGGAATCCCTGGCGATAAGCACCAAGCCGTTCCCTCTCTCTCTCCAAACTCTAAGCTCCTGGTTTGAGTTATCTTTGTGCTTCTCTTCTTTCCTTTCTTCCTTCTTCCTTCTTCCTTCTTTCCTGATTTCGTAGTAGCTACTTCTGTATAACTCTGTCGTTTCGGCTCCGCCTAACCTACTTCAATTTTGCCGTTCATGCCAGTGCTGGCCCCAGCCACGTGGCCCGCACTGTAATGTCCGTCTTCGCTTCTTCCAAGGACAATATCGGCCATTTTTTCGTGCACTTGGGGAAGTTTTCCCAGCACTTTGTGATTTTCTTCTCTTAATAAACCTGATTACGTTTCTACGACTTCTAGATGCGACACTAAACCAATCTTTTCTAGTTCAAAACCTGTCTAGGCGGACACTCAAAACGCAACATCGGCACAAAAAGTGAGCGCCTTCCGCCTCCTCTATAGTGTCGAAACGTGTTTCTTTGTGACTAACCTAGCTGCACCTTACACTGAGTACACTTAACTTTTTTGGTTGCACATCTTAAGCCTATATCAACAGAACTATTTCTACTACAAATTCTCAGAATATACAGACTGCAAAAACATGACTAGCAAACATGCGCTCGAATACATTCTGCGAATGCCACTATCGAAAAAGCTAACAAGCTAACAAAATAGGTAAAGAATGAACGCCGAAAAACATAGCTGCCAGCACGAAAACCAGGCCGCTAGGACAAAGAGCTAAAATCTGTTCTTTAGGCTACATCTAAGCTATCTAGCTGAAAACTGAATAAAGGAAAAAAAAGTCATCTATTTGATGCTTTCGCAAGCTCCTACTGTCGCCAGTGCTTCCGTTTCCGGTAGCCTCGTGCAATCGAAGGAGCCATAAAACTTGCGTCCGCACCATATGGCTGTCAAGTATGTAGGTTACGTAGTCACTTTCTTAAGCCTATATCAACTGAACTATTTCTGCTACGAATTCTCAGAGTATACGAACTGCAAAGGAAAGACACGAACATGACTAGCGAACAAGCCCTCTGCTGACTGTTATCGCTCAAAGACCCCTCCGGTTGGTCGGCACGGTAGGCTCTTCGTCTGATCGCAAGCATATAGACGCTGATGCTTTGTCTCGCTCACCACTTCCAGCAGACCTTGCCACCCTCTCCGTCTTGGACTCCTTGGTGTCTTCGCTCGACGGCAGTAACATATCCGCCGATCAATGAAAGGAGCCATGTTTCGCATCTCTTATTGACTAGCTTTCCAGCCATTCGGAGATTGCTCCTTCACGTGCCCTTCGCCGTCAAGCTTCCAGCTATGGGAGTCGGGATAACCTCGTTTACCGGCCCAACTACAATTCAAGTGGACGGAGATGGCTCCTCGAGATCCCGCGCCATCTACGGACCGAAATATATACAGCTTCCCATGTTGATCCGCAGTGCAGTAACGCCTGAGTTTTCTAGATGTGCACTAAAATCCGTTATCAATACTATAGGCACGGTTTGTACAACTCTGTTAGATACCATCGATCGTGCCTGGCTTGCAATAACGCAAAGCTGCCCCTCTTCGTTCGGATAGTGGGTTAAAGCACATCATATGTCCGCTTAGACCTTTCGATCGCATTGGCATTTACCTCTATGGCCTTCTTCCGTACACAGCTGATGGCAATGGCTGGGTCACTGTCGCGGCGGTTGACCATCTGACGAGATATGCCGAAACCGCCGCGCCTTCAGCTGCAACACCCAGTGATGAGGCCGGTTTCTATTAAACTTCGTTATCCGTCACGGTGCTCCTCGCGAATCGCTGAGAGACAGAGGCCGTGCTCGCTCAGTGCAAAATCATTCACCGTACTAGCACCGCCTACCACCTGCAAGCAAATGGCCTTACTGAACGATTTAATCGCACCCTAGTCACATGCTCGCGAAGTACGTGGGATCCAATCACACTAACTAGGACATTGTCCTTCCTTGTATCACCTATGCGTACAACACTGCTACACAATCCAACACGGGTTTCTCTCCGTTTGTTTTACTTTACCGTCGGCATCTATCTGTTCGCCTTGATACTGTGCTCCCATACGACCCTGGTGCCCCTGAATGTGATACAGTTACCGAAACTGCACACTGAAGGAAAGCGCCAGATTGTCCGGTCGTTCACGAACGATTCTCAATGGCGCCACAAACATCGCCATGACACCTATCAGAAGAATGCACCACACTTCGAGCCCGGCTCACTCGTGTGGCTATGGGTTCTAACTGGTCGCTCCGGTCTCTCAACAAAACTGGTCTCCAAGTAATATGGGCCCTAGTGTGTCATCGAGCGCACTTAACCAGTCAATTATATTGTTGAGCCTCTTACGCCTTCTGATTTTCAGCGCCGTGGCCGTGAAACTGTACATGTGCATCGTCTTAAGCCGTTCTACGACTCCATTGTATCTTTGTCCCCTTAAGTCGCCAGGATGGCTCTATTTTCTCAGTGGGGAGGGGGCATTGTGAAGATGGACCCCATCGATAGACACTGACGAAGAAAAAGCAGTTGTGGAATTGCTATCGCGCAGATCGTGCCGGTCTTGAACTCCCCGCATCCTCGCCGACCACGGCGCCGTCCTCGACATCCTTCTCCTACAATGTGTATTCGATCATCAAAGACGCTGAACAGCGAATCGTTGCTCGGCAAGAAACAATATGGGCGATGTTTAGGCACATCTTATGAATGCATGACGCGAAATCCTCTATAGCTTCAACATGCTGGCTCTCTGTCTGGATCCTTGTTCACGTACCTGCAATTTGCTATTCGCAATCACTAAATACGTATTTTGTACCAATCTTATCCTACATATTCTTATAAATTTTGGATAATGCATGTTTTATATTACGCGTTTATATAATAGATCACGGGACATAATACTCTGCCCTGGTTTAAGCAGATCGCACTAGCATACCGCGTAGCAAAGGGGCACCGTGTCTAATTGGGCTCAAATTGCATTCCTAGGAGCCTTTTCGATCACACTTACTCAGCTCGGTACGAAGACCGCGTTGGTAGCGCTTGCGGAATCGGTGATGGCATATTATGTTGTGTCACCACACAGCATGATTTCCGGCCACTGCAACTAGTCAACTACCACCTGCCAGACGCATGCTCGTGATTTATTGCCCGCATTGCCACTACTGAAGCCGACAAGGCCACCGCCAGAGTTTCTCGAGTATAGGGCCAATCACAAAGCCTTATAAACTAAAATTTTACAACCAACATTTGCGTGTACTTTTTACTAGCTAAAACAGAATGTCATTCGTATCGATCAGCATCTGCTCGCTGGTATAATCTGGTTTTTTTAAAGACAAACTCTCACCGGGAACAGGTTTGCATATTTAGAGAATGTTATTTGCAGTGCTCGTGCTCAAGCCCTTATGGGTGCAGTACCTTGTTGGAAATGTTGTATATCTTTGGCTTTTTAAAGCTGTAAGATGAGTCTACGTAAAATCTCTTTGTTGCAAACCATATATTTGTATGCTGGTTTCTAACCTGTCATTTGCTTAATTATTTGAATGTCTCTTTCCTTAGAAGAAAATGAATTTACTGTAGTGTTCTAGTATCAATAAATTTCAAACATAAACATTGTACAGATGGACAACGCAGCTCAACTATCGTTAGCCGGCCTCCTCACATACCGAAAAACCACCTATACCTCCCCTGCTCCTTCATTCGTTTTACCTCTGTGTTCTCTCTCCATTTCCTGTGTAATCTATTTTCGCACCAACATTTGATAAAGCTGAGACAAAAAGTTCAGCACACAACACTCTAGCAGTCCATGCGGCCGTTTTGGATTATAGGCCGCATAATGTTAGGATTATATATTTCAGCAGTAGTGACATTCACTAAGGGGTGTTCTAAGCTTGCGTTGTTTTAGCTCCTGTCCACTTCCCACTGTGTCGGCTCAGAGCGCGATGCTCTCTCTTCAGTTTTGTTTTGGTCTGCCATTCAAGGCCAAAAGGAACCAAGGTGCATAAAGCAGATCAGATAAATAATTAACAGTGGCTCAACTAGGTTAAACCAAACGTAAAGCGGTAGCCTTCGTTATTAAATAGAATTGCAACAGTAGAAAATTGGGATGACTGGCAAGAGGCCTTTTTATACAGTGGCACACATGATTCTAGACGCCATGAATCGCGAAACTTGTGCATAAGGTTGGTCGAGATGAAGCCACTCAATAACAAGGCTAAAGGACACAGGCTCACCACATACAATGCCGATCAAGCACTTGACAGTCATGTAACAAACAAGCCTGCATAAAAGTTTAATTCCAATATAAATGCTATGAATCATGTTATGATCACTATGATGTTACCATGGCTTCGTGTTTTAACTTCAGCTTTAGTTTAGCTTAAGGTGAAATTTCCGCACAGGCATGAAGCACGGGCATTACACTGTGTTTGGCAAACAATCTTCTATGTTTAGTCTCTTGCTATTTGTTTCACAAAACGACAAACTAGATGTTCTTAAAATTCCCTCCCGAGACATGACTGCCAATTCCAGATCGACAGATCAAGCAGTCTCCCCGAATCCATTTGCTTTGCGTGTGGGTCCCCGTACCTTTTGTAATAATGTAGTTGTACTCTGTGTAATTCATCTTTATTATTTGGTCTGAACATAGTACTTTGTATGTCGACTTGACTGCGGCGTTGTCTGACGAAGGTGAATCCCCCGTCAAAATGTCAACCATATTGCTACGAACATGACGAAGCGGGCAGTAGCGTGGGGCGGAGCGCTTGCGCCAGGCCTGCTGGCCATTAAAGCATATTTCGTCTTCATGTCCTGACGTCGTTCTGCTTCTGTTGTGTCGCCGTGTTCCATCGCTTGCCATCACTCACCACATAACATTTGGTTGGAGGTGCGGTTCATCCCCATCCTCGCCCTGTCTCGTCGAAGCCAACCGTACGCCGGGTCCATCGGCCGAGAGCCCGTGGAGATCGCCGCCCAGCTTTACACAGGCCCTTTGTGCTCAGACCCGACCAGCCGCTCTCTCCAGCCCCGTCCCCAGCCTTGACCACAACACATGACGACCAGGAAGAGCCCAAAGCCAACCCGACCGACCTTACTACGAAGCGACCTCAGGACCACTCGAGCGAAGACAGCAACCCCGCCCATGCCGTTCGGCGTGTCCATGAGCCTTGGCCTTCGGCAAACGGTGAAGATTAGACCTGATGCTCCGGGGCAAGCATTCATCCCATCTTCGCATTCATTGTGATGTCCAGCGTTTTATGTCCTAATCCTGTGTCTGTGTTCATCGTCACTTCATGCAATGGATTTCTGGCAATTGATCGGGACGATCGCTCGGTGGCCCCGGGTAGTGCTACGAAGCTGACGAAGCGGGCAGTGGCGCGGGGCGGAGCGCTCGCGCCGGGCCCGCTGGTCATTAAAGCATGTTTCATCTTCATGTCATCACGTCGTTCTGTTTCTGTTGTGTCGCCGTGTTCCATCGCTTGCCATTGCTCACCACGTAACAATATTGTCCCTTTATGAGATCTGTCCTCTTCGTTATACCGGGTGTCCCGGCTAACTTGAACCAAGGGGTACAAAATAATATATTTGAGGTAGGTCAGTGAAACCAATTGCATACAACTGCCAGCCTCCTTGCGCACTACAGGCAATTTTTTGTTTTGCAATTGCTTAATACGCTAATTATGTTAATTTCTCTAATTTTTAACTATCGACTTTAGACCAAAAATGTGAATTGGAAAGTTGTAGAGCACCTTCAGAAACCTCCATTTCATTCATTGCGATAAAGAAAGTTTCACGTGTATCTTTTTTTCCGGGCTCAGAAGAAAGCCCGCGAAATACAAATAATACCACGTGACTAGTGCCTTTGTGCGCCGCGATTGTGGTGCTCTCAGTCGTGGTTTGAGCGAACGAAATTAGCTGCGGCCGTGTCTTCTTGGCCCCGTTAAAGCGGCAGGCCGATATGCCTGCCATGGCTTCTTCGCCCGCGTCAGACAGCCGGCCCACGTGACGGTGCAGTAGCAGAGAGAGCGGCGAGCCGACACCACCGAGATTGTAACAAGGCCTCCTTCTCTCCCATCAGCGAACGTCACGACAAACGGATGAGCGATAAGGTATCAGCCACTGAATCTGCGCATACATGCTTGGGTAAAGGGGCGAGATGACATCATGTGACTCGACTAAAATTAGCCCTCCACCTTCATTTGCCGGTGCTTTATCGTCATCCGCCTGTCGTGATGTAGGCTGCTGCGGTGCGCACCGGTCTGACCAAAATCGCGGTGGCGACGGGAGAGCTCGAGCTCGCTCGAACCATCGCCAACATTTCTGCCTGCCGCAGCAACGGGACCATCGGGTCACGGCCGCAGCTGATTTCGTTCGCTCAAACCACGACTGAGAGCACCACAATCGCGGCGCACAAATGCGCTAGTCACGTGGTATTTTTTGTATTTCGCGGGCTTTCTTCTGAGCCCGGAAAAAAAATACACGTGAGACTTTCTTTATCGCAATTAATGGTATGGGGGTTTCTGAAGGGGCTCTACAACTTTCCAATTCACATTTTTGGTCTAAAGTCGATATTTAATAAATTAGAGAAATTAATATAATTAGCTAATTAAGTAATTGCAAAACAAAAAATTGCCTGTAGTGCGCAAGCAGGCTGGCAGTTGTATGCAATTGGTTTCACTGACCTACCTCAAATATATTATTTTGTAACCCTTGGTTCAAGTTAGCTGGGACACCCGGTATATAGAATGATGTATACACCGTGGGCCTCCCAGCCTACTGATGCCTTCGGCACGCAAGTCTTTGCGCCGCATGGTCTCCACTCAAGCTTCCTCTCTTTATCCTGGTGGGAGAGCACTTGGGTGAGCTCAAAATGCACATTCCCGCGCTTGCGTGATATCTGATGGATTGCGGCGGGGAAGCATGATTGGGGCGGGGTAAACTGCTAACAGGGGTGTTCTCAGCAGATACGCGGCTGCGACTGAAACACGCTGCCGGCGGGCACCATTGTTGAGCTGACCCGTCACAGCCTGTCGAAGGGTTTTGAAAGAAGTCGAGAATGTGCCTTCACTCTTGACCCTGCAGCGGAGAACATCGGTGAGCAGGCTCAAAACGGAGCCTGTTGCTGTATTCGGCGTAAGTTGCTGCCTCCCGCGAACTGTGTTTGTACCAGGAAATGTATTTTTAGCGTGAGGCTTCCTTTCCCGGCAGCCAGACCCGCGTTAAAGGCGTCGTTTTGGGCATTGTTTCGCGAATGTGTTAGTTGCAATACCTGTCTAGCTGTCGTGCACGAGATCTGTGCGCTTATGCGTTCCTTATTATTATAACAGATGTATGAGGAGGGAAAATTGATATGGAAATCTTTGGTGGTGAATAGCAATGAATAAAAGTTATATCATAGATAGAGTTAATGAATAATTATAATGGCAATCAAATGACTACTGAACGATCAATAAGTTAAAAGACAACTTGTAATGACCACTACTGAATAAAAGCAAGTAAACGTGCTTAGCTAAGAGTTGTAGTTATTACCATAACTTGGCATATGGGGGGGGGGGATACGCATGATCCATTATGACTATGAAAGGACCAATATGTCAAACGGAGACTTGTAATGGCTGCAGCTGACAGGAAATGACCAAATATACCTGACTAAGAGTGTTAATGGCTACAATCACTAGGCTTAACTCAGCATTACTATTGAACGTGCAATATGTAAAACAACTACTAAATGAAATAAATACAGGTAAAGAGAAAGATGAAAACAGAACTTAGTAAAACGAAAGAGGCAATTTATAGGAAAAGAGGGAGAGGCAACAGTTGAGAGCCAAATAGTAACAAGAAAAAGAGGGACTGGCAAACGCTGAGACCAAACGATGAGGCAAATGATAGCAGGGGAAGGCAGGCTTTTGCTGTTTTCTTAACATATCTAACAGACGCTTTAAATTTGTGTTGCCTGGTAATAAACCGGTGTTTTATCTCTAATTCTAGTGGCGTTTTACTCATTGGGTTGGCTCACGAATGCAATTCTTTGTTGATTTACTTTCAATACATAAACACACCGAACCAATATAAGTACACAAAACGTACTTACCACCCACGTAGTGTTAACAGATATGCTGGCCATGCAGTTCTCAACCATAGCGCAGGTGTAGAGGAAATACTGCGTAAATATGTATTCATAATTTTTTCTCTGATCACATTGTCATGCAATCAGTACTGCAGAGCATTAGAAAATGAGATTAACTCTATATTCATAAACATTCTAAATCAAGAGAGCGACACGACAAAGGTTTTGAATTGAGGCAACATGATGGTTTCATTGCACAGTAAACAAAGCAGGCATGAGTGGCAACAGATATCACATTTTTTGCTGAGATGTGTGAAGAGGAAATTGCCGCCCCCGAAGTAATCATGAAAATCACGCCCCCAAAGTAATCACGTTGTTTGACTTTGCTTTTTCCACGTTGTTCTGATTGCGCTTTTGCTATGATGATAACTCGGAACTGCTAGTTGTGTAATGTTTTAAATTCCCCTTAAGCATTGATTGCCTCTGAAGTCCGTCGGTTGTTAAGGCGACGGTAGTGCTGGCAATGATTATGCTTGTGTTTCTAGATTACTGGTTTTGGTCGATTAGGAGTATATATTACGGCCTTTTTTTCCACAACAATTCAGTTGGTAGTAGTAACCCAGTGATTTGAGCTAGCTGGATCATCTTCGATATTTTACCGGCGCGGCGACAGGGGACGACAACGATTTGCGCTAGCTGGTTCATCTTCGATATTTTACCGGCACGGCGACAGGTGAGAAGGGATAGCGCATGCGCTTCAGGTTGTCATGTAAAAATATATTTCCTTGTATGTTTCATTAAGCCTTCAGTTGTTAGTCCGAGCGCTTGTCTTACCGTCTCTTCTTGTTCCTCGTCCCCGGTCGCCGCGCCGGTAAAATGTCAGTTGGTAGTCTGCGCTAGTCCAGTTTTCTGTGTGTTACTTGTGTCCTGGTTTTTCGCTATCCTCTTCTGCACAATGCTTCAACTACTCACCCACACGAACGTATTGACCAGATTGAAGGTTTGAGCCAGCACAATTTGGAGGTCACCATTGGGTTCGATATATTTGATGTAGGTTTATATTGTCACTTGGTGGTGACGAGGTCGATGACACAGATGAAGAATCGCACTGAAGAAACTCATTATTGGGCTGACTTGCGCCCCGCAAACGAACTGAGCGACTCGGCGGCGGCAATAGCAACAAACGCGTTCGTCGATCGTCGAACAAAGAATGCCCGTCACACTCGTCAACACTCAATTTAAAGGCTGTTCAGAACAATCTAGATAACGTCGCAAAGAGCTACCCGCACAGGCTGGAACATTGTAGAAAGACACACGAGTGGCCGGAATCTTCGGAATAGATCTCGGTGCATCTTGCGCTACAACGAAAACTGATAAAGGTGTGATCGCGACATCGAGCATTAACAAACAAAGAATACGGAACTGATACGCGATCCAGAATCAGAGTGATAAGGCCGTATGCCGGCGGCTGTTAAAAACAACAGATACTGTTGTGAAGGTTTCGCGGCAATATCATTCTTGTTTAAATTAAATTACGGGTGTCACGCATCCACCGACTACTTCCACGGACGCTTGTTTCCACAATAGACTTCTAATGCATGTCTACAAAAATTGCGTCGTCCAGAGTAGTGTCATATTCCACCTACGAAGGTTGGCAAGAGGAAAAGGAAGAGCCGGAAATATTTTGTTTATTCTAAGAGCACGGCTCTTTGGCGCCCTTTCGTGCGTTTAGTTGCGTCGACGTTGTCTCTTGTAATCAGCTCTATAAACAATGTCTCCACTGGGATTTAAACCTCTCATTCCTTGAAATCCAAGTGGAATGCTTTAACCTACTGCACCGCTTTTTTTCTTTATTGATATATGTACATAATTACAAAATATACAGCACATATGTAGTTACAATTTTGTCATGTCGCTTAATTTGTGCTGACCTTCTAAACACCAACTTCGATAATGTCGATAATGCATAGCACTGCGCCATACAGAGTACAGTCCCAACCTGATTATGGTATCGTATGGTACTGTATGGTCGCGAAATGGCAAGAACCTTTTTTTTTTTTTTTTTGTTCGAAGCTAAGCCCCCGAGGGAGCACTACAGCAGGGTTAGCAGAGCCTCTTCCAAACACACACCCCTGAAAGAGCCGGGCGCCAGGCCGGGGGACGCTTGTACCCAATTTTACCTTGCGGTGTCAGAGAAAGCATATTCTGAATGGTACGCTTTAACACGTCCCAAAAACACGCCGTTACTACAATCTGTTAAAATGCCTTCAATTGTTTCTGCTCTGCAATTGTTTCTACACAAATAGTGTCTTCTCAGCCAGTTCTTTCTGAGCCAAGGGCCACGCAACCGGTTGAACTTCCTTTGTCTGTCGTTGCTGCCAATCGAGCTGATAGGCACAGTGCTCTCGCCACCAGAATCCCACCAGAGCCGTGCACAAATTTCGCATTAGGAAGTAACGTAATCGTCCGCAATAACGTTTCAAGTGAAAACAAAAACGAAAAACGAATACGCTTTTATGATATTCTGCAGAAAGTTTTTTAAAGGATTGATGGTGGGCAGTGGCGGAGATCGGAGACAAATGCAGAAAATGAAATTTTTCCCTTCCCTTTTGCCACCACGCATCAATCGCATCCCTAATTTTCGCCACCCTTTTGTCAATACTCATGAATCTGGTTGGTTTGTGGAATTTAACGTCCCAAAGCCTCAGGCTATGAGAGACGCCGTAGTGGAAGACTCCGGAAATTTCGACTACCTTGGGTTCTTTACCGTGCACTGACATCGCACAGCATACACGCACCTTGTTTTTCGCCTCCTTTGAAAAGCGGGCGCCGAGGCCGGGATTCGCCCTCGCATCCTCGGGAAGAGTAGTCGAGTGCCGTAACCGCTGCGCTACCCTGGCGGGGCAATACTTATGGATCTGTGACTATTTTCACAGGTACTATGGCAATGTTAATTTCAAAAATTGCCAATATCTGATAACAGCCATCAAAAGCGCCTCAAAATATAGTTACCCAACAAGTGCACGTTGTCCTTTTTAAATGCACCCACATTCAAGTGCAAATTCGCAACGTATGACTAAAGGAAATACGTCAGTATGTAATTATAAACGTGTGCTTATTCCTGAGTGATGCGTACACATATTTGTTGATTTCACGCCGTATTGTGTACAATACCTCACAGCAGTGTTATTTGTTGCTGAGCCTTTAGAATTGTTCTTTATAATAAACTACTTAGCGTATGGAATAACGTGAGTAATGGACCCGTGCTGAGAGTCTACTCGTCCTAAAATCAGGTAGGAAGAAGCATTGTTCGATTGTATGCACTGACCAAGATTTCTTCTTATTCCTAAAAATTCATCTTATCTCGAGCTTTCTTGTGTTTGTTTGCCCTATCGTGCATCGTGTTGAACTGACGCTGTTTTTCTAATCATGAGTACAAATTTAATGTGTATAAAACACTGTTTCACTTTAGTAAACATAATATTCATTGAAAGAGTTGAATGGCCCAGTTGGCAGAGTATCTGGCTCTCAAAAATGATTTGTCATCAAATCACGCAGGGTGACTGAAAAACTAATTCTTTGGTAAAAAAATAATTTTAACGGTGATTAATATATGGCATTACTTTATATGCGATATTTGTATGGCGATTATTTATTTGGCAGTTTACGCCATTCAGTACCTCGTCAGTTTTCGCAGCAACTTCTTGTGATGATTGAAATTTACGTAAGGATTCTAGAGCAGAGAACTCAAGAATTTCTGACCAATCAGGATTTTAGTGACACGACAGCTGATGGCGAGAGGTTAACGACAAGTATTTGGCTCAGTGGGAGCCTTGAAGCTATTTCTTTACAATATTTGCGGACTAGGAATATTTAGAGAACTCAAAAGCAAGAAAAGCATAACGATAACTCATTGTTATTGCAAAGTGGTAATTGAGATCTAGATTTTTAACGCAACGGAATTGAAGAGCTCGCTATCCAGGAAAACCGGCCTTATTGTTGTGCTCACAAAATAGCGAGCACAGCGCAAGCAGTAGCTGGCTGCTCTCATTGTCACTCACTGATTCTTCCGTTGTTTTCGCCAATCATATCAGAAAGTTCGGATGTGCTGCGAGCGCTGGTTGCTCATTTTACTTTGACTTATAAAAACCGTCCAGTGCTTCTGGATGTATTGTAAACCGCGCCACTAAAGAAAACGTGGATAAAGCGTCGCTGATATGGCGCTCGATGACCTGTGTTGTAGTCTTAAAAACGGAGCCTAAATGTGTCCCAAAATGTTTATACAATATGTTTCTTCAAAAAAGCTTGCGTAGCTTGCTGGTTTGGAGAGCTCAGGCTAATGGGTTTCACAAAAAGCATTCAGTTAACATATATAGCAATGAAATATTGGTTGCTAATACTCTAGAGAGTCAGAGAAATAGCCCACGTTGCTGCTATTCTAGTGGAAATTAAGAAGAAGAAATGGGCATCGGCAGGACATGTAGTGCGAAGAAAGGATAACCAATGGTCTCTTAGGATAAACTAAACTGCAAGGGAAGGAAAGCGTAGCAGGTGGCGGCAGAATGTTAGGTGGGCGGATGAGGTTGAAAAGTTAGCAGGGATCAACTGGATGCAGCTAGCACAAAGCCGGGTAATTGGATAAATATGGGAGAGGCTTTCGCCCTGCAGTGGGTATAGTCGGGCTGATGATGCTGATGAGTCTAGATGTTTTCTTTTGTTTAGGGTGACAATAAATAAACACTTGATATAGAAAACCACTGTTCTGTTCATGCAAGAAACGGACATTGCCTACTGTGGATATTTAGACATACCATACAATCCTGCTTTATGGTCGGCATTGCTGGCTAAGTACATTTCCTACCTACACATTTTGGTTGGCTCCACAGGGGCCTTATAATACATAACGCAGCGGAACACACTCAATTTGAAAAGCACTACATACAAATTCGTACGTAATAAACAGACTGTTTTCTAGACTTATTTTTTACATAACAATACTTTCGATTTCATAACAATTACATTGCGTCGTATAAGAAATACAGTGGCTATTTTTATGCAGACTTGCGCTTGTAGAAAGCATAATATTTGTAATCACTGTATTGGCTGCTGATTCTATGGCCTTTTTATGGACAGGCACCTTAAAAACGCTAGTAAAATATTTTTCTATGGTACTCAAACATATATAAAACCTCGTACCTCCAAAATGAATATTATTGGCCTACTTGTATTTGCCATGTGTTCATGTCCACATCGGTACCCTGTGTTGTTGCAACATCAAATGTTATGACGTGTTGTGCTCAAGGTTGTGCATGAAATTTGTGCGTGCAAATGAAAAATTACAAGAGTTCAACGCTGCTGAGCCAAATATTGAGCGAAAGCATTAGCTGCGGGTGACCGAGCGTTATTTTCTTTTTCTTCTTCCACAGCGCACATAAACAGCCCTGCTTTAACCTGGTCATATGAACGTGCCTTAGTGGCCTATAGGGGTATCGTGAATGCCAGGGTCCTACCAGGCTGATTCTGACATGACCGTTCCTTAGGAAACGAGAGACCCAAGTTGACAGTTCCTGCCAATTGAGCCGCGGCTCCGACCGCGCCACGCCGGCCGCTTGAGTTGGGAGCCCATCTCTCGCTTTTGTATCACGTGTGTAAGACGTGGCTACTGCCGCGCTGCGCCGACTGCTTGAGTTAGTTTTTGAGTTGAGCTCAGTTGAGTTAGTGCTTGAGTGACTCTCACCCTAGTGTCAGGTGGGGTGTGACGTCGCAATGTCACGTGGGTAATACGTGGATACCGCAGCGCTAGGCTGAAGGCTCGAAACCCAGAGTAGTATTGCTCTCGAAATAAATATATGTGAGTGCTGTATAGACACAAATCTCTTACACAGCTACTTCTGCCACACATTGCCTGTCATGTCAGGGAGAGCAGGCTGCCCCCATAGAAAGAGGGTTTTACGGAGTGGCCATTGTTATCATAGAAAACATTTTTATGAGCATGTCAAAGCTATGCTGCATGAAATATCCAGCAAATCTATTTGAAGCTTCTTTTTTATACTATATCTTTTATATTTTGTGGAAACAAGCAAAGAAATTTACTTCTTACCGTTTTGAACTTTTTAGGTTCGATATTCTTGAGCATGAAGAAAATTTCTTGATTGCAGTCCTTCATAATTGCTCCGAACAATGCCTTAGCCTTCATAAGTCTCGGCCCATGAGCTGCACAAAGTAAAACAAATGTATCAGAAGTCACTGTGATCGAAACATTTTGCATTCCCTTTTCTTGTTTAAAGGCATTCTGGATTGTGAACTGAATCACATTTTCAAGCACATATATCAGGCAATCGATGACTCACATTGTATATTTGCAAGGCATAACTGCCTGCCGCTTCCCTCATTTATTCTAAGATAGAGTTTCGCAAAATAAAACGCCTGCACAGCAGTCGTTCGAAACCCAGCAGCGATTTGGTTGAGTTTATGAAGTATCATGCGAAACTAAGACAGTCTGTGGGATTCACACTCTGAGGTTCCTAGCAATTTCAAGCAGCGGGACTATTACAGTGCGGACACCGATGCTTATATTCAACCAACGTTCTTGGAAATCATCCGTCGAGTATTCTAACCACTGCGGCCCCTCGTACCTGGACTTATAAACTTTTAGCAGTATATACTGCAGAAAAGCCTTTAACCTAGGAACCCAAAACTCAAGAAATAACAGAATAACTTAGTATGCGAGAGGTAGCATGCAGAGTGCTAGTTCACTCACGAGATCATTTAGTTCGCGAAAGGTCTCGGGAATATATTTCCCATATTGGTCACGTACTATAGTGCAATGCGCATATCCAGCTGCAATGCAACCTGAACAGAGACATAGAACTGTTCACTTGGCGCCAATCACGGCGCCGCAGCACGATAACCGTCTCTTCTCGCCGAGGCCTGTCAGCGGAGTAATCCATTACACAGGAAATAGTGATAATGATGTATGCAAGGTCGGTTTAGGAGGGGGTAGTTTTTACGTATTTCATACCTTCAAGACGTGCTAGCAATATATGGGATGCCTCGATGTCTTATTGTCACTTTCAGAGTTTCGTACACGTTTTGTACCGCTCCGAATCATTTTCGTTTGTTTCACGCTGGCAGGTTGGTTCTCCCTCGACGGTTGCCTACTTTCAGTAATTTATCTGACGCAGTTTCTCGACGAGGGCCGATCGACTTTACTGATGCGAATAAACATACAGGATATACTTTTCCTAGTGGCAATAGTTATCTTCCGCTTTACGGTTTATGTTGGGCTTCATAGAGCCGCTGTGGGCTGAATTGAGTCAACATCAGCAGCGGATTGCCTCAAAAACATAATCGTCCGAAACATAAGCAACGCATGCACTCCTCCCTTCCGTCACTCAGAAGCTGTGGGAGCAAGGTCTAGTCCCTCTGGAAATGCAAAACTCTGAGAATATAACTGTCCCAAAGAGTGGCTGCACTTGCTCAATCGGGTACCTGCGTTCCATGTTGCTGATACTGTGTTTCAGAGTCAAAGTCATGCAAACCCCATTGGAAATGTACGTGGAGGATAGTAACTTCTTCCTGTACGCAATATTGGGACTCTGAAGTGGGCTGTGGGCACACAAAGTATTTGTTAACATTAGGAAAGAAGGTCTGGCAAATATTTACAATCCCTACCTGCACATCTTGCTAGCCTTCGACTTTGACTATGCGCTGCATGAGATTCCCACCAGAGCTGATTAAGCACCACTCCTTGAAAGTACTTTTGACTATACGAATATCATTCTAGGATACTGGGCAGCGATAATTGTTGTTACTGAAACGCGGGCATACTCCTTACAAATAGAAACATAGGCACGCAACAAGAACCTTTAATGTCCTCTCTACTGCTCAATATAAGAATTAAATGGCTGGTGCGAGAGCTGCAATAACGGCCAACTATAAGCAAAGTCTGATACGCTAAAGGCATCACCAATCACAATATTCAACGCAAAAAGATTCATGTTCTGAACACATTTTACCGGGTAAATGAGTTTACAAGTGCCTACGGACTCAAATTCTCTCAAGGGAACTCGACGGTGATATAAATTTAACATTTATGTCGAACCCATCCGCAGAGCTTTACCTGCACTTAGTAGGCCACAGATTACGAGAGGAGGATAAGACCGTGTTCTGGGAATGTGGATGAAACCAAACACCCGATTTGATTAGGACCACAAAACGAAGCGAACCATTTGTTGACAGATAAGCAGGGAAACGCCCTTGAAACAAGTCACGAAAAAATATGCTGTAAGATTAACGTATCAGGAGTAGGGAGTCACTCACACATATACCCAACCAAACCTTAATCTAAACCATTCAGAACTCAAGCCCATGGACACTCTCATCAGGGGATCCTGTAAATAGCACAAGAATTCAGCATCAGTTTTCCGCACAAAAAGCTTAAAGCAAGGCGTTCATACTAACGAGAAATAGCTCAGGGAAGCATTGTCAACAAACCAAGATGCCTATTATAGACACTGGGTAAGATGATGCTCCAGCAAGCTTGGTAAGAACCCTGCCGGGTTCTTACCCGGGCGCAGTGGTTACGAACCGGGCGCAGTGGTTACGGCGCTCGACTACTGTTCTCAAAGAAGCGGGATCGAATTCCGACCTCGGCGGCCACTTTTCGGTGGAGGCGAAAAGCAAGGCGCCCGTGTGCCGTGCGATGTCAGTGCACGTTAAAGAACCCCAGGTGGTCGAAATTTCCGGAGTCCTCCCCTACGGCGTCCCTCATAGCCTGAGTCGCTTTGGGACGTTAAACCTAACTAACCAAACCAAACCAACCAAGCTTGGTAAGAAATAACATCTCGACGTCGAAGGTCATGCGGTCGCTTAATGATATGTTCGTGACAGCATATCAGTGGCGCCCATGTTATCTCATTACATCATACACGAAGTCAGAAGGAACGCTCACGGGAAAAACCTGGGTCAAGACACATTCGTGCTCTATAGACGTCCTTGTGCGAACCGGTTTCCGGTTCGCACAGGAACTTGTGATATATTTGCTGAATCCTGGCATACATGCTTTCACTTGTGCAAACCACCCACAGAAGAGACCTGGGCTATAAGATAATGCGTGAAGGCATGGACTTTTTGCTCTGGCGTGGCATCTGCCTCATCTTGATTCACATTTTCGGAGATGTACAGCAAAATACCCACCTAAGTTTAAACAGAAGAGGCAAATCAGCAGGGGATAGTGGCAGTGTCCAGGAAGCTTTGGACATCAAATTAAATACGGCCTACATGATCCATTGAACAACAAAAGAAGCGGGCACTTGGATTCATGGAGCCGAACAACCTCCTTCTGACATTTTCATTAACCATAACCTTCTTCCATCATAAAGTCCTATGCCACTTCATGTCACATCGTTATGCGCTGGCTGCACAAAAATTGAATGCGGCTCTTTTAGTATTCGTGATTCAAAGCCTCCAAGGTCCCCTTTTTTGCGCAGGATCCAGCTATGCTTTTTACACATCACTCAATCAATCAGCCTTTTATTTTCTCTATATTAAAAAAAGGAGACAGGACTAAAAGCTCGGAAGCTTGACAGAGGTTCTGCCCCTTTTTTACACTGGCGTTGTATCAGACAAGCGGCAATAAATGCTGCTCTATACATTATAGCACAAAAGAAGATAACACACCTTGAAAAAGAAGCAAAAAGTACCAACACAAAAATATATGCAGCGTCATCACAGAAACTTGTTCGGAAAAAAATTCTTACTAACAGTATTTGAATGCTGGAAAGGGTCAAACATTTCTTTGTATAAATAATCTAATAGCACTGGCATAGTATAGGAGATAGATCGTTCTCAGTAATATGCTGTAGGTGTAGGAACTAACCACATTTCTTTATTTCTGGTATGTGGAATATGGGAGTTTTTTACAAGTTCTGCCAAATTACCAACGTAATTATCATTGATCCGCGAAGTACTTTTGAAGCTCATTAAACGTCTGTATACGTGTAAAGCGAAGATTGAAAACTGTTCACAGGTGAGTATCCTGAAGATATGAACAGCTTGAAAGCTTAGCTGGAAATACTGCCTATTGCTTACATTGATAAATTTATTTAGTGCTGCAGCACTACTAACCGCTTTTTCGGAAAGGAAAAACAGATATTTGACGCCTTTTTGACATTTGACCTTTTCGAGTGTGGACGAGGAAGGGGAGAAGGAGAAACAACAGAGCTCCTTCACAGAGAGCCTTAATGTTTTTGCGGTCTGGGCAGAAAAACATACCGCGTGGTGCAACAACGAAAAGAAAGGCTACGATGCTTACTAAGGGAAAAGAAAGGCGGTGGGGGACGCTCACTCGACATGTGCGAAAGCAGTGCAGAGCCGAAGCAAAATAGCTATGGCTACAAAGCTGTGGCGCTGGGGGCACAAGGGAACTCACCCCTCTTCACACTCACTGCTCGACACAATTGACCACTTTCTGTCGTGGCTCTCGTTTTCGGCCTAGATGAAGTCAAGTAGAGGCCGTCCTGGGTGACTGACGAAGAGTATCGTCATGCGCGATGACGAGGAGAACAGCGAGCAAGACCACAGCGTCAATAGAAAACAACAAAGGTTGATGTCTAGGCAATGAGAGAGAAGTGTGTGAACGCACAGATGCAGTATTTACGAATTGTGAAAACTTTAGGAAGAAACCGATAAGAAGGGCAATGGAATAGTTGTATAGCTATTGGATTTCAAAATGATGTTCTTGTAGAGGAGGGTAACTACACTTCAAGCTGCTTCACTCAGCACGATATTGTGTTTATCCAATGCCATCACCACTAAAAGCATTACTTTAGGAATGTTGTCCATGCGAAGCACCTGCAATGTGTGGCCTGGAAGCATGGCCGCCTGTTTAAGGACGCAAAATACCGTTTAATAATTAGGACACAACAAATACAATTGCTACACAAAATCGTGCTGCTGCGCGATATGGCGTGATTAAGTGTGTTCAACAGTCTGCTATATCATCTAAAACTATATAGAAAACTTGCAATTGTAAAACAGGTATTCGGCTCTGATATGCTCGCAGCTCTGCTGAAGAGAACGACGACAAGCATGTTCAACGGGCTTGACGGTCAGGAAAAAAAACGACGAAGAAGCTCGCTTCGACGCTCGTGCGTGTGCTGACACAAGTTTCATGACTGATCGCAGAACGTTCCATTGACTGTTGACAACGCATCGCCCTGTTCAAGGCCTTCTACAACACACTGATTTGCATTTCATCAATGTGTATAATGACTGGAGATCTTTTTATAAAACGCAGCCTTAACTTGTTGCTGCAGCTTTGCAGCCACAAATTGCCTCCCTTGACAGACATTTTCATATATGGATTTGAATGCATGAGAGAAAAGTGTAAGAAAAAAGAAAAATGTTGTCCTAAATTTCTACATCGAGAGCAGAATGGTTCATTGCCAGATATATTTTGGAAGATGAAACCTAACGGTGAGTGCTATGTGGTAAATGTCTCGTCGGGCCAAAACGGGTGCCGCCCACAAAACATAGCCGTGGGACCTATTTAGGGCGGAAAAAATAACTGGTTTGCCCGCATGCTGCCGCACTCGGTCCCTTTAGGTTAAATGAGGCATAGCCCCCTATATAATCAATGCCCGTTAACGCGCTGGCACGGCCATTCATGATTGCTATCTAAGTTGGTGGCGCCCTTTGCGTGGCGCATTAAAAACAAGGTGCTCGTCCTGATGATGCGCCATTCCGAAATTTAGCGCTCGAACCACGTGAAGCCTGCTTCAGGCATAACTCTGTAAGGACATCCTAGTACCAAGCACCACAACATTATGTAATAGTGTTTGTGCGTTTTACAGGGTGAAGCATTACTCCATGAGTGCAAGAAAAAACATGCAGAGAATATGGATGCATATAAGAGAAAGAGGATGACCACACCAACTCGCAAAGGTTTGGTAACAAGTTGCAAAAAACCTTGTCGGGAAGTGTAAAAACAAAACAGCGACTGAAGAGCTCTACCAAAAATGTGCATAACGTTCGCGCAGAAATCACCACTACAAACTTTTTTGAGCAGAGCCAATAAATAGGCCCTGGTAAATATGCTAAACTTCCTGCGTGGGCTCAAGATGTCGCTTTATTCAAACGCCGATGAGGCGCTTAAGCACTTTGAACAGTCAAAGGTGATAAACTCATATCGGACATTTTGCTGAACACGAAATAAATAGCGCAAGCTTACAAATAAAAACGATGTCCGGGCTTGACTTTAACTCACTGTATAAACAACGTCGAAAATTCTAGAGGACACTTTGGACCACTAAAGTGCGATGAGGCGAAAGCCATTATAGCACGGTAGATCGCAGCCCTCCACTATGGTATACCTCTATCTCCTTCTCTTCATTCACTCCCACCTTCCTCCCTTCCTTTACGGGATGGTGGTAAGAACATTTATTAACTATGCAAGGGCCTGGAGGTATGTTCGGATCGACCCATATGGGACCAGTCCTTACAAGCACTGGGTGGAGGTCCCTAGTTTGGCACCCCAGTGGCGCTTGCCGCCGCCCGGGCGCGCCCGACTAAGGCTTGTTGGGCCTGTAAGTCGTGGCAGCCGAGCAAGATCGCCTCCCAGTCCTCCCAGGTTGGGTTGGGGATGGGGGAACAGCCGGATTAAAGGGGCAGGCCCACACCATGTGATAGATGTCAGAAGACACCGCTCCACAGTGTGGGCAGCAGCCACTAAAGGAGGGGTCAAAATGTTTTAGTGCTGCCGGGCACAGCAATGTATTGGTGAAAAGGCGGAGAAGGAGCCGCTCATCCGCCTTTTTGAGGCCTTTACATGGGCTGGGGTGAAGGATATGACAATTCTGATAGTACATCGTGATATCTTTGAAGGTGTAGGCTGGATTAAAATCGGATTCCTGATCGGGCGGGGAGGAGAAAACAGTACGGTGAGAGAGCGCGCAGGCGGCTGCGTCTGCTGCATCGTTTCCTGCCAAACCCTGATGAGCAGGGGCCATATAAGGTAACGGAATGCGGGGTCCGTATGCCGTATGCCATTTGAGTAGATTTGATAGGCTAGTAAGGGAGTCCAGCCTTGTCTGACGTTCCGACAGGCTCCTCGCGAGTCGGTAATTATGTATTTTGAATCTGAGTGTGAGGCCGCGAGAGCAATCGCCACCTCTTCTGCATGTTGTACTGTAGGCTCTAAAGGTGAGACCGTTAACCGTTTTGCGGTTGTGAACTACAGCGGCAGTGTACCATCCCCCATGGTGAGGGCTGGAGGCGTCCACGTAGTATACACCTGTTTTGTTTCCATAATGTCGGGCTAGGGCTTCCACTCGTGCCAGTTGCCGACCATTATGATCTTCGTGTGACATATTGGCTGGAAGAGGTCGCACACAGAGGGCGCGTCTTCACAGTTCTAGGATGCGAAACTTGTCTTCCATGAGAGTGGTGTGTTCGATACGGAGTCGAGCAAGAAGGCGGCGACCCGACTCCGTTTGCGATAAACGCGTGTACTGATTTGTAAGGTTCGCCTCCCGGAGCTATCGGAATGTATTCACCACCCCAAGGGCCATAAGACGGCTGTTTGAAGTAGTGATGGGGAGGTCTAGGGCACGCTTAATAATTTTTCGATGGATGGACTTCAAGAGCATCCTTGTCTTGTTTCCGTAGGTGCAGATAAGGTGTCGAATAGAGAATCCGACTGGTCACGAAGGCGTTTGCCAGCTGCAAGGCATCTTTACTTCGTAACCCCCCGCGTTTGTTTGAAACCCGGCGGACTATGCGGCCCACCTGGTCGCCCATCTTACGGAGTTTGGCCAATGTTGTGTCTGACCGTCTTTGTTAGTGAATGTAAAGTCCGAGTACCCGTATCTCGTCAGCTTCGAGTATGGGACCACTGCCGAAAGAAAGAGTGATTTGAGTTGTGCACTTTGGCGATGGGCGGAGGTGCACAAATTCCGATTTTTGTGGGAAACACTGAAGACCACAGCGGCGGGCGTAGCGGTCTACTATCATCGCCGCTGTTTGCTGGCTGGTTTCAATGTCCCCTATGCTGCCATGTGTAGCCCACAGGGTGATGTCCTCGACCTACAGGGCGTGCTGCACACCAGCGACACCATCGAGCTGGGCAGGCAAGTGCATCAAAGCCAAATTGAAGAGCAGCGGGGAAAGTACCGCGCCTTGGGGCTTCCCCGCGTGCCGAGTAGGTAAGGACCATGCTCATTATCTTAGATGCGAATGTAGGATTGACGATCCGTGAGAAATTGCTTTATGTATTGGAATGTGTTGAGACCACAGTCGGTCTGACTTAGGTTAGTGAGTATGATCTCGTGTGTTACGTTATCAAATGCCCCTTTGAGATCTAAGGCGAATACTACCCGGTCATTATGGGGGCATTCGAGTGGGTCAAGGACTTCCCGATTCAGTTGCAGGAGGACATCTTGAGCGGATCTGTGTGGGCAGAATTCGAACATGGTGTCCGCGAATACGTTTTTCTTCAAGATATTCAGATAGCCGGTCCCGCATCATCGTCTTCATTAGTTTGCCCAGACAGGAGGTGAGAGAGATGGGGCGGAGGTTATCTGTGTCAATTGGTTTGCCTGATTTAGGAATAAAGGTTACCAGAGCCGTTTTCCAGTCGCTTGGTAGGGGGGAGTCCCCGCGCCAAACTGCATTGATGTAGCCGAGGAGGAACTGGTATGCCGAGTCGGGCAGGTTCGCCAATAGCTTGATGGTGACATTGTCCCTTCCCGCAGCAGTGCCCCGTTTCATTTTGGCAAGAGCCGCCCGCAGATCATAGAGCTAGAAAAGTTGATCCAGCTCTGTGTTCTCTCTGCCTGCATAAGAGTATGCTGATTCACGGGGGTCTTGAGCTGTACACAGATACTGGTCCCTGAGTTTCTGTGCCAGTTGAGTCGTGTTGGCAGAGAAAGCATGCATGACTCTCTGCAAATGTTCCTGTGTTTCGGTTCGTGTTTGGGTTGGGTCGATGAGGGCTCGAAAGAGGCGCCATGTGTGGCTGGACATTTGTCGCGCGGCCGTGTTACATCTATCCACCCACTTGGAGTCGGCGAGTTGGGCCGCGTACTCAGCCGCTTTCTGGGTGAGCTCGGCAATTCGAGCTTTAAGCTTGCGGTTGTGGTTCTGGCGTCGCCAACGGCGGACGAGGCTGCGACGGGCTTCCCAGAGGTTTAGAAGGTGGTTATCCACGTCCGTGACCGCCTCTGAAAGCTGGATCTGTGTTTCATGCGAGCTAAGGTGTGTCAGCAGCTGTTGGGACCATGCTGAGTAGCCCTGCTCGGAAATGGGTGTGTTATCAAGTGAGTCAAAATTTTGCCTAAATTGTGTCCAATCTGGGATACATGATTGTATTGTGGGACGTTTGAGCCGGCGTGTGCGTATTGTAATGTTAACAATGCAGTGGTCGCTACCCAGGGTTTCCTCGGTGTTGAGCCAGTCTGTGTGTTTTATGTTGCGAGTGAAGGTTAAGTCCGGACACGTATCCCGTGTCACGGAGTTTCTTAACCGTGTTGGGTGGACGGGGTCAGTCGGGAGGGTGAGGCCCAACGTGGACGCAAGTTCCGCCAGCTTACGTCCGCGCGACTCCTCGCGATATCCCCACAGCTGACTGGGAGCATTAAAGTCCCCCACGATCAGGAGAGGATCACGACCCGCCACTCTTAGCGCGCGGCTGAAGAGGTCCGCAAATGTCACTCGCTTGAGTTTGGGAGAGAAGTATACGTTGAGTACATGCAGTGGCGGGTCCCTGCGGCGGAGTGGTAGGATGGTCACCATTACATAGGAATAATCTATTTGGAGATCGAGATCCACTAAGTTGGCTGTGCATGCTTTGTGTACGAGAATACAAGACGTGGGATCCTGTTGGAACATCGTGTAATTTGAGAGTGTGGCTCCCAGGCCAGGCTCCTGGAGGGCAACCACGGCTGGTACTGACTCGAAGGTTTCAAGGTAGAGGAGGAAATTGGCCCGCTTAGTACGGTCCTTAAAGCCTCTACAGTTCTATTGTGATATTAAAGTTGAGAAGGCCGAATTGGAGGTGGGAGAACGCCTTTGATTAAGGTGTCTCGACATGATTAAACATTTTTTGGGAGGAGGATGAGGGAGTGGCCGCCCCAGAGCCAGCTACCTGCGGTACCACGGTGGTGGTGACAGAAGCGGGGCAGCTGTCCTCATTGTCTGAATCAATGATCCGACGGTTGAATTTTGCAGGACGGGATACGTCCCTAATGGGCCCCGACCGACGGAGTAGGCGGGATTGTCCGAGATGTGTTTTTAGACCACCGTGGGTATGGCACCTATGACCTTGGTGAGTATCTGGTCCATAGCAGTCTCGATCATAGATCGCATTTTGGAGGATAAGCGCTCCTCCATCGCGGAGATCACTGTCACGAGGGCAGGCGACAGCTCCGCGTCGCTCTCCATTGCTTCCGAGTTCTGCGGGCTCGGAGCGGCGGACGTCAATTTTGATTCTAAATTTTGAATTTTGTTGAGCAAAATTTTATTCTGTGCCCGGAAGACGTCAATCTGTTTTTTGTATTCCGCATCGAGGGCGGAGACGGTGAGTGGAGAAGAGGGGGGTTGGGGAGGAGACGAAACGATCCCAGCCCAGTTGCTCATCTGTTGTTTGCCATGTTGGGACGCTGATGCCTGGGCGCCGGCAGCGCCGTCCGTCTCGAGGGCTGGGAAGTGGTGGGTGTCCGTGCCGCTGGGCGGTGGCGGTGGAGGCGGCGCTCCGCCATTGCCACCTGAAGCTAGATGCCTTGGCTGTTTACCAGGGTGCTGGTTTGCTGGGGGCTCACGGCGTTTGGCCTTGGGCCGGCAACCTTGAGCTGGCGGAATCTTCCTGTGCAGCCGCGAGAGTTGGTAGGGTGGGCTTGCACAGACTGCACAGGACGGAGTGCATTCGTAAGATGCCTTGACCCCGTCGGCGACAGGCACCGTTTGGCCATACAGGCCACACTTTTCGTTGTCCGGGCAGGGGCATGTGTCCGCCCGGTGGCCCACAGTGCCGCACCACACGCAGGCCGGGACAGTTCTCTTGTAGGCACGCACAAGGGTCACTTCAGAATTGTAATGAATAAATCGAAGCACAACTTTGCCCACGAAAGTGAGCGCCGCGACGTTTGAGTTTCCAAGCTTGCGGATATCGGCAAGCTCTCCAGCACACCACTGGATCTTGTTTTGTAGTGACTAACTGGTCTCGTAGTTGGCTACGGTGATGACGCCGCGACACACATCACCAGTTAGTTTCAGCTGGCCGTACATTGGGAGCCGTCCCTTTGGTGAGTCAATTTCGAAATTACGCAGAAGCTTGTCCGCGAGGAGCGGTTGTCGGGTGCCTGCGACGATGAGATTTTGCTTGATGCTGCGGCCTGGGTGCCCGATAGGCCGCGAACGCTGCTCCCAGCTCATCATGTTGGTACACATCCTTGAGAGCGACGGTCACCCGGGGCTTCAGGATGATAACTATGTCTTCGGAGTGAAGCCGCGGAAGCGGCTTTGGTTTCTAAACGGGTCCGGTCTTACGTGAGGGCCCGCCGTAAAGTGCTGCAACGCGCGCAGAAGCCTCTTGCTGTGTTAAGGAGCCAGCCAACTTGGCGTCCGCCTTCTTGGAGTTGGCGTTCCGCTTGCGAGAGCGGCGTTAGACTAAATTGAATAGCCTCTCGTTCTCGATGGGCGCAGAATCTGGGCTATCAGGCGAAGTTGCCGAAATCTCGCCCCAAGACAAGGTGCCCGGGTCGTATCCACGCTGCGGCTGTTTAGCCATCTTGCCGCGGTTGGGCGACTCACTCACGACCGCGCTGCGGCGCAGCCGTTAGGCCTAGCGTCGCCGCCACGATACGAAAGTCTTAAATAGTCCCACCTGTGTGCGTGTGGTTTCCACAGGTAGGGTACATATGTCTGAGGAGAATTGTGACAGATACTGCGCCTTTTCTATCACATAAATATGCTGTAGTAACGCCTCGTAGATATCTGTGTCTGCTTCTGTTTGCTGTGCGGTGCCGCTTTCCAGAAAGCGGCACATGAAAGGTGCTGCACGGCGCCTGGATCGGACGCCCGGCGGGATCAGCTTCGTATATGCATGTGCTGGGATGTGATAAAAATTTTATTTTGCCACCAGATAAGAAGGCCGCCAATCCCCGCCCCCGGCACGCAGGCCTAAGGTACGGGAGCTGAGACCTCCGTGATCAGAAGCAGGCAAAGATGTCTTGGCTCTTCGCGGCTTCTTCAGCCATGCGGATGGCTTGTTGCTGTGGAGCAGGGGCCTCGCTCCGCAGCAGGGCTTGCCAGGCTTCTCTAGAATTTATATTTGTTTTAGCTCCTGGGGATATAGCACATTCCCAGATTATATGGTCGAGGGTCCCTCCCTCCTTCACAGTGCTCGCATTTATCGTTTTTTGTATCGTCCATCTGGACATATTATGCCCAGACCGGGTTTACATAGTTTCCAGCTTGCAGGCATCGCCATACGACTGCCTTCCTATTGTTTAGACTTTTATCTAATGGTGACACCGTCTCCTGCTTAACCTGTAATTTTGAAGAATCTGCGTATAGTTTTGCAGACGCTCGTCCATGTTCCGGCATTCGGGCAGCTTCACAGTTACCCAGAAGTAGAGAGCTCGGGCTAACTCGTGGGCCGCTTCGTTGCCAGGAACGGACGTATGTGCAGGGATCCCAATTAGGCGAATTTTTCTGTTTAATCTTCTACTGGCTAGAATCCTTGCTGCTTGCGGCGAGACCCTACCCTTTCCAAAATTCCAAATAGCCGTTTTTCTTTCGCTGATTATGAAATTGACTAGCGTTCCGACGCAAGCGAGCCCTATAGCAACTTCTTCAGGCGTTTCGGCGTTGCGGCTTCTAATGGTGGCGGCTGATACCGGGGCACCTCGGCCGTCGACCACCCAGGCGACCGCCGTCCTCGTCTTGCCACTTGCCGCATCCACGTACGCAACTGACTTGGTCTCCATCGAATCGAAGCGTCTGATTAGCGCTTCTGCTCTCTCCTTCCTCCTCTCTGTATTGAATATGAATCTTCTGGTGACGTCATGACCTATCGTGACTTTATAACGCGCGTCCAAGTTCACCAGCGTTGTGTACTTCGTTTACAGGAAAGGAAAAAGGCAGTACCTATCAATCGCAGAATCCTTCTCACATACTCGCGGTCTCTAAAGCTGCCCAGAGCGGCTGCTCCTGGCCCTTAGGGGATGGGACAGGTAGGTCACCGCCGTTTGCGGCGAGGGCTAGCCTGCAACCAAATTTTTATCTGCTGTAGGCTGTCATTGCACCCGCCGCTTCGGTGATGGACGACGGCTGTTGCAACGCGCGTCTTTCTCTCCCTCTTTTTTTCTTCTCTATTTTCTCTTCTGTCCTCGCTACGCAGTGGAGGCGGCTCAGCTACAGAGCCAGTAGTAGGCCTGTGCATTTCATTTTTCTTCTTCCTACAGTCGCAACAAGAAGAATTATTAGGAGCGCTTCACGATTTCGGGCGTGTCGCATTTTGTAAGGCGCTGGTCTGGGAATCTAAGGGATGGAGAATGGATTCGCGATGGAGAAAAGGTTTATTTATTTTTAATTCTCGCTCTCGAAAGCTTGACATCTCTGGTGAGAACCTTCTGTCGACAACGATGAGAGATTAAAGGCTTTCGCTTTAAAATGATGTACGAGTCGAGCGCTTCGGAGTAGTATGTATTTAATTCCTCACGCATGTGCCGAAAAAAAAGTTAACAGAGCCACTCAAGGGCACAGACTGGCACACACAAGGCAGCAATATACCGATCGGATTGCCACGCAGATGTATGTGCCACTAGTCGCGTCGAGAGAGCGCCCTTCTCCACTTGTGACCGGCTGTGGCCTGCTGGCGCCGCATTTCGGAAAATCTTGTTAACGCAGAGAACCAGTTAGCGTTGGCGCTGGCCGTGGAACAGTGCTTCCAACATCGGACTGCCATATACCGAGTCGAGCTTCTTAAGGTGCATGAAGAAGGTGGTCCGAAAGAACCACTGAGCGCAGACAGTTAGTGTAACATTTATGAGTCGCGACCGCAAGAGGCCGTCCCATTACTTAGTGGATTTCGATATCATCTTTTCTCAGACGTTTCTATAGCGCTTCTTTTACAGATTATTTCGATACATAGATTGGTCTTCCGTACTTGAAACGATTCGTTTTCGGCTGTGGGAATGTTTTTTATATACATGCGCTCCTAACTACGTCTTCACGATCGCCGCTGAGTGACACCTGCTTGCATGACACTTATCCTCCCCTGCTGAATGTAGAAAGCGATCCCTTTCAATACGAGCATAATTATCCTGTTCGCGCAGTTCCCAAAATCACAAACCATTCAAAACAGTGGTCCGCGTTGATAGCCTGTAGTTGTACTCGAAGGCAATACTCCGAGCGGGTTCCTAAACATCTCCTCTCCTCAGTCAGCTGAGCTGCCAATCATTCAACCAGAAGTCGGTGTTGTTGAGAATAAGTCAATAACTGGTTCTATGTCATATAATGCAAACTACTTGGGAGGCACTGAGGTTATTTGGGCCCAAAGGAGCATGAAAGCTCCTACCAGCGTCTGAATGGGCCATTCAACAATTATTATAAACAGGCGTATTCGTACGTTATGGAGCTGTACTGCTGACAGAGGCCGCAAAATTACCTCTTGTGGGACCTTGCCCTGTCGTAACACCAGGACAATCGGAGGAGAGCATAGAGCCATAAAAACGAGCTTCAACGAGCAGCGCGGTGGCCTCCATTGCGCCGCAGCGCAGCCGAGCCGACGGCGCGTTTTTTGTTCCACCGTAGCCTAGACCGCATGTTCGGAAACCTTTGATTTCGGCGCCCATGACCGGGCATGGATAATATAGATGGATATGCATGAAGCAGGTGGGATATGAAAGAGAGCTCAATTTCGCTTAGCCCTCTTGAAGATCAATTGAGGCCGCCTATGGTAACCCCTTTATGTCCCACATGGCTGAAGGGACTTTGAAGAAGCCCGCACGCTGCTCAAATCGGTCACTTGTGGGGAATTTGAACGGGCGTGCAGCAGCAAGGTGATAGGTGCGAAAAACAACACCCGGCTAAATAGGGGCAGCCAAAATCAAACTGCTGCTTTCTTTTTTTTTTCAAATTGGGATTAGTGGGAATGCAAAATTGCGCTCCCACTTGTTATTTGTACTATTCAGAATTGTTTAGTATCATGTCGGTCTCAAGCTCGGAGTGGGCCCTTCGCGAAAATAAAAATACGCTACCTCAAATGGCGCTTCCAATTCAATGCCGCTGTTGGCTCTACGCGTTGTGCTGTGGAGCTCAACGCTCTTGAGTGTCTGCTCACTATAGTACTCGCATTGTTTCTATCCTTTTTTGATTTAGATGACGCTCTCATTTACTCTTATCTGTATCTTCTTTTTCTTACACAATGTTTTGTTCTTACAGAATTTATTCAGCAGTTTTTTGTAGTCTGTGGGACATCGCAAATAAAGAATGCATGGTTTTGATTTTTGCACACGTCTACATTGCACTCAAGTTAATGCGCCATATACGTGCGTAACGGCCAAAAGCTTTCCGTACAGATTGCGGTTAGGAAACAAAACTTAACTGCCTGAACAAGGTGGAACATGAAGTCAGTGAAATAAGATTCATCAATAAAGTTATTGTTTAGTTTTAAATGTGTACTGTCTGGAAATGGTAGACATGTAAATGTATGACCATAATTATGGTACTTGGAAGAGGGGTGTAGATGGATGATATACTTCCTTCTCTGTTCCGAAAAGACAAGAGATCTGTGCAGAAAATGCATGTGGAGAATGCGAATGCACTACCTCTTTCGAAGCGTTGCTGGATCTTAATCGACAACTTTTTGCTCCTAAGTAGCCATTGCGTTAATATCTTACCGCCACTCTATGACCTCAGATGTTACCACTAGACGATAAGTAATTATTTTAATGCCAGAATTCCTTGTCTCGCGGCAATAAGCGTACCGTTGGACGCAGCCTTCTTATTAGGTTGCTTCGTGACGCCATAAAACCACTAACGCCACTGTTTTGAAGTCACATAGTCATGAGGTCGCATACCTTACAAGGTCATCAACTTACAACGTCACATGACTCACAACGTATGACTTAAATGTTAAGCGATGACAATGTCTCAGTGACTACAAACCACGGACGTAAGCCAATACTTCGGAGCGGCGTTTTGACATTTTAATTCAGCTTATGTGTTTCTTCTTAGTGCCGTGTTTACATCACCGCAGTACGAAGTACTTACAACACAGGAGAGGAAAATAATGAGCCGTACTCATAAGCCCGGAGTAGAACGCCGGGCTTATGGGCTGGCCCGCTCGCCTTGGAATCGGGAGGATCGTTTTTCAACTCCTGGTGGTAACTAATTTCTTTCTTAAGAAGTCAGAGCATATATCTCCTTCTTGTCTTTTTAGGTCACACAAAGCAGGAGGCAAGATGACGTCACTTGTTGATGACATATAAGGGGACCAACTACCCGCGATACATTTTGCAGCCAGAGCATAGGCTGGTGAGGTTTTTCAAATTAATAATGCTGGCAATCAACGGCTGCGTGAACCCCTGAAAACCCTGCATTCTTTTCTCGTCATTATGACCCGAGCGAACCGATCTTTATCTGTAGTGGTTGTTTAACTCTGACCAAATTTGGACCCTGGTGGGAATTTGGCGGGAAGTGCAAAGACGGAAAAATGTGGCCAGACCTGCAAGAACTGCCTCACTCAATCCCAGATCGAACCCATCAGGACGTTTCTCGGCACTGGACTTAACGTCTAATTCGGCTCCGCTGCAGAATTGCCATGAGCCAAGCGGTGCTGACCATCAGTGGCCACATCGGGCCCACGGTGCCCCTTCTTCATGGACCACTTAATGCTGCATGAGGCCTAAATAAGCTTAACAGACTCAAGAAGGCTCATGAAGCCGTCTAAATGTCTGGTAAGACAAGCTGAAAATTTATTTCCTACTCTGAATGCAGTTAGGTATGACTGCTTATGAGGCTAAATCTGCTATCCTTGACAGGACCTTTGTATGCAATCAAAATGATTATTTTCATGTCTGTCATCGTCATTTATAACAAGCTGTACTAAAGCTGTGTACGGAGAAGCTAGGCACGGCCGTTGCGATTGCAACACACGCTCTTTATGTTGACGTGCCATCAGTAAAACCCGACGTTTTATTGACTGCGGTGTATAATAGTATGAAAACTTGAATCGTTTGTTCTAGGAGAAAGAAGGGTAATGGATTGCGGATGGGAGCTGACTGTTTTCGTAGCAATTTTTAGACCCACTTCAGATGCCACAAGAAATTTTCTGGAACCCCTACTAAAAGACCGTGGCCCATTTTGTATGCTTTTTCTTTCTTGGTTGAAGTGCGTGACGCTTACTTCCTCGAGAGGCTGACAGCAAACGCGGAGCAGAATCAGCGTGGTTGTTTGCGAGCTGACGTTGTTTTTGCTATTCTTCCGAGAAAGTCAGGAAAGCTGTTTCGTTCCGAGTGCTGTCTCTCTCCAGATTTGAGAAACGCGAAACGTCCACAGGTTAACTCTTGTGCAATTCACACAGTCCGCTGTTAGCAGCATGTCAAAGCAGTCATGACAAATATTCTACGAAAAGAAGGCAAGCTCGCTAGCTTCGCGCTCCGTCCCTGAAGCTTAACAGGCATTTCCGTTGAAAGAAGCCACCTGCGGGCGGTTGCAAAAGCAATAACGAAGTGGCTTCGAGGCAAGTGATTCAGAAATTCTTTTCTACATTTCATTTGTCTCCTGTGCGTACTTTGCGCAGCAGCTGCATATTTCTTTCCTCTTCCTGTCCGCCTTCGACACACATATTGCTGGTGTCGTGTGTGCTGACGAAGGCAGCAGCCAAGTTTGGCGACAGCGTGCCTGGGATACTTAATCAGAAAAACGGAGTTTACCTTTCTCACTCAGTCATTTATGCGATGTACTAGGATTGAGGTTGCACCCAACCTTAAAGAACGTTGCCCCTTCGAAATAATTTTGCTGGGTTAAATGTAGAAATGGGCTGACAACACAATGGCTACCCCAGTTTATATTCTAAGCAGTGCTTCCGGCTTGGCTGTCTTTCGCAATATGTGCAGGAACACGCGGGCGCGTGGAAAAAGGCCCCTAAACCCAGTTCGGGCGACACACTGCGGCTGCTGTCGTCAACGAAATGGAAAGGGCGCCGCGGCTTTGCAAACCGTTGGCATTCCTACCTGTCTAGTATCAATCTGAAACGGCAGCTGATTGAGAAGCTCCGGCCGCTAGCAAAAGACAGGGCGGCTGTGGAGCACAGATCGCAGACCACGCTGTCTGCAGTTCTGTGCCGAAACCGCTGTTAACATTTGTTTTTCTTTTTTTTTATATGTGCGTGCATACGTGGCAAGCATGCTGCAGCGAACGTTTTCTGCTCAATGCTTTGACTGAGTGTTAAATTTTAGTGTTAAACTTTTAACACATACTCATGCAATAAGTCACTTTGCGTTAAATAGGTGTGATAAAGGTAAGAAAATATATTTGTTGTCAAGTTAAGCACTTAGAAAGGACGCAAGATTATAAGCAATATTATCTAGTTTGAGCCAATGTTAAAAAGCGGCTTTCATCAATAAATTTAATAGCTGGGCTCCAAGTTGCAAATCTACGTATCAGATCGTAAGGCGACGCAAATTATTTCAGCAGCTCTTTCTTCATCAGCACTTGGTTTTTCTACAAGATTGTTTATGTATGAGCTTGAGGTTAACATGGTCGTAATAACAAAAGCAATTGGAAATATTAGAGCATTTTAAATGTCCTTGTATATTGAGCACAAGAAGAAACAAGAAGTGAAACTTGCGGAACTTTAATCTCGGCGCCCTAGTAGATGCTGGAAGGTGTTGCGCCCTTCTTCTAGCTATTGTGCTGGTGCTATTGTGCTCGTACGCTGGTGTGTTGTTCTGCTGTCTTCTCCTGACTGCTTGATCCTGTAATGTCTGCGAGCCTGACCGTTCTCTCCGGTGACACTATTTCACGTCGAGAGATTGGCAAGCAGTTGTCTTAAACCGGAATTAGGGTTCGTGTGCAATTAGGGCTATAATGTCTCTAACTTCCCCAGGTGGGGGTTCAGCATCCTGGTTTGCCAGTCTGCCGGCCCAAAGCTCGGACTTTGAACCTTTTGGAAGGAATGGAATAAATATAATACCGGTGGCATTTCTACCAATTGGGGATGGAGCCCTGCAGTAGAAAAAAAAATATTCCAGGAGCAGCTAAAGGCTTTCACCCCCCACTACCTAGAAAGCTGAGGGGTGTCCGTTTGGCAGGAGAGGTATCCTCTTTAAGTCCTCGAATCTACAGTGTGCGTCGGATTTGCTTCGATGCACATCGTTCGCATCACTGCCCGTAAAGCCTTTTATACCTGAACAGCTGGCATGTGCAAAAGGTGTTATACGCGGCGTGGATTCGTCGGCTTCTCCACAAGAAATGATCGAGGAATTTAATGAGGCTAGCATTGGCATCTTATGACTATTCTGTTGCAGCAGGGATGCTGGTGGCTCTAGGGTGCCGACAGAATCGATGATAGCGACGTTTGCCGGGGCTAACTGTCAAACAAAAATTAAGGTATGCCAATTGTGTACAGTGTAGATCCCCTGCAGCCTCGCCCTTTACTGTGCAACAACTGCTGGCAATTCGGGTACAGCAGCAAGGCGTGCAAATCCGCAACACGCGGCAGACTGGGAGGAGACAACCAATAATTTGACATGTGCACCTCTGCTGTGGTAATTTGCACGCAGATCACCCTGCTGATGATGATGCATGCCCAAAACGCGCAGATGAGCAAACTGTTCTCGCACTTTATCCAGCATAAAAAGTGTTCTAGAGCAGATGCCTATGCACAGCTAGACCATAAAAGGAATTCGTTTGCAGCTTGTGCAAAAACACTAGCTTCGGATGTGGAAACAGGCATCACAAAGTCGGTTGTCTCAGCTGTAGAGAAATCACTTGAGGGTTTCTTCGAGCGTATGGTAAGCACGTTTACAGAAGCCGTGTCACAGGTTATAGCTACAAAGATTGGTTCTACCGAAATTAAAGCTTTGCAACTTGGCAACCCTGGTATAGCTGAATGCCATGCTCCTATGGTTGCTAGGGCCTCTGTTGATGGGGATTCTACTCAGATGACGCCTACTCCTTTTTATTCAATGAACGTACACGGTCAGAGTCCTGTGGATACCCACGTGTCCACCGTTTACCCATTGGATGTAGCGATATCGTGTTCATCCCACAAGCGCCGCGCTTCTTCCTCTCCCTCAAAATGCGCCCGTTCTAACACTAAAAGAAAAAAGGTTCCCCTAATCTTCAGAATAGCACTAATGTCTTAAAGAAGGCTATTAAAGCTTCCCGGATTCTACAATAATCATGGCGGGGTTAAAAGCACTACAATGAAATTGTCGTTCAATTGCATCTTCGTTTCAAGATTTACAGAATCTTATCTCAAATTTCAACCCAGAGATAAATTAATTACAAGAAACTTGGCTTTTGTAAAATATCGGTCATTTTCTCTACAATATTTTGGAACTTTCAGATTAGATCGCACTAGCGGCCGGGGTGGCGGCTTGCTAACATTAATTTCGTCAAAAACATTTCATCGGGCGAAGGTGCCAAAAAAAATTCCACGACAAGACTGCGAACTGCCTGCTGTTAATATCGCAATTCCACAGTGTGCTCCTCTCACTATTGCAAATGTCTACTTCACAACAGGTGTTCGTACAACAGATTGTTTAAGTGATCTATTGAGTTCAACCAACAGACTGATTATTGCTGGCGATTTTATTTCACACCATATTATTTGGGGTTACCGCTCAGATATATGTGGGCAACGGCTTTGGTACTGGATGTCTGTAAATGATGTGCGTTGCTATAATAGTCGAGGCATAACCTACATGCGAGCAGCTTCATTTAACATTAGCAGCAAATGGATTAATGGTCTCATCAAGGGCGTTGGTGGATTGTAGTACTTCTAGCGACGACTTTCCTGTTACGTTTATTATAGAATCTGCTCCCCTTAGAATAATTACTTGTGAACAAAATCTGTCAACCATGAGCTAGTTGCTACTGGAGAGGCGTGCATTACGACTATGTTTGGGGTTGACAAAATCAGTTTCAAATGCAGACCTCTATTTAGAGGCCCGTGTACGTGACTTGAACTCCCGATTTGAGCTCCTTACTGTGCGAACCTTTTTACGAGCACTGGAATCTCTGTCTGGAGTGGCTTCTCCCATTTCATTACACACCAAGCTTAGTTTCTAGATTATCATTGGCCGCAATATAAGCAACCAAAATTTGTATTTACTCAGTCCTTGCCGTCAAAAATTGCAGTTTCGCTTATGTCAATGAGACGTGCTGGCAATGTTCAAGCTACTTCCGCACTGTGCTTTGACCAGTCGTTGCCATCTAATGAAAAACACTTGACTACCAATGTAATAAATGGGCACTTTGAAGATTATCTATTACAGTATCCACAGCACGTAGCTATTTTCCCAGCTGCCTCACAACGGAATGAAAAAGCAGATTGGGATTTATTTCCAAGCACTTGATTGGAGTTTTTCTGTACGGATCCCTGATCACACAAATATTTACTGCTGAATTGCTTGCAATTGGTTTGGTCCTTCCTAAAGTTCCCGGTTGAGGGTCACCAGAGAAAGAGTAGTCAGTGAGCGCGATGGTTAGATGGCATCCTCGAGGCGCTGCAGATGAAGTTATGTGATGTTAGGAAGATAGTGATAGACCGGAAAGCGTAGCTTGACATAGTCCATATGGTCACAAAGAGTCAGACACGACTGAACGACTGAACTGAACTGAACTCAACGTCACTCACGTAATCATACTCTCTGACTGCCTGTCAGTATTAGCAGCATTAGAAAGCCCGAAAATAAGTATTTTAAAACAAACTCTTATGTTTCTCCTTTTGTTACATTTACAGGAAGTACGTTTTCAGTGGGTTCCGGGACACTGCGGCATCGCTTCTAATACAATGGCGGATTATTTAGCAAATTCAGCTCTGAATGGGCCTGTTGCCGATGTTGTACCCAATATTATCTTTTTGAATATATACTGTTTTGAACAGTTTCAAACGTTAAACTCCTTGAGCCATGAGCCACTCCTTGCGACTACGGCTTTTAACCATTTAAGTTCCTATTGGAATGTCCGATGCAATGTGAGGTCTCCATGACGCTCATGCGTTGTAGAAACCTTCCTCAACCTTTATTTATGTCGCTCTGGATTCACGCCGTCGAATCTTTGTGCATCATGTGATGACGTGGAAACAATTGAACATCACATCCTCTTCTGCCGCAGGTATGCTACTCAAAGAAAAAATTATTTAGAAATACCTCTTGCTCGCCTAGGATTGCTGTTCACAGTTCCTGTCCTCCTCTCCTTTGGTGCAACTGTCAAAGGCTATGCCCTAAAACCTGTGTGTGATTTATTGTGTTAGCGCTGTCTGTCTGAATTGTATTCTCTTTTTCTTTTTATTATTATTTTATTATTTTACAATTTTTATCATTTTTTATTGCTTTCTATTATTGTCGCCGCAAAATTTCTAATTATTTCCCCAAAACTAACCCCTAATTATTAGGTTATCTATCATACAGCCAAATCTACAATATCAATTATATAATGTCACCTACAACGAATTCTGGTCAATCTCCCCCTGTGGGTATGTTCCATCATAACGAGAAAGAAGAAGAAGAAGAAGAAAAAGAATTTGCGTAGTTTTATATTTTGAATATATCTTTGATATGAATCCTGCGCATTTTCTCGCGAATAAATAGCATTACATTTGTGCAATTGCAGTACAATTTATGCTAATATAATCTAGCTTCTTCTATAGAATAATATTGTTGCATAAATCGAATGCATAGGAGAGGTGAAACAATTGTGCACCAGAAATGTTACGCATCAATGAAGGACTTAATTTGATCAGTGAGGGCGACAGTATGTAATTCCGTCAAGATTCCTATTCTAACATCAATCTGGGTAATCGATAGAATGTTAAATTTTGATAAACGGCTCTTCAGTGTGTCAAAAACGGTTGGCTCAATATGTTCTCAGAAACATGATAGATGGCAATCAGGCGGTAATTAGTAGTAACCATGGGTAAATTCTATACAGTAGTAATTCTGTACATATAAAAGTCTTGTGGAGGGAAAACCGCCGTCGTGTCCTGAGTAAATCTGCTTATCAGTAACTTATGTTAATTTATGATTGACCCGAGAGCAATCGTGCAAAGGGTTGTAAGCCGCGGTGAAACTTTAAGAGTGGGCGCCCCGACAGTGGTGGTGGCCAAACGTTCGACAAAAGAACGGGCGCACTTCGCACGACCAGTTATTCTATATCGAGGCTCCAAAGCATTTTATTCAGTGCCTCTAGTCAGCGGAAGGTTGCAAGATGCAGCGGACAATCTTGAACTGAATAATGATCTGTTAAATCCCCAAAGGCGCTTCACTATTCCACCTCAGACATCAGTTAGATTAGGACGAGAGGGAGGGGGTGGTATCACGACACCCCTCCCCTCCCCATCTAACTGGTGGCAGCAGTGGGATAGTGAAGCATCATCGAGAATTTCCCACATTTAACGCTTGTGGCAGTGGGGAATCGGGAAGTGGTTCGACCCTTGTGACATCTATCAGCCCGAGAAAGCCCTTTTCCATCTTTTGTTTTTCCAGCGTTTACAAGTGGCTTCAACAACACATGATGCTCTGCTAGTCGTTTCATCATACTAGGTAAAAAGAGAACGCAATTAAGGACAAGGACAACAGAGAACACGACACAACAGAGCACTCGCAAAACGTAATGAGATATGATAAGCTAGCTACCTTAGTGAAGCATGTAAAGGCATGAAAGTGCGTACCCGGCTTTAAAGAAGAAGAGATTGTGAGCAGGAATTTTGGCACAAAAGCAAGATTCACACGAAGCTTTTCACATCGAAAAGAAAGCGGGCCAGTACATAATAGGTACAGTCTGTGCCAAAAGTGTAAAGTCCAGGGGATCTGCTTCTGAGCCATGTAGTGGCGCTAATTTAGAACTAGTGGAGTTTCTTTCATTGGAGAAGGTAGGACAAAAACCCTTCTTACCACCAAGAAATTGAGAACATTCAAAATGCATTACAGGCCGCACGCCATGGCCCAGAAGCAGATACCCTGGGCTTTACACTTTTGACACAGACTGTACTTCTATAAGCTTGTACTCGGCTGAGCGTATATTTAGGATAAAGTTTTGTAACAAAAGTTTCAAGGCTAACAGGCCTGCCGTGCCTGGTCCAATTTTATGAGCAGTTCGTTATTATCAACTTGTTAACAGCAAAAAAAGAAAAAGTGTTCTTTTGCGTCGTGTCCTGTTCTGGAAATATTCTTTCTAGCGTTATCTTTTTACGAAGTGGCTTCGACGCTATCGTATTTTAAGCACGGCATGTATATCAGTTTATTCAATTTTTACACCCGGGTTTCTATGCATTGTACTTAAGATTTGTTATTCGTCAATTAATTATGGCGGATAACACGCAGCTTATCAGAGGCCTCGAGGTAGCATTGTTATATTTCTAGATATAAGTTAGTGTGCAGGCGCTCTTGTTTTCAATGTCCGAGAATACGTAGCGTGCTGCTCACTGCCAGCGAACGAGAGAAAGAAGGGTCTAAGTAACACACGCGGAAACATTGCCCGCGAAGACGTTCTGCCAAAAGTGGCTAAGTAGGAACAGATCGCCTTCAAAAGAAAACCATAACTATGGAACAAATTAGCTTCGCATACTTTATTATATCAATAGTGGTGTTATTTTGTATTTAAAAACTATACAAAGTATTAAAAAGGATGCAGGACCTCCATCTATCCAAACAAATAAGTAGTCACGCTATATATGCACTAGAATACTGTCTAGTAGGTATAAATATTATGCACGAAGGCATCTGGAATGGTTAGCGTAATATGGAATAAA
The DNA here is from genome assembly GCF_055883805.1 of Amblyomma maculatum. Lineage (NCBI taxonomy): Eukaryota > Metazoa > Arthropoda > Arachnida > Ixodida > Ixodidae > Amblyomma > Amblyomma maculatum. The sequence continues at coordinate 83,761,672 of NC_139348.1, read as the reverse complement.
AATGATATACATGTATCAGAGATAATCTCTGAGCTAATATACAAGGAAGAACAACAATGAGTTCTTTACATTATCACTTTACATTATCACCTGATATCACTTTTGGTCTACTTTTCATCTACATGTGCCGTAATGCCAAGGTAGCAATAAATAATTAACATTTCAAAACCAGCCCCGCAGGGAAGGCATTTTTCTTTCGAGCTTTCACAATGCGTCCGAAAGAACAACAATTATGAACTTAGAAAGTAACAAAGGTATAGGTAAATCAGTATACACAACGCTGGCCAGGTACGACTACACATCTAGCAGCATCAAACAAAATGTTTTATTTCCTTCAGCACGATAATTTTCTTATCCGTCTAGAAAGATTCGCTCGGGAAGTTTTACGTATGATCTGCAATCGTTTGTACAAATATTGTTTTTCACATTCTCACTCTTGATGGGCCTGTTGCAATAGTTTTTTAATTTATGCCAGACGTATATGTTTGATATCATAACTTGTGGAAGCGCTGAGGCAGATATACACGAGAAAAGTTGACGGGACAAACGCTTTTGTCCGTTTGTGCCGTACACTTCTTTCGTGCATGTCTGCTTCAGCGCTTCCAAAGGTTTTCATGATATACCAATTAGCTCAACAAACAGCCTTTTTAATGTATATGTTAAATTTGCGTTTCGCTTTTTTTTTTTGGCAGGTTGGTGGTGTTTTCGTAACGCGTGTAGACCGGCGAACGTTTCCCACAACATTTCATTCAAAAACGGCTAAGATTCAAGTCGATGGAATACTTAAACACGTTGAAAATTCAGTTAAGCAGCCCTGGGCGCGGAGGTATTGAAGTAGCGGCCTCCAGAATACACAAATTATTCACTTTCCAGGTGGCGTGAAATAATATTGTTTAACAAAAAGAATACAAGGGATGGAGCGGCCGTACCTCTTCCCGCGTAGGGCGCATACCAGGATATGCAAACCAATACGTGACTGATTATTTTTGCTTAAATTTATCCTTTTTGTTCAGCCAGCTTACATTGAAAACTTCAAATATTTTCGATTCTGAACAAACCTCTCCAGCTGCTTTCTCCCTTTTCATAACTTCTAAGGCTTTCTTAACCTCATCTTGCGTTGCTGGCGGAAATTCTGATCGTTCTTCATTACAGCCAATTTCATTCCTGTCCTGACTAATATGGCTACTGTAGAGGCATATAGAACTCCTTGGCTAAATTAAGTTGTCCATATTATTAGTGACATTGGCTGCCTTGTCCCTACGTGCGTAAATATGATTTTTGAATATGCCTAAATTCTTAATTACCGCTTTCAGGCTACTATCATATCAGTTTCGAGTATGCTCAATATTCCTCATGTCGACCACCTCGCACTTAGTGATTAGCTTTGATATATCCGCCAGTTCTATCCAGTCTGTTGGGCTGGAGGCTTTCATACTTTTTCGTTTCTTAATTGAATCTTTCGTATCCTTAGTCAGTATACCGGTATCCTCTCTAGCAATTCTGCCGCATAGTTCTACCATGCACTCAGTAATTATATCTCTGAAATTATTGAACATTGCTTCTAGGCTAAGGTAGGCTTCCTCGGTTAGCACTGAATATCTATTCTGCAAGGAGAGCCCTAATTCCTTTACCTTTCCCCTTACCGCTAATTCGCGGATGGACTTCTTCCTCATTAATCTGTTTTGTTCCTTCTTCGAATCCAGAATAATTCGATGGCCTACCATCCTGTGGTCGTTGCACCGCGCTTTTGCGATTACTTATATATCCTGCATAATGTTGGGGTTAGAACACAGTATGAAATAAATTTCATTTTTAGTCTCCCAGTAGGGTGTTTCCTTGTCCACTTCCGATTCATGAGCAGTGCTTCATACGTAAGCTGCTGTCGGCACTGCGCCGATGATTCCTCGTCGGGCTTATAAGGTCCTGTCTTGCGTTTGCCCCATTTAAAAGTAAAACAGTTAGTCTTTGTGACTTTCCCTGAAAGCACCTTGCTCTGTCCTCTAACGGAATTTTAAGTGTGGAATAGTGGCATTCGTGAGTGCCATAAATCGACAGTCGTTGGCAACGTTCAAGTCAGGCTGAATACAGCAAATCTCCATAAGTTGAGCATAGTTTAACAGAAACACCTTCATGGTTTTGTGTTTAAAACTCTTCTATCAAACATAACAGTGCGCCGCAACGAAAATGCCGCGGAAATGTACGCCCCCAACTCTCCTCGGTCTTCTGGTTCAACAGCTTCCCCTAAGCCTTTTTGACAAGCTACGACAAGGCCATATGCCGCATGCTGCTATAAAAACATGCTGTTTCTATTCCTTCTCGTAAGTGTTTGTTATGTAGCTTATTCCAATCGAAAAGTTCACCTCGTCCTCACTCAAACATGACATGGACAAAATATGCATACAAATTAAGCAAATGAAATTAGGTGCTCCAGTCCACTAGACACACCTGAGTTCATGTGAAAGGAAAAGAAAACAGCTCTTACGTGGTATTGGTGTGTAGCAGGCGAAACAATTCTTGACTGCGAGGTCCACCAATAAGCATACCACAGCAATATTTACCATCAGAAACAAAGTTCCCCGGAAATGTTCTTCTCTTGCTCTCATGATGCTGCAGTTTGTCCTGTTGAATAAAATATATGAAGTGCGAAATGGTAAGGTATTATCTCTGCTAAAAAAAAAAAACCATAATTGTGCTCGAACTTGTGTTGAAATGTGAATACTTTTTGAAAAATGTATTTTGTGCGCTTTTCAAGGCCATTTGTTCGTTGCTTATTCTGCAAATGCTGGTGTAATTTTTGCCCGGTGTAAGTTCAGTTTCGCCTTCTACACGTGCCTTTGAATAACCACCGAAAACGGCAGCCGGAATGTAGACTTGGTTCAACCTGATAACGAGAAATATAGCTCTTGAACATCACCTGTCAGTCAGAAAACACAGTCTGTTGCCTGCTGCTCAGTCGCAGCGGTACTTTCTTCTAAAAAAGGAGCAACGGTCTAATCTACAGCACGACGTTCGGTTAGGCCTATTTATCTGCCACAAAGGTACCTCACTGCTGCTTGCTTTTGCATGATCTAGAGTAGAGCTAGCATTGGGTTATACCCCACTACCGCCACGGCTCACGTTGACGCATAATTTTGAATAACGTTATGCACACGAAATATCAAGGAACAGCCTGGAACTACTAACACATATTTTATTTCCATTGGCACGTTATAAAATGCTTATTTTGCAACTGTAGCGTCCTAGGATATGAGGTTACTGCTCATAATATCCGTTAAAAACCACTAATACGCACAACAACTTCATCTATACGCATGCAGATCCCTCCAATCAGGCTTTTAACACCGAACATTTAAATGAACTGTCCACTGCTCCTAAATGGAAGGCCCATCGATCGTGCACACTTCTAAATGCACACCACTATTTAAAATTTCGCACCCGTAAAGTGTGTGCTAGATTTCCACCTGCCATAGTGATTTTTCAGCAGCTGAGCGATAAATTTATAGCTTGATTGCTTTATTCTGACTCTCCCTCTTGCTCAGAAGAGCTTTCTTGGAAAAACAGTTATTCCTAACTTTTCTAAAGGCAGACACCAATCTATGACATAAATAACTAGCATCTGTAATGCTGTAGGTCGCGGCGGAGGGGGAGGGGGGGATAAAGGGATAAAGGTTTCACATTTCTTTCTTGATTTCTATTTTCTCCTCTGACAACGTTTTTTTAAAGACAATTTACTGCTGGGATCAAAATTTTGCGGAACGCGGATACTCGAAAAAAAGCTTGTTGTAGCCCTTCTTAGCTACCAGCTCGCATAGTATTGCCAGCAGTGTGTGGAGCATATCCGTCGCCTCACATCATGACAATTTTCAGGCTACTAGTTTTTAGAACGGCAACAAAGTAAATCAAATTTATTCTGCGCACTGGCGTCACATAAACTGTTGCTGGCGATATTAAATTAAAGAATAGCTAGCGACGGTATGAAACGACACATCAAATAAGGTTTACGTTTAAACGCCATGTTAAAGGCGTTCGGGGAGTGGTCACCTGCACAGTTTCGAGTCGCTATCACGCCCTCTCGTGCGATCGGTAAACGGTGCTCTTATCAAGAAAAAAATGCCCTAACAAAATTTGATTTTCATTCTCTCACACATTTAGAACAATTTTAATGCGATTAACATGGGACATTATTCTCATACCTTGCCGTTTTCTGACTTCGGTGTCTACTTCCTTCTTACTTGCTAAAAAGTTGCAATTCCTTGTTCAAGCAACCAGTTCTGTTCCAACTTCTCTACTACCTGGCCACTCCGTGATACCAAATATTATTAGTGTGTGAGCTTGAGCTTCGTTACACATCAGTGCGCATCGGTTCTAAGCCGCTCAGTAGCCTTGAATAAAAGCAGAGTGCGGAAATGCGCCAGACGCCGCTAGTGTAAACTGTGTGCTACGCTACGGTACACAAATAAAGCACGTCAGCGCGTTCTGCGCCCTGATGCTGCCAACTGCGGAATATTTGCCATCAACCTCTGCGCCCGAAAGTAACATTTTTCCGCCTCTCCAAAAGTTGACGGGTGAAGGACGGACGGAAAAAATGCCATTCGGCTTTCCTTATAGCCTTTCTCAAAATTTGCATCCATTAAGAATGAGCCTACGTCCACTCTCGTTCTCTGCGCTTCTGTTTCGTTAGGTTTGTGTCGTTCGACACAAGGAAATAAGTCAATGGTAATGTTTGGATTGCGGTCAGCCAATGTTATATAGCAGCGTGCAAATTTAGTTACAGAATTCTTCGCCATTAGCCTCCACAATAAAACCCTTAAAAACAAAGAAACAAAAGTAAAGCGGCAGCACCTATTGCTAAAGCAGTAAAATTCTGCTTCTGGCATTTCTTTTACCAAAAATACCAAAGAGGGTATTTTTTACCAGTACCACAGTAGTATTCTGCTCCTGGCATTTTTATGAACAAAAATGCCAAAGCGGCGTCTCTCATAGCCTGAGGCGTTCTGGGACGATAAAACTACATACAAAACCAAATATACCAAAGCAAAAGTAAAATTGAAATGCAGAATAAGCTTAGGTACAGAAACGTGAAGACAATCAGGCGAGAACTGAACGGTCGTGTTAAAATACCCGAATACACAACAGAGACAAATGTGAGAACAAAGGAGTTCTAGAAGGTCTGGCCTAATTTCGCTGCGACATCTGATAGTCCTGCATTTCTGCTTACATTGGGCCTAAAGGAAGCTATCTTACTTGGGACATGATGTCAGCGTAAACAGCAAACGATGATCGAATAGGCCCTGTGCTCTGATACGGCTGTGGAAATTTGTTTAGTTAAGCACATAGTTATATGATTGACAAAATGGAGATCGCACAGCGCAAGTTACGAAAACGAAGCCGCCCTACGCAGTTCAACAATGATACATAACTAGAGCACGAAGCGTTACCAAATAACGGTGAAAATTATAAAATAAAATGTGTGCTCCTAAATTGTACCTTTTTATCCCATAAAACTCACAAGGGCAGAATTAAGGGCCCCGTTTTGCACCTAATCCCCCGTCCTCATCCAAGCTGTAAGCCGGGGAACATTACTGTCGAAGTAATAATGCCCGCAATCATATCTACAAAGATGCACCATGTCTGCGTACTATGACCCACATATATTTTACTCTTTCTTTCTTAAGTTCGTGTCTTGTTTTTCAAAATGGTGGGAATGTGATTGAAAACATGCATAACGCAGCAGCTGTATATTTTCAGGAACCTGAGTACTAGTCAAGTTATCGTGTGCAATATTTTTCCTTAAATCACTATGAAACTACACATTTTTGGGAAATAAATATTCTTCTTTTGCTGCTTCAATCTCGTTTTTACTATTATTGTTTGTGTGTGTTCCAGCAGTATAAATTACCTACATTAGAAATTGTTTTTAGACTTGAAGTTTGCGATTATTGCTCTCGTTATATTAGTCGTTACCAGCAGTATACTTTGTTTTGATATTTGGTGTACTAACAGCAATTTGTATTTTTCAGCTATGGCAGCTGCGCTCTTAATCTTTCTAAAATGGAAGAGCATTATTGACACGAGGGCAGATATTCCAAGATAATACTTTAATTACGGGGCGGCAAACACAGATACACCTAAATTAAAAAATACGGGACGCGATATTGTCTAGCGTCAGCCAAAAGCTCATGCACTATTGTTTCAGCAATCAACGTTGCTCTACAGCTTATCACCGCCAAACGAATCAGTTGAACGAGCTGTTAAACAAGACCCTTGCTGATGTGCAATCTGTATATATGGACACGAAAGATAAGTGATGGAATGACACACTTCTAAACGTAACATTCGCTCACTATACTGTCATAGAAGAAGTACCTCTATGGCACCTTAATCCCTCGTGTATAGTTGCGACGTAACCACCATGCATGCTAGATGGTGTGTGACCTCACAATGTCGTTGACGTCTCTGACGTAGCTCTATTCCTGATCCGCAAAGAGGAGGCCTGACAACTTTCCTGCGTCCGTATCACTAACCAGAAGCGTACATATGCCGAGAGCAACGATCTTCATCGCAAAGTCAAATAGGCCTTCAGCAAACTCACCCGGGTCTGACACACCCACGACAACGACGAAAGAGAGAAAAGTAGTGCGCCGCATTGGAAATCTGAACTATGAGGTGAATAAATAAAATCAACAAAAATACACAAAACGCTACTTGCATACGATACTGTTGTGACTTGCCGACAGGTCGGGCTTCTTCACATTAATATACACGCATACATTACAAAGTTTCTAGTTTTCAGAGCAATTCGGTACGCTCTGCAGTAGCTTTCTGCATTACCAAACGCCTGTCTACTTCCCGAGAAACATTGGGGCATGTCGTGCGTCTTTATCGCAATCATCATCATCATCATCAGCCTGATTATACCCACAGCAGGGCGAAGGCCTCTCCCATATTTCTCCACATAACCCGGTTCTGTGCTAGCTGCATCCACTTGACCCCTGCGAACTTCTCAATCTCATCCGCCCACCTAACTTTCTGCCGCTCCCTGCTACGCTTTCCTTCCCTTGGAATCCAGTTTGTTACCCTCAGCGACCATCGGTTATCCTCTCTTCGCACTACATGTCCTGCCCATGTCCATTTCTTCTTCTTAATTTCCACTAGAATGTCGGTAACTTGAGTTATTTCTTTGACCCACTCTGCACGCTTTCTATCTCTTAATGTTACCCCTACCATTTTTCGTTCCATAGCCCTCTGGGTTGTCCTCAACTTAAGTAGAACTCTCTTGGTTAGCCTCCACGATTCAGACCCATAGGTGAGTATCGCAATGGTAGCCAGCAAATCTTGAGCACAATGTACGGTGCAGGCATTTGATCATAATAAATAAACTTTTAGCCCACCCTCACTTTCTAGGCATAAGTACCGGATGCCATACGGGTCTAGTGGAAAATCTATAATTATTGTTGTTTGCAATACATAAAAAAATAAGCCCCTATCTAACAGTGCCCCGCCACTGTGGCGCAGTGGCTGCGGCGCTCGACTATTGCTCCCAAGGACGCGTGATCGAATGCCAGCATCGGCGGCCACTTTTCGATGGCGCGAAGAGCAAGGCGCCCGTGTGCTGTGCAATAATAATGCAAGTTAAAAACCAGGTGTTATACATTTCCTGATTCCTCCACTACGATTCCTTTCATAGCCTGAGTCGCTTAGGGACGTTAGACCTTAAAGAACAAGCAAAACAGCACCGAGTGTGGAAGCAATATACTGAAGTAGAACATTTTTGAGGGCTATATGGTTAATTGAAGATAAAAGTAAAGCTTCGTGAATGAAACAGGGTAAGTATTGACGGAATGAAAACGATAACATTGGCGCAGACTTCTGTTTAATCATGACCGAAAACACAGGCTATAAGGAGCTTTCGGCGAATGTATGTACTGCCTACAGCACTCTGTGAGCCATCTACCTCCAGAAATCAGAGCTATTACAATTGTAGTAAACTATTTGAACGACAAATGCCTCATCTCATTTAATCGGGCAAAGAAGGCTGTTTTGTCATCTTATCATTGGGTACATTTCACGAAAGGCCACACAAACCATAAGAAAAAAATTTCAAGAAAGCAAAGTTCAACCAGAAGAGCGAAAAAGTGAGGCCCTTAGCGACTCAAGAGCATGAACCTGTAATATTTAGGTATAAAATTAGACCACAAAGCTAGTGGATGCCTCTATGTATAACTTACTAGGAAAACACATAATCAAGTGAAGTGGTGGCGTGCTTGGATCAAGAATTCCTGGTAGCGATGGCCGACGGCTCTATTGACATTCAAGCTATATTTCATTTCGTACCTCATGCCAGCTTGTTCGATGCAATACGTCAAAAATAAACATCAAATAAGAGAAATAGGTTTCTAGAACAGGGCAGGTAGAACGAGAGGAAGAAGGTGGCTTACAAGCTTTGAAAGAACATTGAACAAGGAAGAGGGGGGAAGCCTCAGTTCGCAGGTCGAGCCAACGTTTCGACAAGTGGACGTGTCTTCGTCTGGGCAGGTGGGATCATGCAACAGGTGGTAGAATCGTTGAGGTTTCACCTCAGTTTCGCTGTTATTGAACTTTAGGGAAAATATTTTTCTTTTGCATAGGATCATAAGTGGCATATGTCCTCTGTGGTATTTATTTGGCTGCGTTGTACCAGCGCGTTGATCAAGGATTGTCTGATCACCAGGTTGGGGTGTTTTCCGATATGTGCATAATTATTGGTGTTATTTAAACTGCCCCCAGAACATGGCTTGCACGACGTTGCCGCTAAAGTTGTAAGATTATTTACATAATCTTCCCGTGGCTTAAACATCACACACCAGTTAACTCCTTACAACAAATACTGCACTTTGATCTGAAGCTCGAATTTACGTGTCAGCACATTTGCTGGACGTATATTCCAAGAACAAATATAATTCACTACCGTTTAGAAGCGCACACTCCAAGCTTTTAAAACGTGCCAACGTAATCTAATAGCTTGGGAATCTTGCATAAAAATCATGAAGTCATCAAATCAAGTGAAGCTTCAACCAGCAATTTGAACGCTTCCACTCCGCAGGTTATCTAGCTCACATGATCATAGCGGAATGTGAATGCTTTTTGCAGAAACTAAAAGGGTGAAAAGGATGGGAATAAAAAAAAGTCGTTGCAGTTAATTCCTTACAATCACCATGTTTCCCATACTCTAAAAAATTGGCGAACTGGTATAACATCAGGATGATCTTTGCGGAACCAATTTGCGAAGTAGTTTAGTAGAAGTAATAAAGAAAACCAGGGCTCAGCGTAGAAGAATCACGAAAAAAAGTTCGCCAAGTGTGCTTCATGTCTTGAGTAAAAAATTACCCTCACATGCGGGAGACTTTATATTCGGAGTACTGGTAGATATTTTAACGAGGGGCCCGTGAACACACCTTGGCAATAACGAACAACGCTGGAGGAAGTCCAGCACAACATTTTAAAAATTGTGAAGGCAGAGCCAAGGGAAAGAACATTGCACACCAATTTCGCACAAAATTACGTATTTTTTTTTAATCTAGAGATAGGACTGAAATGCATGTTCTTAAACCTTTCACATTTTAAATACTAGTCAGAGATGTGTCAGCACTTCGCCTATTTGCTTTCATCGAATAAAGTATCGTTTTTTGTAGCCCACTAGTAAATGAAGAGTGTCCTTACCTTTAAAATTGATTAGTGCGGAGGCCCTTTAAATTCATTGTTTACATCTTCGTAATCCACAGCAAGCTTCATGTTTTCCTTCACCATGTGTGTGGTTCTGGCCTCTGGCTGTTCCTTCATTATGTACCGCATGCTCCCTTCTGGCAAAAAGGTTATACTTGAAGATTGCTTCTACATGTGCTTCTACTTTTCTAAAAATTCTACTTTTTACACATTGGCTCTGCTGATTGTCATTAACCATTGTGAAGTTGCCCAAACTACTCTCAAGCCATCAAGAACCGTAGAGTAGCACTCACCTTCAACATGTTGTTCGCATATGTAGCACCATGGGCATCCGAAGTAACCATTGAAGAAGACCATATTGAGTACTGCTGCCCTTTCTGATGCATCAGCTGAGCAGCACAACACAAGTGGCTTCGAGTAGTGCGTTCTCGACTCGTATATCCACTTTACCGGTCCAGTAGGATTAACTTCAATAACCAACTCTTCCAAAAAGAGCTGCATGTTCGGATGGGTCTTGCCGAACCACAGCCGAGCAAGTATCGGATGTTTCAACCGCAAGTGTGGTGGCAGTTCATTTATGATGAACTGTAAAAGCCATACTGAGTTTCTGAGGACTTCCAAATTGGACTGCCGCCAGTATTTATCGTTAGAGTGACGTCGTCTCTTGAGAGTCCTCTCAATTTCTTCATTTTATTGTAGCACTCAGCACTTGTTATAATACAAATACTGGAGCTCGGCTCTTGAAGCTTTGCCAGGTTTGCATGAAGATGAGGTTTTGAGCTTTCAATTGCAAAGCTGAGTGGCTTATGGAAATTAAGAATAATGAAAAATGACTCGTAGTCTTTAAGTGTGTGCAAGGCACTGGTCTCCAGACATTTGGGGCACTGTGCTGAATCCCCATCCACATTTACTGTGCCCCTGCACACTCTTAAAAAAAAGGTTGGTGAATTCACTAAGTAACTACTAACCTTTTACTTTTCCCATAGATCACTACCTTCTTAGTAACTCGAGGTAGTAAAAATACAGCTAGTGAAATTTACTACCCCAGGAAGTTAGTGAACAGTACTAGCGCCACTTAGTAGTAGGTTAGTGAATACCAACACCTTCTTGCATTATAGTTTGCCTTTGAAGGGTAGTGGAATATGCTACCTTCTAGTAGTACGCAGTACTACAGCACCTAGAGATTCGTACTACATAGGTCGTAGTACTTATTACAACATATACCTAGTTCTTATTATGGGTTACCATTGAAAAGGTAGTATAATGTGCAACCTTTTTTTTAGTATGAAATACTACATGGCCTAGAGGTTCTCACTACATAGGTCCTAGTGCTTACTGCGGCAGAAACCTAGTATCGATTGCTACCTGTATGGAGCCAATATATGCATCGATAGGTAAATTATTTCTGAAAATATTGAATATCTTAATAAAGATTTGGTGATTAAAATTAATTGTATTATTCGTAATATGTGGTCAATTGTCATCGGCTTCAAGTTCGGTGCAACATTGAGCTGATCTACAAACAAGATGCTAATTTTACCTTGTTCGCACCAGTCTTCAAGCAATGATGGCGACAAAACTTGCGGACAACAAATACTCATTTTATTCGTATTTAAAGGCAGTGTGGCTATGCCCTTTTCAATGGCAGAAATGCATAATGGCGATGAGCTTCTTAGGCTGTATAAATACTCTAGCACTGCGCAAACGTTTTCGTTGCGCATTGAATGCCTGACATTAAATACCCAGTAGCTCTCAATGGCATGCGTGAGTCCCACGATGATGTCCAGCATTCGACCTTGATATCTTCAAACCCAGCAGATATTGCGTCGGCGTTATCAGGGTTCATCCGGACGCACTCCAATGCTGGGTAGATGTCCTAAAAAGCAACATAGAAAGTAATTAAATTAGAAGGCACAAATGAATTTATAGCAAATTTATACTTACTGGCCTCACCCGCAAATGTGGCTTTCAATTCTTTCACAACCATGAAGAGGCAAAAGTTCCACCATTCAATAGCAAAGTGATCTGCAAGTATTACAGAATTGACATATTTTAAAACCACTTCTTGAATGACAAGAAAAGGGAGCAATAAAGACTTGGAACCTATGAAATTTTTTTTTTCAAATAATGAAGTCCGCAGTTTATTGAACACGCCTAAATTCCACAGAAAATTATAACCTTTATTTCATATATTTCGGTGCTTTCAGATTTACAGGCTGTTTTGTTTTTGCTATACACAAAGCAACATTCATAGAATTATGATACCACACACAGGTAAAAATTTTGGGATGGGTATTTTTTACTATCATTTCTAGAAAAGAAAAGATTTACAGCGCTAACAAATACACACACATAGGACAGGCACTGAATAACTTTTTTCGAGACACCAAATGAAACTTCTTGAAAAAAAAAAGAATTTTACATGCAGTTCAAAACATTGCTACACATTGTAGTGAACTGGAAATGATTTATTCAAGTAAAAACAATTCCTAGGCTAGTTGGTTCATTTCAAAAAATGAAATTTAAAAAAATAAATGTAGTTACAAAGATATAGATTTTGACATGGATATTTTATAGATTAATATCCAGAAAAGGATAGATTCACAGTACTAACAAATAGACACTCACAAATACACACACATAAGAAAGGCGCTGACTCCATCTTTTGTTTCGAAAGGACACCAAAATAAAACTTCTTAAAAAAAAGATCTGTATGCAGTTCAAAAACGTCCTACAACCTTGTCGCAAACTGGAAATGATTTAGTCAAGTAACACCAGATTCTAAGCTAGTAAGTGCCTTTCACCAAAACGATGCTTCTTCCAAAAAGATATAAACACACAGATATAAATTTTGGGATGAATATTTTATACAATCATTTCCAGAAAAGGGAAGGTTCACAGCGCTAAAAAATACACACTCACAAACAGACACACACAGGATAGGCGCTGACTCCAAACTTCTTAAAAAAAAGCATACGTTTCATTTTGCTGTCGTTTCGAAAAAAGAAAAAAGTTGGACTCTGCGTCTATTCTATCATTTTATGTGTGTCTTTATGTGTGCGCACTTGCTAAGCTGTGAATCTTTCCTTTTCTGTGAAATGCACCAACTAGCCCAGCAATTGGTTTCACTTGACTAAATCATTTCCAGTTTGTGACAAGGCTGTAGGAATTTTTTGGACTGCATACAGATTACAGAAATATATTTCTAAAGACGCTCGTAGCTCGAACAGATGCACTAGGATCCAATAATTGTATACAAAACAAAGCAGAAAAACTCAGCTCATACAGTCTTGAAGTAGGTTCGTGACCAAGTTATATGTTTCCTACAAATAACAAAAATGTCAGCAAAACTCTTGGATGAAGGCAGCAGAGCAGGTAACACCAACACAAAGCACAAGAGGCACACACACGCACACAGGGACTACGCTGCACTGACAACTATTTCAACTGGAAACCGCATATCTTCTTCTTTCACTTCTTCCTTCACTTTGTCTGCAGCCAACTTCTTTCTTGTCGTTAACATCCTGCCCGTTTGCGCAAAAATTCTACTTCCTTCTTCAACAAAACCACCGATGGCATGCAGACACATTGGTCTCCCAAGTAACAGATTGCATATGCTTCATAAATCTCTCTGGCTAACTTGTCCTTCATCCTTCTCATAACCTTAGCATTGTGAAGGTCAGCCGGACATTTTTGGTCTCTACGCAGTCTTTGCAGTGCACAGCCAGATTTGTGCCAGACTTGTCCGATATTGCCTTAGCGCGCTCTCTAATCCTTTTAATCTTCCTGTTTGTCCAATGTATTTTTTCCACACTGCAAGGGAATCTCATAAACAACCCCCTGAATACACTAAGGGTGCCTAGTCCGGTGCGAAGTTTTGCATCCAGAGTTGAAGTCCGATGGCACCAAACAGGGCTAAAGGGATGCGTGTGCAGAATAATAACCGGGACTTCAACTGCAATTGCACATCCACCTCACACTTTTAATGCACCGAAAGGAACGGAATACCTTTCGCTCAATGGAATGGAAATTTGTCTGATCACTGCAGCAGAAGTAAAAGGGAAGTTACGATCCGTTGCCTAAAAGCGGAGACGGAGGGGGCTGATTAATTTGACAATCATCCCATGGCAGCCATTGACTGTGCAGTGTAAGCAGTAAAGTTATGGGCTTAGTTTGCTGCACTTATCTGTATATGCTCAGAACGTCTCAGCAAGCAAAAAACCAAACCGAAACATGCCAAAATAACTGCCACTTGCATAGTATAAGCGCTTCTGCTTGCATATTGTCAGCAAGCCTAATGATTTTTTATAAACATTATGCTCTATTGATCTCTACAACATAGAAATGTCTTACTTTTTTACCACAAAAATGAATGGCACTGTAACGAATGCTGATGCATATGTGTGTACTATTGTCATGACGTTTTGATTAGTGAGGCCTGATGGCTAGGCAGAGATGAAGCTTTGCACCTCTGCTGGGTTTTCCTCATTAATAGGCGCATTAAAGCTGGGAAAGTGTCATATTTTAACCCATGAATAAAAAAAAATAAAATCTGTATGACATTTTTATTTCAGAGACTCTTGAATGCTTAAGGACGAAAATTAAAACAATTAGGGAGCCGATACCTCGCATTATCACAGCCGATGATGAAGGGGATTCAAGAACACGAAGTAAAAAGAGGGTGAGCGTGTAACCATTCATATGAATATTATTTCCAATTAAACGGCACATATTCCTTTGTCTGCAGTCCATATCTACTTAACATTCTGCAAAGACCATCCGCAATCAACAGACTTTCAGTAGGCTACCAACAAGCAACATTTCTGTATTTTCCTTACCAGATCTTGCCACCACTAAAAGAAACCCCAAAAAGGCAGAAAGCTGCCTGCAGCGACCTCTATGATAAAATACTTATGAAACATGAGGCAGACAGTGACAATTTTGAGGGTTTTTTTTATTTCTAAAATTACTGGTGGTGTCACTGGTATGAACAACTAAAAAACGTTGTGTGTTGTATACTTTAGGCTGATCAGCCTACAACAGATTCCATGGATAAAAAGATAGGGAAATAAAAAGGCTCTGAACGAATTAAAGGCAGCTGATTAACTGAACAAGAAGCTGACTGCCACCCTCCTGGAAAAAATTGGTGAGCCCAATTTGCTTTTGTTAACCAGTTGGGATGATACTTAGAATGGTATAGTGGGGAAAAATAGATGGTGGGCTCTGTCAATAGTGTGTCATGTTGTGATCACCAAGAGACCATTCTTGCTAAACAAGGAGCTGGTATAGGCTAGAAAAGACCAAGAAACAAAATACCGTTGTCAGTAAGCATTGATATTTGTGTGCAGATTCTGGGGGATATGTTACGCCACCATCAACTCCAAAACAGAGGCAACCTGTTTACAGCTAGGATGTCTTAGGCTGATAAAACTTTTAAACCCATTTTCTAAATTTTAAAATCACCCACTTGGTATAGTTTACATTGACAGCTTTTGTTGCTTTGATCAGGTATAAAACAGCAGAATACAAAGGCCCCAATTTGCAGAAAATTGAGATTGCACATTATTGTTGTCGGTGTTATGGGTGAAAAATCTCTAGCGTGCCTCTTGCAGGTGGCAGTTGGCCGGTTACAAGGCTGGATGCTGATTAGTTTAGAGGTAGTCGACATCACTAGACCGCGACTTGGTTGAGGTGGCAGTTCTTTGTTAAGAAAGATCTAATTAACCCAGAATCGTTGGACCTGAAGCCAAGCATGCTTAATGAAGCATGGGCCATGCAAGCATGTTTCAGGGCTTGATTAAACTGGGTTTCAGGTCTGTGTTGGGTACTCTTGCACAATGTGGTAGCTCATTGTATGCTTATGAGTAGGCGTAAGATGATAAATGTGCAAATTCAGAGATTAGTGATTGGGCGAGTAGGAAAAAAGCATGTACAGTCTTTGTCAAAAGTATATGGCCCAGGGGTTTTCCTTTTAAGCACCGTAACTGGGCTTGTATCATAACACTGGCGTTCAAAATCTTATAGCTGATAAAGCTCGTCTTCTTTCTTCTCTTGCTTACATTCATATTCCATTATTGCTACAAGGCGCTGCGTTACAGGGCTTAGAGCGAAACCCTTGGGCTGCATATTTTTGACAAAGACTGTACATAAACAAGGGTATACAAGGGGAGCTGTAGACGCCAGTAATGCTGTTGCTTCATACACATAAAGGTGAAGCTTAGATGTCCGCAAATTTTAGCCATTTTGTCGTTGTTTCGATATTTGACTTCTGGTGGGCTAAGACAGTTTAAGGTGCAACTACAAGGCCCTTAGCTTAGGGACAAAAAAAGCAGTGTTGCTAACACATGGTTTTTGAGAAAGAGAAGCAAAAGCTGGTAGCCTTTTAGCTTGCTTAAAAGGATATCTTTTTTGCTGCCCGAAATGCGGCTTTTTGTGTTTGGTATGGTATTCACAAGGCCCTGCAAGTGTAAATGTAAAGTGAGGCATAATTGGGGCTTTTTGGCTCTAGTTACTACTTTAATAATTCTTTGAATGCTCAAACTATCTCCCTTCTTTACTGACCTCAATCCTGTGGCATGCAGCTGGCCTGATAGTATGGATCACCACATTCTAATGATAAAGACGTAGTTCAACTGAAGAAAAAAGCATATACGAGGTAGGAACATAAACAGCAAGTGGCAGACACGTTTGTGTTTCTTATCTAAATACACTCTCCTGACAAACAGGAATGCCTCTCTATGGTCTATACATTGTTATTTTTATTCCACTAAGCAGATCAAATAGCAAAGTGCGTGTCTCAGGGCCAGCAGCGTGGAGAAGTAATTGCAGAATACATAATGCCTTCCTCTTTGGACACAAGTAACAGTCACGCATATTTTGTGTATTTTTTGGAATGGAACAACCTGCAATTATTTTTATGTTGACACGCTTGCAGGTTCAGCAAATATCCAGGCTGTGTCGACAGCTGTGGTAAGTGGTGCAATAGAACATTACCAATGCAGGCATAAGAGCACTGAAGGTGAATGATCTGAGGATTATACTATACTCCGGGACGCTTTTTATTGGCAATGAGCGCGAAGGTAGGGAGGCTTTAAACGTGTTGATCCGCCATGTACCCCAACAGCACGGCTTTCGGCCTGCATAGACGTTCCAGATCATTTCGTTTGTTTCGACAGCCAGCGTGTCTTGAACTTGACTCGAATCTTGCCAGGTGAAAATACTTCCAACCGTTTCAAAGTGGACGAACCAATACCAGAACGACTCGTACAGGCGGCAGTTACCATCTTGTCTGCAAAATCGGGGTGTCTCTAAAACCCCTGACAGACAACAAACAAAGAAAACCCGGTGGGAACCAAGACAAGTGTTTTAGGCATAATAGCCTCATTTCGAAAAATCGTTATAAATAATTACCGTAAATAACTAGCGCTATGATTTCAATTTGTTTTGCAGAACCTGCTCATGTAACTATAGGACTACTCAACTGCGTAGGAAGATACGTTTTGGTGGTGTAGCTTTGGCTCCATTGCCAAGAAAAAGTGTCCCCGAGTATAGGGCTCACATTGTAACTTTATTCCTTAATATGTGGATTTTTGAAAACATCCTCTGATTGCCTGGAGCAGCACAAGCAGATTTGTTGCTCAGGCAAAAATAAATCCTTAGACCAGCTATAATAAAGGTAGTGAAAAGCCATTTTTTTTCTGAAGGTCCAGATTATAATACGATAACTATAACTGAGCAGCATTTCAAGCCCCTTCTTTCTTAAGTAACAGATGTTGCAGTTGTAATTGGTAAATGTATATAATTTCTGAATAGTAATATCACTTCACAGGACAGCAGGGAGTATAAATGCAAATAAACACTTGCCACATTAGAAAAAGTGTTTTGATGTCCATATGGGCTTTTTTTTTACTTGTAGAGAACACTTGCACACTATGCTTTAATTTTTTATTGTCGATGCTGTGCTGTGCCAGTGAGAAAAAACGATCCAAAATCAATCAACCAAATTTTGAAAAACCTGTCCCAGAGTTTGAGTTCCAGCAGGCAATAAAAGTGTTTTGAAATCTGTGGATGCAAAATTCAAAAACAAAGACGAGAAATCTTCCGTTAAACGAATGCCTTGTGCTGTTTTGTGACATTGACACAAAACAGCCCAGTGCAGAAGTCTCATGTGGCATAGAGCAGCATATGAGTCTCGATCTTCAATTTATCCATGTTTTACCGTGAAAAACATGTTAGAAACGACAAAGGCATCAAGCAACGAACATGAAGTAATTTAGTCAGCTGCAGTGCAAGACATTTTCTCTCGCTACTGCACCTAAGCAAACTTGAATGTACCCCTGGAATGTTTAGGCTGCCTGTACTGATTGTTTTTGTACAATTTGAGCTATACAATTTTCTCTATATTTTTGTCAATATTTTGTATAGGTGGTGCGCCAGCCCGTCCTTTATTTCATGAGCCTATCGAGCAAGCAGTAGCTGCCATACCTAACGATGAGTAGTTTGGCAAATCCTTTAGACCACTGGTGGGACTTGCTTTGTTTCTTTATATGGGGACTAAGGCCTGGATCCGACACTTCAAGAGGTTCCTGGACCTAATCAGCAAGCAGAAGTTGCCATACCCCGTGGTGCATGTAGTTTTTGTAAACCAATTACAAACCATTAATGATAATTTTTTTGCACGGTGACTCAGGCCCAGTTTTGATGCTTCAGGAGGTTCCTGGACCTCACCAGCAAGCAGAAATTGTCATACCCCACAGTAAGTGTAGTTTTTATGAAGGTATGAAAAACGATTGATGAGACTTTTTTGGCAAGATGTCTCAGACCCGGCTCTGATGCTTCAGGAGGCTCCTACAGCTATCCATCATGCAGAAGTTGCCATACCCCATGGTAAGTGTAGTTATTGTAATCCGATTAAAGACCACTGCTGAAATTATTTTGTTTCTTCACATTGGGACTTAGGTCCGGCTCTGACGCTGCAAGATGCTCCAGTACCCTACGGCGAGTGTGGATTTTTTTTTATACTACGGCTGCAGGTTAAGCTACTGACTTTTGGGAAGAAATCAGCCAATAGTTTATCATAAATGGTTTTGCAGAAATGCTCTAGAAAGCTCTTTAGACCTATGATATCCCGAAGACATGCTTGTTTCTTTTGGTCTGCACAGCTTTTATTGTGACATAAAGATGCGTGAATCTTTCTTCACTTGCATGAGGGGCATAAGACAAGACGTCTCCAGTGCTGAGCTAGACTTTTGCAAGGACAGCAAGCCATGCCATTGTGGAGTTCTTGCGTTGCTCAGTATACATGACTTTCAGTTTCATGCAACCAGTCACCGGTCTCATGTTCATGATTTATATTTGGCGAAACTGCATATAATGCCAAACGTGCACATACTCTGACCTCAATATTTGCAGAGGAGACTCACGCATGTGCTGTGGAGGCAATGAAGTCTGCAGCTGGCATGAGAGTGGACAGGCTTGAAGGCTTGAATGGAGAGGTAAGCAATGTAACATTTACCTAAACATGCACCAAAGGTGTTCGTAGGGCTCCTGTACCATGTTGTTCTACTATTATGAGATACCATAATCTGCTAATTGTCTTAAAAAGTTACATGCACGGTTACACTGGCTGGCAGCAGGCAGGCTGCTAGATGGTTTGGAGTACAACGGCCGGGATATGTTGCTATACGACAAAGCCTGGTATGTGGAGAG
The DNA here is from genome assembly GCF_055883805.1 of Amblyomma maculatum. Classification (NCBI taxonomy): domain Eukaryota; kingdom Metazoa; phylum Arthropoda; class Arachnida; order Ixodida; family Ixodidae; genus Amblyomma; species Amblyomma maculatum. The sequence continues at coordinate 83,742,262 of NC_139348.1, read as the reverse complement.
AATGTTTTATGCGGGAGGGAGGGGGGGAGGCGTAGCAATGCTAGAAACATTGTCTGTTGTGACTATATTCAGATTGCTTTCAAAGAACTCACTGCTTATGGGCAAGAAAGAATAAATGAATTAGGACTGCATGGAATAATATTGCTTTCTCTTGTTCCCTCTTGCGTGGCCTGTTGATCTCATGTTTGGAGTGCACAAATGTAACATTGACTTAAGCATATCCCAAAGGTGTTTGCGGAGCTCTTCTACCACGTTGCCCTACTATTATGCGATAGCATAATGTGTCATTGGTTTAAAACTTTGCATGCACGTTTACACTGGCAGGCTAGCTAGCTGGTTTAGAGTACAGTGGCCAGATATGTTTCATTTCATTTATTTATTTCATTTCGTTTATTTTATCCTCAAGGCCTGAGGGCATTGAAGAGGGGAGTGATAGTATACAATAGTTATGTACATTTTGTTTCAATTCTAATTATACAATGTTAGCTAATGCGCAAAAAATGGTGATGGTCGATAATGAAAGTAGTAGTTCCGTGAAGGTGGTTCCAGTCCTTTGCTGTTCATGGGAGGAAACCCTCAGCTGCACGTGTAGTTTTAAAAAAGGAATATCAATTTTATGCGATAGTCAACTCGTGTCGAAACATATGATGGAAGGGGTATAAGATCTCTGCGCAGACTGTGGTTATGAAATATTATTTTATGAAGTAAACAAAGATGAGCATACTTTCGACTACTATCGTTTGCATCCTGTACAATTTGTTCTGATTTTCAAGCAGTTGCAAAAACATATGACAAAACCATATGACAGTATTTGATATACAGTAATCAGGGAAATGAAATCAAATGCTAAATAACTGTTACTGATGCAGCGTTAAAACAACTCATCGCATCTCCGAGCCGGTCATCCGGCCTGACGAGTGTTAATTTGGCCAGCCATGTGATGTCCCCAGGCGTAGTCGAGCAGTTCGGTTACTCAAGTGCTAAATCACTCTGGCTGTTAGCTTAGACATTCGTGATATCTTTCATGTTGCAGTTGATATGACAGTTGCAAAACTATTTAATTCCGTGTAAACATGCGTATATATTAAGCAAATAAGTTTTATGGAGATTGTGCATTGTAGTCTAAACTTGTCCCCTTATTAGACTAAATAATTTTTTCTCTCTTCTCAATCCTACATGTCTTTTTGTTCAATTTTTCATGTGCTATCACTGACTAGATGCACTGGCATACTATTTCATTGCCCCTCAGTTTGCATATTGCCAGTTTTCTGAAAACCTCTATCATTTTTTTCTTACAAAGCAAAGTATAGAAATACTTAACTGATGGTTTATTAATGATTACAGGTTGAGGTAGACCCCGGTAAAATAATTTCGGATGTAAAGTGGATCTTCTTGCTCAAAAATAAGACTGACACCAAGTTTACATTAGAAGTTCCTCGTGTTTTTTGGGACCGAGACGAAAGAGCAGCACGAAGCCTCACCGGCCAGGCATGACAGATCATTTCAGATACTTCAGGCAAGATACCTGCCACCCCGGAGAAAGTAGAATCAGTTGCACGTAAGTTAGTTTTTTAAGTTCAAGTCCTTCTGTGTGTCTGTGCACACTATTATACTTTCACGTTTCCTAGCACACATCCTAATATATTTACTTTTGGGAGCGAAAATGATATGAGGCACGAGCAGTGTTACATGACTAGATTGTTTACACCACTTCTTTTGCACTCCACCTTTCGCACGTGACCATCTACAACTGCTTTCGGCATCATCAAACTGCTCCCGTTCTGCCACTGAATCCCAATGCTCCTGTTACTGTTCGCCCATTGGAACACAGCTACTTTTGAAAAAGTACTTTTACGATTGAATGCTCCGGCTCTGCAAACAAAATGAGCCATTAGAGCTAACATAGACCAGGTGTCCAAGTGCTGCAATAATATGTAGTGCCTTAGGATGCGACAAAGACAGCTACCGAGCTTACCATGTTACCGGTGAAAACGAATGCTTCTGAAATGAAATGCGCATTGTTGCTCACCATCAGTTTCCTGTAGCTGTCTATGCTTTGCTTCAAGCTGAAGGATTTGAGTACTTTTTTATAAATAACTGTCCATTCAGGATAGCATTTTAATATTCTGTTAGATTTAATGCCCTGTTAAGTTTTGTTTGTCAGCAGTGGTACTAAGAGCCATATGTTGGATCGTGTGCTCATCAATCCATAGCCATTGAAATCGCGTATGTCGCAGCTACACGCCTAGATTGGAATAAAAAGTAGCTAAGGCTGTTGACCGAGTGGTCACTTAGATTGCCCATGCGAAAAAAGTATTAAACCTGGTTTTCCATAGCTTCCATAGCTCAAAATAATAATTGGAACTCCAAGAGATTGGAGTTCCAATTCAGCTCATCTGTCTCCTCAGGAACCTTTATGAAGGGCAAGAGGCCACAGTCAGAACTGGGCATGGTCTTACTGATTGGTTTCCGATTGAGAAAGGGGTGAGGCAAGGCTGCATACTGTCGCCCTGCCTATTTAACCTATATGCAGAGTGCATCATGAGGAAGGCCGGTCTGGACGAGTCTTCAGCTGGAGTGAAGATCGCTGGAAAACGCATCAACAACCTTAGATATGCGGATGATACCACTTTAATGGCAGAAAGTGAAGTGGATCTCAAGAGACTTCTGATGCGCGTACAAGAAGAGAGTGAGAAGTTTGGGCTTAAACTGAACATTAAAAAGACGAAGATCATGGCGTCTTGCCCTATCAAGTCCTGGAGCATCAATGGACAAGAAGTGGAAGCTGTGACAGATTTTATGTTCTTGGGCGCCAAGATTACCTCGGAAGGAGACTGCAGCCATGAAATTAGGAGACGCCTGCTTCTGGGAAAGAGAGCAATGGTTAGCCTTGACCGCCTAGTAAAGAGCAGAGACATTAGTCTGCAAACCAAGATCCGTATAACCCGTGCTATGGTCTTTCCAGTTGTGATGTATGGATGCGAGAGTTGGACTGTGAAAAAGGCTGACCGCCGAAGAATTGACGCGTTTGAATTGTGGTGCTGGCGAAGACTCTTAAGAGTTCCTTGGACTGCCAGAAGATCAAATCAGTCGATATTGTCGACCATAAACCCTGACTGCTCATTGGAGGGTCAAATTCTAAAGTTAAAGCTCAGCTACTTTGGTCATCTGATGAGAAGAGAGGAGTCGCTGGAGAAAGATTTGATGTTGGGAAAGGTTGAGGGTCGCCGGAGAAGGGGTAGGCAGCGAACGCGATGGTTAGATGGCATTCTCGAGGCATTGCAGATGAAGCTATGTGATGTTAAGAAGATAGTGAGAGACCGGAAAGCGTGGCGTGACATGGTCCATAGGGTCACGAAGAGTCGGACACGACTGAACGCCTGAACTGAACTGAATTCACTGAGAATGCCCATCCAGCCGCTATGGCAGGTAAATGGTTAGTGCGTGGATCGACTATATTTAGTAGGACGTTTATGGCTTTTACAAACTTGGATTCCTGCACTTGTGGCATGGCTGTATTCAACTGAAGAGCTACCACACACCTAATCACACTGGAGGTCTACTGAGAAATTTATAGACTCACCTTTAGCTTTGAGTCTCACAGCGTCAGCTGCCAGCCCACACTATCGCTTCACAACAAAGTGCATCCTCCACGCTTCAGCTGCCAATGGATCTTTTTTTAGAACACGCCTATCTGCTGGAAGCGTTCACACTCTATTAGTTCATGCTTTATCCAAACAGAAAAAGCAATGACGGAAAAGTAAGAAGGACGCGTTGGCACGAGTCGGTTGCAAAATAGAAATAGAAAATATTACCCTTAACATGGAGTTGTGGCATATGATCCAATGATAATCTAGCATTGTTTTTTTTTTGTCTTTATTGCATCTGAAAATGTTTTCGCTACGCCGGTATTAATAATTTTCGGTAGAGTAATGGACGAATTCTTCTTTTTGCAGGTAAATGTGTATATTATGGACGAAAAGTCAGAAATGGCAGAAGTAGAGCAATAAAAAAACCTTGCGTTAATGTGACATGCATGGCTTACGCTCATAAGCCATTTGTATTCCTAGTAGGGCGAGTATTACCAGTGCATGGCCTGGAAAAACTTATTCATTTGCATATTATACAAAGAAGGTATAAACGGCGTTGCTCAAGTGAAGCAAAGGTAGTTGCTTGAGGTCAGAAGTTCATGACGAAGTGTAGTTAGATAGAAGTAGGATTCTGATTTCAGGAATATATAAGTGCATCATAAGCACAAGGGTATTTTCGCAAACCTTTACTACTATCATCAGAAATTTTGGGCCTTAATTCGAATGCAGTTACCTTCCCTTTAGAATTATCCCGGCTGTTACAAATTCATTTTTCTGACAAAATCAAAATTGGGCACATTTTGGAGGTTGTATACCATAGCTCAAAATAATAAACGGGGTGTGTAATAGTATAGCTCAGCAACACATTCCCACCACCTATTTAGCCTGCGCGCTCTTTATAGTTTACACAAGATCAGACGATCCACTTGAAAGCTAATATGAGGGCCGAGATTTAATGAAGACACATATTTCACGCGGTTTGTTAGGCTTTTTTTACTCTTTTCACAATAAACGAAGAAATGTGAACGCGCCCTCATTTAAAGCACTTTTCGCCACAGAAGGCCCGCATTAAAGGTCCGTAATATTATGCATCGTTGTTGCGAGCAAGACATCAGGGGCATGGCTCTGGTATAAGGTGGTTCATAGGTGATATGGCCTTGAGTGAATGGTCGTCGGGTTGCGTGATGTTGCGAGGCTCAAAAACAAGGCTGCTTCCTGTTCTACTACGGATACGCGCTGCCTTTGAGATGGGAGGCTGAGATAGTAATCTAACCCACATGGAACCTTAGATCACAACTTAGACGCGCTTCCTTTGGTCTGAGCAAGAATATTTTTCGGCTTGTTCAAGCCGGACTTTACATTTATGTATGGTGCCCTTTCACACTATTTGCTAACTTACGACTGTATACTTATGGATATAAGTGATGTGATATTGAAGATCGCTGATTGCACAAGTTGCAAAAGGCGTGGACGGTAAATATGGAATACAAGAGAGCCGGCAAGCGTTTGCCATTACTGCTGCTGTTGCGAAATTCTCGTACCCGTCCTGAATATTTAATAACAGTGGGGGGGTAGAACACAAAAACGTTTGTGTTCTACCACATGTTAACTATGTAGTTGAGGCAATAACTAGAAACGCCAAATACTTGTATTTGTATATTGTGTAGTGAACTCTGCGAAGATATTATGAAGACGAAGATGAACTAGGCGAGGATATTACAAAGACGAGGAGAAGAACGACGGAGTGCCGCTGCGCTGCTCGAGCTCGCTTCTGGAGGCCTAGACTGGCTGTGCTCTTGTGTGGTTCTCTTTGCAACTTGGAGAGGGCTATTATCTCTGTTAAAGGACAGTAAACACCCTTTTCACTTGGTGGAGGTCAGAATTTGCTGCCGTCCTGGAGCTTCGAAGCCGCACACTCCCGACAACAGTCATGACCGATGCTACCACTCCTAGTCCAACCGCCTCCTCGTCCCCTGTCTTCTGCGCTGGAGCTTTGCGCCAACGGGACCCTCCTATCTTCAGCGGAACCGGCGACCACGACGTGGAAGATTGGCTGTCATCATATGAGCGGGTCAGTACGCACAACAAATGGGACGACGGTCTCAAATTAAATAACGTGATATTCTACCTAACGGACGTTGCCAACCTGTGGTTCCGCAACCACGAGGCCGATATCTCCTCGTGGTCTGCTTTCAAGACCACTTTTTCCGATATCGTCAGCAGGCCTGCAGTGCGCAAGCTGCGCGCTGAGCAACGCTGCGCGGCCGTGCACAGCTACCCGCCGAAAATTTTACGAGTTATATTGAAGATGTTGTAGACCTGTGCAAGCGCGTGGACGCTTCGACAGAACATGCCAAGATTGGTCATATTTTACAAGGAATCGACGATGACGCGTGCCAGATGCTTCTGGCCAGAAACCCAGCAACCGTGGTCGACGTCAATGCATGCCAAAACTTTGAGGAATTACGCAAGCGCCGTCAAATCACTCGTTCTTCGCTCTCACACCAGGAACCTCTTGCAGCTTTAACAGCTGACGCAGAACAGTCCCCCTTGCTGCAACAAATCAAGCAGTTCGTTCGAGAAGAAGTTGCCCGTCAACTGTCCCTCGTTCCCCATCGTCCTGACGCTTCCTCTCTTTTGGAGCCAAAGTTGCAGCAAGTCATTGGCGAACAAGTCGCAGAAGCACTTCCCACGCTTCCTGAAGCTCCTGCCGTCGCTCCCTTGACATACGTCGGAGCACCACTATAATATAGCCAACCATCTGTCCACGCCTCTTTGACCTACGCGGCAGTGGCTGCGCGGCCTCCGCCTGAGCCGTTACCACCCGTGCAGCCTGTCCTACGCCATGCACCGCTTCCTCAAACGGCTCCGCTTCATCCTGCGACTCCGCGCTATTACAACCCGTGGCGCACTTCTGACAATCGCCGAATTTGTTACTACTGTGGTTGCCCTGGACACGTGGCCCGTCGGTGCCGTCACCGAGAGACTGCGCGTCCCGAGCCTGCGTCTTCGGAGTACTCCCCACCGCTGCTTCGTTCTTCTCCGTCTTCGCCTGCATACGCCGCCGAACAGCGTTCGTACACGACCCATCGTTCTCCTTCTCCACGTCACAAGTCCCTGTCACCAATGCGCCGGTGACCACTGTTGTGCCTGGCCAAAGCCGCCCAGAAATTTAGCCGGACGCCAAACTTCTTCGGCGAACGCCTCCTTCACAAACTCTGGATACTTCTCTGCAAAGCACCAGTGCACTGGAGGCGAGCCGTACCAAAGGGAGAGAAGCGACGTGTTTCAACATGAGCTGAACGTCCAGACAGAACGGCGCGCCGTGGCCCTGACGGTGAACCCCTTCTCGCACCGTGGCATATTTCAAGCGAGAGCGCAGCGAGCTCTCCCATCGACCCTGCGAAAGTGCTGCCGTCGGATTGGACCATTTTGAGCGTCAACGGTTCTCGGCGACGGAGTTTCAAGTGCTTCCGTTCGAGACTCTGAGTGTGAGTTCGTCACGAGCGACCATCGGGAGCAGTTCGCCCATTGACAGTGCGGACGCGGCGGAATCTCCCCGGCCGTCGCTGCGCGAGAACAGTCGCGTACGGCTATGTTAGCTTTCGGCCCCAGAGCCGAACTCGTTGTTTAAATGCCTGTAAATAGTGTATAAAGCCTTTTCTTCATCTCACCAACGCCGACTTGGATTCATCGCTACCGCCCAGGGAGCTGACAGCCCTCGTTCACGAAACGGGTGACGAGCGCTGCGTTACCAACTCCTTGGCACAACCTTGTTGACGGTGGGCTACTGTGTGATAACCCCACCGGCACAACATTGGATGGCAGCTGCGGGATTGACCGGCGTTAGGCACCTCGGCGCGGTGAGTACCTGAAGTTTCCCTCAAACGTCAGACTTCTCTAACACACAGGGTAGCTTAGAGAAAGGCTGAGCGTAGCATTGTGTTAACCTTGCGTGTTTCAAGCCTACAGGAAGTGTTTTGAAAACCAGGGAATGCTGAGAAGGGAATCAGTGTGAGAAAGGCTTGCGCATCTCTTGCTAGGAGCGAGATAGCGAACGTATAGTACACTATTCTAAAAAGGCAAACAACAAGAGGCCGGTAAAAGATGGAGAGTTACAAGGTCAAAGAACTTCTCCAAATTTGTGAGGAGTTGGGTATCGATTTGGGCTCAACAGAAAGAAAAAAGGAAATTCTTGAGATCATGCAGGCAGAAGACGTGACGGTTGAGGAAGCCGCAGAGGCCTGGGATGATATTCAAGAGAGAAAAGGGAAGGAGGAAGCCAAAAGGCTAGAACTCCAAAAGCGCGAGGAGCGTGAAAATCTAGAACGCCAAAAGCGCGATGAACGTGAAAGGCTAGAACTGCTAGAACGCCAAGAGCGCGATGAGCGTGAACGTAAAGAAAGGCTAGAAAAAGAGGAACGTGAACGTAAAGAACGTCACGCGAAAGAGATGCGTGAACGCAGGGAACGTCACGAGAAAGAGATGGGTGAACGTAGGGAACGTTTCGAGAAAGAGGACGCCCGCGTAAGGAAACCGATGCAGCTGGAGATTTCAGCACATGGAATGAGCGTGGAAAAGATTAAAGCTTTTGATGTCATTCATTGTAACGGTTCAATACCGCGAGACGGTCCACCACCGTTCCTCATCGCCGAGGATATGGTAGTGTATTTGGCAGACTTCGAGAATGTCTGCAGAAGTAAACGTTTCGAGCGTGATAATTGGGCGCAGAAGTTGGTAGCTCTTCTCTCCGCTGAAGCGTCGGAAGAAATCAAGCGATTGGTTGGCGACCGCTTGAAAAATTACGATGAACTAAAAGAGTCATTTCTGATACGATATCAGATAACGCCTCAGGATCTTCGGAATAGATATGAGAGGGAGAAACATTGTGACGAGGCATACTTTGATTTGGCCTATCAGTTGAAAGCCGCTGTAAGTGAATGGCTAGACAGTGCGGAAGTTCCGGAGCAAATCGAACTTGCACCGGAGTGTGAGAAACAGCTTGGGGAAGCGGCCGATCAATGTGACCGCAGTAGCGAGCCGACCGAGCCTCGAACAGAAGAGTATCCTGTTACCTTGGTCGAGCCACTAGCGGAGACGGCTAGCACAGGCTTAATCGGCGAGAAGTCCGAAGTGACGCCGTTAAGCGAGGAGAACTGCATGCCGACCCAAGTAGCTGTAGGAGATACAGTTCTATCAAATGAGAGTGAGGAACTGGCAGTAAATCAACCGCCTGACAACTCAGAAGCAGAAGTTGTAAATTGTGGCGGAAATGTAGTCAGGCTAGGAGACGACAAATTGGCAATTGCCGAAGTCAGAGTCGACGTAGATCATGACACACAGAAAAACGAAATTGCGCTCATGGAAATTGCGCAGCTCACAAGTGTTGAACAGCTAAGGCAAACCCATGACGCGGACGCTGTCGAGAGCCACACTTGTAAAGTCGACAGCGAGCGACTAGACAGGAGTCATGAATCTTCCTGTGCTGACGCGCTCAATTATATTGGCGAAAACAACCTTGGTGCGAACATGGACCTCACGCAGTCCGAAGCGCCGCAGCTGTCGGACGAACGTGATCGTGCGCCGGTTAGCGCTGAGCGATGCGGCGCACCGGCAGATCAGTGTGATTTGAGTGGCGAGCCTGCAGAGGATATACCTAGCTCGGCCGGACGCCACTGGCAGTGAGTCATGCGCTGCTGGCCGCGATGCAGGCGCGGCGCCGCACTCCGACGATGTCGGAGCCATACCCGCTCCGGTTACCGGCAGCTTGAAAGAGCTAGTACTAAAAGAAAGAAATCAAAAATTAAAGTGCTACCGCCGAAAAGAGCGGAAAGGCAGGTGCATGAAAGAATGCTCTCATCGAAAGGTGAGAATACGCAAACGATCGCGAAAGGAAAAGAAGCGGCGATCGCAGCGGCACAAATGCACCCGTGCTGAGAAAATGTACGATTGGTGCGCAAAGCGTAAGGAACGAACAGATCGTTCAACAAAGCTAGTAACTTATGCATGTCTGTTCTTTCTCACACAAAGTGGAAAGAAAGGTCTCGTAGAGAAATGGACAGCCTAGGCTGCAGTGGAGGGAGGAGAGCCAAACCGCCCGAATACTGCTACGCATTCTGCCGCTTGCGGAAGAGAGCAGCACAGTGCGAACTCGGATGCTTTGAGCCGTGCATTCGAGACGCTACCTTCAACGAGCGTTTCTTCGCTAACGGTAACTTTGTAGGTAGATCGGGGCAAAATTGAATGACTTCCTTGCTTCCTCAGTTGTGGCTTACGGCCCAAGTGATTTCATAAAGACTCTTTTCATTATTGATTATTAATCTTCTTTGCTATTTAATGTATCCTTAATGCGCAAAATTGTTGTTTGAACCTTGTGCACTGCATCCTATACACTTGTCTGTTGTTGTAGTGGGAGCAAAAAGAGGACAACAATTTAGCTAATTGAATTTGAAATTTTGCCTCTGTCTGGTGTTTGACGGGTGACCGAGGGTACTTGCTTGTGTTGAGTGTTGCCTGTTGTCGGTCGGTTTCGCAAGCCGCAGAACAGTCTACCGTTACCAGTGGCGAGTGGCAAGGGCATCGGAGCGACCCGAGCGAAGTTGATCGGCGTGCCCCGGCAACAAGGCTGTCGGCAGAGATCCTGACCTGGCGAGTGGAACCCGTGGCACGTGAGGCTACCTGCCCAGTCGGAAAAAACTAGAGAAAATTTTCTGATGTTACGACAGAATCTCTGTGCGGTTTTTGACGGGAAACCTGTTGTGACAACAGAACATTCTATAGTAACATCAGAAATTTCTGTAGTTACAACAGAAAAGTGCTACAGAACTACAGACAACAAAATTTTACTACAGAAAAACTACTGAACTACAGAAAAGTACTACAGAACTACAGAAAAATCTGATGGTTACGACAGAACTACAGGATATTTTGTCGTATTTTTGACAAGGTTCTGTAGTTTTTGACTGGGTGGCGCCCGGACACTGGACGTGAGCTTGGAGGAACCTGGCGAACAAGCGCGCCCGGCATCCGAGCCACATGCGAGCAGCTCGTCTTCCCGGCGCATTGTCTGGTGGCGGGGGTGCTGTTGTGCCTGGCCAAAGCCGCACAGAAATTCAGCCGGACGCCAAACTTCTTCGGCGAACGCCTCCTTCACAAACTCTGGATACTTCTCTGCAAAACACCAGTGCACTGGAGGCGAGCCTTACCAAAGGGAGAGAAGCGACGTGTTTCAACATGAGCTAAACGTCCAGACAGAACGGCGCGCCGTGGCCCTGACGGTGAACCCCTTCTCGCCCCACGGCATATTTGAAGCGAGAGCGCAAAGAGCTCTCCCATTTGCCCTGCGAAAGTGCTGCCGTCGGATTGGACCATTTTGAGCGTCAACGGTTCTCGGCGACGGAGTTTCAAGTGCTTCCGCTCGAGACTCTGAGTGTGAGTTCGTCAGGAGCAACCATCGGGAGCAGTTCGCCCCCTGACAGTGCGGACGCGGCGGAATCTCCCCGGCCGTCGCTGAGCGAGAACAGTAGCGTACGGCTATGTTAGCTTTCGACCCCAGAGCCGAACTCGTTGTTTAAATACCTGTAAATAGTGTATAAAGCCTTTTCTTCATCTCACCAACGCCGACTTGGATTCATCGCTACCGCCCAGGGAGCTGACAGCCCTCGTTCACGAAACGGGTGACGAGCGCTGCGTTACCAACTCCTTGGCACAACCCTGTTAACGGTGGGCTACTGTGTGATAACCCCACCGGCACAACACCACCCCCTGCTGATGAGGGAAACTAAGTTCCGCGGTTCATGAGGCGAGAACTGCGTGCTCTGCGAAATGTTCAAGGCCTCATATTTTGCCCACGAAAGTTATAGTAATCTCTATCGATGGTCTGTCTGTACATGCGCTGGTGGATACAGGTGCTGCAGTGTCTGTGATTCATGAGCGACTGTGCCGACGACTACGAAAAGTTACAACGCCATTTAACTGTTTGTCGCTCCGCACTGCCAGCGAAGAGAGGATTGCACATTTAGCAGCATGTACAGAGCGTGTCGTCATTGAAAGTCTTTTATACAGTGTCGAGTTCGTAGTTTTGTCGTCTTGTTCTCACGATGTGATCCTTGGATGGGACTTCTTGTCTAAAAATACCGCCGTGATCGATTGCGCCCGAGCTGAAGTGGAATTTTCTGCACTGTGCAACGTACTGCACGACGACAACCGTTCAGTGCGTCCTCATAAGCTCACCATCGCTGAAGATGTCGACGTAGCTCCAGAAGCTTGTGCCCTTGTGCCTCTTTCGTGTCCTGCCGTGTCAGCCGTTAGTGTTCCATTTACGCCGTCTGCATCCTTTATCCACCGCAAGGTCCTGCCGCTGCCGTCTGCTGTTATCGATGTTCACGGTGGCTTCACGAAGCTACTCATCTACAATCCGTCTCCGCGCCCGATTGCTTTACTACGTGGAGAATCTCCCGGTTCTATTGAAACAGCCCACCTTCTCTCTGACCTGGATGGCTCCGAGACCAACCGTGGTAACTACATCGATGCTCTGCAGTCCGATCCGACGCCTGATTCGTTGCCAGACGACTTCTTCCGAACAGCCATCGATGACGCCCTTCCTTCCACCTACCGGACGCAGCTTGTGGGCCTTTTACAGACGTTTCGCTTCGCGTTCGACGCTGCCCACACACCTCTCGGCCGCACTTCCACAGTCGCGCATCACATTCAGAAAGGCTCTAACACGCCTTTTCGACAGCGCCCCTATCGTATGTCAGCGGCAGAGCGTCGCGGGATCAATGAGCAAGTGGAGGACATACTAAAACGTGGTGTGATCCGTCCATCTCAAAGCCCCTGGTCTTCACCAGTGGTGCTAGTAAAGAAGAAAGATGGCTCAGTTCGCTGTTGTGTTGATTACCGGCGCCTGAACAAAATTACCCATAACTGCCGCGTATAGACGACGCTCTCTATTGCCACCAAAGTGCCGAGTACTTTTCGTTTCTTGATTTACGTTCCGGTTACTGGCAAGTACCAATGGCCGCCTGTGACAGAGAGAAGACCGCATTTGTGACCCCGGATGGCCTCTATGAATTTAATGTAATGCCCTTCGGTTTGTGCAACGCGCCCGCCACATTCGAGAGGATGATGGATAACATCTTGCGGAAGTTCAAGTGGCACATCTGCCTCTGCTACCTGGACGACATTGTTGTCTTTTCCACCTACTTCGCCACGCACCTAGAGCGCTTGCGGCAAGTTTTGGTCTGTCTTACTGACGCCGGCCTACAACTAAATCTCAAGAAGTGTCACTTCGGTGCCCGGGAGTTGACCATTTAGGTGCAAATCGTCTCTAAGAAAGGTTTTCGCCCTGATCCGGCCAAGCTGCGCGCAGTGGCGGAGTTTCCTAAGCCGGTCTCGCTCAAGCATCTTCGAAGCTTCATTGGTCTATGCTCCTATTTTCGGCGCTTCGTGCGGAATTTCGCTTCTATAATTGCGCCCATTACGAAGCTACTCGGGGGAAACAGTGACTTAACTGCGTGGTCGGTCGAGTGTGACGAAGCGTTCACCGCATTGCGCCGTCTTTTGACTCCGCCACCAATCCTTCGCCACTACGATCCCACAGCCCCTACCGAGGTCCATACTGTTGCGAGTGGCGTTGGCCTCGGAGCGGTATTGGCTGAACGGAAAAATGGCTTTCAAGAATACGTCGTCGCGTACGCGAGTCGCGGCCTCTCCAAAGCTGAATGCAACTACTCAGTTACGGAAAAGGAGAGTGTGGCCTTGTGTGGGCACTAACGAAATTACGACCCTACCTGTACGGTCGCCAGTTTGACGTCGTCACGGACCACCACGCGTTATTTTGGCTGTCCTCTCTTAAAGACCCGTCCGGCCGCCTCGCACGATGGGCTCTCCGCCTTCAGGAATTTGACACCCGCGTTATGTATCGGTCTGGCCGTAAACACATGGACGCCGACGCTCTGTCTCGTAATCCCCTATCCATCGCACCTGTTTGCTCCTCGGCGGCTGATCCCGTCCTCTCGCCTCTAACAATCGCTGATATGCCTGCTGAGCAGGAAAAAGACCCGTGGCTCGCATCTCTTATCGACATCGTGTCCACTTCTCTAAACGCTGCGCCTTCTCGGACTTTACGCCGTCAAGCACCACACTTTGCCCTACGAGACGGTCTTCTCTACCGCCGCAATTATATGCCTGATGGTCCACGGTGGCTTCTCGTCATTCCCCGCCATTTACGACAAGAAATTTGCGCCTCTTTCCATGCCGACCCTCACTGTGCCCATCCTGGTGTAGTCAAGACGTTTCAGAGAATTTCTCAACGCTACTATTGGCGCGGCATGTACGGCTATATTCGCAAATACGTCCGCTCCTGCATCGCCTGTCAGCGCCGCAAGTCACCCACACCTCGTGCTCCTGGCCCCTTACAACCACTTCCATGCCCGGCCCGCCCTTTTGACCGCGTTGGCGTTGACCTTTACGGGCCAATTTCCTGCACGGTCTCTGGGAACCGGTGGATTATCGTCGGCATCGACCACCTCACCCGGTATGCCGAGACCGCCGCTTTACCCGCCGCTACTGCCCTTGAAGCTGCCCTGTTCTTGCTACATCATTTTGTTCTTCGCCACGGCGCGCCGCCAGAGCTGCTGAGTGACCGAGGACGCGTCTTCCTTTCCAACGTCGTTGAAGCTCTACTGGCCGAATGTCGCATCATACATCGGACCACAACAGCCTACCACCCTCAAACTAACGGGCTGACTGAGCGCTTCAATCATACTCTTGGAGATATGCTCACAATGTACGTTGCCGCTGATCAGACCAACTGGGACGCTGTTCTCCCTTTCGTGACGTACGCATACAATACCACCACACAGTCAACCACTGGATTTAGCCCTTTCTTCCTGCTTTGGGGGCACGAGGCCTCGTCCACGATGGACACTATTTTACCATATTGTCCTGACTCCTCCGAGTAGACTCTCCTTTCAGACGTTGCCAAACATGCGGAAGAATGCCGCCAGTTAGCCCGCAGTTTAACATCGGAATCGCAAGGCCGCCAAAAGTATCGTCACGACAAAGATCAGACGCCACACGTTTTCCCTACAGGATCTCTTGTTTGGCTCTGGGTTCCTGGCACCCCACCGGGATTGTCATCAAATTTTCGAACAGAGTACCACTGCCCCTACCGCCTTGTCCGCCAAACCTCCCCTGTGAATTACATCGTGGAGCCACTCACTCCCTCTTCGGACATGCGTCATCGCGGCCGCGAAACTGTGCACGTGAGCCGCCTCAAAACATACTACGATCCGCTCCTCTTGCCCTCACCTTAAGTCGCCAGGATGGCTCCTCTTCGCTCCGGGGGAAATTGTAGTGAACTGTGCGAAGATATTATGAAGACGAAGATGAACTAGGCGAGGATATTACAAAGACGAGGAGAACGACAGAGTGCCGCTGCGCTGCTCGAGCTCGCTTGTGAAGGCCTAGACTGGCTGTGCTCTTGTGTGGTTCTCTGTGCAACTGGGAGAGGGATATTATCCCTGTTAAAGGACAGTGAACACCCCCTTTCAATTGTATATTGTATTTGTATATTGAATTTTGTATATTGCATATTGTATGCTTGTATATTACATTTCAAAACCAAAACACGAGGATGCCACTGTAGGTGTTTCAGAACACTATTATTATTTCCAGGTGCGAAACAATCAACAACAATGATGAAAACTGCCAAGTAGTGAAAGGCGAAAACAAGCCCTACCCGCTGTGCTGCCCAAGATTATAGTGCGAATAAAGACAAACGGACTCAGTGGATGCATGCGCATCTGCGACATTCAATTCCCCAACTGGTCTCTGTGAACCACTCTTTGTAGATAATGTCACATAGTCGTATGGGCTCGTAACTGGAAGATGTTAATGAGGGTTAACCCACAAGACACCGGAAAGCACGCCAAGAGCACCGAGAGCCGGTCGGCGCCGAATTTCAGCCTCTTCTCATAGAACGTCACGAGGGCACTTCCGCTTCTTCAAGTCGGCGCGCGAGACTCGCGATGAAGGGCAACACAGCAGCAGCTGTATCACAATGCTGCATTCCACCTCCAAAAGGTATCTAATTGATGAATTCAAAGAGAATAATGAAGTAAGAAAATAAACACTCACAAGAAGCTTGCGATAAGGCAGTGTTCTAAGCTTCTAGAACAGTTCTCGCGAAAAGTAAGGCGTCATGCGCACAACGGGGACAAATTCTGGTTTCTGCTGGAGACGACTAGAGGAACAACCACCTATAAGCACTTTGTATGTAATGTCACTAAGCTCACTGAGTACTTTTTAGGGGCCAAAGTTCTGTTTTAAAGTTTGTCAGATAGTCCTGGATGTCGAAGTGGAGTACAGAGCCACACTATGGCGTCCGGTTTGAAGGTCAGTACATGGTGACGCTCATTGTGACGAAACGCGTGTGGGCATTGCTGGTTCTGGATGCGCACCCTCGACAGCTGTCGCGCTTCTTCGCTCTGAGTAAATTCCTCGGCACCAACCTCGAGGTCACGACTGTTAAGACGCAACATCGCGTCCAGTATTGCTTAAACTTCGCGGCCATACAATAGGGAGAAGGGCGTCATTTGTGTAGTTTTCTGCTGTGCCGTGTTGTTCGCAAATGTGACGTACTGCAGAAAGTCATCCCAAAACTGATATTCAACATCCATGTAGATGGACATCATGTCGTCGAGTTTCGTGCAGACGTTCTGTGAAGCCATTAGTCAGCGAATGGTAGGCGGATGGTTCTGCAATGGGTAATGCCGCTCAGCTGCATGATAGATTGCAGCAGCATGGCAGTGGAAGTTTACTGTCGAAGGGCCGTGCCTCAGGAAAATAAGCTCGGTGGAAAGTTTCGCTGCCTCGACTGCCGTGCCGTGCTTTAGGGCCTTTGTTTCAACGTAACCCGTGAGATAATCCATAGCTACGATTTCCCACTTGTTGACAAAACCGAAGTTTCAAATGGACGCAACAGATCCATGCCAACTTGCTCAAATGGGCATCTGAGTGCCTGTACAGGATGCAGTAAACCCGCGGATTTATATGTGGGGTTTCCGGCGCTGGTGAGCGTGGCATGTTCGAACGTAGTGTTATACTGCAGCTGCAAGTTTTCGTCGGTAATAATTCTTCTTAATCCCGGCTGAGTTCGAGGATTCCGCAGGGAAACCGCGATCGGCTCATCATGACATGCCTGCAAGATTTATTCGCGAAGAGACGCTGGCACGACGGGGAGATTATCTGCCCAATTAACAAAGTTGATCTTTCATAACAGACTATTTTGCATGCAAAATGATGACTGCGCTCTGGCGAAGGGACGAGGAACCTCTGTAGTGCTCGCTTCCAAGACATCGATAAGCAATGAGAGAGTTGCGTGATCCCGTTGCAGCTGCGGAAGAGTCAGCGCGTCGACGGCTGGCTCTTCAGGCTCTTCGTCTTGACGTGCAGCCTCGACAGGTAGACGGAACAAGCAGTCGGCAGACGCCTAAACTTAAACATGACGGCCATATGTCGAGCTCCTGTAATTGTAAGCTCCATCGTGCAAGTCGTCTGGAGGGATCCCGCAGGTTTTTTTACCAGCAGAGAGAGTGATGGTCGCTCACAACCCGAGAGTGCTGGCCATAAAGATATGGTCGCTATTTCATCACTGCCCATATAATAGCACGACCTTCTTTTGGGCATTCAATAGTTGCCTTCGGGAAGGTACAAAATCTGGCTGGCGTATTCGATGACTCGCTCGGCGCCGTCCTGTCCCTGGACGAGTACAGCACCGAGTCTCATGCCGCTGGCATCTGTGTGAACCAGTCTCGGCATGAGCATCGAACTGGGCAAACACAGGTGTCTGCAAGTGGTGTCATAACACTTCGAACGATTTTGCTGTTTATCTGCAAGATCTCGGGTGAGACGAGCCAACGGGGCGACAATTCGGGGAAAAGTCTCAATACATCTGCGATAATACGCGCACAGACCTAAGAAATGGCGGACTGACTTCTTGTCGAACGGAGAGGAAATTTGGCGACGGCTTCCGTTTTGCGTAATCTGGCTTAACACCTCTACGACTCAACACCTAGCCCGAGAACAGGAGCTATTCACATATAAAGTGACACTTTTGGGGTTTTAACGTGACGCCGGGAGATATGATAGCCAGTAGCACTGTTCCTCGGACGCTGCCGAAAACACCATAATGTTGCTGCTCACAATAATGTGAGCAGTGGGTGCCAAAGTTCCGGGCCAGGATGAGGAGAGATGAACGTACCCCGCACCACCACCATTATGTTACGAGGCAGCAAGCACGCCGATGAAGAAAGGGAACAGAACATGACCGATGACGATAATAGATGACATTTTTAAGTCGAAAGACGTTAATTGCTCGTGCACGCGGCCACGATCGTGTCCGTCCGTCCTTCCTTCCGTAATGCTTTTGTTAAGTGCAAAGTAATAGTGGTACGAAAAAACAAAGGGTTGTATCAAACATAGGAGGCAGAAATGAACTCAAGACACGAAGTTTGGTATAATAAAAGGAATTAGTTATTTTACTATAGTCAAAAGTTTCAAAATTGCGTTGAAATAGCGCGTACGTCGTCATATGCCGCGGGCATAATGGGACGTATTATCAACCGGAAAGTGTCTCCGGACATGTCTAACAATCAAAAAGGACGTGACAGCGACATCACATATGACAACGACGTCACGATTGATCATGACGTCACCAAGCGATTAATGCATATACGAAGCTGACCCTGCCGGCGTCCGATAGAAGCGTCCGTGCGGTACGTTTCATTGGGCGCTTGCCCTAACGCCGCAGCACCCCTATTACAAAAACCAGTGACAATGCGTCCCAGTGCTCCAGCGCCATACCTGATTATGGTCCCAGTATGACGCTGAAAACTGGGCGCACTGGGACGCGGCATACTGGGACGCTCCGCACTGGCGGCACTGTTCGCCCGGAGAAAAAAAGGCGTGGGATAAAAATTAAAAAGTAAAGAAACAAGATAGGTACCAAGCCCGTGTGTACCAAGCACGCTTAGAACTCACTATCTAGGTCCCTATTCAATCACTAACTCACCACGCTGACCACTCGACCACGCGCAGAACTGGAATTCTTCGAAACATTTCTGCATTTTATATCATGACCGACATTTATATCTTTTGCAGTCTACAAGCCCCCAATGCTGACGCTCTAACAATTACAACTTCTTGATAATTGGAGCTTGCTGCCTGCTCTCACTACTTGCAGCTAATTCTCTGGCTGCCTAAGTGCGCTATTTTGTGGCCTGGAATCATTTTAACATATGGAGTTTTGACATAGCTGGCAAATTTACCAACGCCAGCTCTTCGGTGTTGCCTTGCTACCGTAGGCGTAATTTTCGCTAAACACGGAGCTTTAGTACAAACCTCAAGAAAAAAGTGCGACCAAGCTTCAATACTGGCAAGCGCAGCAGCGACGACATTATTTTGCGTGTAACCTAACCTTATTGTGTGTAAACATTTCGGGAAGCGTTGCGATGACCGAGGGCTCGGCTGCTTTATTACGCAGATTAAGAAGGAGCGCAAAAGCTTGAGAAACACGCAAAATATTATGCATTACAAGCGCTGTATGTTGTTTTTTCTCTCATGGGCTCATCA
Organism: Amblyomma maculatum; assembly: GCF_055883805.1. Taxonomy (NCBI): domain Eukaryota; kingdom Metazoa; phylum Arthropoda; class Arachnida; order Ixodida; family Ixodidae; genus Amblyomma; species Amblyomma maculatum. The sequence goes on along the minus strand of NC_139348.1, from coordinate 83,723,036 downwards.
CTCGGTAAACTACACTTTTCCTCGTTTTATTTTTTCTTTCTGCTGTTTATCTGGGCCGTGGTGGAGACTACGCTCACCGGCGATTGAGCCCGCATTGAACATTTTGGCAGTAATCATTGTGTTAGAGTGCCCTTAAGATCAGCTGTGAAGTTTGTTATGCATGGTAGCCCACATTATTCAATTCCAGTTTTAGTTGTGCGTTAATCGTCAGTGTGTCATGAGATATCAGAGGTCTTGGTCTCTCTCGAAACGCTCGAAACGACCTATCGAAACATGGAAGCTGTAGAAAAAAGATACTGCCTTTGTTTTCTTACAAGTTAGCAAAGACTTCGCAGCAAAAAGCGCTTGCTTGAACCATATTTTTCATATGTGCCCCGATGGTCGATTGCGAGTACACTGTTGCCATGTTGGCCCTTGAGGGATGCTACTCCGGCTGACACCGCAGGCCGAACCGGCTATACTGGAGCAATAGTACCAGTGCGGCCCCAGCGCACATACAGAGCTTCTCCCAGTGAATTGCGGATGCCAGCGACACACCCAGAGTCAAAAAGCTAATCCCAGCGTTTTTCACCCATCTTACCAGTGCAACCAGTGTCTTCCCGTTACTGCTTCAGTGAATATCGCAGACCTCCAGCAAGCAGGTCCAGTGCAAAACCAGCGCGAAAATCATACTGGTTTCGCACTGGAAGACGCTGGTTTTTGGAATAGGGAAATATAATGCAGTGCAGCAGGCATCTGCTGAGCTTCATCATAGTTTACAGGAAAGAAAAGACGCAGTATCTTCATTATTATCCGCGGACACCTTACCCGTGTCGTAAGAAAAAGAAGAAAGGTGGGAGTGAGATTAGAGAACGAGATGCAGTAGTGGAGGGTTTGAGACCACCGAGCGGTACAGGCTTTAGACTCATCGCAGTTTAGTGGTCCAAGGTGCACCCTAGAGGTTTTAATTAATGTTGCAGGGCCTATCACGAGCATGTCTTATCACGCTACTGCCCGCTTCTTCTTCATCTGTAATAATATTGTTAAGGAAGTGCAAAAAGAGGCTCTCCGGAATAGAAGTGGAAGAAGAGGAAGCTCACAATATCTTGGTTAGCACGTCAGGCTAAGGGGCAGAACCACTTTGTAAATAAACGTTAACAGTGTGGTGGAGGTGCTGGGTAGCGTGGCGGCGGGTTCCGGCGGCGGCAGGATCTTGGTATGTGGCCAGGCATACCACAGCCGTAACAGACGGGTGGTTCACGAGCACGGTCCAAATAATAGTCCTCGGTAGCAGGATCGAAGCGATCAGCAAAGTCCAGCCTCTGGGGTTGTTGCGGAGGAGGTGGCGCCCTGTAGTGGCTACGAGCTGGAGAAGCAGGGCCATATGAGTCGTTTCGGTGGTCATGGAGGGAGGAGGAGCGGTAGAACGCTGGATGGGAGCTGCCTGCAGGGAGCAGCTATCACAGGGGATTGCACTGCGGTTCTCATCTTGATGGCGGGAGAGCTCATCACGGACAATTTGGCGAATCATGTTGGCCAAATGCGGAGGCTCATGTGAATGCTCGTGAGAATCAGCGCTTGCAACAGTGGTCACGTTAGGCAGACGGCCGAATTTCGGGGTTATGCGACGCAGCTTTAAAGTTTCGAACGTACGACAGTGCTTGATCACTGCCGTGGGAGAATCTAAGTTTTCTATTGTAATTTAAAAGTTATATACTTCTACCGCGATGCCCTTTAAGAGGTGGCCAACTCTGTCTTCATCAGACAATGCTCGGATTCACCGCTTTGCAGAGTTTTAGGACCTCTTCTATGTACATTGTGCATGTTTCACCAGGCCCTTGGGCTCGCTGGAATAAAGTCTGCTCAGCGCATTTCCGTTTTGCCGTGGTATCCCCGAAACAATTTCGAATCTCCTCTTCAAAATGCTCCCAGCTCGTTACGGACGCTTCATGGTTCTCAAACCATATCAGGGCTGTGAAGTCCAAGAAAAAAACAACATTTGCCAGCATTACAGTGGCATCAAAGCGATTGTACTTGCTCACCCGCTGGTAATTGGTGAGCCAGTCGTCCACGTCTTCGCCAGCCTTGCCAGAAAAGGTCCGCGGCTCACGGTAATGCTGCCATGCGGGTGCCGCTGGACCCGGCTGCCGTGCATCGCCGTCTTGAATCATTGTGGGTGTCAAAGGGGGGAGCCCAGCGAGTCGTCGGCTCGAACGAGGTAGAGAGAAATCCGTGCTGATCTTTCAGCACCTTCCACTACACTGTTAAGGTTTATTTACAATGTGGTTCTGCCCCTTAGCCTGATGTGCTAACCAAGATATAGTGAGCTTCCTCTTCTTCCACTTCTTATCCGGAGAGCCTCTTTTTGTACTTCCTTGTTCTCTTTTGTTCGCATGCCTGACAATATATTCATTTACTTCTGAGTTAACTAATATACAGGCGCTGTGAGAATTAAACGGAAGGCCTGATAGCATGGCACACCGTGGCGGAAGGCTCTCAAACGCCGGCTGTGGTAACTGACTAGCTCAGTCATCAGCAAGCACCGCGCGCTATCAGTCGACGATCATCTGGAGCATACGGATATCAAATTTCGGCGCCTCAAACGCATGAATGCTGCTTTTCAAATGCGACAACGAAGACTTCTCTGGGGTTACCCGCGAAGTGTTTGATGAGCGATTCGCGCGTTTTGAAAGTAGTAAGTAGCTAGCGCTGCAGCCTTCGGAGTACCCTGCAAAGGGCGATGCCGTGACTATTTAGTCATGAGTTTGCCCCGAACGGGGGGGGGGGGGGGGGGGGGGCGTGCTCTGGAGCACAGGTTTATATCTTGCGCTAAGGACGGAGGGATTCATTGTACCTCCTCGGAGCGCGAAGCCGTCCAGAATACCAGCAGATCAGCATTCCGTCTGAGGTGAAGCTTTTCCTCAGTACATTATAAGCCACCGAGTTCAAAGATTGAATATCGCTGTGAACACTTGCGGCTGGGGCTAGCCTGCCACCATTTTTTTGTTGTAGGCCGTCATTGTACCCGCCACCCCTTCGGTTGTGGACGATAACGGTTGCGGCGCACGTCGTTCTCTCCCTCGTCTTTTTTCTTCATTCCAACCATATCATTATATGTTTATGCCAGCTTTGAAGGCGCCCCTCCTGCAGGGAGACTACGGTCCACGTCGATGGAAATTGATGTACTCATCGCTGCCGCGATGACTACATCAATTTCTACATCAAGGCATATCTGCCCAATTCCTGATCTCGAGTACCAGATAAGGCATATCTGGTTGGATATGCCATATCTGCCCAATTCCTGACTTCGAGAACCAGATGTTGTCTGTATACGAAGCTTGAGAGTAAAGCCCCTCAATAAACTAAAAGTAGCGCCAACATGTGAAGTTTGCCGCCCGCCTCCTCTCCTGCGCTCTCCGTCGTCGTTCGACCCTCTCATTGGCCGAGCGCCGTCACGTGCGCGCGCGCGCTTTTTTTTTTTCTGGGCGTGCAGCTTCCTCCTTTCCAGCGGGGCGGGCGGCGCGCGCGCGGCACATATCGCCGTGTGTTTTGCTGCCACGCGGACTGCTACTAAATCGTTCCCGCTGGCTATTTAATTTTTTTTTCAAGCATGTTGCGCTCTTTGGCCGGCGGCTGATAGAAGCACGGTGGTGAAGGCGAGTTCAACCAACGCAGACATCGCGTACAAATGGTGTCACGCACTGACAGTTGAAACCGAACCGTTTCAGCGCAAAATATATAAAAAAAAAACTGCTACCACGCTTCTCAAGTTTCACGGTAGCTTACAATTCAGTCCAACCTGCAAAGAAACCACACAGACTGCAGCTTCCGCAGCCTAGTTAATTTTTTTTTCAAGCATGTTGCGCATCTTTGTCAATGGCTGACGGACTCAAGGAGGTGAAGGCAAGTTAAATCGACGCCAAAATCGTGTACGTATGGTGACACACCATGGCAGCTGAACACGACACCGTGTCAACGCCAAATATAAAAAAAAAATAACTGCTCCCTCCCTCCCCAAGTTTACCGGTAGCTCACAAGTCAATCAAAGCTGCAAAGATTCCACACAGACTGCAGCTTCCGCCGCCTATAGTTAATTTGATCTGCAGCTGAAGTTGAAAATACATGGAAGACAGCTGCTGCCACACTTCTCAAGTTTACCGGCAGCTCGCAATCCAGTCAACGCTGCAAAGAAACCATACACAGACTGTTCCAAAATTGTTCCTGTCCGCCGCCTAGTTACAAATTCTATAAAGCATGCCGCTGAGTGGTCAAATGTGACGAACTACGGACACACGGAGATGACGGCGAGTTGAACCAACGCCGAAATCGCGTATATGTGATGTATGACACTCACAGCTGAAACTATTCTGGCGGGAAATCCCTGTCAACATTCGGTAATTATGTTTCAGCAGCGAGTAATATTTTAACCTGATCACATTGCGACAAAATGCAAGGCTCTGGTGAGACCCGGCGCACGGCCGCCTCGATCGGCGCGCGCGCGCGGCGCTGATCGAGACGGCTGTGAAGGGCGCCTGCTCCGGAGAGCGCGCGCTAGTCGCGCACCCCGTAGGTGGAGCCACGGTCGAAATGCGAGAGGAGGAGCGGCGCCGCCGGAGGAGGAGAGAGGAGATGGCGCTACTTTTAGTTTATTGAGGGGCTTTACTTGAGAGTGCTCACCAGCGCCATCCTCAGCCATAGCGGCGGACGTGGAACGTCCTTTGTTACCGCCAGCGTCACGTAGAACATTCTCAAGGTTCGTATACAGACAACATAAATACCCAAGAAAGTAGCAGGGGGGACAGCGGCCGATGTAGCTGAGTTAGAAGAGCACCGGACGCGTTATTCGGAGGTCGTAGGTTCGGTTCCCACCATCGGCACGTTGTTTTTTTTTCTACTTTGTGTTTAATTATTTCCCCTAAACAGACTACTTTATTAATTTCTGTGATTATTCAAGTAAACAATTAAAAAAATAAAAAAGACAAAGTACCATCCCCAACGCTTCCTTGGCCTCGCCGACTGTTGGCTTCTTTCCTTCATGTATTATGACGAGCACCCTCATTTCCCTTTACCCTTTAATTGATTATATATATATAATTACCATCAGCCGGACTATACCCACGGCAGGGCTGAGACCTCTCCCATATTCCTTCCAATAAGCCGGTTCTGTGGTAGCTGCTTACACTTGACCCCTACGAACTACTCAACTTCATCCGCCCATCTATCTTTCTGCCGCCGCCTGCTGCGCTTTCCTTTGCTTGGAATTCACTTTGCTGCCTTATGAGAATATCCGTTAGGTTATCCTCTCTTCGCCCATGCCCATTCGTTGTTGAGTTCCACTAGAATATCAGTAATTTGACTTACTTTTCTGAGGCACTCTTCACGCCTCCTATCTCTTAATGTCAGCCCTACCAATTTTAGTTCCATAGCCCTCTGCGTTGTCTTCAACTTATGTAGAACTCTTCTCTTTAGCTTCCACGTTTCAGCCTCATAGGTGAGTGCAAGGTAAAATGCAAATGTTTACTTTCCTCTTGAGCAACACCGTTAACATTCTACTTATAATCTGCGAGTCACTGCCAAATGCGCTCCATCCCAATCTCATGCTTCGTGGTTTTTCAGTACTATGACCCGAATCGGCGGTAGACATACTCGCCTGCTAGTTCCAATGGTTCGCTACCTAACGTAAACTGCTATTCCTTCCCTAGGCAGTTGAACATTGCCTTAGTCTTCTGCATATTGATATTCGAGCATCTGTATTGAACAATTCCGACACATTAAGCCACTGAGGAACGAGTGTTGTTTATGCTTGTTGCAGTATGCTCTCCACACACAGGCACACACACGCGCACACACACACACACACACACACACACACACACACACACACACACACACACACACACACACACACACACACACACACACACACACACACACACACACACACACACACACACACACACACACACACACACACACACACACACACACACACACACACACACACACAAACAAACAAATGTTTATAGCGGCATTCGGCGCAGCACTGCGGACAGAATGTTGCGAGATCTGCACTTCATAAACGCCTGGTCATCGCTTATCAACGCTATAGGCTGGAGGACCAATGGTTAATGGCACCTTGGCGCACTTTTTGCTTTGTTTTCAACTGAGGCCGCCGCCTATTGCGCTAACTAGTTCACAAGGCTATTTGCAAGACGCTCGCGTGTTCCTTTTCAGATAACTCATGACAGTACACGTTAAGTAGGTAGGCCCGCTTAGGCTATAAAAATTAGAGAGATCACTGAGGTCCGCCCAATCCGGAAACTAAGCAAGCAAAACTCAATGCGAAGTGAGCAATATCCTTTAGTGTTGGCCGCAATGTTAAACGCAGCGCTTCGTATAAATTACAACCAGTAGGCCAGAACGCCAATTATTTGTTTCATAAAGTATCTCAGGCTCCTGTCGTCAACCTTGGCTGACGCCTTCGTAACCACAGACAATACCAACCATGTTGTATGTCAAAGGCAGATAGGAAGGATATTGGAACACGCAGTTAATACACAATGGGCGCACTGGAGATCGATAAAAGGCAAAAAACATATATCAATCCCTTGCCCGAAGCTCCTCGCTTATTACCTTTGCAACCACCTGCACGTCACTTAAAATCGGGCACGCTTGTCAAGCTTCACGACAAAGCGTGAGCTTAGTTGGTATGACGACTTTGTGGGATATTCGTCGAGGGCAGTTTTACGAGCTGCTGAGAGGGGATTGAGAGAATTGTACCAGTGTTAACCTGTGCAGGCTTGCTGTTTGGTAGTCTGGAGGGAGACAGCACTCGGAAACGAAGAAATATTCTGACTTCCTTGGCAGGCGTAGTAACAGCGGCGTCTGCTCGCAAGCAACCCGGCTGCTTCTCAGAATTTTCGGTCAGCCTTTGAAGGAAGTAATCGTTATGCACTGCAACCAACAAAGAAAAGGCAACGAAGATTCCAAATTAGCCGCGGCCATAAAAGAGTGTTTTTAGGAAACTTCCTAAAAACAGGCGCCTGCCACCCACAGTCTGCCGCCTTTTTCTCTCTAAGAGCTTGAGAGTGAGATTTGCATAGTACAATACACTAAGGTCATTAACACATCGAATTTCCTTAATAGCATGTCAACACAATAAGTACGCGTACGAGGTGAAGATTGAGAAAAGACTCAGCAAGCATATATTATTTATGAATAGTGTTTATATTCCATTTGCATGCACGTTTTAGCCTGAAAGCGCTTGTAGTAGAGCACTACGAAATTTGCAGCTTTTGTACTTTTTGACGCTCCTTCGTCACCGCGTGTTGCTATTGCAATAACCATGTCTAGCTTGCCAGTAGACAGGTTTAACCTAACTTGCTGTGAATGACCATGACTTGCATAGAAATCATTATTATCTTTACCTGCAAAAGTCCGCTCACGGAAATAGGTTAATTTGCCTCAGCTATATGCCCGCACATAGGGTAGTAAATAGAATTTCTTCATGAACCTTCTTGAGCAGCTTTTCAAGTCTCATGTAGGCTAAAGTTGTCGACGAGAAGGGGTCCGGTGGGTACGATGTGGGTAATGCAGGGCAGCGCTGGTAGGCTGAGCCTGGTTCTGCAATGGGTGCCCCTATGGGTCCTATTTGTGACTGAATCGGGCAGCCTTTGTAGGCTGTCCACATTACTCCGTATTTGCTAAATGGGCACGTCCTGCCTACTTCTCTGGACGGTTCAAATTTGATAAGATTTAGACAGCCATTTTGAATGAAAATCGATTAGCTCTGGCATTAATAACATGAGACCAATACAGGTTCTCAAGAGGTAAAACAAGTTTTGCTTGCCCAGATTAGTAATGTGAAAATCATTTTGTACCTGCATAATGTATCGCCTGTGTGGTGCCCTGTGATGTCTTCACCAACTTATGTCACTTTCCCTCATGCTTGTGCAGCCACAAAATGTAACCAGCAAAGGTCCTATGCTGTGAATCCAATATAATTGGGTGTCACACAATGCTTTTCATTAACGTAATACTTATTATCTTGAATCAATATTTTATATAAATCAACTATTTATTTATTTTATTTATTGATACTGCAATCCCGGTGTTGCGAGTTAAGCAGGGTTGGGATACAGACTATGTAGTTAAAAAAACAGGCAAAAATAAGCAATAACTAACAGTCAAGTTGAAACTTTTCTGCACCATTAAGAACACAACAATTAAACATATACAACACAGCAGTGAAATAACAAATAAATAATAAAAAAACTAGGTGATATTTTGCGAGGACTACATTAGCGATGGCTGCAGCACTTATTTGTTAGTGAGGTTATTCCGTTCTGGAGGGGGGGGGGGGGGGGCGTTCTGCCGAGGTGTGCGAACGTCAGTCGCTGTCATGTACGGTACCATGTGAAACGTATTATGTGACTTCGGTGAGTCGATCTCGAATATCATTGGACAGGGACAGCTGAGACTATAAGTCATTCAAATGCAATAAAAAAAGAGGAAATATTTTGCATGCATCACATAATGGGGCAAAACGAGCAACCGATCTTGAATGTAACCTAAATTATTACTATATGAAGCATCCATTTATAAGCATTTTTAAGCCATTTATGCGCTTACAAGCCCGACGTAAGTAGCCGGGATATTTGAAGGCGACCGATCGTTACCAAAACTTCTCACTTTTTTTTTGTCCGACTGCCGACAATAAATCCATCTCGCTGCGACTGAGATACCGCCAGCCACTTGAAAAATTTACTGTTATTCACAATGAATCGCGTTTGTTCAATTTACTATCGTTTTTAAAGTGTTGCTAAAAGGTCAAAACTGAAACCTTTTGCAAATAATGGCATGGTTAATAATTGAGTGTGCACAAAATTTTTGGATCTCCGAGATCTTCGAAATATTACGAAAATGAAAGCGCTCTGAGCGAAAGCAGTTTGTAAATTCTCGTTGTCGTCTTACATGCCATGCGTATTCAACCTGCTGATCACGACTATCCATTACGAAAGTCAGTGGTGGCGTCGGCGTTTTTTACGGAAGACAATGAAAGGTGCGCCAACCAGGGAAGCAAAATTTTAAAACGCACAGGCTGGCCATGCCGATTCCACTACGTGCAATTCGCACACACAAACATATATTAAGAGCAACAAGTCATACAGGCATTGCCTATAATGTGCCGAACGACGGTACAACCTTTGAGAGTACGCGCCCGACTTCGCAGCATGTAGCCCCGTTTCGTTCCTTCAGGATGGTTTGCTTGGTGTTATAAATGTCAAGAGGTGCATTAAACTTTGACCTACCCCAGCTGCATCAAGAAAGTAGACGACAAATTCGCAACACTTGCCGAACTGATTGCAGCGGGCGTACCGCAACATTGCTGCGCGCGAGAACGCCGGACAACAGCACTCTGGCGGTGTGCTGCGCGCTAGTCGCTAGGCGCCTAAACTGTTTCAAACCGAAGCCGCAGTGCATGGCTCTTTCGCATTGACCAACTCTATAGTAAATGATCTGTTCGTAGAACATCCTTCCTGTCAACCTGACTGTCTCAGAGTAACACTAAAATGTATTAATACATCACCGTAACCCCCATTCCGCGAAATATGCATCCTACGTACAACAAAGATCGGCACCTGGCAAGGGTTCGGGTCCTGAGCAAAGCGCACGCAACAAATCCGGAAACGAGATACATTTATGCAGCAGAATACCCCGGAAGACAAGCCCAATGCATTAGCATCATGCATTCCACATTTACAGAAAAGACTTCTGCAACTATACCAACCAATGACAGTGACGCAGCCGAAGAGGCCGCAATTGCATTGGCGGTCTCGACGAGCAAAGAGCATGTCGTCATTCTCACTGATTCATAGTCTGCATGCAGAAACTACCAAAAAGGAAGAATTTCCAGCATAGCACTTCAAATCCGCTGTCGCAGCACAACTCATAACCTCCCAGATACCTACATCATATGGACTCCGGGACACACTCACTTGGAAAGAAACGAGGCCGCCAACGCCTCGGCCCGAGGATATGCTAACCGGGCACCACGTCGAGAGGGATTTCGGAGCACACAAGATGTACCCAAGAAATATACTGAGATCCTCCTGGATTACAGACTTGACAGAAGAAAATATTTCCCACCCCACAGGAAACTAACCAGAGAAGAAGCAGTCACCCTCCGAAAGAGTCAAACCAACAGCCACGTCCACGGCACCTTTCTGCACAGAATCTCGCCCACCACCTACAGATATGAATACGCATTTTGCAAAGCACCAAACACCCTACAGCATACGGGGCGGAAATGCAAGGAACCAACTAGTACTATAAACACCATAATCATAACCGAAGAACAGTGGGAAACTGCTGTCAAGGCCCAGCCTGGAGTATCAGCGTAGACTGGTCAGCCGGACTCGGGAGATGGCTCGGGTCCACAGCTTCCTGGGCTGAGGAGGTTGCCCACCTTTGGCTGAATATTTCACACCTCCTCATAATAAAGGTTTCTTTCTCTCTCTCTCTCTTGGCAACGCTTAGGAGCGAAATTCCCTTGTATCGCAGTTACCACAATAATATCATTGCAAATAAGCGATCCTTACAGAGGGTTCTTTACAACAGGTTATACAATCACGTATATTGGACATATTGACACATTTTAGCATTTTTGTTTCTGATGGTGGCTCGCAAACAATCCGCCCTTCCGGCACCGGCGGACTGCGGCAGGAGGTTTAGCTCATGTTGTGTGCGGAAAGAGCGTACACACAGCATTCGATTTCAACAATCGCCTTGTACTCGTGAGGCTGAACTTCTCTATCAGATCCATCTTGTGTTGGTAGCAGGCCCGCGTGACACTGAAATGCTACCAGCATGCATGCGTCCTCAGGTGCACAGGGGAGGAGCTACCGGATCGCAGGATCCAATTTGTCGCGAAGCTCTTTTTTATTCAGAAATCGATGGTAAATCACTGCCTTGCTTGTCGTAGAATTACGTGCGCAGCCAACAACACAGCATTAGCTGCGACCCATCGCTGCAAAAGAATGCATTCAAGTGTGAGCTGAAACTACAGGACAGTGATTCCAAGATATCTACTCTTTGCAAGCAAGGTGTCGGCTGTGCTTACGTTGTGCCAGGCTGTTTCTTCGTAGCACCATCGTCGTCCTGCCCCGTTCTAGCAGCACCTCGCAGTTATTTCCCTTTCATCGGCCGCGTCTCCTTTTACAATATGTCTCAGTCGACCTATTTATCAACCATTTCGAGTGCTTGTCTACTTATTGCAAACTCTAGTTCCTTTCCGAGGCGCTTGTATATTAGCTTAGTCTTCAGCATAGAACATTATGTTTTGCTTTCAGCTTTTCTGCCTAGGTCATTAACCATTCTTTTCAGTTCATCCACTCAGTTGATAAAATGTCATCAGCGAATTGCATATAATAAGGTAACCTCCATCAAACCGTATCTCTAACTGCTCCCATTGCAAGCCTCTCAATATTTCTAATCAAGCTGTGTATAAAAATATGTAGTTTGCCTCCTTGCCTAATGCTTTTGTGGGACGTCTACTGATTTTGTTGCACAGAACTATGGTTCAACAGACAGTAAAGATAAATTCAAGTAATTTCACATACGCCTCATCTACACCCTCATTTGGCCATTTCTGAATGACCACTGTGGTTTCGAATTAAACAAATACCTTTTTGTAATTAGTGAATGCTATATATAGGGGCTAAGTATAGTTTGAGCATTCCTCTATCATCTTATCGATAGTATTGATATGATCGAGAGTAGAACCCATTGAGAAAAGTTGTTTTATCCTTTCGTTGATTGAGGTTTAAGGTTCTCCGCAATCTCGTAGCAATTACCTTAGTAAATACCTTGTACTCATTGATAGTAAGCTTTATGGTGTAATTTTTCAATTCTTGGTGTCCAAATGTCTCTGAAATAAGATACTTTGGTGTTTTTATATGATGATTGTACTATCAGCGTACCATTCAATGCGCATAAAGGTTGACCAGGGTTTCTAGCATGGTATCGCATCCGCATTTTAACAAATCTTTAGCTACCTCAACCTCCCCAGCGGCCTTTTCCTTTTTCATAGCTTGTAAAGACTTCTTACGTGAGTCATTTTTTAGTGGTGGAAAGTCTTATTTCACTTCGCTATTGATAATTACCATGATTATCTTAGCTACTGTATAAGTCAGTGTAGAACTTAGCTACATCGACTATCGTTTAGGAGCGTTATTAGCTGCCTTGTTCCTTAGCACATATTCTGATTTTTGCCAACACCTAATTTCACCTTCAGCGCTTTACGGCTGCCACTGTTCTTGAGAGCCTGCTTGATTTTCACCTTGTTATACTATGTTATGTCGATAATTTGGAAGTATTAATTAGCTTTGATAGGTGCGCCATTTCTGTCCTGCCTGTTGGGTTGGATGCATTATGTTTCATAATTGAACCTTTCGTCTGCTCAGAGAATTTACCGGTATCTTCTCTGACAAACTAACACCAATTTATACTGCGTGCTCATTAAAAATAACTTTGAATCCATAGTGCATTACTTCTACACCGATTGTCTTTTCTAGTTAAAGCTGAGCATTATGTCTTTAGATCCCAAATTTTATACCTTCTCTATCAGCACTATTTTTGCTGAATGTCTTCCTTACTAATTTTTTTCGCTCCCTCTAAAATCTACAAAACCAATACCTTGTCATACTTTGATTACTGCATCATAAATTTCAGATTATCTCTACTACCATACAACGTAGGGTTACAGCGCAGGATTTTTTAGTCTCTGTGTCAGGACTTCTCCATATTCATTTGTGGTTATCCCCTTCTTAAAATAAGCTGGTAAGGCTCTTAAAGGTGAGCTCGACTAACAACTCATACGTGCTTTTCCTAAATGGACTGAAATGTTCACCTACTGCTTTTATCCAGACTTCTTTTTGTCTACCTACCATTAATTTGGCCGACCAACAGAGTATCCTGCGCCCATAATTTTTTCACTGCCAATTTTAGTTCGTAAAAACATTCGACTGCCTGGTCATCATGACTGCGTGCACGTGCGTAGGTATGTGCAACTTTTACTTTATGCACCTTATTAAGCGTATTAAGGCGCCGCTTACTTTACCGGTTAAAAAACCCATCATTCTGCCTACATTCAAACTCTGTGGCATGTGGTGCTTATAACTCGCGCATGTTTACTTTAAAGGTAACTGTGCTCTTATTTGAAATATCTGCAGATATATTTAACATGATAATTGAGAATATTTTGACGGGTATTGCGCCAAACGTCCAAGCAACGCCCTGAGCCTAGAGGACTGCCGAGATCCGAGAGTGGTCCGAGGAGCGGTCTGAGCGCGGTTCCAGGCAACCACTTCATCGTCTACGCCAACTATCCACTGATTGTCTCCGCCTCGTCGTCGACTACAGTTTGTATCACTGCCCCCCTCATCTGAAGCATCGACTCGATGCGACGTGGTGCTACTAACCAGGAAGAAGATAGAGCAAGGGTGCACAAAGATATCACAAGGACCCAGTGGCATTGACGAAAAGTTTAGTCATTTACATTCATGATAGGGCTTCCGCCGAATCATGTGTACGACTTCAGGATGCTGTGGCCTTCGAGATGGAGCTGAACCTACGGGAACAAGGGCGTAGGTGACGTCACTGATACAGCGAACGATCTCGCAAGGGCCGAAGTATCGGCGTACTATCTTTTCAAATAGGCCGCGATGACGAACAGGTGTCGACACCCACACGAAATCGCCCGGCTCGTAAGTTACGATTCTTCGGTCGAGGTTATACCGAACAGCGTCATTTGCATGTTGTCGGTGGATTCTGAGGCATGCTAGTTGCCGCGCTTCCTCAGCATGCTGAACAAAGATGTCGGCGTCAAGTTCGGCGTCAGAGCCGCAAGAAGGACCAACTGGCATCATGGCATCAAACGGCGTGCTCACATGGCGACCGAAGACATGCTGGAACGGGGTCAGTCGCGTCATCTCTTGAGTGGGCGGTATTGCACGCGAAAGTTATATAGGGCAAAATTGCATCCCAGGTGCGATGTTATGCGTCCACATACATAGAAATCATGTCGGTGAGGGTGCGATCGAGGCGTTCCACCAGCCCGTTGGTCTGAGGGCGATACGCCGTCGCACGTCGATGGCAGAGTAATTACTAACCGGATTAGGCGAGCCATAAAAGCAGTTCCACGGTCAGTGATTACCACGGAAAGGACGCCATGACGTAGGACAATGTTATGAACGAAAAATTGAGCACCTTCGGCTGCAGTACCTATAACAAGGGACGCGGTCTCTGCGTACCGTGTTAGGTAGTCTGTCCCGACGACTACCCAACGGTTGCCAGACGAGGACTTCGCGCGGAATCGCATCCCGGCCTCGGCTGCTGCTTTACGATGGAGGCGAAAAACTAGGCGCCCGTGTGCTGTGCGATGTCAGTGCACGTTATAGAACCCCAGGTGGTCGAAATTTCCGGAGACCTCCATTGTGGCGTCTCTCACAGCGTGAGTTGCTTTGGGACGTCAAACCCCAAAACGAAACCAAACGAGGACTTCGAAAAAGGACCGAGAAGATCCATGCCCACATAATAGAAAGGGTCTTCGGCGGAATAACAGGCAGAAGAAATCCAGCGGGTTTCACTGGCGGAGACTTCCGACTTTGGCAGTCTCGACATGAGCGTACATAGGCCCGCACCGATGGGAATAACCTGGGCCAATAATACTTTTGACGGATTCGTGCAAGTGTAGGGCTCACCCCAGGTGGCTGGTGGTGGGTTCATCATGACAAGCACTCAATATATCTGGGCGCAACTCGGAGGGCACAACAAGGAGAGACGTCTCTTCACTGAGCAAACTTTCGCTTGTGGAGCACGTTACCTCGCAGAGTGAGCGTTTGAAGCCTACTATGAAAAACACGGGGCATACGGGCGTCGACATCCTGCAGGTAGTCGACGAGTGGCGCTAACTCTGGGTCCATTCTCTGCAGCTGTGCCATTTGGGTTGTATCAAGTGCCCCCAGAAAGGGAAAATCATCGGCCGTTTCTTCTGGACATATGGCGATGGGCGAGCGCGACAGACAGTCAGCATCCTGATGCTTCCGTGCTGAATTGTATACGAATGTTACGTCTTACTCTTGTATTTTAAGGCTCCATCTAGCCAATCGTCCTGAGGGGTCTCTGAGGCTCGCGAGCCAGCACAATGAATGTTGGTCGCTTATAATGTGGAAAGGTCAGCCATAGAGGTATGGTCGGAACTTGGTCAGGGCCACTATTAACGCCAGACATTCTTTCTCAGTGTTCGAATAGTTGGTTTCGGAGCGGGTAAGTGTTCGACTCGCGTAAGCGATGACCTCTTCTGCACCGTCTTGCCACTGAATTAATACTGCAGCAACCCCAACGTTTTTGCGTCAGTGTGGACGTGAGTTGCGGCGTTTTCATCAGAATGGCCTAGTATCGGGGATTCAGCAGGCGGCTTCGAAGCTCAAGAAAAGCGGCTTCTTGTTCACTTCCCCACAGGAACGGCGTGCCATCTCGAGTCAGTGTGGTTAACGGTTCCGCGATTTGCGAAAAGTCTCGTACAAAGCGTCTGTAACAGGAGCACAAACCTAAGAATAGTCGAACAGCTTTCTTGTCAGTTGGGCGCGGAAAACCAGAAATGGCAGCTGTCTTTTCAGGGTCCGGGCGAACACCTTTTTTTGCTGACCACGTGACCAAGGAAGCGAAGTTCCTCAAAGCCGAAGTGACATTTCTCTAGTTTGATTGTCAGGTTGGCGTCTCGGAAAGCTTTTAACACAAAGCGTAACCTTTCTAGGTGTTGGTCGAAGGTGGTCGAAAATATGACGACATCGTTCAAGTAGACCAAACACGGCTGATACTTCAAACCGGACAGAACGGTATCCATCATGCATTGGAACGTGGCCGGTGCTGAGAATAGGCCGAACGGTAGCACCTTAAACTCATACGAGCCATCGGGTGTCACGAAAGCCGTCTTCTCCCGGTCTCTCTCATCCACCTCTATTTGCCATACCCACTTTTTAGGTCTCGCGACGAGAGGTATCGGGCATCTCGCAGTCGATCGAGTGCGTCGTCTATGCGTGGAAGTGGGTAAACATCCTTTTTAGTGACGAGATTAAGTTTTCTGTAGCGAGAACAATCGGCGAAGCTCACGGGCTTGTAGACAGCTGAATGAATTCACCGGCAAGCATTTCGGTGACCTGTCTCTGAATTGCTGCTCGTTCTGATGGAGAAAGGCGGTATGGGCGTTGGTGTACGGGGCGCGTGGTCTCGTCTGTTGTTATATGGTGCTTGGTGACCGGAGTTCGGCCCACTTTGGAAGACGTGGCAAAGCAGTCTGCAAAATCTGCCAAGACAGCAGAAAGCAGATCCTTCTGAGCCGGAGATAACTTGGTGTTTATTTCGACAGGTGGCAGAACGTGACGATGTCCAGTATCGTCTCGAAGGGCTTCTTCCACGGCGCACAAGTGTGAACACTCCGCGATGTCTTGGAGGAAGGAAATCACCTTGCTTGACGAGGTGGTGAAATTCATTCAAAAAGTTGGTGAGCAGAACGGTAGTGCAGCCATCCTGTAGGTGGACGAGACCACGGGAACAATGAGAATCCTCTCAAGCAGCAGCGGGATATCACCCTCCGCCATGCCCTCAAAGTCATAAAATAGGTCATTCTGCACGTGCATTACGACACTGCATCGTGGTGGCACCGTGACATCATCCTCCACAATACGCAGAGCATGGCTGCAGGTATCGCGGGTGTCGAAGTGTGCCACTGCCCGTTTAGTCGAGAATGTGACTCGTGCCTCGTGTAGGTCGATCACAGCACCTTTGCCTGCAGAACGTCGAGCCCCAGGATCAAATCTCTCGAACAGTCACGCAAGACGACGAATGCTCCGACGTAGAGGAAACCGCAGACGCCAATTCGGGCTGTGCACCTCCCGGCCGGGCAGCCGTGCGAATGCTAGGGCCAAACCATGGCGTCACAACTTTGCTCAGTTCTTGGGCGAGGGCGTGGCTCATCACTAATTAGTCTGCACCGGTGTCAATTAAAGCGATCGTGTCAGTTCCGTCAAGCGTCGCGCACAAACCAGAAGTAGCGAGTCGGATGCTGTCGCTACCTTGCCCCTGTGAGAAATCAGCGTATCGGCGGTGAAGGATCTTCAATTTTTCCGCCAGCAGCGGCCTTGCCTCCGGAGACCACTGGAATAAGTTTTCCCGGCGTGGACTGGGAGGACGCCGCTCAGTATAGCTGGCGTCTCTGCGAGGGCTTGGGGAACGGTACCACAGCGGAGATGATCCTGTGTCATAGCGCCTGTATCTCCCAGGCCTCTGACGGGCCGACAGATGAGCTTCAATTTCGAGCGGCCGTTCACCGTTCCGTGGACAGGGCGCATAGGATCCGTAGCCGCGAAGTGCCACTCGGCGATACGGGCATGCACGGTAAAGGTGACTGGCCTCGCCGCAGTGGTAGCAGATTGGTCTGCGGTCCCGCGTACGCCACACGTCCGTCGTGCGAGGGCATGGAAGGGGCGCCACAGCTTGAGCCGATGCGTCATACGGACTGATGTGGCTAACCACCGGTGTCGGGTCAATAGGACCACAAGCAGCTGCTTGACGCACGTGCAACGGACGCGTACATTCATTTGTCGTCGACCCGTGGAGGCATGGTAGCGACAGGGTCGTAGGCAGCTGCCTGACGAAACACGAAACACGCTGCAGTACGTTGGTGACCGGGAATTTATGAGCAGCCTGGCATACTTCATCTCTGACGACATCGATCAGTGATGTCAGTGGCGCACTCTGAGGGAGACGGAAACGTTTCAATTCCTCCCGAACAACCGACCGAATGAGGGCACGTAAGGCGTCTGTACCCCTCCAAGGCACGACGAAAAAACATCTGGGGCCAGGCTGCTGACATGTCGCTTGTACTGCCGGGGCCGTTGTTGGAGCGTTGTTTCCATGGTCGTTGCCACTGCGAGGAATTCAGCAACGGTACGCGGTAGACTCCTAACGAGGCCCGCAAACAGCTCTTGCTTAACTTCACGCATGAGGTGGCGAAGCTTCTTCTCCTCTGTCATATTGGGGTCTGCGCGTTGGAAAAGACAAGTCATGTCTTCACAGTACATGCGCACACTTTAATTTGGCCGCTGGTTTCTTGACTGAAGTGCAGCTTCAGCTTTTTCGCGGCGGTCGGCGTTGGGGAAGGTGGTCAGAAGTTCATGGCGCACAAGTGTTCACACTTGTGCGCCGTGGAAGAAGCCCTTCGAGACGATACTGGACATCGTCACGTTCTGCCACCTGTCGAAATAAACACCAAGTTATCTCCGGCTCAGAAGGATCTGCTTTCTGCTGTCTTGGCAGATTTTGCAGACTGCTTTGCCACGTCTTCCAAAGTGGGCCGAACTCCGGTCACCAAGCACCATATAACAACAGACGAGACCACGCGCCCCGTACACCAACGCCCATACCGCCTTCTCCATCAGAACGAGCAGCAATTCAGAGACAGGTCACCGAAATGCTTGCCGGTGAATTCATTCAGCTGTCTACAAGCCCGTGAGCTTCGCCGATTGTTCTCGCTACAGAAAACTTAATCTCGTCACTAAAAAGGATGTTTACCCACTTCCACGCATAGACGACGCACTCGATCGACTGCGAGATGCCCGATACCTCTCGTCGCGAGACCTAAAAAGTGGGTATGGCAAATAGAGGTGGATGAGAGAGACCGGGAGAAGACGGCTTTCGTGACACCCGATGGCTCGTATGAGTTTAAGGTGCTACCGTTCGGCCTATTCTCAGCACCGGCCACGTTCCAATGCATGATGGATACCGTTCTGTCCGGTTTGAAGTATCAGCCGTGTTTGGTCTACTTGAACGATGTCGTCATATTTTCGACCACCTTCGACCAACACCTAGAAAGGTTACGCTTTGTGTTAAAAGCTTTCCGAGACGCCAACCTGACAATCAAACTAGAGAAATGTCACTTCGGCTTTGAGGAACTTCGCTTCCTTGGTCACGTGGTCAGCAAAAAAAGGTGTTCGCCCGGACCCTGAAAAGACAGCTGCCATTTCTGGTTTTCCGCGCCCAACTGACAAGAAAGCTGTTCGACTATTCTTAGGTTTGTGCTCCTGTTACAGACGCTTTGTACGAGACTTTTCGCAAATCGCGGAACCGTTAACCACACTGACTCGAGATGGCACGCCGTTCCTGTGGGGAAGTGAACAAGAAGCCGCTTTTCTTGAGCTTCGAAGCCGCCTGCTGAATCCCCGATACTAGGCCATTCTGATGAAAACGCCGCAACTCACGTCCACACTGACGCAAAAACGTTGGGGTTGCTGCAGTATTAATTCAGTGGCAAGACGGTGCAGAAGAGGTCATCGCTTACGCGAGTCGAACACTTACCCGCTCCGAAACCAACTATTCGAACACTGAGAAAGAATGTCTGGCGTTAATAGTGGCCCTGACCAAGTTCCGACCATACCTCTATGGCTGACCTTTCCACATTATAAGCGACCAACATTCATTGTGCTGGCTCGCGAGCCTCAGAGACCCCTCAGGACGATTGGCTAGATGGAGCCTTAAAATACAAGAGTAAGACGTAACATTCGTATACAATTCAGCACGGAAGCATCAGGATGCTGACTGTCTGTCGCGCTCGCCCATCGCCATATGTCCAGAAGAAACGGCCGATGATTTTCCCTTTCTGGGGGCACTTGATACAACCCAAATGGCACAGCTGCAGAGAATGGACCCAGAGTTAGCGCCACTCGTCGACTACCTGCAGGATGTCGACGCCCGTATGCCCCGTGTTTTTCATAGTAGGCTTCAAACGCTCACTCTGCGAGGTAACGTGCTCCACAAGCGAAAGTTTGCTCAGTGAAGAGACGTCTCTCCTTGTTGTGCCCTCCGAGTTGCGCCCAGATATATTGAGTGCTTGTCATGATGAACCCACCACCAGCCACCTGGGGTGAGCCCTACACTTGCACGAATCCGTCAAAAGTATTATTGGCCCAGGTTATTCCCATCGGTGCGGGCCTATGTACGCTCATGTCGAGACTGCCAAAGTCGGAAGTCTCCGCCAGTGAAACCCGCTGGATTTCTTCTGCCTGTTATTCCGCCGAAGACCCTTTCTATTATGTGGGCATGGATCTTCTCGGTCCTTTTTCGAAGTCCTCGTTTGGTTTCGTTTTGGGGTTTGACGTCCCAAAGCAACTCACGCTGTGAGAGACGCCACAATGGAGGTCTCCGGAAATTTCGACCACCTGGGGTTCTATAACGTGCACTGACATCGCACAGCACACGGGCGCCTAGTTTTTCGCCTCCATCGTAAAGCAGCAGCCGAGGCCGGGATGCGATTCCGCGCGAAGTCCTCGTCTGGCAACCGTTGGGTAGTCGTCGGGACAGACTACCTAACACGGTACGCAGAGACCGCGTCCCTTGTTATAGGTACTGCAGCCGAAGGTGCTCAATTTTTCGTTCATAACATTGTCCTACGTCATGGCGTCCTTTCCGTGGTAATCACTGACCGTGGAACTGCTTTTATGGCTCGCCTAATCCGGTTAGTAATTACTCTGCCATCGACGTGCGACGGCGTATCGCCCTCAGACCAACGGGCTGGTGGAACGCCTCGATCGCACCCTCACCGACATGATTTCTATGTATGTGGACGCATAACATCGCACCTGGGATGCAATTTTGCCCTATATAACTTTCGCGTGCAATACCGCCCACTCAAGAGATGACGCGACTGACCCCGTTCCAGCATGTCTTCGGTCGCCATGTGAGCACGCCGTTTGATGCCATGATGCCAGTTGGTCCTTCTTGCGGCTCTGACGCCGAACTTGACGCCGACATCTTTGTTCAGCATGCTGAGGAAGCGCGGCAACTAGCATGCCTCAGAATCCACCGACAACATGCAAATGACGCTGTTCGGTATAACCTCGACCGAAGAATCGTAACTTACGAGCCGGGCGATTTCGTGTGGGTGTCGACACCTGTTCGTCATCGCGGCCTATTTGAAAAGATAGTACGCCGATACTTCGGCCCTTGCGAGATCGTTCGCTGTATCAGTGACGTCACCTACGCCCTTGTTCCCGTAGGTTCAGCTCCATCTCGAAGGCCACAGCATCCTGAAGTCGTACACATGATTCGGCGGAAGCCCTATCATGAATGTAAATGACTAAACTTTTCGTCAATGCCACTGGGTCCTTGTGATATCTTTGTGCACCCTTGCTCTATCTTCTTCCTGGTTAGTAGCACCACGTCGCATCGAGTCGATGCTTCAGATGAGGGGGGCAGTGATACAAACTGTAGTCGACGACGAGGCGGAGACAATCAGTGGATAGTTGGCGTAGACGATGAAGTGGTTGCCTGGAACCGCGCTCAGACCGCTCCTCGGACCACTCTCGGATCTCGGCAGTCCTCTAGGCTCAGGGCGTTGCTTGGACGTTTGGCGCAATACCCGTCAAAATATTCTCAATTATCATGTTAAATATATCTGCAGATATTTCAAATAAGAGCACAGTTACCTTTAAAGTAAACATGCGCGAGTTATAAGCACCACATGCCACAGAGTTTGAATGTAGGCAGAATGATGGGTTTTTTAACCGGTAAAGTAAGCGGCGCCTTAATACGCTTAATAAGGTGCATAAAGTAAAAGTTGCACATACCTACGCACGTGCACGCAGTCATGATGACCAGGCAGTCGAATGTTTTTACGAACTAAAATTGGCAGTGAAAAAATTATGGGCGCAGGATACTCTGTTGGTCGGCCAAATTAATGGTAGGTAGACAAAAAGAAGTCTGGATAAAAGCAGTAGGTGAACATTTCAGTCCATTTAGGAAAAGCACGTATGAGTTGTTAGTCGAGCTCACCTTTAAGAGCCTTACCAGCTTATTTTAAGAAGGGGATAACCACAAATGAATATGGAGAAGTCCTGACACAGAGACTAAAAAATTCTGCGCTGTAACCCTACGTTGTATGGTAGTAGAGATAATCTGAAATTTATGATGCAGTAATCAAAGTATGACAAGGTATTGGTTTTGTAGATTTTAGAGGGAGCGAAAAAAATTAGTAAGGAAGACATTCAGCAAAAATAGTGCTGATAGAGAAGGTATAAAATTTGGGATCTAAAGACATAATGCTCAGCTTTAACTAGAAAAGACAATCGGTGTAGAAGTAATGCACTATGGATTCAAAGTTATTTTTAATGAGCACGCAGTATAAATTGGTGTTAGTTTGTCAGAGAAGATACCGGTAAATTCTCTGAGCAGACGAAAGGTTCAATTATGAAACATAATGCATCCAACCCAACAGGCAGGACAGAAATGGCGCACCTATCAAAGCTAATTAATACTTCCAAATTATCGACATAACATAGTATAACAAGGTGAAAATCAAGCAGGCTCTCAAGAACAGTGGCAGCCGTAAAGCGCTGAAGGTGAAATTAGGTGTTGGCAAAAATCAGAATATGTGCTAAGGAACAAGGCAGCTAATAACGCTCCTAAACGATAGTCGATGTAGCTAAGTTCTACACTGACTTATACAGTAGCTAAGATAATCATGGTAATTATCAATAGCGAAGTGAAATAAGACTTTCCACCACTAAAAAATGACTCACGTAAGAAGTCTTTACAAGCTATGAAAAAGGAAAAGGCCGCTGGGGAGGTTGAGGTAGCTAAAGATTTGTTAAAATGCGGATGCGATACCATGCTAGAAACCCTGGTCAACCTTTATGCGCATTGAATGGTACGCTGATAGTACAATCATCATATAAAAACACCAAAGTATCTTATTTCAGAGACATTTGGACACCAAGAATTGAAAAATTACACCATAAAGCTTACTATCAATGAGTACAAGGTATTTACTAAGGTAATTGCTACGAGATTGCGGAGAACCTTAAACCTCAATCAACGAAAGGATGAAACAACTTTTCTCAATGGGTTCTACTCTCGATCATATCAATACTATCGATAAGATGATAGAGGAATGCTCAAACTATACTTAGCCCCTATATATAGCATTCACTAATTACAAAAAGGTATTTGTTTAATTCGAAACCACAGTGGTCATTCAGAAATGGCCAAATGAGGGTGTAGATGAGGCGTATGTGAAATTACTTGAATTTATCTTTACTGTCTGTTGAACCATAGTTCTGTGCAACAAAATCAGTAGACGTCCCACAAAAGCATTAGGCAAGGAGGCAAACTACATATTTTTATACACAGCTTGATTAGAAATATTGAGAGGCTTGCAATGGGAGCAGTTAGAGATACGGTTTGATGGAGGTTACCTTATTATTATGCAATTCGCTGATGACATTTTATCAACTGAGTGGATGAACTGAAAAGAATGGTTAATGACCTAGGCAGAAAAGCTGAAAGCAAAACATAATGTTCTATGCTGAAGACTAAGCTAATATACAAGCGCCTCGGAAAGGAACTAGAGTTTGCAATAAGTAGACAAGCACTCGAAATGGTTGATAAATAGGTCGACTGAGACATATTGTAAAAGGAGACGCGGCCGATGAAAGGGAAATAACTGCGAGGTGCTGCTAGAACGGGGCAGGACGACGATGGTGCTACGAAGAAACAGCCTGGCACAACGTAAGCACAGCCGACACCTTGCTTGCAAAGAGTAGATATCTTGGAATCACTGTCCTGTAGTTTCAGCTCACACTTGAATGCATTCTTTTGCAGCGATGGGTCGCAGCTAATGCTGTGTTGTTGGCTGCGCACGTAATTCTACGACAAGCAAGGCAGTGATTTACCATCGATTTCTGAATAAAAAAGAGCTTCGCGACGAATTGGATCCTGCGATCCGGTAGCTCCTCCCCTGTGCACCTGAGGACGCATGCATGCTGGTAGCATTTCAGTGTCACGCGGGCCTGCTACCAACACAAGATGGATCTGATAGAGAAGTTCAGCCTCACGAGTACAAGGCGATTGTTGAAATCGAATGCTGTGTGTACGCTCTTTCCGCACACAACATGAGCTAAACCTCCTGCCGCAGTCCGCCGGTGCCGGAAGGGCGGATTGTTTGCGAGCCACCATCAGAAACAAAAATGCTAAAATGTGTCAATATGTCCAATATACGTGATTGTATAACCTGTTGTAAAGAACCCTCTGTAAGGATCGCTTATTTGCAATGATATTATTGTGGTAACTGCGATACAAGGGAATTTCGCAGCTTATAGCGGCCGATTTGTCGCTAAGCTTATACAATCTCGTACTCTACCTCCGCTGCTAAGCGTTGCCAAGAGAGAGAGAGAGAAAGAAACCTTTATTATGAGGAGGTGTGAAATATTCAGCCAAAGGTGGGCAACCTCCTCAGCCCAGGAAGCTGTGGACCCGAGCCATCTCCCGAGTCCGGCTGACCAGTCTACGCTGATACTCCAGGCTGGGCCTTGACAGCAGTTTCCCACTGTTCTTCGGTTATGATTATGGTGTTTATAGTACTAGTTGGTTCCTTGCATTTCCGCCCCGTATGCTGTAGGGTGTTTGGTACTTTGCAAAATGCGTATTCATATCTGTAGGTGGTGGGCGAGATTCTGTGCAGAAAGGTGCCGTGGACGTGGCTGTTGGTTTGACTCTTTCGGAGGGTGACTGCTTCTTCTCTGGTTAGTTTCCTGTGGGGTGGGAAATATTTTCTTCTGTCAAGTCTGTAATCCAGGAGGATCTCAGTATATTTCTTGGGTACATCTTGTGTGCTCCGAAATCCCTCTCGACGTGGTGCCCGGTTAGCATATCCTCGGGCCGAGGCGTTGGCGGCCTCGTTTCTTTCCAAGTGAGTGTGTCCCGGAGTCCATATGATGTAGGTATCTGGGAGGTTATGAGTTGTGCTGCGACAGCGGATTTGAAGTGCTATGCTGGAAATTCTTCCTTTTTGGTAGTTTCTGCATGCAGACTATGAATCAGTGAGAATGACGACATGCTCTTTGCTCGTCGAGACCGCCAATGCAATTGCGGCCTCTTCGGCTGCGTCACTGTCATTGGTTGGTATAGTTGCAGAAGTCTTTTCTGTAAATGTGGAATGCATGATGCTAATGCATTGGGCTTGTCTTCCGGGGTATTCTGCTGCATAAATGTATCTCGTTTCCGGATTTGTTGCGTGCGCTTTGCTCAGGACCCGAACCCTTGCCAGGTGCCGATCTTTGTTGTACGCAGGATGCATATTTCGCGGGATGGGGGTTACGGTGATGTATTAATACATTTTATTGTTACTCTGAGACAGTCAGGTTGACAGGAAGGATGTTCTACGAACAGATCATTTACTATAGAGTTGGTCAATGCGAAAGAGCCATGCACTGCGGCTTCGGTTTGAAACAGTTTAGGCGCCTAGCGACTAGCGCGCAGCACACCGCCAGAGTGCTGTTGTCCGGCGTTCTCGCGCGCAGCAATGTTGCGGTACGCCCGCTGCAATCAGTTCGGCAAGTGTTGCGAATTTGTCGTCTACTTTCTTGATGCAGCTGGGGTAGGTCAAAGTTTAATGCACCTCTTGACATTTATAACGCCAAGCAAACCATCCTGAAGGAACGAAACGGGGCTACATGCTGCGAAGTCGGGCGCGTACTCTCAAAGGTTGTACCGTCGTTCGGCACATTATAGGCAATGCCTGTATGACTTGTTGCTCTTAATATATGTTTGTGTGTGCGAATTTCACGTAGTGGAATCGGCATGGCCAGCCTGTGCGTTTTAAAATTTTGCTTCCCTGGTTGGCGCACCTTTCATTGTCTTCCGTAAAAAACGCCGACGCCACCACTGACTTTCGTAATGGATAGTCGTGATCAGCAGGTTGAATACGTATGGCATGTAAGACGACAACGAGAATTTACAAACTGCTTTCGCTCAGAGCGCTTTCATTTTCGTAATATTTCGAAGATCTCGGAGATCCAAAAATTTTGTGCACACTCAATTATTAACCATGCCATTATTTGCAAAAGGTTTCAGTTTTGACCTTTTAGCAACACTTTAAAAACGATAGTAAATTGAACAAACGCGATTCATTGTGAATAACAGTAAATTTTTCAAGTGGCTGGCGGTATCTCAGTCGCAGCGAGATGGATTTATTGTCGGCAGTCGGACAAAAAAAAAGTGAGAAGTTTTGGTAACGATCGGTCGCCTTCAAATATCCCGGCTACTTACGTCGGGCTTGTAAGCGCATAAATGGCTTAAAAATGCTTATAAATGGATGCTTCATATAGTAATAATTTAGGTTACATTCAAGATCGGTTGCTCGTTTTGCCCCATTATGTGATGCATGCAAAATATTTCCTCTTTTTTTATTGCATTTGAATGACTTATAGTCTCAGCTGTCCCTGTCCAATGATATTCGAGATCGACTCACCGAAGTCACATAATACGTTTCACATGGTACCGTACATGACAGCGACTGACGTTCGCACACCTCGGCAGAACGCCCCCCCCCCCCCCCCCCCCTCCAGAACGGAATAACCTCACTAACAAATAAGTGCTGCAGCCATCGCTAATGTAGTCCTCGCAAAATATCACCTAGTTTTTTTTATTATTTATTTGTTATTTCACTGCCGTGTTGTATATGTTTAATTGTTGTGTTCCTAATGGTGCAGAAAAGTTTCAACTTGACTGTTAGTTATTGCTTATTTTTGCCTGTTTTTTTAACTACATAGTCTGTATCCCAACCCTGCTTAACTCGCAACACCGGGATTGCAGTATCAATAAATAAAATAAATAAATAGTTGATTTATATAAAATATTGATTCAAGATAATAAGTATTAGGTTAATGAAAAGCATTGTGTGACACCCAATTATATTGGATTCACAGCATAGGACCTTTGCTGGTTACATTTTGTGGCTGCACAAGCATGAGGGAAAGTGACATAAGTTGGTGAAGACATCACAGGGCACCACACAGGCGATACATTATGCAGGTACAAAATGATTTTCACATTACTAATCTGGGCAAGCAAAACTTGTTTTACCTCTTGAGAACCTGTATTGGTCTCATGTTATTAATGCCAGAGCTAATCGATTTTCATTCAAAATGGCTGTCTAAATCTTATCAAATTTGAACCGTCCAGAGAAGTAGGCAGGACGTGCCCATTTAGCAAATACGGAGTAATGTGGACAGCCTACAAAGGCTGCCCGATTCAGTCACAAATAGGACCCATAGGGGCACCCATTGCAGAACCAGGCTCAGCCTACCAGCGCTGCCCTGCATTACCCACATCGTACCCACCGGACCCCTTCTCGTCGACAACTTTAGCCTACATGAGACTTGAAAAGCTGCTCAAGAAGGTTCATGAAGAAATTCTATTTACTACCCTGTGTGCGGGCATATAGCTGAGGCAAATTAACCTATTTCCGTGAGCGGACTTTTGCAGGTAAAGATAATAATGATTTCTATGCAAGTCATGGTCATTCACAGCAAGTTAGGTTAAACCTGTCTACTGGCAAGCTAGACATGGTTATTGCAATAGCAACACGCGGTGACGAAGGAGCGTCAAAAAGTACAAAAGCTGCAAATTTCGTATTGCTCTACTACAAGCGCTTTCAGGCTAAAACGTGCATGCAAATGGAATATAAACACTATTCATAAATAATATATGCTTGCTGAGTCTTTTCTCAATCTTCACCTCGTACGCGTACTTATTGTGTTGACATGCTATTAAGGAAATTCGATGTGTTAATGACCTTAGTGTATTGTACTATGCAAATCTCACTCTCAAGCTCTTAGAGAGAAAAAGGCGGCAGACTGTGGGTGGCAGGCGCCTGTTTTTAGGAAGTTTCCTAAAAACACTCTTTTATGGCCGCGGCTAATTTGGAATCTTCGTTGCCTTTTCTTTGTTGGTTGCAGTGCATAACGATTACTTCCTTCAAAGGCTGACCGAAAATTCTGAGAAGCAGCCGGGTTGCTTGCGAGCAGACGCCGCTGTTACTACGCCTGCCAAGGAAGTCAGAATATTTCTTCGTTTCCGAGTGCTGTCTCCCTCCAGACTACCAAACAGCAAGCCTGCACAGGTTAACACTGGTACAATTCTCTCAATCCCCTCTCAGCAGCTCGTAAAACTGCCCTCGACGAATATCCCACAAAGTCGTCATACCAACTAAGCTCACGCTTTGTCGTGAAGCTTGACAAGCGTGCCCGATTTTAAGTGACGTGCAGGTGGTTGCAAAGGTAATAAGCGAGGAGCTTCGGGCAAGGGATTGATATATGTTTTTTGCCTTTTATCGATCTCCAGTGCGCCCATTGTGTATTAACTGCGTGTTCCAATATCCTTCCTATCTGCCTTTGACATACAACATGGTTGGTATTGTCTGTGGTTACGAAGGCGTCAGCCAAGGTTGACGACAGGAGCCTGAGATACTTTATGAAACAAATAATTGGCGTTCTGGCCTACTGGTTGTAATTTATACGAAGCGCTGCGTTTAACATTGCGGCCAACACTAAAGGATATTGCTCACTTCGCATTGAGTTTTGCTTGCTTAGTTTCCGGATTGGGCGGACCTCAGTGATCTCTCTAATTTTTATAGCCTAAGCGGGCCTACCTACTTAACGTGTACTGTCATGAGTTATCTGAAAAGGAACACGCGAGCGTCTTGCAAATAGCCTTGCGAACTAGTTAGCGCAATAGGCGGCGGCCTTAGTTGAAAACAAAGCAAAAAGTGCGCCAAGGTGCCATTAACCGTTGGTCCTCCAGCCTATAGCGTTGATAAGCGATGACCAGGCGTTTATGAAGTGCAGATCTCGCAACATTCTGTCCGCAGTGCTGCGCCGAATGCCGCTATAAACATTTGTTTGTTTGTTTGTTTGTGTGTGTGTGTGTGTGTGTGTGTGTGTGTGTGTGTGTGTGTGTGTGTGTGTGTGTGTGTGTGTGTGTGTGTGTGTGTGTGTGTGTGTGTGCGCGTGTGTGTGCGTGTGTGTGGAGAGCATACTGCAACAAGCATAAACAACACTCGTTCCTCAGTGGCTTAATGTGTCGGAATTGTTCAATACAGATGCTCGAATATCAATATGCAGAAGACTAAGGCAATGTTCAACTGCCTAGGGAAGGAATAGCAGTTTACGTTAGGTAGCGAACCATTGGAACTAGCAGGCGAGTATGTCTACCGCCGATTCGGGTCATAGTACTGAAAAACCACGAAGCATGAGATTGGGATGGAGCGCATTTGGCAGTGACTCGCAGATTATAAGTAGAATGTTAACGGTGTTGCTCAAGAGGAAAGTAAACATTTGCATTTTACCTTGCACTCACCTATGAGGCTGAAACGTGGAAGCTAAAGAGAAGAGTTCTACATAAGTTGAAGACAACGTAGAGGGCTATGGAACTAAAATTGGTAGGGCTGACATTAAGAGATAGGAGGCGTGAAGAGTGCCTCAGAAAAGTAAGTCAAATTACTGATATTCTAGTGGAACTCAACAACGAATGGGCATGGGCGAAGAGAGGATAACCTAACCGATATTCTCATAAGGCAGCAAAGTGAATTCCAAGCAAAGGAAAGCGCAGCAGGCGGCGGCAGAAAGATAGATGGGCGGATGAAGTTGAGTAGTTCGTAGGGGTCAAGTGTAAGCAGCTACCACAGAACCGGCTTATTGGAAGGAATATGGGAGAGGTCTCAGCCCTGCCGTGGGTATAGTCCAGCTGATGGTAATTATATATATATATATATATATATAATCAATTAAAGGGTAAAGGGAAATGAGGGTGCTCGTCATAATACATGAAGGAAAGAAGCCAACAGTCGGCGAGGCCAAGGAAGCGTTGGGGATGGTACTTTGTCTTTTTTATTTTTTTAATTGTTTACTTGAATAATCACAGAAATTAATAAAGTAGTCTGTTTAGGGGAAATAATTAAACACAAAGTAGAAAAAAAAACAACGTGCCGATGGTGGGAACCGAACCCACGACCTCCGAATAACGCGTCCGGTGCTCTTCTAACTCAGCTACATCGGCCGCTGTCCCCCCTGCTACTTTCTTGGGTATTTATGTTGTCTGTATACGAACCTTGAGAATGTTCTACGTGACGCTGGCGGTAACGAAGGACGTTCCACGTCCGCCGCTATGGCTGAGGATGGCGCTGGTGAGCACTCTCAAGCTTCGTATACAGACAACATCTGGTTCTCGAAGTCAGGAATTGGGCAGATATGGCATATCCAACCAGATATGCCTTATCTGGTACTCGAGATCAGGAATTGGGCAGATATGCCTTGATGTAGAAATTGATGTAGTCATCGCGGCAGCGATGAGTACATCAATTTCCATCGACGTGGACCGTAGTCTCCCTGCAGGAGGGGCGCCTTCAAAGCTGGCATAAACATATAATGATATGGTTGGAATGAAGAAAAAAGACGAGGGAGAGAACGACGTGCGCCGCAACCGTTATCGTCCACAACCGAAGGGGTGGCGGGTACAATGACGGCCTACAACAAAAAAATGGTGGCAGGCTAGCCCCAGCCGCAAGTGTTCACAGCGATATTCAATCTTTGAACTCGGTGGCTTATAATGTGCTGAGGAAAAGCTTCACCTCAGACGGAATGCTGATCTGCTGGTATTCTGGACGGCTTCGCGCTCCGAGGAGGTACAATGAATCCCTCCGTCCTTAGCGCAAGAAATAAACCTGTGCTCCAGAGCACGCCCCCCCCCCCCCCCCCCATTCGGGGCAAACTCATGACTAAATAGTCACGGCATCGCCCTTTGCAGGGTACTCCGAAGGCCGCAGCGCTAGCTACTTACTACTTTCAAAACGCGCGAATCGCTCATCAAACACTTCGCGGGTAACCCCAGAGAAGTCTTCGTTGTCGCATTTGAAAAGCAGCATTCATGCGTTTGAGGCGCCGAAATTTGATATCCGTATGCTCCAGATGATCGTCGACTGATAGCGCGCGGTGCTTGCTGATGACTGAGCTAGTCAGTTACCACAGCCGGCGTTTGAGAGCCTTCCGCCACGGTGTGCCATGCTATCAGGCCTTCCGTTTAATTCTCACAGCGCCTGTATATTAGTTAACTCAGAAGTAAATGAATATATTGTCAGGCATGCGAACAAAAGAGAACAAGGAAGTACAAAAAGAGGCTCTCCGGATAAGAAGTGGAAGAAGAGGAAGCTCACTATATCTTGGTTAGCACATCAGGCTAAGGGGCAGAACCACATTGTAAATAAACCTTAACAGTGTAGTGGAAGGTGCTGAAAGATCAGCACGGATTTCTCTCTACCTCGTTCGAGCCGACGACTCGCTGGGCTCCCCCCTTTGACACCCACAATGATTCAAGACGGCGATGCACGGCAGCCGGGTCCAGCGGCACCCGCATGGCAGCATTACCGTGAGCCGCGGACCTTTTCTGGCAAGGCTGGCGAAGACGTGGACGACTGGCTCACCAATTACCAGCGGGTGAGCAAGTACAATCGCTGGGATGCCACTGTAATGCTGGCAAATGTTGTTTTTTTCTTGGACTTCACAGCCCTGATATGGTTTGAGAACCATGAAGCGTCCGTAACGAGCTGGGAGCATTTTGAAGAGGAGATTCGAAATTGTTTCGGGGATACCACGGCAAAACGGAAATGCGCTGAGCAGACTTTATTCCAGCGAGCCCAAGGGCCTGGTGAAACATGCACAATGTACATAGAAGAGGTCCTAAAACTCTGCAAAGCGGTGAATCCGAGCATTGTCTGATGAAGACAGAGTTGGCCACCTCTTAAAGGGCATCGCGGTAGAAGTATATAACTCTTTAATTACAAAAGAAAACTTAGATTCTCCCACGGCAGTGATCAAGCACTGTCGTACGTTCGAAACTTTAAAGCTGCGTCGCATAACCCCGAAATTCGGCCGTCTGCCTAACGTGACCACTGTTGCAAGCGCGGATTCTCACGAGCATTCACATGAGCCTCCGCATTTGGCCAACATGATTCGCCAAATTGTCCGTGATGAGCTCTCCCGCCATCAAGATGAGAACCGCAGTGCAATCCCCTGTGATAGCTGCTCCCTGCAGGCAGCTCCCATCCAGCGCTCTTCTTGGCGTTCTACCGATCCTCCTCCCTCCATGACCACCGAAACGACTCATATGGCCCTGCTTCTCCAGCTCGTAGCCACTACAGGGCGCCACCTCCTCCGCAACAACCCCAGAGGCTGGACTTTGCTGATCGCTTCGATCCTGCTACCGAGGACTATTATTTGGACCGTGCTCGTGAACCACCCGTCTGTTACGGCTGTGGTATGCTTGGCCACATATCAAGATTCTGCCGCCGCCGGAACCCGCCGCCACGCTACCCAGCACCTCCACCACACTGTTAACGTTTATTTACAAAGTGGTTCTGCCCCTTAGCCTGACGTGCTAACCAAGATATTGTGAGCTTCCTCTTCTTCCACTTCTATTCCGGAGAGCCTCTTTTTGCACTTCCTTAACAATATTATTACAGATGAAGAAGAAGCGGGCAGTAGCGTGATAAGACATGCTCGTGATAGGCCCTGCAACATTAATTAAAACCTCTAGGGTGCACCTTGGACCACTAAACTGCGATGAGTCTAAAGCCTGTACCGCTCGGTGGTCTCAAACCCTCCACTACTGCATCTCGTTCTCTAATCTCACTCCCACCTTTCTTCTTTTTCTTACGACACGGGTAAGGTGTCCGCGGATAATAATGAAGATACTGCGTCTTTTCTTTCCTGTAAACTATGATGAAGCTCAGCAGATGCCTGCTGCACTGCATTATATTTCCCTATTACAAAAACCAGCGTCTTCCAGTGCGAAACCAGTATGATTTTCGCGCTGGTTTTGCACTGGATCTGCTTGCTGGAGGTCTGCGATATTCACTGAAGCAGTAACGGGAAGACACTGGTTGCACTGGTAAGATGGGTGAAAAACGCTGGGATTAGCTTTTTGACTCTGGGTGTGTCGCTGGCATCCGCAATTCACTGGGAGAAGCTCTGTATGTGCGCTGGGGCCGCACTGGTACTATTGCCCCAGTATAGCCGGTTCGGCCTGCGGTGTCAGCCGGAGTAGCATCCCTCAAGGGCCAACATGGCAACAGTGTACTCGCAATCGACCATCGGGGCACATATGAAAAATATGGTTCAAGCAAGCGCTTTTTGCTGCGAAGTCTTTGCTAACTTGTAAGAAAACAAAGGCAGTATCTTTTTTCTACAGCTTCCATGTTTCGATAGGTCGTTTCGAGCGTTTCGAGAGAGACCAAGACCTCTGATATCTCATGACACACTGACGATTAACGCACAACTAAAACTGGAATTGAATAATGTGGGCTACCATGCATAACAAACTTCACAGCTGATCTTAAGGGCACTCTAACACAATGATTACTGCCAAAATGTTCAATGCGGGCTCAATCGCCGGTGAGCGTAGTCTCCACCACGGGCCAGATAAACAGCAGAAAGAAAAAATAAAACGAGGAAAAGTGTAGTTTACCGAGTGATGAGCCCATGAGAGAAAAAACAACATACAGCGCTTGTAATGCATAATATTTTGCGTGTTTCTCAAGCTTTTGCGCTCCTTCTTAATCGGCGTAATAAAGCAGCCGAGCCCTCGGTCATCGCAACGCTTCCCGGAATGTTTACACACAATAAGGTTAGGTTACACGCAAAATAATGTCGTCGCTGCTGCGCTTGCCAGTATTGAAGCTTGGTCGCACTTTTTTCTTGAGGTTTGTACTAAAGCTCCGTGTTTAGCGAAAATTACGCCTACGGTAGCAAGGCAACACCGAAGAGCTGGCGTTGGTAAATTTGCCAGCTATGTCAAAACTCCATATGTTAAAATGATTCCAGGCCACAAAATAGCGCACTTAGGCAGCCAGAAAATTAGCTGCAAGTAGTGAGAGCAGGCAGCAAGCTCCAATTATCAAGAAGTTGTAATTGTTAGAGCGTCAGCATTGGGGGCTTGTAGACTGCAAAAGATATAAATGTCGGTCATGATATAAAATGCAGAAATGTTTCGAAGAATTCCAGTTCTCCGCGTGGTCGAGTGGTCAGCGTGGTGAGTTAGTGATTGAATAGGCACCTAGATAGTGAGTTCTAAGCGTGCTTGGTACACACAGGCTTGGTACCTATCTTGTTTCTTTACTTTTTAATTTTTATCCCACGCCTTTTTTCTCCGGGCGAACAGTGCCGCCAGTGCGGAGCGTCCCAGTATGCCGCGTCCCAGTGCGCCCAGTTTTCAGCGTCATACTGGGACCATAATCAGGTATGGCGCTGGAGCGCTAGGACGCATTGTCACTGGTTTTTGTAATAGGGGTGCTGCGGCGTTAGGGCAAGCGCCCAATAAAACGTACCGCACGGACGCTTCTATCGGACGCCGGCAGGGTCAGCTTCGTATATGCATTAATCGCTTGGTGACGTCATGATCAATCGTGACGTCGTTGTCATATGTGATGTCGCTGTCACGTCCTTTTTGATTGTTAGACATGTCCGGAGACACTTTCCGGTTGATAATACGTCCCATTATGCCCGCGGCATATGACGACGTACGCTCTATTTCAACGCAATTTTGAAACTTTTGACTATAGTAAAATAACTAATTCCTTTTATTATACCAAACTTCGTGTCTTGAGTTCATTTCTGCCTCCTATGTTTGATACAACCCTTTGTTTTTTCGTACCACTATTACTTTGCACTTAACAAAAGCATTACGGAAGGAAGGACGGACGGACACGATCGTGGCCGCGTGCATGAGCAATTAACGTCTTTCGACTTAAAAATGTCATCTATTATCGTCATCGGTCATGTTCTGTTCCCTTTCTTCATCGGCTTGCTTGCTGCCTCGTAACATAATGGTGGTGGTGCGGGGTACGTTCATCTCTCCTCATCCTGGCCCGGAACTTTGGCACCCACTGCTCACATTATTGTGAGCAGCAACATTATGGTGTTTTCGGCAGCGTCCGAGGAACAGTGCTACTGGCTATCATATCTCCCGGCGTCACGTTAAAACCCCAAAAGTGTCACTTTGTATATGAATAGCTCCTGTTCTCGGGCTAGGTGTTGAGTCGTAGAGGTGTTAAGCCAGATTACGCAAAACGGAAGCCGTCGCCAAATTTCCTCTCCGTTCGACAAGAAGTCAGTCCGCCATTTCTTAGGTCTGTGCGCGTATTATCGCAGATGTATTGAGACTTTTCCCCGAATTGTCGCCCCGTTGGCTCGTCTCACCCGAGATCTTGCAGATAAACAGCAAAATCGTTCGAAGTGTTATGACACCACTTGCAGACACCTGTGTTTGCCCAGTTCGATGCTCATGCCGAGACTGGTTCACACAGATGCCAGCGGCATGAGACTCGGTGCTGTACTCGTCCAGGGACAGGACGGCGCCGAGCGAGTCATCGAATACGCCAGCCAGATTTTGTACCTTCCCGAAGGCAACTATTGAATGCCCAAAAGAAGGTCGTGCTATTATATGGGCAGTGATGAAATAGCGACCATATCTTTATGGCCAGCACTCTCGGGTTGTGAGCGACCATCACTCTCTCTGCTGGTAAAAAAACCTGCGGGATCCCTCCAGACGACTTGCACGATGGAGCTTACAATTACAGGAGCTCGACATATGGCCGTCATGTTTAAGTTTAGGCGTCTGCCGACTGCTTGTTCCGTCTACCTGTCGAGGCTGCACGTCAAGACGAAGAACCTGAAGAGCCAGCCGTCGACGCGCTGACTCTTCCGCAGCTGCAACGGGATCACGCAACTCTCTCATTGCTTATCGATGTCTTGGAAGCGAGCACTACAGAGGTTCCTCGTCCCTTCGCCAGAGCGCAGTCATCATTTTGCATGCAAAATAGTCTGTTATGAAAGATCAACTTTGTTAATTGGGCAGATAATCTCCCCGTCGTGCCAGCGTCTCTTCGCGAATAAATCTTGCAGGCATGTCATGTTGAGCCGATCGCGGTTTCCCTGCGGAACCCTCGAACTCAGCCGGGATTAAGAAGAATTATTACCGACGAAAACTTGCAGCTGCAGTATAACACTACGTTCGAACATGCCACGCTCACCAGCGCCGGAAACCCCACATATAAATCCGCGGGTTTACTGCATCCTGTACAGGCACTCAGATGCCCATTTGAGCAAGTTGGCATGGATCTGTTGCGTTCATTTGAAACTTCGGTTTTGTCAACAGGTGGGAAATCGTAGCTATGGATTATGTCACGGGTTACGTTGAAACAAAGGCCCTAAAGCACGGCACGGCAGTCGAGGCAGCGAAACTTTCCATCGAGCTTATTTTCCTGAGGCACGGCCCTCCGACAGTAAACTTCCACTGCCATGCTGCTGCAATCTATCATGCAGCTGAGCGGCATTACCCATTGCAGAACCATCCGCCTACCATTCGCTGACTAATGGCTTCACAGAACGTCTGCACGAAACTCGACGACATGATGTCCATCTACATGGATGTTGAATATCAGTTTTGGGATGACTTTCTGCAGTACGTCACATTTGCGAACAACACGGCACAGCAGAAAACTACACAAATGACGCCCTTCTCCCTATTGTATGGCCGCGAAGTTTAAGCAATACTGGACGCGATGTTGCGTCTTAACAGTCGTGACCTCGAGGTTGGTGCCGAGGAATTTACTCAGAGCGAAGAAGCGCGACAGCTGTCGAGGGTGCGCATCCAGAACCAGCAATGCCCACACGCGTTTCGTCACAATGAGCGTCACCATGTACTGACCTTCAAACCGGACGCCATAGTGTGGCTCTGTACTCCACTTCGACATCCAGGACTATCTGACAAACTTTAAAACAGAACTTTGGCCCCTAAAAAGTACTCAGTGAGCTTAGTGACATTACATACAAAGTGCTTATAGATGGTTGTTCCTCTAGTCGTCTCCAGCAGAAACCAGAATTTGTCCCCGTTGTGCGCATGACGCCTTACTTTTCGCGAGAACTGTTCTAGAAGCTTAGAACACTGCCTTATCGCAAGCTTCTTGTGAGTGCTTATTTTCTTAATTTACTATTCTCTTTGAATTCATCAATTAGATACCTTTTGGAGGTGGAATGCAGCATTGTGATACAGCTGCTGCTGTGTTGCCCTTCATCGCGAGTCTCGCGCGCCGACTTGAAGAAGCGGAAGTGCCCTCGTGACGTTCTATGAGAAGAGGATGAATTTCGGCGCCGACCGGCTCTCGGTGCTCTTGGCGTGCTTTCCGGTGTCTTGTGGGTTAACCCTCATTAACATCTTCCAGTTACGAGCCCATACGACTATGTGACATTATCTACAAAGAGTGGTTCACAGAGACCAGTTGGGGAATTGAATGTCGCAGATGCGCATGCATCCACTGAGTCCGTTTGTCTTTATTCGCAATATAATCTTGGGCAGCACAGCGGGTAGGGCTTGTTTTCGCCTTTCACTACTTGGCAGTTTTCATCATTGTTGTTGATTGTTTCGCACCTGGAAATAATAATAGTGTTCTGAAACACCTACAGTGGCATCCTCGTGTTTTGGTTTTGAAATGTAATATACAAGCATACAATATGCAATATACAAAATTCAATATACAAATACAATATACAATTGAAAGGGGGTGTTCACTGTCCTTTAACAGGGATAATATCCCTCTCCCAGTTGCACAGAGAACCACACAAGAGCACAGCCAGTCTAGGCCTTCACAAGCGAGCTCGAGCAGCGCAGCGGCACTCTGTCGTTCTCCTCGTCTTTGTAATATCCTCGCCTAGTTCATCTTCGTCTTCATAATATCTTCGCACAGTTCACTACAATTTCCCCCGGAGCGAAGAGGAGCCATCCTGGCGACTTAAGGTGAGGGCAAGAGGAGCGAATCGTAGTATGTTTTGAGGCGGCTCACGTGCACAGTTTCGCGGCCGCGATGACGCATGTCCGAAGAGGGAGTGAGTGGCTCCACGATGTAATTCACAGGGGAGGTTTGGCGGACAAGGCGGTAGGGGCAGTGGTACTCTGTTCGAAAATTTGATGACAATCCCGGTGGGGTGCCAGGAACCCAGAGCCAAACAAGAGATCCTGTAGGGAAAACGTGT